>NC_087085.1:40213942-41413942 GCF_036172545.1 Culicoides brevitarsis | reverse complement strand
ACAAATTACCTCGGAGATCCTCTTTGCAGTTTATGTTGATAAGCTCAGGCAAAAAAATATAGGTAAAAAAGTGCCATTAAAGAGAAGTCGAGCTTAGATGTGTAACGACGACGTCAAAGGAATATTGCTGAGCACTTTTTATTTTATTATTAAATATACATGTCGCTCTATGTAACGCATTTGAGCTTGTTCCTCCTCGACGTTTTTTTTTACGGCACTTCTTTGCGAAAGTTCTTCTTAAAATTTATGTCGTCACAAAAATAGCATTAACCTAATTTACAATATTTTATGATTTTATTTTGTCATTACTGGCCTTGCTTTGCTTGTCTTTTACCTTTGCCGTCTTTTGTTTTTCTCTCGCAATGCACTCAGTACTTTGTCTCAATTTGATTTCTATTTTGCTTTTATTTTGTTTGTAAAATTTTTGTGTGACGCTTTAAAAGATGTTTCCGCTGTGTAACACAAAATCCAAGATGCTCATGGGGCATTCTTTGCTGTATTTTTTGCTGCAATCGTTTTGATCCATGGAGCGAGCGGCAGAGGACCAATTGTCGTCTAAGTGTAATGGGTAACTGTTAAAATTAATTAAAGGAAAAAAAATATTAAAAATCGGTTTAAGATAAATTATTCAAAAATTTTTTTAAAAATTATGTGAAAAACTGTTAAAAAAATTATTTTAAATTTTAAAATTTAATATTTTTATATTAATATTTTTCATTTAATTTAATTTTAATTTTTTTTTCTAATTATTTAAATCTGATTTTATTTAATTTTATTTTTATTTTTTTATTCAAATTTACCTATCCAATTTTCATAAAAAAAAATTAATTAAAAAATAAAATTTATAAAAAAAATATTTGAAAAAATTAAATTTAATAAAAATAAAAAAATTATTAAACTCCAAATTTATATTGAATTTTTAAATAAATCGTAGTTAATTTAAATTTATAAATCAAAATAATTATTATTTAATTTAATTAATTAAATAGTATAAATTTGGTATTAATTTTAATGATTTTCTAATTAATTATTTATAAATTTTTTTCAAATATTTTTTTTATATTAATTTTAAAACTTTAATTTTATAAAAATTAATTATATTAAGTTGAAAAAAATTATAAAAATAAAAAAATAATTTTTTTAATTATTAAATTTTTGGGCAAAAAAATAAAATATTTTAATTTAATAAGAAACAAAGTTTTCTTGACTTAAATAATTAAAATTGTATTTATGAGTAATGATAAATAACTTTTTTTTTAAATTTTATTAATTTTTAATAATTTTGAAATTGTAAATTTATTCATAATTTTTTAGAAAAATTCAAAATCAATTAAAAATAAATTAAATAATTAATTAAATTATTTATAATTAATTATTAAAAAAAATAATTTTTTACCTGAAGATCAATCGAAAAACGTCATGCAACAACGACTTCCCTCGCGGCAACAAAAAATGCTTCACCTCACAAATTGTCCTTTGTAGACAAGCAGTTGTATCAATTCCCACTCTAAATACCCCGAAAAAAGACAAAAAATGAACAAGGATAAGTCTAAATTCTATTTTGATACCGAAAGCAGCCAACTAAACGAACAACACTTGTATTTTAAAAACAAGTTATGACAACATTTTAATAATTCAAAACCTTATAAAATAAAATTATTTTGCACTTTTTGCACACTAAATAAAACATATGGTTTCGTGAAAACTAAGCTCAGGCTCGAATGCGTCTCAGCATGCTAAAGACACAAAAAAAAATGCTGCAGCATAGTGTGCCAGATGTCACTAAGTAACGGTAATGCTTTAAAGGGTCTTCACACACACAAAATATATTTATTATTATAGAAAAGTACTTTTTTTCTCTCTATAAGTGTACGATTATTATTATTTAACAAGTCTCTGCATTTGTAATTTTGCGCCATATTATTTTGCCATCTCCCCCATGTTCGGGTAATAAAGCGACGGAGTACGGCGAAAATGGGTTGCAAAGTAGAATATTGCAGAAAATGCATCAAAAAACTTTTTAATATTAAATGAAAAAGGGATTTTCGCACACGAAACGACGACGACGACGATCCATCTCTATCTCATCCGACTCATCTATCACTTTGCGCCGTTCTCCGTATCTCCCTCATAAAAATTCAAAAAGTTGAAACATTTTTCCTCGCACAAAAGAATTCCTTCCTCAAACTTTCCAAAAACTTATATCATTTTCATGTTTTTTTTTTCTTTCGTTTGACACACATTTGCCTTCACTTTCCGCACGTTTCTTACACGACGAAAAAAAACTTACTTTTTGAAACCTGCATGAATAATTTCATACAACTCCTGTCTATCCTTTTGTGCATAAATATTCTCCCAGCGAGAACTGCTGCTGCCGCTGTCTGTCATTGAACGACCTCGAGGTTTGTAAAATTGATTTGTTGGAACGTTTTTGCCCCAATTTCGTTTTAGAGGCAGGAAAAATGTTCCATTTGAGAATTTTCTTTTAATTTTTTCCTGATTTTTTATGTTTTTTAGGACGTCGTCTTTCCATCCGCTTGGAGGAGACCAAATTTCAGGAGCTTTTGAGTATTCTGGATGAGGATGGAAATGATTAAAAGTCTCAATGGGAATTATTTTATGAACTGGTTTTGTTGGCGGAGGGTTGTAAAATAGATTTACTGTTGAGTAAGATGGTTTTCTAAAAGAAAAAAAAATATTTTTTTATATTTTTATTAAATTAAAAAAAAAAATTTAATTTAAAATCTTATTTTAATAATTAAAAAAAAATAATTAAATTATTTAAAAAAAATTAAATAAAACAAATAAATTAAAAAAAATTAAGTAAAAAAAAAAAAAATAAAAAAAAATAAATTTAAAAAAATAAAAAAAAATAAATTTAAAATAATAAACAAATTATTTTTAAAAAATTAAGAAAAAAATCTTACTTTGGTTCCATCAACCATATGGGAATGTTGGGTTTCGGATTATTTTTACCAAATAGAAGGTCCTTTGCTTGTGTGAAGACTCGTGCCTCATAAGGTAACGGAAAGAACATGTCTAACTCGAGAATCCAGTTGAAGCCACGAGGAAAGCCTGCGACAAGTTGTTTTCCAAAATATGAAGTTTGCTGAAAAAAAAATATAAATGTTTATCGAAATTTTTCTAAAAGGTAAGCCAAATTTTTTTTTTAAATAATTCTAAATAAAATCAATTTTTTAAATTTATTTTTTTTTAATTTGTGAATTTTTAATAAAATTTAATTAATTTTAATTTAATTCAATTTTGATTTAATTAAATTTTTATTTTTATTTTAATAATTTTATATTAATTAATTTTTAATTTTTTTTTTTATTTTAAAAGTGCTTAACATCTTATGAAAATTTTTCAAAAATCTAAAAAAAATTCTGTTTTAAAAAATAAAATAAATAAAAAAAAATATTTTAAAATTAAAAATAATAAAAAAAATAAATAATTTTATTTAAAATTAATATTAATTTTTTTAATATTTTATTTTTTTTTTAATTTTTTTTAATATAATTTTTCTTATTAATAATTTTTTATATTTTTTAATAAAATTTTTAAATCTAAAAATAATAATATAAATTTATTAATATTAATATAATTTTTAAAAATCTTTCTAAATATTTCTAAAAAAATCTTAATCTTAAATTTTTTGAATTATCTTAAAATTAATAGATCAAAAAAATTCTCACTATAACTTGCGCTCCCTTATTGAAAATCATAAATCTCTTCTGCCGATTCAGAACTTTCTCATACGATCGCTCATAACTGGAGCAATTATTACAACAGGCTTCCGTTAACGGTAAAAGCAGCAAAAATGTCGTCCCAACAACAACCCAAAGTTGGTAAAACACTTTTTTCATCTCCATCATCGACGCTAAAATTTAATTAAATTTCACAAAATTTTCTGTTTAATTTCTCATTAGAAACTAAAAATTAATTTTTTTTCGGTGTTCCGCACCGCACCACTTGAAAATTTCGAACTGACAGTCTTCATTCGAATTTGCATGCATTGCAAGAATGTATTTTATATGAATTTATATCAAATTAACAACTTTTTCTTCGAATGTGTCAATATGCTCTACATTCACGTTCGAGCGCGAGAAACAAAGAAAAAAACTAACAGAACTTTTGTGTTTGTTTTTGCACGACGACACCAACGACAACGACGACGATGATGATGATGGCACATGAAAAAGTTGTAATAAAAGATGTTGGAAAATGTACAAGCGACATATTTTTATTAACATTTAAAAGTTTCGTGTCACTTTTTTGGAGGAACGTGAATTGGAATTGACACTTTTTACGGGAGAAATTCAGCTAAAGCGGAATGTTTGTTGATGACGCTGCAGAATTTTGATAGTTTTTTGATGAAAATTGTCAGAAAATGCTCCCGCTGTGCAAGAAAAAGTCTAAAATGCTCATGGGACATGAAGCGCCGTACAATTTTTGACAATTTTGGGGGTCTTGTATGTTAATAGCTTCTGCCCAATGGTCATCAAGGTGCTCGGGATACCTAAAAAATTGAATTTTGATTTTTAAGTATTTTTTTTGAACAAAAAAATGACTCACGAGAAGATAATTCGAAAGACGTCATGCAACAATGACTTTCCCTTTGGCAGTAAAAAATGTTTTGCTTCACAAATCGTTCTCTGAAGACATGATTTTGAGTCAACTCCAACTCTAAAATTAATTTTTTTGTTAAATTTAATTTAAAAATTTACGAAAACTTACTTTTTATATCCATTTTGAATAATTTCATACAATTCCTGTCGATCCTTATGAGCATAAATATTGCTCCAACGTGAATTTTCATCCAATTTTCTCTCAAATTTCAATGATCTTCCTCGAGGTTTGTAATAATTTCCATTTTCCATCCAATAATTTGTCTCATTCATCCACGCTCGTCGTTGGCTCGGCACAAAAATTTCTCCCGCATGACTTTTCCATGGACTTTGATACAAATTTTCATACAAAATAGTCTTTTTTGTCGTTGATGGCATCGGCGTCGTCGATCTTTGATGCAAAAATGCTTTGTATGTCGAATACGAAGGAGTTCTAAAATAAAAAAAAATTAATTATTGGTAATTTTTTGGAAAAAACAGATTTTTCTCACTTGGGTTGATTCTGTAACCAAACAGGAATATTAATTTTGGGTTTATTTTTTCCGAAAAGTAAGTCTTTCGCTTGAGTAAAGACACGCGCCTCGAACGGTAAAGGCCAAAACATGTCAATTTCAAGGATCCAATTGAAGCCACGCGGAAATCCAGCGACAAGTTGTTTGCCGAATGCGCTTGAATGCTGAAATTTTTTAAATTTTAATTCATTTTTTTTTTAATTATCTTAATTAATTAATTTCACATTAAATTGTTAATTGTAAATTGAATATTTTTTTTTTAATTTTTAATTTAATTAATAAAAAATTAATTTTCATTTTATTTAATTTTATTAATTTAATTAAATTATTAAATAATTTACAGAATTAATTTTCACTTGATTTATTTTTTTAAATTTTAATTATTTTATGAAAAAATATTTTTATTCAATTAAATAAATTTAATAAATTAATAAATAAAATTAAATAAATAAATTAATTAATAAATTTTAATTTTTAAATTAATATTTTTATTTAATATTTTTTAAAATTAATTTTAATTTGATTTAATTTTATTTTATTTAATTAATTTTATTAATATTAATTTTTTTTTATTATAATAATTTTTGAAATTAATTTATTAAATTAATTTATTTAAATTAATTTAAGTAAATTAATTTTTTTTATTTTAAATATTTATTATTTTTCAATTTTATTTCCAAAAAAATAATTATTTTTTTTTTATTTTAATTATTTTAAATTGTATTAAAAATGGCAAAATTAACTTACGATTATCGCTCCTCCCTTGTTAAAAATAAGAAATCGCTTCTTTCGTGAAAGGACATCTTTGTACGAACGATTAAAAAAGCTACAATTTTGAGAAAAAACACTCCTTAATTCGCAAACGACAAGTAAAAAACTTAAAATTACACAAAATTTCATTTTAACAAGTCACACAACCGACAAAAAATGCAAATGACGAACAAATTCTATTGTTCTAAGCACCAAACCCGACATTTTCAGGGCACTTACTCGTCTGTAATTACTCATAAGTAATTGTTCAAACAACAACAACAAGCACTTTTGGCGTGTGAATTGTTACCACAAACACAGACTGACGCCTTTTTTTGGTCGGTCGACATTCGGGCCGCCGAGCAAAAACAATTGAGACCAGAAATCGACTTGAAAAAGTAATTAAAATCGATTTTCGACAGATATCATGCGACAAAAGAACGAGTTTGATTGGAAAAAAATTTAAATTTCTGTCCTTCAATACCCTTCATCGTCCTTGCTTGACTTGAGGAGAAATTCACACAAAAAGCAGCAGATAATCGACGTCTCATGTCGTTTTCGTGGCAAAGCAAAAGGAGAAAGAAGAAGCAGCAAAACGGAAATTCCTAGATTTAAATTACTTTTTAAGTGTGTGCCGATATTTGTATGGGATTTGGAGTCAAACACGTTGACGACAACGACGTAGTTACGAGTTTGAATATTGAATTCTAATGAACACTCAACGAAGAAATGCAAATCGTGACCAAGTAATTTACATAAGCATTTCACCAATTCTCGACAAATAATAATGAACTAATCGTTACTACTTCTACTCTACCTTTGGAGATTATTTCAAATGTTCTAAATTTTTTTATTGAAAAAAAAAATTTTAAAAATTCAATCGTCAATTTAAAAAGATGAAATGATGAAATTTACTTATTTTTTTGACGTATTATTTTATTTAATTTTTTTTTATTTTTATTAATTTAAATTAAATTTATTTTTTTAATTTATTTAACTTTAATTTTTTTTAAATTAATTTATTTTAATTTAATTTATTATTTTTTTACAGTTTACCTGTGTCAAAGCAATTTTTGTCAAATCTTGCTCCAAATGGATTGAAATTTGTCAGAGGGCTCTAATTTATCATTTTTAATCATTTTGTAACTCAAAACTGCCAAAAAATTGAAACTGAAAAAAAAAATTTTCTTTGACATAGTTTTGTTTTAAAAACTAAATCAAGAGCAAAAAAACTGTGTCAAAAACTGTGTCAAAGCAATTTTTGTCAAATCTTGCTCCAAATGGATTGAAATTTGTCAGAGGGCTCTAATTTATCATTTTTAATCATTTTATAACTCAAAACTGCCAAAAAATTGAAACTGAAAAAAAATTTTTTCTTTGACATAGTTTTGTTTTAAAAACTAAATCAAGAGCAAAAAAACTGTGTCAAAAACTGTGTCAAAGCAATTTTTGTCAAATCTTGCTCCAAATGGATTGAAATTTGTCAGAGGGCTCTAATTTATCATTTTTAATCATTTTATAACTCAAAACTGCCAAAAAATTGAAACTGAAAAAAATTTTTTTCTTTGACATAGTTTTGTTTTAAAAACTAAATCAAGAGCAAAAAAACTGTGTCAAAAACTGTGTCAAAGCAATTTTTGTCAAATCTTGCTCCAAATGGATTGAAATTTGTCAGAGGGCTCTAATTTATCATTTTTAATCATTTTATAACTCAAAACTGCCAAAAAATTGAAACTGAAAAAAATTTTTTTCTTTGACATAGTTTTGTTTTAAAAACTAAATCAAGAGCAAAAAAACTGTGTCAAAAACTGTGTCAAAGCAATTTTTGTCAAATCTTGCTCCAAATGGATTGAAATTTGTCAGAGGGCTCTAATTTATCATTTTTAATCATTTTATAACTCAAAACTGCCAAAAAATTGAAACTGAAAAAAATTTTTTTCTTTGACATAGTTTTGTTTTAAAAACTAAATCAAGAGCAAAAAAAACTGTGTCAAAGCTATTTTTGTCAAATCTTGCTCCAAATGGATTGAAATTTGTCAGAGGGCTCTAATTTATCATTTTTAATCATTTTATAACTCAAAACTGCCAAAAAATTGAAACTGAAAAAAATTTTTTTCTTTGACATAGTTTTGTTTTAAAAACTAAATCAAGAGCAAAAAAACTGTGTCAAAAACTGTGTCAAAGCAATTTTTGTCAAATCTTGCTCCAAATGGATTGAAATTTGTCAGAGGGCTCTAATTTATCATTTTTAATCATTTTATAACTCAAAACTGCCAAAAAATTGAAACTGAAAAAAATTTTTTTCTTTGACATAGTTTTGTTTTAAAAACTAAATCAAGAGCAAAAAAACTGTGTCAAAAACTGTGTCAAAGCAATTTTTGTCAAATCTTGCTCCAAATGGATTGAAATTTGTCAGAGGGCTCTAATTTATCATTTTTAATCATTTTATAACTCAAAACTGCCAAAAAATTGAAACTGAAAAAAAATTTTTTCTTTGACATAGTTTTGTTTTAAAAACTAAATCAAGAGCAAAAAAACTGTGTCAAAAACTGTGTCAAAGCTATTTTTGTCAAATCTTGCTCCAAATGGATTGAAATTTGTCAGAGGGCTCTAATTTATCATTTTTAATCATTTTATAACTCAAAACTGCCAAAAAATTGAAACTGAAAATTTTTTTTTTCTTTGACATAGTTTTGTTTTAAAAACTAAATCAAGAGCAAAAAAACTGTGTCAAAAACTGTGTCAAAGCTATTTTTGTCAAATCTTGCTCCAAATGGATTGAAATTTGTCAGAGGGCTCTAATTTATCATTTTTAATCATTTTATAACTCAAAACTGCCAAAAAATTGAAACTGAAAAAAATTTTTTTCTTTGACATAGTTTTGTTTTAAAAACTAAATCAAGAGCAAAAAAACTGTGTCAAAAACTGTGTCAAAGCTATTTTTGTCAAATCTTGCTCCAAATGGATTGAAATTTGTCAGAGGGCTCTAATTTATCATTTTTAATCATTTTATAACTCAAAACTGCCAAAAAATTGAAACTAAAAAAATTTTTTTTCTTTGACATAGTTTTGTTTTAAAAACTAAATCAAGAGCAAAAAAACTGTGTCAAAAACTGTGTCAAAGCTATTTTTGTCAAATCTTGCTCCAAATGGATTGAAATTTGTCAGAGGGCTCTAATTTATCATTTTATAACTCAAAACTGCAAAAAAATTGAAACTGAAAAAAAATTTTTTCTTTGACATAGTTTTGTTTTAAAAACTAAATCAAGAGCAAAAAAACTGTGTCAAAAACTGTGTCAAAGCTAATTAAATTTTTTTTTTATTAAATTAATTATTATTTGATATTAAATATGTAAAAATGCATTAAAATAATTTTTAAATTATATGAGAACAAAAATGCTATAATTTTTTTTTCAAAATAAATTTTTATATTTTTTGTTTCAACATCTGAAAGCTTCTGATAATTTTAAATTCTCTCCTTTTCCATCTCATTTCATCACACTGCATCATAAAAATGCAATTCCCGTTAAAACCTCGATAAAATTCTGTTACACGACGATAAAAATAGTTCAACAAAAAAAAAATGAGAATATAAACACCTTTCTCTTCGCCATTTAGAACCATTTAGAACACTTCTGCCACTTTTTCTCGACGAACGGTAAATTTTTATCACACCTCATCATTAACGATTTAACAACTACTCCACAGCATCGTTCTAAACTAAAATCACTCGAACATCATCATTATATTATTATAGACTAACAAACATTTTTTTATTATTTTTTTTTACATTTTTACAAACAGATATCGAACATTTTAAAGGCAATTGAAACATAAAATTTAAAGAAAAAAAATTCGAAACCCTTTTTATCATCACTCAACGAGGCAAAAAGGAAGAAGGAAGTGTTGCGATAAAAAATAACATTAAATTTAAATGACGTCATAAGACACGTGTTTACATCAATTTTATTCGAAAACAAGTAAAAATAGAAGTGATTGATGTCTCTATCAAATAGTTTCGAGATTTATTGCTCGAGATCATTTTAAATAATTTGTTGCAAAAAAAAATTAAATAAAAAATTCATCAAAACAAATAATAACTAAGCAGCAACAGGAAATAAGGAGCAAATTTAATAGAAAAAAATAACAAACAAAAAAAAATCATGAATATTGAAATAAACTTGTGCAATTTTTTATTGTTATTCATGTTTTTATGTAACTTTTTCCACTATTTTTCTGTCGAGTGTTCCAACAATGGGACAGAATCTACGGGAAATTACAACAACGTCGAGCTCCGAGGCGATGCCGATGATAAAAAAATTATTATGAAAACAATATCAATTTCCACAAGTACGGGCAGCACTTCAATTGGCAGCGAGAAGCATCTCGTAGATGTGCAAAGTTTGTCGTCATCGTTAATGGAACCAAATGAAAATGCGGCGAAAATAATGCAAAGGATTGAAGGAGATAGATTCTCGTTCGAACAACGAGACGATGATGATGAACGCAGCAGCAGCAACGGCAACAACGACAAAGACGAGAAAGGAGGAAGTAAACAAATTTTATCAAGAAAACGGAGATATCTTAGCTTTCCATCCGGCAGCAGTTTTCAAGTTGGTAAGGATTTTTATTTATCTTTCAAAAGCACCTTGATACTTTTTCTTCTTCTACTTTTTTTTGAGTTTGTGTGAGAAAAAAGTTTCATTTTATGTTTCAATGATAAAAAAAAAGTTCATAGATCAAAGAATTTGTGAGATTTATTTATTTATTTTTATTTAAAAAAAAAAATTTTTTTCTGCCCATTTAAATATAATTTTTTTAATATTAATTTAATAAAAATAAATTTTCAAGAAAACAATTTTAATAAAATTGAAATTATTTAATCAAAAATATTTTCATATTTTTTTTAATTTAGCATTTTTAATATTTTTTAATTTCTTAATATTTATTAAAATTAATTTTGAAGTAAAAAAAATAAATTAAAATTTATTAATTTAAAAAATTAAATTATTTTAGAAAAAAAATTAAAATTATTATTTTTTTTATTTTGAAAATTCAGCATTTTTAGTATTTTTTTTATTTCTTTATATTTAAAAAAATAATTTTGAAGTAAAGAAATTCAAATTCAAAGTTTAACAAAATCAAATTATAAAAATTTATTATGTTTAAAATAAATGAACTTCAAATTTAAATTTTTAAAAAAATTTTTAAAATTATTTTATTTTTTTTAAAAAGTTTAAAGATTTTTTAATTAAAATTTTAAAAATTTCAAATTATAAATTTTTTAATAAAGAAAATTTTTTAAATTTTTTTTTAGTGAAAGATTAAAAATTTAATAGCATTAAATTTTTTGAAAATAATAATTAAATAATTTTTAAAAAAAATTTTGAAATTATTTTGAAAAATTAATTTTAAAATAATTTAATTGTTTTTATTAAAATTTATTTAATTTTTTAAAATTTTTTAATTTTTTTTAAAATTTTAAACTATTTTTTTTTATTATAATTAAAAAAAAAATAAAATAATAAACTAACAAAAAAATGAATTCAATTTTAAATAAAAAATAATTAATTTAAATTTTAAATAAAATTAAAATAAAAATTGAATTAAAAAAATTAATTAATAAAATATAAAATAATTTAAATTAATTTTTAATTTTAATTAAAAATTATTTTTTTTTAAATATTTTTATTTTAATTTTCAAAAATTAAAAAAAATGATATTTAATAAAAAAAATCTTTCCATCAAAATTTCTCTTTGAAACCATTAATTCATGCATAAATCGAAAAATTTTCCTTTTCAGTTTATGATCAAACGATTCCCATCATCAACTTAATCGACATTTTCACAATTGGCGTAACCGTTGCTATTGCATGGGCCCTTCCATCCGAACCTTTGTACAAAATTCACGAGCAAATCTTGGACAAGTACAAACAAGTCGAAACAAATCGCATCGACGAAATCAAACAAGAGCTGCTGCAAGAGAAAATGGACAAAGT
Organism: Culicoides brevitarsis; assembly: GCF_036172545.1. Taxonomy (NCBI): domain Eukaryota; kingdom Metazoa; phylum Arthropoda; class Insecta; order Diptera; family Ceratopogonidae; genus Culicoides; species Culicoides brevitarsis. Next base: position 41,402,053 of record NC_087085.1, on the reverse strand, counting down.
TGCAAATATCAAGCACGAACCCAAATATCCGACAAATCAAACGACGACGACGTCAGATAACGTAAATCACTTGTACCTCACACCGCTAAATTGGAATAAGAATGACTGGGCCACGGTAATTCAAAGGTAACTCAACTCAATTCTTCTCTTGTGCAACATTTTCTAAAATTTCCTTTCTCTCTTTGCATCATCATCAAAAAAGGATTGCAGCAATCAAGCCGCTACAACAACAACAACCGCAGCCAACGAGACGAATGCGTTACTACCCGGTCTTCGGTAAACGGAGTGTAAATGAACGTTATGTAAATCACGAAGATATGTTTTATGCACATCATCATCGGGCATCGCGTCAAACGTTGTATGAAAAAATCGAGAAATTTCTGGAAGCGTGAGTAAATTTCCTTTTTTTTTTGTTAAAATATGCTTTTTGCAAATAATAATAATGGAGTTGTTATCTTTTATTGTTATCCTTTTGTCTTTTGTCGCTATTTTTTTGCCACACAAAAACACAGGAAGGGACTTGATGGAATGCAATGTGTTTTAAGAGCACTTTGCGAAACTGGACAACGATCGAATAATCACGAGCCCGGAACGTTTTTACAGGAAATTATGAGAGCGGTTTTTAGGTTTGCACGATTTTTTGTTATTTTTTGATCGAATGTCTTGATAATTTTCCAATTTTTTTTCGTAGTTTGCCGGGTCAAGTGATAAGTGAGTCGATAATGCATGAAAAACATCAAAGTTACGATGAGGCGCATTCGCATGAAGAGGATTGTCAGGAGAAATACAGTAGATGCAATCATAGTATTTGGGATTCAAATTTTTTGTTCTAAAATTCGAATTAATGAAAATTATTATTTTTTTATCTCGTTAAAAATGACAAATAAAATTATTTTTCAAGAAAATATAATTAGTTTTTTTTTGAAAGTAAAAAATTAATTTAACTTGAAAAAAACTTTTTTAATAATTTTTTGTCATTAAAGGAATTTTTGAACATGAAAATTTATAATTTTTTTTTTTTTTTTTGAAAACTTTAATTATTTTTTTTTAGCAATTTGAATTAAAATAATTATTTAGTTAATAAAATAATTTAATATTTTTTTTATAAAATTAAATAATTTTTTTATTTTAAATAAAATTTATTTAAATTTTGAAAATTTTAAATAATTTTAAATTTTTTTTTTAATTTTAAATCTTATTGATTTTTTTTTTATCTTTTTCAACGTTAAAAATATTTAGAATAAAAAATAATATTGCAACAAAAAAATCTTGTATTCAGTTCAATTTTAATTTCTTAAAATTTATTTAGTACAAAAGCATCTTAATTTTGTAAAATGTTTCATATTTTTATTTTTTTTGTTTATATTTTTTTAATTAAATTATTTTTAATGAAAACATTTATTTGAGAATTTTTCTAAATATTTTTTTAAAATAAAATTAATTTCTTGAAATAAACTACAAATTATTAAAAAATTTAAAAAAATCTATCAATTGTTGTTTTTGATCTAATGATCTTCGTTTTGGCGCCAAAATTTAAAATCAAAATTTTCAAGTAAAACAAATCATTTTTTGTCTCATGAAATAATCTAAAATGTAAAATTTAAATAAAAAAAGTAATTATTAAAAAAGTAATAATTTTGGTTAAAATTTTACATTTTAGATTATTTCATTAGACAAAAAATTATTTTTTTTTTATTTAAAAATTTTAAATTTTAATTTTGGCGCCAAAATGAAGATCATTAGATCGAAGGTTATTTACAATTGATAGATTATTTTTTTAATTATTTATTAAGTTGTAGTTTATTTGTTAATAAATAATTATTTTATCAAATTTTTGGTTATTTTTGTTAAAAATTACAAAAATTAAAACTATTTTTGATATTTTTGCCAAATATCATTAATTTTTTTCTTAATTTAAAAGAAATTTTCACTAAAAATTGAATTTCGATTAACAATTTTCTTCCAATCTAATTATTTCCTCATGAATCACCTTCGACGCTAACACTTCTCTCGACATCTCACTCGCATTCCGTTAATTTGTCTTCTTTTCTTTGCAGAAGACGAAAAAAATCAAGATAATCAAATATTGACCAATCAATTAGGTGACATCAATCGTGATTGATAAATTTAATTTACACCGAAAGAAAATTCTCGAAGTAATTGTTTTGTCATCGCTGTTCTGTTCTACTCGCTGGCACTCTTTTTTTTTCTCCATTTAATTTACATTACCGACTCGTCGTACTAACTAACAGCGCCAAGTGCGATGCCGTTAAAAAGTGTCACACTATTATTATTTTTATAAAATGTTGAGAAAAAAAAACGATGACAACGTCAACTTTATTGTTCTTTCTCGTGTCGCTTTTTTTTCACAACTCTCTCGTATGTTACACGAGACGCGAACGAAGAACGGAGAACGACAGTTACGAGAGATGACAAAGTTAATTTACCTATATATTCAATCTTTATGCAATTTGCTTTCAGCACTCTCGGCAAAGAACACACACTTCAACATCAATCAAGTAGAAAAACTATTATTTTCACATTTAATTTCTTTTTATTATTTTATGTGCTCGAGAGTTGACTTTGATTTTTTTCCGTTTCATTTTTTTTTATTATCGCCTCTTTCCTTATGCGCAATTTTTCTGCAAGCAACAACGAAGAGAAAAAATAAAGAGAAGTTGTAATAAAAGTGCAATCGAAAAAAAATACATAAAAGTGTGAGAAAAATTCAATGATCGAATTGCAATTAAAAATGATGTTAACTAAAAGGAAAAATAATAATAATAAAGAAAATGTCACTTTGACTTTTTTATCGATAATAATTGTATTGAGTGCACTAATTGCGAGTGTCGAGTGCGAAGAGAAAAATGTTACGCAACATAAAACACGTCGAGTCAAGCGTTTCTTGAGTATGAGACCCGGGCAGAGATTTCTTGTAAGAATTTTAATTAAATTTTAATTTTAAAAAATTTTTATTATTTTTTTTAATTTTAATTTAATTAATTTTTTTTTTAGTTTAATATATTAAACTTATTTGTTAAAATTAATTTTAAAATTTATTATTTAACGAAAATTAACTTTAGGCTTAATTAATTTTTTTTTTTTAAATTAATTAATTAATTTTTTTAATTAATTTTAATTAATAAAATTCAATTTTTTTAATAAAATTAATTTAAAATTATTTTTTTTTTAAATTAAAATTAAAACTTTTAATTTTTTAAATTATTAATTAATTAATTTAATGATTTTTAATTTAAAAAAAATAATCAAATTTTTTCTTTAATTTAATTTTAAATTATTTTTTTAAACTAAAATAAGCTTTAATAATTAAAATATTTTTTTAAAATAATTTATTCATTCAAATTAATTTTTTTTAATATTTTTTTTATTTATTTTAAATTTTTTTTAAAATTAATTTTATATTTTTTTTTATTTAAATATTTTTTGCTTTAATTTTTTTCCAACACAATTCAAGATATTTTTTTTATTTTAAATATTTTTTTTACTTTTATTTATTTTTCAGGTTCGTGTAAATGGACGAGAAGATGCCTTATACGACATTCCGTCATGGGCACATGCTTATGGATTTCGTGCGAACTACGACATTATCCAACCGTTGCATTCGTTTCCCTTTCACATCATCAATCGTCGCTCAGTGCACGATGAAGTGGAAAATTTGATTGATTTGCAGTGAGTTTCTTTTACAATTTTTTCTCAGAGAAAATAACATTTTTCATTGATTTGAATCTGAAAAGTCACGACCTGGATGGCAAAGCGTGTTTGATGAAAACATTTTGCGATGCAACAACTTGGAAACAGACGTCAAACGTGAAAATGGGCATGCTGTTCAAGGTGTTTCAAGTGATATTTGCGTAAGTTTTGCCATAACATGCCGCTTTTATTGCAATCAAATGATCAATTAAAAGTTTTATAAGCCACTTGTTGGGTGCTTATGCGGATTAAAAGGGCTGTTTAATGGTTTTTGATGCAGTTTTCGACGGAAATTGAAATTTTGCTTTATGATTTTTTTTTTGCAGGAAACAAACAAAATATCTGGATGAGGAAATGGATTGTGAGAGTTTGCAGGAAAAGTGTCCTTTTAGTTTATTGGAGTTGTTGCCGTTTACTGATATTTAAATTTTAAGAACTGAATTTTTAAGGCTAAAGAGTAATTTTGACATTTTAAAAAATAAAAAATTAATTTATTTGTAATTTTTTTTTAAGTTTTACATTAAAATATTTAATTAAATTAAAATTAAATAAAAAAATAAAATAAATAAATAAAAAAAAAAATTAAATTCATTAAAAAATTTTAATAAAAATATCAAATATTTCATTAAAAAAAATTTAATGATAAATAATTTAAATAAAAAATAAATTTTATTTTAAATTATAAAAATATTTTTTAATATTATTTTTACTTTTTTAAATTTTTTCTTTTTAATAATTTTTCCAAAATAATAAAAAAGAAAAATTTGGAATTTGTTCAATTATAAAAATTATTTTTAAAAAATTTTTAGAAAATATTGACACTTTTTAATATTTTTTTTCTTGTCCAAATTACTCTTTAGGACTTGAAATTTATTATTTTTTAAGAAAAAAAATGATATTTTTAAAATAAATTTGTTAATCATAGTAAACTTTGACTTTATAATTATTTAAAATATTCTCATTGAAAGAATTTTCTCAAGAATTAAATTTTTAAAATTTAACCAAATTTTCGTTTTCAAATATTTTTGTGCTAAAAAAATGTCAAATTTCAACCTTTTACGCACTTTGAGCTGCTTTTCTCCAAAAAATTTCAAAAACCCGAGTTTTATTCCCATTAAACGTTGTTACGCCTTGAACTTCAGCAACGGCAATAATTCTCAAAACGGGCACAATTCCTTCGCAAGACAAAATCCTGAATGCCTCAAAGTCGAATGTGATCCAAAAATCCAACGTCAAGACCAAAAACTTCCTCAACTCATGAAATCTTTCAAAACTGACCAAATTGGAGCTTATCGCGCATGTCCTCCAGTTCCTGAGAAGCCTCTTGTCAAATGTGAAGATCTTCCGCCAGAACCTCAAGCTCCTCGTCGCAAAAGAAAACCTTTTGTTCCCGCTTCGGCGTGTAAAAAACCATCCGTTTCCATGAGCATGACTTCTTGCGACAAGATGAAAGAGGAAAAATGCAAAGTAATTCAGCTAAAAAATTGCCCAACAGCTCGCGTTCCTCCAAAATGCTTCATAATTGATCGTCGCCCGGATTGTGAGCCGCAAAAATATAAATTTCCGGAATTCTCTGCGTGTTATAAAGTGCCAAAAAGTACGAGATTTGACGAATGCATGTGTCAGGAAAATGCGAGACGTGCTTATTGTTAAATTTATTAAAATAATTTAACGTAAAAAATTGTTTTTATTCGATTTCTAATAATTTTGTGAAATGTGTGAGCGGAGATTCGTCACAAAGATGGAAAATTTCTTCACAATCTGCTCCATGTCGTCCTAATTCTTCAACTTTTTCGTAATATTCTTTGTCGTGAAGCTCGTTGTCGTCGAAGGATTGATGCTCGGAAGGTCTAAAATAAAAAAAAAAATAAAAAAATTAATTAAATTAAATTATTTAAATAAAATAAAAATTAATTTAATTTTAAAATTATATGAAAAAAATTATAGCTTTAAATTTAATAAAAAAAATAATTATTTAAAAATTAATAAAAAAAATAATAATTTTTGAAATTTTTTAATAAATATTTTCAAATTAAAAATTTAAAAAAAAATAATTTAAAAAAATTATTAAAATGAAATTAAATTATTTTTTAAAATTAATGAACAAATTTGCAATTATTTAATTTTAAAATTAAAAAAAAATATTTTTTTTATTTATTTAAAATTTCAATATTAAATAAAAATATAAAAATTTAATTAGATTAATTTTTGAGAACAAATTTTAGATTATTTAAATTTATTTTTTTTAATTTACAAAAATAATTAAAAAATAAAATAAATTAAAATTTAAACAATTTTTTTTTATTATTTTAAAAGTATTGAGGATTTTTTAAATGTTCATTCAAAATTTATTTGTAAAAAAAACTCACGTTAATAACACATGCAACACTTCCGCCAACACACAATCCTCGTGTCGATGAATTGGATGCTTCGCCATTTCACAAATGCTTCGTTCAAGGCATTCCTCATGATATCCATACCTAAAAGTAAAAAACCATTTTTAACCGAAAAATTTCCCTCATAAATTCGAAAAATTCCGTTACATCGGCAACATTTCCCTGAAGGAATTGTAAAAAGCTCCCGCCGGAATGTCATTCACGATCCTTGTTCCATTCAAATATTTCTCGTAATTCGCTTTCCGCTTCTGTCGCACCAAATTTTGCTCATCTAACGATCTTTTTTTGTACCATCCGGGAAAATTAACGGGATTCGTAAAGACTCTCACTGTACTCGGAAGATCAAAATTCGTTTGCCATCCAGAATTTACTTGAACTTTGCGATTATTTAGATCAGGAGACTCTACAAGACTCACAACTGCCATGCTGAGCTGTTTTAAAAAAAATAATTAAAAGTTGAAAAAAAAATAATTTAAAAATTAAAATAAAAAAAAATAATTTTATTAAATAGAAATTTAACTAAAAATCAAAACTAAAAAAAAAAATATTTTTTTAAATAAAAATTTATTTTTTTTTTAATTAATTTATTTTTTATTTTTTTATTAAATTATTTTTTTTTTTATTAAAAAAATTATTTTTATTTTTTTTTAAATTAAACAAAAAATATTTTTAAATTAAAAAAAAAAAATTAATTTAATTTTAATTTAATTTAATATTAATTATTATTTTAATTAAAAAAAAAATTTAATTTTTTTTATAAAAAAAATAATAAAAAAATTTTAATTATTTTTTTAAATTTTAAATAATGTTTTAATTAATTTTTTATACCTAAATAAATAAAAAAAACTTTTACCTGAATAATTGGATTTTTCGGAAAAAGTAAAAACGCCTTTGAACTCGAAATAATAAAAAATATCACAAAAACTCTTCTGAAGAAATTCATTTTTTGCTTGTATTTTATCACAAAACTCTCAACAAATGACGAAAAGTAAGAAATTCTCATAAAAATTTGATCGTGAGTAAAAAACAGGTCAATAAACAATTTTTTGTTTAACGACAAATAATCATGCGACACTTTCAAAAAGTGCTAATTGAACCAAGAACGTGCTCTACTTTCATAATTCTTCAATTTTTTGTCTTTTTAATTTATTTTCCGATACAAAAATCTTTAAAAATCACATCGAGAACGTCTTCGACGCCGACTTCGCCGGTAATTTTGCCGATGGATCTCATGGCAAACCTCAATTTTTGCGCTAAAATTGCCAAATCAACAAATCCTTGTTCCGGATCGACTTCTAAAAAGGCTTCGATGAACTCGAGTGCTTGTGTCAAGTGATGTCGATGTCTCATCCGACTTAAAACTGGATTTTCAAAGGATGGATTTCCGCATCTAAAAATAAATTTTTTAAGTTTTGACATGAAAAATTAAAAAAATTGAAATTTCTTACAATTCTTTCAAATGAGAAGACAGATGAACCACTGCTTCGTTCAATCCATGGTTAGTTTTGCAAGAAATACAATGAACGTTGCTTAATTTTTCCAAATTTTTGATTTCCTCAGGTGAGATAAGGTCGATTTTGTTAATAAAATATACAATTTTCTTCGATTTCAGGCTTTGATCTGTTTTTAATCCAAGATTTTCGGCGTAATTTCTCAAAAATTCCTCAAAATTTTGATTTTTTACAATTTCTGTGGCGTCAATGACCATCAAAACCAAGTCTACAGTCTCCAAATATTCTTTTGCTCGTGAAATTCCCTCATTTTCTACCACATCCGACGTTTCTTTCCTCATTCCCGCCGTATCTGCTAAAATAATTGGATGTCCTCCGATGTTCAAATTTTTTTCAATGATGTCACGAGTAGTTCCTGCGATGTCAGTTACTATCGACACCTTTTTTTGGCACAAAATATTAATTAAACTGCTTTTTCCGACATTTGGCGATCCAATAATTGCCGTTCTCACGCCTTCTCGAAGTCTTTCTCCTTTTCTGCCGTCTTTTAAATGCTGTTCAATGTCTTTCGCGAGCATTTTCAGCTTATTTCTAACTTTTTCCAACGTATCATCTTCGATATTTTCATCCTCCGCAAAGTCAATGTATGCCTCAAAGTGCGCCACACACCGCAAAATATCTTTTCTCCAACCCGCATAGAGTTTACTCAACGATCCGCTCGCTTGAATCAACGCTTGACGTCGTTGCAGCTCCGTTTCAGCATGAATTAAATCCGCAAGTCCCTCAACTTCGGTCAAATCGAGTTTTCCGCTGTAAAAGGCACGTTTCGTAAATTCTCCCGGTTCAGCAGGACGAAAATTCGGCAGAGAACTGAGCGCTTCGAGAATTCCTTGAACAACTGCAGTGCCGCCGTGTACTTGAAATTCGCAAGAATCTTCGCCGCTGAAGCTTTGAGGCCCGGGAAACCATAAAACGAGACCTTTGTCGATGAGTTCGCCCGAAATTGGGTGTCTTAAGGAACGAAGATGGGCATTACGAGGTTTGAGGGCGAAATTTCCGGCAATTTTTTGGATAGAGTTCAGACTATCAGGACCTGAAACGCGAATTACTGCGACGCCGCATTTGCCAAAACCTAAAAAAAATTAAAATTTATTGAAAAATTTTGAAAATTTAAAGAATTTTTAAAAATTACCTGATGAAAGGGCAAAAATTGTATCCGATTTTGCCTTTTTCTGAATATGACATCGACGAATTTGTGTCGTAAATGGAAGAAAAAGCTTTAATTTCTTCAAATTTATCATTAAAAATGTTTTAAATTAATGAAAATGCGTGAAAAATTAAGAAAATTATTCAAAATTTTTGATTTACAGCTCGTTTTGCACAATGCAAAATTCAAAATTTTGAAATTACGCACTGGGATTGCCTTAAAATTATGAGACGAATGAAATTGATAAACAAAATTTATCATTTTCATTCGTCTCATATTTTTAAAGGCGATCCCAGAGCACAATTTTAATTTTTTTTTGCATACTGGGTCGAAATTCGGGGAGTTTCTTCAAAAATAAAGCATTCTGGGTATTAAAATAAAATAACCTCGTGTGACGTCATTCGCTTTCTCCGTAAAATTCGCGAAAAAACCTTCTAAAAAAAGCGATAAAATTAGAAATTTATGCAAATTAGTTGTGTTTCGCATACAACGTAAGTAAAGCAAGTAAAGATTTGTGGTAAAACCTTATCGTTGACACTTTTTTTGCTCTTTCAAAAAACCAAACGCATCATCGCCATTGCTGGAGAGCCATTAAAAAAATCATAAAAAACTGCAAAAAAATGAACCGTGGAGGAAAAATCAACGCAAAACGAGCATTGGAGGTCATCCAACAAGCTGCCGACGAAGTAAGTTCCGACAGTTTTTGCGGCTTCTCGGAGGAAGAAGATGCCTTGCCAGCAAAACGTTTACGAACGTTTACGTACAAACCCATACAAGCCCATACAGAAGTCCCCATGAGCGGTCGTTCGAGCGTAATTTCACAATATTCCGAAATGGGAACGACCAAAATTGAGCGAAAACCCACGCGTCGTCCCGATCCGCACGTGAATAACCGAAATGCGATTATGGCGCGCGAAAATCGACGCAAACACAAGGAAAATCAGGAAAGGCTTGAGCGCGAAAATGCCATCTTGCAGAAGGAAAATGAAGAGTTGCGTGCCCATCTGAAGGCCAAAGATCGTCAAATTAGCAGTTTGCGGCACGAATACAAATATTTGAAGAGCATAATTGCGAATAAAACGCAAATTTGTGAAATTTTACGCGCCGTACAAAGTTCCCGGCTCCCGCTGACCTCAAGTTTGGAGAATTTTCGCAGTGATCCGTCGCACACGGTAATGCGCGAAATGTCTCCCGCAAGCGTTTCAACTGTATCCGCAACGACATCCGGCTACCAATCGCCCTCGACATCCGAAAATTCCGGTACAGACCTCGACGATTTGCTCGACGAAGCTTTTTCTAATAATTTTTCCGTTACAGACTACGAAATGGATGCCAATGCGTTACCTACAGACCCGAAATGGGCGAATGATCCAATTTTTTCAGATATTCCAGCCACTTCGGAAGACGTCGATGTCGATCATTTCTTGGATTTTGTCGATAATCCAAATTCTGAGAGTACAACAGGACCAATTGTACGCGACGAACACAGTTATTCGGAAAATATCGAAGACCCGGGCGTTTGTGTTCACATTTCCAACCAAAAGGTATCGATAGAATTCTGCTCCAAATGTCACAAAGGCGCCACAAATGCATTTATGGACGACATTTAAGCATTTTTTCACTTGGTCGGTATCTATTTATTTATATTTAACACAAAAATTAAAATTAGTCAAGTATTGATTTACTTAAAAAAAAAAATTAAAAATAAGAATTTAACTTTAAGAAACAGAAATGTTCATTTTTTAATTAATTTTCTCAAAAAATTAAAAAAGTAAAAATTAGATTTAGCAAAAATTCATAGCAAAATGTTAGTAAAATATTTTTGTGTGGCAATTTCAGGAACAATTCATTGACCAGAGACATCGCAGAGCACAGAGCTGCAATTGAAAAGGTGGGAAAACCGCATCCAATGACCTTTGCTTCAGGAATTTACATGAAAATTAGGTTGGTGTTGTTCCAAACACTTGAAATTTAATCATTTTTAATAATTTTTAAAATTTTTATTTTTAGGAAAAGCATTTTTGGAGCTAAAAATGGATTTTTTATCATGAATTTCGAGCAAGAAATTTTTTTCGCTCAAGAAATATTTTTTTTTAGTTAAAAATCGAGCCAAAAATGCTTTTTCCTAATTTTTAAAAAATATTTTAAAATTAATTTCTGAAGCTCTGTGTCTTGTTTGCACAAAAAATGTATCAAAAAAATCTCCCATCTCTTCAAGTTATCAAAAATAAGCCATTCTACTAATATTCTTTGTGTTTACAGCTGAATTCGTGAATCGATTTGTTTCTCTTAGTAAAAAAAATTGTAAAAATTCATGGCTAAGTATTTCTGAAAAGAAGGAACGTATCGAACCAATTCTACAATTCTATGGTTGTCAACAGGAATTTTTGGGATGTCAAGAACTGAAGGAAAAAAATTTATTTTATTTTTTTTTGTGAACAAAAAAATTTAAAAGAAAATCTAAAAAAAATATTTTTTTTGAAAAAATTTTAAAAAAATTCTAAAAATTTTTATTTCTTGAAAAAAATTTAAAAAATTTTCAGTTCTTGAAAAAAAATTTAAAAAAAATCCCTGTTGACGACGAAAGTTTTTTAAGCACAAATATTCTCATTATAAATTCTGTTCCATGTTACAGCCAAAAAAAATGAGTGTTTTTAGTCAAATAATTTAACCAAATTAGCCAAAGAATGAAAGGAAAAGCCACGAAGATGAATGGAAAAATTGTGATGGTCACAGGTACTTGATGAGAAACTTTGACGAAAATTCATTGAAAGGAGATTGGAGCGGAAATGGACTTTTTGGAAAGCATCGTTTGTCAATTTTTGGAAAAATCAATCAATCCGAAGTCAACTTTTTGAAACAGAAATTTTTAGACAATCAATTTTTCGATGCCCATCCGTTGCTCGAGTCTCCTTTCAACTGTAGATTTGGCTTTTTTACCCTTTTTCTATATATTTCTTTACAAAATTTGAATTAAATCTCTAAAAGTTACATTGAGTGCCACACAAAAATATTTTACAAAAGATTTTTATGAACAATAAAAAAAAGTCATAATTGCTGGTTGAATGTCCTAAAACATAGAGTTGAACTTGTAAAAAAGGACAGATTATGATAAAATCAGTGCCAGTTAAAAAAGTGTAAAAAAAATTACTTGATAGAAAATTATTCGTAAGTGTTGATGTTTTCACCAAACAAACAAATTTAAGTAAGTTTTACTTTTATTTTAATTTTAAATAAAATAAAATAATGAAAAAAATGTATCAATTAACCTAAAATAATGGAATATGATAAAAAATAAATATTAATTGGTTGATTATAAAAAAAATAATTTTTGATGTTTTATTCAATGTAAGTTAAGAAGTATTTTGCTTGAAATCTTCAGTCATTTCAAAATATTAAAACTTTGGTAAGAATTTACTTTTAAAAATTTTATTTTGTAGGAATTATATATATATTTTTATTTTTAATTTTAGGGAATCAAAAGTCATCAAAATTTTGGATACTATTTTGCCTAAATTTAAAACAAAAAATAAATCTTCGAAGCGAAAATCATTTGAAAATTGACAAGAAATTGTTGAAAATTCTTTTTCTTGCTTATTTTTATATAAAATATATATTTTTTTTTTTTTTTTTGATGAAAAAGAATTTTTTAATCGATATCAGGGACAAAAATATAAAAATTTGTTTTAAAAATAAATTTAAAAAATTTTGAAATTTTTAACAAATTGAAAATCAATTTTAAATTATTTTTAGTTGACTTTTTGTAAGAAAAAAAAATAAAAGAAGCTATTTTTATTATTTTTTTTAAATTCCGAAATTTTAATTAAATTATTAAAATTTATTAAGAAAAAAATTTTTGGCTTTCTTCAAATTAAGTCAAAAGAAAAATACATCTCTTCTTATCAAAAGTCAATAAGAAATTAATAAAAAATTCTCGATCAATTAAAAATTTAATTATGAAAAAAAAATTAATTTTCTTGTTAATTTAAAAAATAAAAAAAAAAATATTTTATAAAAATTTAGTTATTCTTTAAGTTTTAAATTCACCAAAAACTTAATTTATAAAAGAAAATGTTCATTTTTGTGGAAAAATTGAAACTTTGAATATTACAAGTCATTAAAAAAATTTTCAAAAAATACTTAAAATTTAATTTTTAATTTTTTTAAGGGTCTTCTGCCTTTCAAATTAATCAAGAATCATCCATAATGAGCTATAAAATTACAAAAAAATAATTATTTATTTTAAATTTCGCCATTAACGTGCTCTTAAGACCTTAGATTGAAAATACTGGATTGCGAAAGGTTAAATTTAAAGAAAAAAATTGATTAAAAATTATCAAAAAAATATAATTTTACAACAAAATATGATTTTTTTCGTGTTTCAAACTTTAGACTTTCAGACTTAAAATAATAGAAAATATTTTTTGAATGTTTGATTTCTAAAAAAATATATCAAATGAATAAGTTTTAAAAAAAAATATAATTTCTCAAGCCTTGAACTAATAAAACACCTCATAGAAAATTCCATTTCCTCCTCATAAATACTCAACGCGTCAAGTTATTGAACCCATTCTTGACCTCTGAAGTTGTCTGCCATCTGTTCAAATTATCAAACAATTTATTTTATTTTATTTTAAAATGATATCACCAGTCTTATATTTCAATACGATTCATAACCTAATAACAATCAAAACGCGTTGATTAATTGCTATTTATTCTAAAATTATTTTTTTTTTGCATTCTTATCACTTTTTTTTAAATTTTTTTCATCTATCCGTTCCCCTTTCTTGACTCCATGCCTCTTCCAAACTTTCGACACTTTCTGCCATACTCCCGAAATCGTGACAGCCTTTTTTGCACAAATTTAATCCGTCGAGCTCGACATATTCGATTCTCGTTGATTTTTCTTTTTTCATTTCAAGCGAAAGACATCCGAAGCAGTTGAAATAATTCACGAAAAATTCCTTGAAATTTTTAAAAAATCCATTTTCGTCGAAATTTTTCGATTTCAAAGATTCTCGTGACCCAAAGTAATCCGTAAAAGTCGAAAATCTGTTGATCAACCAAACCGAGCTGCGAACGGAAGACATGCTCGTGTCTTGATTACACTTAATACGTAAATAAATAGATTTAATTCATTTGATGATGAGTCGATTTTTTTTGCAGCAGCGACTAAAAATAATCTTCGGTGAGTATTTTTGCTGATTTGGCGTTGTGGTAACTGCGATTACTGCGAATGTAACTTATGAATGAACTTTTTTGATTTTTTGAATTTTTTTCAGGATTTTCTTCGTTTTCTTGCTCTAAAAGAGGTTCTTCAGCATCACTCGGATTGCCGTTATTCCATTGAATTGTGACGGGACGTTCGCTGTATCGCACTTCGGGATCCAAATTCTCCAAATTTTGATTTCGCACGAAAGGAAACGCTTCAACGCCTCCCGTTTGACTCTTGATGCAACACAGAAACTCGAAGAGATTTTTCTTGCGGAATTTTTTTCTGCGAAATTTTTGCGTCTTATCGCCGTCGCGAGTGCAACCAAATAGCAAAGAAGTCATCGCGTTACGTTTATCTCTACCGCCGACTGATACTATGTCGCTCCATCGGTTTGTTTGCGCGGGGGATTTGTCTTTGTAACTGGTCGTAAAATTGCAGAGATAACGATTTAAATCGCTTAGAAAAAATTTTTTTCGTGAAGAGCGAGACTTTGAATGACAACGTAACCGACTGAACTACTGAGTTGTCTTTCAAAGGCACACATATATTTATTTACTTTGTCGTTTCGAGAGACAAACTACGTGTGTAGAATAAATCGTAGAAGTAATTGAGGTGATAAAAAGTAACACAGAGAGTGCCAAAATAAATCATCGTTTCGTCGAAAAAAATGACGACAAATTTTTTTTTTAAATGTTTGAAGAAATTTTCTTGAGTCACGTGTTTTGAAATTTTTAAAAATTCTTTTGAAGAGGAAAATTTTTGATGAAATAAGCTTTGGTTTGGACATCCTTGACGTTTTGTGTGAAGTAAACTTTGAAAAAGGTGTTAGTTACTCAGAACTGAGTGCGATAAATCGTTCGTTATCACGTTCCTCGTTTTTATTTCTTCTACGTTTTTATCAATTATAAATGTTTTTATTACTCATCAAATATTGTTTCTTATTTCTATTTTTAGGTAGATGCCATTAGCTTTTGTATCATTTTTTGAATTATTTTTATTTTTAATTTTTAAAATTAATTTATTAAAAATTTTATTTTATTAAAAATTTGATGAGTTTAAAACAATTTAAGTAAAATAAAAAAAATAAATAAATTTAGTAAAAATTCAATATTTGGTAAAAAAAAATTAATTCAATTAAATAATAAAAAAAATAAATTTAAATTTAAAATTTAATTTTCTCAAAAAAAAAAAAATGGCGAATAAATTCAATATTTTCATCATTAAAATTCTCCTCATAAAAATCATTATGAGACAAAAAAGAAAATTTTTAAATATATTCGCCTTACAAATTTTTTTTCAAAAAATTTAATTTTCTTTTCGTTTTGTTATGTTAACTTTTCAAATGAATAAAAAAAAGTAAGAAAAAAAATAAAAATTTAAATTTAAAAAAAAATTTTTTTTTTTCTTAAAGAAATTCTTAAAAATTTTCAAAAATCATAGAAATAAAATTAAATATTTTTTTTATGAAAAATCTAAATTTTGATAGAAAACAAAAATTTATTTAATAATTTATTAAAACTAATTTTATTATTATTTTTTTATGAAATAATAAATTAATTATTTATTTATTTTATTATTTACTTTAACTTTGAGATTTTAAAGTTGAAAATTCGTATATTTAATTTAAAAAAATAATTAAATTATTTAAAAAATATTAAAAAAATTGAACAAAGAAAAAAAATCAAAATTTAATGATTTTTTATTATTCATTTACAAAAATTAAATTTTTAAATAATTTTAAACCCAAAAAAAACCCATATTTTTTTAATTTTATTTTTAAAAATAAAAAAATAATTTTTTAAAATATATGAAATTGCTTCTGAAAACTTTTCTTGGGTTTATTAATTTTTTTTTAATATGATTCATATAATAAAATATATTTACTCATTGTTTCAGCCTCAATATAAAGTTTAAAATGTGCTTCTCTACATTTCAAAACAAAGAAAATTAAATATTTAATAAATAAACGCGAACAAGGCTTTACTTACCTGCATCACATGAACCTTTATTGACTTTTAAAATTATTTACAAAGCTTAAAATAATTATTTTCCATACAAATGAATAAAAAATATTCAAATAATTACACAAAACAAATCAAAATTTTAAAAATTTTCGCAAAAAAATATAAAAATTGACAAAAAATCGGGCTGAACGGGGATTCGAACCCCGGGCCTCTTGCACCCAAAGCAAGAATCATACCCCTAGACCATTCAGCCAGATGAATGAACGTTCGCCAATGCCAAATACAAAGCAAGTCACGTGAATCGCATTACGAAACAAACTGGTTTTTCGAATTGACAGTTTGAAAGTTTTTTTAAAAGCGAAAGAGAAAGGTCAAAATTGTTATTTTTTGCTTTTTTATCACGAATTTCAAAGAAAAAAAAATTAAAAAAATGTTTCAACTCAAAAAATTTAAAATTTTGTAATTTTTAAAAAAATATTTCGAATAAAAATAAAATTTTAAACATCAGAACTTTACCTTAATGGTATAAAATTTCAAGAATGTTCATTTTTGTTCATTCTAAAAAAAAATTCTATCCATACGACAATGATATTTTTATTATTTGATATTTTTTTCAGATTTAATTTTTAATTAACACAATTAACGAGTAATTTTAACAACAGAGAGTAAAAAAAAACAATTTCGAGTTAAAATACTTTAAATTTTAAATTTTTGCAGCGCAAGTTCGACTTGCAAATTAATCAAAGCTCGATTTTCGTCGAAGAGATCTTTCGCTAATAAATTTCTTTTTTCTTGCAGCAATCCATTTTCTCTCAAATAATGCGCCGTCAATCGTTCATAATCAGCTTCATCTTGCGGATTCAACACAACGGGATGACTTTCGGCAATTACCGGAATTTCGCTCAAGATTTTCTTTAATTTGACAATTTCTGAGCGTTCAGCAGTAATTCTCTGTTGCAGCTGTTCCTTCCAATTAATTAATTCTTGGTTCTCGAGTTGAAGTCGTATCAGAGTTAAATAGTCGGGATGGGTTACAGGTACCATCATGAAGCCATTTTCGTCAGTTGTGATCTCAGATTCGAGCATTTCGGAGGGATCTTCGACAAGAGGTTCTTGCGGCGACGGCTTTGACTCCGTATTTGTGTTGGATTGCGTGCGAATTGATGACTCGTCGTCGCTGCAGGAACGAACTTTGTGCAAAGAAAGCTCCATGGATGCGGTGTCACTTGTAACGGCAGGCGGTTCGAGCGAATCTTCGATGCTTTTTTGCATGGAATCGGTTTTTTTGTCGAATGTACGGAGTTTTCGCTACAAAAAAAATTATTTTAATGCGATTTTATAGAAAATTAGAGAGAAAAATTAAATTTTACCTTGAGTTGTGTAATAATACGCTGCACTTCCCACAATTGTTCCTCACGTTTTTTCGTCACGAAACCGGCATGCATCTCCGCATGGATCTGATTGAGGAGAGATTCCTGTTTTTTGAGCTCTTTGATGATTTCATCGCGAGTTTCGGGCAGATTTGGACTCGTTGAGGTCACTGGCGGGGTATATCTGCAAAGAAAAATTAAATTTTTAATTTTTTTTCATATACATTTTCCTTCATAAAGCTTAAAAAAATTACTCTTTGTCTTTTTTCTTGTTAAAAAGTCCCTTTAAACGGAACGACGAAGCGCGTTTTAACATTTTTTCATTCAAACTGTTTTTATTTTCTAACGCTGCCTTTGAATATTATCTTAACACTTTATTTATTTTTTGATAACTCAACTCGCGACTGTATCTAAACACTTTTGTTGTCATTTTTTTATAACTACACAACTACTTTTGTATAATCGAAAACGCAAATTTTATCTATACTCGGAAAAAAAGAAATAAAACATCAGTCGCTCGTTGAAAGTTGAAAAAAATGAATGAATTTCTCGTGTCGTGCTAATAATCGAGAAAAAATGATCTCATTTTTTAAAAAATTTTTTTGATGGGCAGGTGCGATTGTTGATTGAAAACACGTAGAAATTAACGATTAATTAAATGTTTCGACGAACGGTTGAAGTAAAACTGAATGACAGTGCGATAAAAACCTTGAAGCTACACTTTTACAAATGTTTCGGAGCGAAGCTAATTTACTTTTTTACAGTACATTACTGCAGACACAAACGATTTTTGTTCGTTTTGTGTTTTAACAGCAGTTTTAAAGGCATTTTCGATTGAGAATTTGAAGAATTTTTGTTTATTTTTAATATTTTGTTAAAAGTGAATATTAATTTTTTTTTCATTGATTTTTTTTAAATTCATGAAATTTCATTTTTAAAGATTTAAAAAAATTTTTGTTTAAAAAAAAAATTTTTTTATATTAAAATTTTTTATGAATTTTGTTTGATTAATTTTTTAAATTTCATGATTTGTTTTTTTCTTAATTTTTTCATAAAATAAAATTTTTAAATATTTATTTACAAATTTTATATTTTTTTTTTAAATTTAATTTTTAAATTAATTATTTTGATTATTATTTTTAATTAATTAATTTTATTTTTTAATTTCATTAAATTTTTGATTTGAGTTTTGATTCTTAATTTTAAGTTTCATTTAAAAAATAATAAATTTAAAATATTTCAAATTATTTTTAAATAATTTTTATTTTTTTTTAATTTAGAACTTTTTAAAGTTCATTGGATTTTTTTTTTTTTAATCTAAATTTTTATTTTAAAATTAAAATTCAGAATAAAACTTTTTTTTTCAATTTTTATTTTTTTTATGAATTTTTTAAATTTTATTTCGATAAAATAAAATTAATTTTATGCTTTATTTTTCAATTTATTTTTTTTTCTTCAATTTTTTATTTAAATAAAAATTTGAAATTATTTGCAATTTTTTTTTGAATGATTTTTTATTTTTTTTTTAATTTTATAAAATTTATTTAGATTTTTGACATTTTTGGAATTTTTTTTAAAAAATTAAAATTTTACTGTTTTTAAAATTTCAAATTTGCTTAATTAAATTCTATAAAAATTTGCATTTTTTTTTAAAAATTTTTTTTCAAAAATTTTTATGATTTTTAAGTTTTTGCAAATTTAAATAAAATTCGCATTAATATTTTATAGCTTTTGAAATAAAAATTCATAATTTTTAAAAACATTTTTTTTCCTTCAAAAATACCTAATATTTAATTATTTTTTTTTTAATTAAAATTTTTATGAATCTAAAAATAATTTTTATTCAGAAAATTTATTTTTTTTTTAATTAAAAAAAGTCAATTAAAAAATTAATTTAATTTATGGGAATTAAAAAAAATAAAAAATTTTCAAAAAGCGTTTTTGTCACATAAAAAATTCTTTCACGACGACTTTCTGACATTTTATGACTTCAAATCCAATGTAATTCTACACGATTGATGATGACAAATGTACAAACATTCACCATTTGCATGCCGTATACGGAGCTTCGGTGCTACCTTATGTTGCTTAGATCAACAAAAAGTAGCAAAATACTCGCAAGTCAAACAAAAGACAGCGACTAAACACAAACAAAAGAATTATTTTCTAAAAATGACTCACTTTGTCAATGTGACATCCGCAAACAAGTCCGTGCAGTAACAAAGTAACGTAACAAACAATCGATGTGACATCTGAAGAACGGGACTCAAAACGACAGCGAGATTCTGCGGATTGAATTTGTTGTGTTTCTCGTGCGCAATGATCGCGTCAAAGTGTAAAAAGATCCAAGAGACCAAAATTCGGTTGCAAATCGGAAGTTGTTGTTCAACGAGTATTTTTAGTTCTTTTTCTTGTTCCGTACTTGTAGCAAGAGCAGCTGCTTCTTCAAAGCGCGGGAGTAAATCTGTGGTTAAAACCGGCTCAGGAAGTTCTCTAAAAAAAAAAAATTTTTTTTTGAGGTAATTTTTTGAAATTTTTAATAAAAAATAATTTTCTTACTTTAAAAACATTTTCAGCAAAGCAGAAGCCGTGGCAACATCAAAATCCTGAATGCCGTTTGACTCGCGATTATTGTAGAGCTTCTTCAATTGCTGCAAACGAGTCTTGCTGCCGTCACTGCGATGGATATGTTCATTCTGTAAATGCTCCTGAAGGAAATCAATGCAGTCCCGAACGACTAAAGGAAGTTCAACGCCGTCATGACAACGACTTCGTTCGACAGCGACGGACAAAGGAACGCCAAAAATCGGTTGAGCTTCTCCCAATTCCTGAACTTCTTCCGAAACTTCCTTGGATTTTAACTTTTTTTCATCTTTTTTCTTGTCCTTGTCCTTTTTTTCTTTATTTTTCTCTTTTTCTTTCTTCTCCTTCTTTTCCAACGTGTTTTTGCCGGAATCCTTGTCTTTGCTTTTGGAAAATTTAAATCCTTTGAGTTTTTTGGATTTGCTACGGGACAAAAAATTTGTTGAAATTTCGCATGAAAATCAATGAAAATTCAAAATTTACCTGCTCGAAGCCTCTCCAGCTAAAGGTTCTTCTTCGTCATCGTCGCCAAGGGTCGCGTAACATTTTTTATCCTTTTTTTCCTTGCGACGCCCGATCAAGAGCTCTTTTTTGCTTAATTTTTCGTGTTCCGATTCATTAGCTGAAAATAAATATTTGCATTTAATAAAGGAAATTTTATTTTTTTATGCGGATTTTTACCATCATCCTTCTTGCCTTTGGTTGAAGCGTCTTCGTACAAGCCGGGAAACTCCTTTTCAACATCAGGACTGTCGAAATTCATTGAAAAATCGCTAAAATTTTTGAGAATTGATTGAAATTTTTGAGGTGATTTGAGATGATTGAAGAGGGCGGTACTCTCGATCGGTTTTCATTTCCGGCACCGGTTTTTTCCATTTCCGGCACCGATTTTTTCCATTTCCGGCACCGGTTTTTTCCATTTCCGGCACCGATTTTTTCCAAGGGGACGAATGCAATTGATAAAGACGCCAGCGCCATCTGTGCTTCAATTATCACTTTCATTCGTCTCAATTGTTTCATTTTAGATTTCTGCCGCATTTCCGTTTTAGCGCTGCAGGTTTCCGTTTGGAGCCACCAAAACGGAAATGCGGCAGAAATTGGAATGATTTCACTGCATTACCGATCCAAATATTACTCGGGATAAAAATTTCACTTTTTAATATTTATGAATTTTGTGAGTATTTTAAGGATTTTTCATCTAAAATTAAGTTAAAAGTTTAAATAAAGTTCCCGTGCATTGAAGTGACTTGAAAATTTTACCAAAAAATTGAAAAAAGTGCAAAAATGAGTGAATTATAAAAATTTTCTTTGATGAAAATTCAAATCTGGACCAACATGAGAAATTTTTGTGAATTTTCGACAAATTTCAAATTTTTAAAATAAATTTTTGCATTCTTGATCAAGAAAATTGATCAAAAAATAATTAAAAAGTGCAAAATATTAAAAAATTTTAAATTTAAAGCAAAAAATTGACAATTTTCGAAAATTTCCAAAAATCCATGAATGTAGTTGTGATTCATTTTGCTTGTCTGTGTTCGTGTCGGAACATCTGCTCGTATCCAGACACGATTGTTGATATATTCGAGCAATCTGATTGGTTGCCGGCTTTTGAGAGTTATGAGTGTATTGACTTTGGATCGTTCAGATTTTCCATTTTTGGAGGATTTTTTGTGAAAGTTGATTCCACGTCAACGATAGATTTTGGTTCAAAGATTAAAATTCGAGCAAAAAATAAAATTTTAATCTTTTTTGGGTTTTGTGACGTGATTCGTGAACGACCTTTAATGTAAAAATGAGTGGGTGAATCAGTTTCGTTTTCTCTGGAGAAATAGTACATTCATTCAATTTCGCGTCGTAGAGCAAGAATTCAAGGCAGTTATTGTGAATTACTTTAATATGAAGAAGGTCGATACAATAGTTTAAAATATTTCCTTGAAGATTTTTGAAATTTTAGCAAAAATTTAAAAATTTCATTTCGAATAATTAAAAATTAATTTCGAATAATAAAAAATTTAATTTCGAATGATAAAAAATTAATTTCGAATAATAAAAAAATTAATTTCGAATAATAAAAATTTAATTTCGAATAATAAAAATTTAATTTCGAATAATAAAAATTTAATTTCGAATAATAAAAATTTAATTTCGAATAATAAAAAATTAATTTCGAATAATAAAAAATTAATTTCGAATAATAAAAATTTAATTTAAATAATAAAAATTTAATTGCGAATAATAAAAATTTAATTTCGAATAATAAAAATTTAATTTCGAATAATAAAAATTTAATTTCGAATAATAAAAAATTTAATTTCGAATAATAAAAATTTAATTTCGAGAACTAAAAATTTAATTTCGAATAATAAAAATTTAATTTAATTTCGAATAATAAAAAATTAATTTCGAATAATAAAAATTTAATTTCGAATAATAAAAATTTAATTTAATTTCGAATAATAAAAATTTAATTTCGAATAATAAAAATTTAATTTCGAATAATAAAAAATTAATTTCGAATAATAAAAAATTAATTTCGAATAATAAAAATTTAATTTCGAATAATAAAAATTTAATTTCGAAAAATAAAAAATTATTCTTAAGAATATAAAAATCAATTCGATAAATTTTATTCGAAATAAAATAAAAAAAGAAAAATTAATTTTTTTAAAAATTTTAAATAAATTTAAAACTTAAAAAAAAAATTTTTGAAGTTTTATTTCATAAAATAAAAAATTTGAAAAAATTAATAAAAAAATAATTTAGGTAATTAATTAAAATTTAAACAAAAAAAAAAATAAATAAAATAAGAAAAATATTTTAAAAAATTTAATTAGAATTAAATTCAAAACATTTTCGATTATTGTATCAACCTAACTCGTCACATCGCACTCTCAAAAATTATTAAGAAAATTTCCAAACTGAGAAAATTTCAAATTTCTTTGTTTTTGTTTGTAAAAACGGATGCTCGTCAATTTCCTGTTAAGTAATATCAATTTACATCATTCGTCTTTCCTTATCGCACTAATTTATCGCTCCATTTAAAAATAAAGAAATTATTACTTTGCATGTCTCTTTTGCAGTAGTAGTAGCAACTAAATTTCTTTCCACTCCTTGGCATAAAATTTTATCGATTTTTATTTTCTTTTCTTTTCATGTTCTTCATTCCTCGACAGATGTGAAGAAGCAGTTTCTTACTAAAAAAAAAAAAATAAAAAATGGAATCCTCACAAAGCTTGACGCTAAACGAGGAAGCTCTCAGCAAAATTCCCGAGCAAAAACGTCCCGTGTTCGTGTTTGAATGGCTTCGTCACTTGGATAAAGTCCTGATTGCTGCCCAAAAGTCTGACATCAAAGCGTGCCAGAAAAAATTAGTTGAACAGTTGTTGGCACACATCCAAGGTACACCGGGTCCTCCAATGCGACGCTTAATTGCGAAAAATCTCGCAACTTTATTCAGTGTGGGCGACACATTTTTACTCATCGAGACGGCAAACAAGTGCAATGACATTCTAAAAAACAAAGATGACTCGCCGTCGTTTTTGGCGACGCGTCTTGCAGCGATCGGGATTCTTGGCAGCATGTACGAAAAGTTGGGACGCATGATGGGAAGGACTTATGAGGAAACAGTTCAACTTTTGTTGAAGCTTTTGCGGAATGCTGAGTCACAAACACGCATTGAAATTGTAATTACGTTGGAAAAAGTCTGCACGGGAATGGGTTCGGCGATAAATAACGTTCACAAAGACATCTACAAAGCCGTGCGATATTGTTTGACGGATCGCGTGATGGCAGTTCGAGTCGCAGCTGCAGATTGTCTGCTCGAAATGTGTCAACATGCCCCATTTTTGTACACAACTGAACTCGAAAGTCTCTCGGCTCTGTGTTTTCGTGCTCTTGACGGCAGCAATTACGAAGTGCGATGCGCTGTGGCGAAATTACTTGGAAATTTGATCGCTTTTACGCAACTTCCGGTGAAATCGGGACCCGGAAATGCCGCTGCTGCGAAAACATTCAAGCCAATTTCGCTCGATGAAGCTTTAAGTGTCCTCATGGGAGGATTTTTACGCGGCGGAGCATCTTTCTTAAAAGGCACTGAGATGATAAAAGGCACGAGCAACATAAATCGCGAAGTTCGGGTCGGCGTAACGCACGCTTATGTCATTTTCGTTCAAACCATGGGCGGATTGTGGTTGGAACGGAATCTCCAAGCATTTTTAAGTCACGTTCTTGAACTTGTAGCAAACCCCAAAGCTGCTTCGTCGCATGTTGATGCCGTTTATTCGCGAAAATGCATCAATTTTATCTTGGATTCTGTCATTGGGAAGATGTTGGGCGAGAAAGCACAAGCTTCGGCATGTAAGGAATTGGTTCATATCATCGCGAAACAGATGAATTCGATAGATTTTTCGCCAGAAAATGCAAAAGATGCGAATCAAGAGACGCTTTTCAGTCAACATTTGTTGGTTTGTGCACTTCAGGAGCTTGGATCGTTAATTTTGATTCTTGGGACGACGGCGCAAAATCTTCTTTCGGATCATACACTGAATTTAATTGACGCCGTGTGTGCAGTTTTGGTTCATCCCTGTTCCGCAGCTCGTTTGGCAGCTGCTTGGTGTTTGAGATCAATTTGTGTGGCAGTTCCAAGTCAAATTACGCCGTTAATTGATCGATTCATTGATGCCATTGAGAAGATGCGAACGTCTCCGGATGCGATTTCAGGTTATTCTTGTGCTCTTGCTGCTGTTTTAGGGTCTGTGAGACTCTCGCCGCTTGGAATTCCTCATACGAAAGGCAAAATTATATTTAATACGGCGGAAGAATTGCTCAGAACAGCAAGTCAGAATAGCAGGTTGTCGTTAAATCGAACACAAGCTGGATGGTAAGTCACTGAAAATCATAAAAATTTAAAAAAAAATTTAAAATTAAAAAAAAAAAAATTATAAAGTAAAAATAAAAATTAAATTAATTTTATTAAAAAACAAAATTAAAAAAAATTTAAATTAAAAATTAAATTAAAAAAAAATTATAAAAAAAAAATATTAAAAAAATTAATTAAATTAAAAATTTAAATTAAATCAAATTAACAATTAATTAATTAAAATAAAAGTAAAAATAAATAATTATTTTTCTTTCTATTTTAGGCTCCTGATAGGCAGTATCATGACATTAGGCAATGCAGTAGTGAAAAATTTACTTCCCCGTATGTTACTTTTGTGGCGAAATGCGTTCCCTCGCAGCACAAAAGAGCTTGAGAGTGAAAAAGCTCGCGGAGATGCCTTTACGTGGCAAGTTACGCTTGAAGGACGAGCCGGAGCATTGGGAGTAATGCATAGTTTCTTGTTGAATTGTCGTGAATTGGTTACGGAAGATATTACGAGACGACTTTTGACGCCGATTGAAAGTGCACTCGCGATGTTGGTTAAGTAAGTATCCATTTTCGTAAATTATTAAGAGAAATTTTTTCAAACTACATTTTTTAAAAAATTTTTTTTGTAACAATTTTTATTTAAATTTTTTTGGTACAAAATTTTTTTTACAAAAATTCTTTAAAATTATTTTCTCACAATTTTTTTTAATTTTTAAAATTATTTCTTTAAATTTTTAAAATATTTTTTTTTATTTTAAAATAATTTTTAAAAAATTTTTTAATTTTTAAAATTATTTTCTCACATTTTTTTTTGACGCCGATTTTTAAAAATATTTTCCAACATATTTTCTCACATTTTGTTTTAATTTTTAAAATTTTTTTCTCACATTTTTTTTGATTTTTAAAAATATTTTCCAACAATTTTTTTTTTTTTTTTTAAAAATATTTTTCACAATTTTTTTTTTAATTTTTAAAAATTTTCTCACATTTTTTTACAAACTTTTTGTCCAACAATATTTTCCAACAATTTAATTTTTAAAAATATTTTTTTACAATTTTTTTAATTTTTAAAATTATTTTCTCACATTTTTTTTTTTGATTTTTAAAAATATTTTCCAACAATTTTTATTTAATTTTTAAAATTATTTTCTCACATTTTTTTTTTTAATTTTTAAAAATATTTTCCAACAATTTTAATTTTTAAAAATATTTTTTCACAATTTTTTTAATTTTTAAAATTATTTTCTCACAATTTTTCATTTTTAAAAATATTTTTTTTTAATTTTTTAAAAATTTAAGATTTTTTTTTTTTGCAATTTTTTTTTCAAAAACCAAAACTTTAACTAATTTTTCATCTTTTCAGCATCGCTCCCGTCCTCAAAAGCTACGGACAACACTTGAAAGCACCCGCAGCAATGGTTCGCCTCCGCCTGTACGAAACTTTATCCCTCCTTCCGCCAACTTGTCTTGAATCCAGTTACACTCATCTCCTCCGAATGCTCGTCTCGGAGTTCACTCTAACTGACAATCCCGCAAATACAACAACTTCCTTGCTCCGAAACTTGTGTCATGCCGACGAATCGATCATTTTGGCGACTTGGTTTCAGGAAACTGATCATCGTTTAATTGAGGATCAGGTAAAAAACTAATTTTTTATTTTCTTCGATGTAACTAAAAAACAAAACACGTCAATCACACACATTCTAATCATTTTCTGTCACGTTTTTCATGTTTTTCCGAGTTGAAGACATGAAAACGTTCGAAAAAAATTTTTGAGTTTCTAACTTCTGTATTGAAAACTTCTTTAGATGGAACCAAATCGCAAATCTGATGGACAGCATGTAAGTCTCCGTAGTGGTTCAAGCGTTTTTTTCTGTTGATTTTTTTCATTGCCGCTAAAAGTGCTTCGTTTTTGTCCATTTTGCTTCTTGCTAACGACACGCCTCTCACTTTTTTCTGTTTTTTTTTTCTTTCACACGTAACACAATTTTTCGTTTTTTATCAAATTTTAATGATTTTTTTCGTTTTTTAGCTTCAACCGACAAGTGCTGCGGGTTCAGGAGCTTTGGAACATGATGCGTTGTCACTTTATCGTCCTTTAAAAACTTCAGAACAGTGTCCCGGACCTCTTCCATTGGGCGTTGCTGTCATCGATATGTCAATTCAGCTGTTTGGATTGATTTTTCCGCGTGCCGCGAACAAACATCGTCTTCAAATGGTCACGCATTTCACGGAATGCATCAAAAATTCGAAAAGTTCGCGTCAGGAAGCGGTTCAAATGAACATTTTCACGGCGCTTTTGTGCGGTTTGAAGGGAATTACGGATGCGAAAGCCGTTATTGGGCAAGATGATGTCAAGACAAATGTCACAAATTTGATAATTAGCGGCTTGACAAGTGCAAATCCGATCCTGAGATGCGCCGCAAGTGAAGCTCTCGGTCGATTAGCGCAAGTTGTTGGCGATTCTCGTGTCACAGCTGAACTCGCACAAAATTCTTTCAATAATTTGAAGTCGGCACGTGATGTTGTCACCCGAACCGGGCATAGTTTCGCCCTTGGATGCCTTCATCGGTATGTCGGAGGCATGGGATCTTCGCAACATTTGAGTACAAGTGTCTCAATTTTGTTGGCATTGGCTCAAGATGGCTCCAGTCCCGTCGTTCAAGTGTGGGCGTTGTATGCCTTATCGCTAATTGCCGATTCCGGAGGTCCCATGTTTCGTTCTTACGTCGAACCAACACTTTCGTTGGCTTTGAAACTCTTGTTAACCGTCCCGCAATCCCATGTCGACGTTCATCAGTGCATCGGGCGCGTCTTAAGCGCTTTAATTACCACTGTCGGACCCGAATTACAAGCTTCCGCATCGGCAAGATCGAGTTTCATGTGTGCTTGTGCAATAATGCAAGCCCATCCAGATCCTTTGGTTCAAGCAGAAGCCACGGGATGTCTCCAACAATTACATCTCTTTGCACCGCAATCCGTCGTTTTAGCAACTCTTGTGCCGACAATGTGCAAAAATTTGTCGAGCAATTATTTGATGCTTCGAAAGGCAGCTGTTTCGTGTTTGAGGCAATTAACGACGCGAGAAGCGAAGGAAGTTTGTGAACATGCATCGAAAGCGGTGACGACAGATGATGAAAATTTTGATATTTCCGAGTTGGGATTGCCGGGCGTTTTATTTCACATGTTGGATAAGGAAACTGACGTTGAGATGATTAAAAATATTCATGATACGATTGTTTCGATGCTGCAGATGTTGGCGGCGGAGAATTTGACGCAATGGTTGAATTTGTGCAAGAATGTTTTGACTGTTGCTGCTGAAGGAGGTAATTTACTTGCAGGTGAGTTTTTTAAAATTAATTTCTTTTCAAATTTTCAAAAATTTTATTTTTTATAATATTTTTCATTTAAAAAATTCATAATTTTTCAAAAAAAAATTTATTTATTTTGATTTTGAATAATTTTTTTTTGATAATGATATAGAATTTCTTCTCCAAATTTTTAAATTAATTTTTTTTTTCGAAAAAAAATATTCGTCATTTCAGAAAATAAATTAAAGGAAATAAAAATTTAATATGGATTTGAGTTTTTAAAAAAAATTAATAAAATAAAATATTTATTTAATCGAAGCTTTTGTCAAAAAAAAAAATTATTAAAAATTACCAAAAAAAAAAAATAAAATATTTTATTTTTTGAATATTTTTACAAATTTTTTTAAATTATTTTTTTAATACATTTTTTTCTTTTAAATTTTAGAAAATCAATTTTTTTTCTATCAAATTATTTTTTTCAATTCAAATTTTATTCTGTTATAAGTTTTTTTTTCCTATTAAATGTCCTATTATTTTTTTTCGATTTTCAAATTTTTTTGACTGCTATGTTTTTGTGACTTTTTTTTTCTAAATTTTTCACATCAAAAATTCTGAACTTTAATTAAGGATTTTAACTCAAAACTGAAAAAAAATATAAATTATTGAAATTAAAAAAAAATTTAAAAAACTTTTTCAAAAAAACTGTGTCAAAAAAGGTGTCAAAGCAATTTTTGTCAAATCTTGCTCAAAATAGATAAATATTTGTCAGAAGGCTCTAATTTATCATTTTTAATAATTTTATAACTCAAAACTGATTGAAACTGAAAAAAAATATAATTTTATCAAATCTTGCTCCAAATGGATAAAAATTTGTCAGAGGGCTCTAATTTATCATTTTTAATCATTTTATAACTCAAAACTGCCAAAAAATTGAAACTGAAAAAAAAATTTTTCTCAAAAACTGTGACATAGTTTTGTTTTAAAAACATTTTTAATAAAAAGTCAAATCAAGAGCAAAAAAATTTTTGTTTTCAAAAAAAGTCAAAAAAAAACTAAATTCTTGTCATTTATTTTTGTTTTAAAAACTAAATAAAGAGCAAAAAAACTGTGTCAAAAACTGTGTCAAAGCAATTTTTTTCAAATCTTGCTCCAAATGGATTGAAATTTGTCAGAGGGCTCTAATTTATCATTTTTAATCATTTTATAACTCAAAACTGCCAAAAAATTGAAACTGAAAAAAAATTTTTTCTTTGACATAGTTTTGTTTTAAAAACTAAATCAAGAGCAAAAAAACTGTGTCAAAAACTGTGTCAAAGCTATTTTGTCAAATTTTGCTCCAAATGGATTGAAATTTGTCAGAGGGCTCTAATTTATCATTTTTAATCATTTTATAACTCAAAACTGCCAAAAAATTGAAACTGAAAAAAAAAATTTTTTCTTTGACGTAGTTTTGTTTTAAAAACTAAATCAAGAGCAAAAAAACTGTGTCAAAAACTGTGTCAAAGCTATTTTGTCAAATCTTGCTCCAAATGGATTGAAATTTGTCAGAGGGCTCTAATTTATCATTTTTAATCATTTTATAACTCAAAACTGCCAAAAAATTGAAACTGAAAAAAAATTTTTTCTTTGACATAGTTTTGTTTTAAAAACTAAATCAAGAGCAAAAAAACTGTGTCAAAAACTGTGTCAAAGCTATTTTGTCAAATCTTGCTCCAAATGGATTGAAATTTGTCAGAGGGCTCTAATTTATCATTTTTAATCATTTTATAACTCAAAACTGCCAAAAAATTGAAACTGAAAAAAAATTTTTTCTTTGACATAGTTTTGTTTTAAAAACTAAATCAAGAGCAAAAAAACTGTGTCAAAAACTGTGTCAAAGCTATTTTTGTCAAATCTTGCTCCAAATGGATTGAAATTTGTCAGAGGGCTCTAATTTATCATTTTTAATCATTTTATAACTCAAAACTGCCAAAAAATTGAAACTGAAAAAAAATTTTTTCTTTGACATAGTTTTGTTTTAAAAACTAAATCAAGAGCAAAAAAACTGTGTCAAAAACTGTGTCAAAGCTATTTTTGTCAAATCTTGCTCCAAATGGATTGAAATTTGTCAGAGGGCTCTAATTTATCATTTTTAATCATTTTATAACTCAAAACTGCCAAAAAATTGAAACTGAAAAAAAAATTTTTTCTTTGACATAGTTTTGTTTTAAAAACTAAATCAAGAGCAAAAAAACTGTGTCAAAAACTGTGTCAAAGCTATTTTGTCAAATCTTGCTCCAAATGGATTGAAATTTGTCAGAGGGCTCTAATTTATCATTTTTAATCATTTTATAACTCAAAACTGCCAAAAAATTGAAACTGAAAAAAAATTTTTTCTTTGACATAGTTTTGTTTTAAAAACTAAATCAAGAGCAAAAAAACTGTGTCAAAAACTGTGTCAAAGCTATTTTGTCAAATCTTGCTCCAAATGGATTGAAATTTGTCAGAGGGCTCTAATTTATCATTTTTAATCATTTTATAACTCAAAACTGCCAAAAAATTGAAACTGAAAAAAAAATTTTTCTTTGACATAGTTTTGTTTTAAAAACTAAATCAAGAGCAAAAAAACTGTGTCAAAAACTGTGTCATAGCTATTTTTGTCAAATCTTGCTCCAAATGGATTGAAATTTGTCAGAGGGCTCTAATTTATCATTTTTAATCATTTTATAACTCAAAACTGCCAAAAAATTGAAACTGAAAAAAAATTTTTTCTTTGACATAGTTTTGTTTTAAAAACTAAATCAAGAGCAAAAAAACTGTGTCAAAAACTGTGTCAAACCATTTTTGTCAAATCTTGCTCCAAATGGATTGAAATTTGTCAGAGGGCTCTAATTTATCATTTTTAATCATTTTATAACTCAAAACTGCCAAAAAATTGAAACTGAAAAAAAATTTTTTCTTTGACATAGTTTTGTTTTAAAAACTAAATCAAGAGCAAAAAAACTGTGTCAAAAACTGTGTCAAATCTTGCTCCAAATGGATTGAAATTTGTTATATTTTGTCAAATCTTGCTCCAAATGGATTGAAATTTGTCAGCTCCAAATGGATTGAAATTTGTCAGAGGGCTCTAATTTATCATTTTTAATCATTTTATAACTCAAAACTGCCAAAAAATTGAAACTGAAAAAAAATTTTTTCTTTGACATAGTTTTGTTTTAAAAACTAAATCAAGAGCAAAAAAACTGTGTCAAAAACTGTGTCAAAGCTATTTTGTCAAATCTTGCTCCAAATGGATTGAAATTTGTCAGACGGCTCTAATTTATCATTTTTAATCATTTTATAACTCAAAACTGCCAAAAAATTGAAACTGAAAAAAAATTTTTTCTTTGACATAGTTTTGTTTTAAAAACTAAATCAAGAGCAAAAAAACTGTGTCAAAAACTGTGTCAAAGCTATTTTTGTCAAATCTTGCTCCAAATGGATTGAAATTTGTCAGAGGGCTCTAATTTATCATTTTTAATCATTTTATAACTCAAAACTGCCAAAAAATTGAAACTGAAAAAAATTTTTTCTTTGACATAGTTTTGTTTTAAAAACTAAATCAAGAGCAAAAAAACTGTGTCAAAAACTGTGTCAAAAACTGTGTCAAAGCTATTTTGTCAAATCTTGCTCCAAATGGATTGAAATTTGTCAGAGGGCTCTAATTTATCATTTTTAATCATTTTATAACTCAAAACTGCCAAAAAATTGAAACTGAAAAAAAATTTTTTCTTTGACATAGTTTTGTTTTAAAAACTAAATCAAGAGCAAAAAAACTGTGTCAAAAACTGTGTCAAAGCTATTTTGTCAAATCTTGCTCCAAATGGATTGAAATTTGTCAGAGGACTCTAATTTATCATTTTTAATCATTTTATAACTCAAAACTGCCAAAAAATTGAAACTGAAAAAAAAATTTTTCTTTGACATAGTTTTGTTTTGAAAACTTAAATATATAAAAAATAAAAATGTGAGATGTAATCTTCGCGAAAAAAGCAAATGGATTAAAATTTGTGCTCTAATTTATCATTTTTAAAAATAAACTCAAAAAATTGAAAAAAAAACTGTTTTAAATTTAAAAAATTTAAAAAAAATTCAATTTTTATTTTGAAAAAAAATTTTTTAATTAAAACAATTTAAAAAAAATTGAGAGTAGAAAACTAATATTTTTTTTTATTTTACAGGCGACGAAGCACAAATAAAAGACACCGATGAAAATGACGAAGAAAACGACGACGACAACATCGAATTCCACGCCGAAGACAATCAAGCCTCACATCCGCAAATCCAACCACGTTGGCCAACTCGCGTATTCGCTTCGGAATGTGTTCGCAAAATCATCACCGCCTGCGAACAAGCAAATCCCGTTCATTTTGACATGTTGGCAGCAAAAGAACTCCAAATAACGAAAGCACGCGGTGACTTTTTGGTTTTACATCTTTCGGATTTAATTCGAATGGCATTTATTGCTGCAACTTCTGACTCGGATCAACTTCGTCTCGAGGGAATGAAGACTCTACAAGTCATTATTCGTAAATTTGCTCACGTTCCCGAACCCGAATTCCCCGGGCATTTACTTCTCGAGCAATTTCAAGCGCAAGTTGGAGCCGCTTTACGTCCCGCCTTCGCGAATGAGACTCCGAGTCACGTAACAGCAGCTGCTTGTGAAGTTTGTTCCGCGTGGATTGGTTCGGGAGTCGCTCGTGACTTGAATGATTTGCGTCGCGTTCATCAATTACTCGTCTCGAGCTTGAATAAATTGCATACGAAGACAAATAGCACGCAACTGTACAACGAAAGTATGGCAACTTTGGAAAAATTGAGCATTTTGAAGGCTTGGGCGCAAGTTTATATCTTCGCGATGATCGAAAATGGAAATGCGCCGGCAAGTGTGATCCTTAAAAAGTTATCCTTGGGTGCAAAAACCATCGGATTGCGACTCACGAAGCCCGAAGAAGACGATTTTGGGGATTTTGAGAGCAAAGGCGAGAGTATTTTGTCGCTTGTGCAACCAGAATTGGAGAATTTATCGCAACAATGGTTAGCGGCGTTGAAAGATTATGCCTTGCTTTCACTCCCAGCTGAGTTTCAAGGACAACTGCCGCATGATGGAGGCGCCTTTTACACAAATGACACAATAAACTCGTCAAAATCGCATTATATCTCGTCGTGGCCTCCAATTTTGCACGCAGCAGCTTTGTGGTTGAACGACGGAGGCTTCGACGCCTTAGATGGGGACTCCGATAAAGATAATAATAATTCCGACGAAGCAGGACCATCAAATGAAACCCCAAAAATTGGTCATGGAAGCATCAGCGCCGATCGTTTTCACATGATTTTCGGGATTTGCATGGAGGCGCTTTGCAGTACGCGAACAAACGAGAAACCCGAATGCGTTGTTGCCTGTTTGCAATCCCTTCATACAGTTTTCAATAGTAAATATGCGAGACAAGTTTTTACGCGAAACGGATCGCTGCCCATTGAGCTTTGTAATGTCTTGTATCGCCTGATTTTGACGCGTGACAGTTTGGAAGTTCAACTTTTGTGCATGGAAGTGCTCAAACAAACCATTACCGCAGCCGAGGAACGTCTTGAAATCGAAAAAGCGGGAAAAGCGACGAAAAATACGGAAAAAGTGGAAAATGCGGATGACACGGAAGCCACGAAAGATGGAACAAAGTCGGATTTGGATTATTTGGGAGAAGGAGGAGAAACGGGGCATATTGAGCCGGGAGAATCGCACGTTTATGCGGTGCTTGAAGTAGCGTTGTGTTTGTTAGTAAGGCAGATTCCGGCGATGAATCCGTCAGGCAATACGAGAATAACGACGGAACAGTTGCAACAACAATTAAATTCGAATGGAAATGCGGCGAAATTGGGAATTGATAATGGGATGTTGGTTTCGTCGGCGCTGCAGTCGTTGGAGCATTTGACGAAGTTGTGTTCGCCTCAAGGTAAGTTTTTTTTAAATTTTTTTTTAATTTTTTAAATTTTCAAAAAAAAAAAAATGTGAAGAAAAAAAATATTATATTTTTGTTTTAATATAATTTTTTTTCTTATTTTATTTTTTTTAATAATTTTAAATTAAAATTTTATTAAATTAAAATAATTAAAAAATTAAAATTATTTACTAAAAAAAAATATAAAAAAAAATTATATTAATACAAAAATATAATATTTTATTCATATTTTTTATTGAAAATTTTAAAAACTAATTCAAAAATTTTTAATTCAAAAGAAAAAAAATAAAAAGTAAAAAAAAACATTTTTAATTTTTTTTAATGAAATTAAATTTAAAAAATTTTAAATTATTTTTTAAATTTTATTATTTTTTTTAATTTTAAATTATTTTAACTTTTTAAAAATGTTTAATTTTTTAATTTATTTAAACTTTCTTTAAAAGAAAGTCTACAAATTAAAAAAAAAATTATTAAAAATTAAAATAATTTATTTTTCAAATATTTTTATGAAAAGTTTTTAAATTTAAATGAAATTTTAATATTTATATTTTTGGTAAAATAATTTTTTAAAAATATATTTTTATAAAAAAAGTAAAATAAAAATTAATATTCAATTTTTAAAACGATTTTTTCAAATAATAAATTAAATTTATTTTATTAAATTAGGAAAAAAAAAATTTAAATAATTTTTTTAAAGATTTCTTAAAATTTTATCAAGACAAATAATTTTTTATAATAAAAATATTTATTTTAAAAATTTCATTTAAGTTTTAAAAACCATCAATAAAAACATTTGAAAAATAAATTATTTTATTTTTTTTTTTTAATTTTTAGACTTTCTTTTTAAAAACATTAAAATTAATTAAGATATTAAACATTTTTATTTAAAAAATTTTTTATTTTTATTTAAAAAAAAAGATTCTAAAAAAATTTTGTTTTCAAGAAAATTTTTTAACTTGTTTTTTTTTACAAAAGTTTTCTCTAAAGAGTGAAAAAAAAAATTAAATTCATAATTTTTAATAATTTTAGGTGCACTTCAAATCCTTCCAACAATCCTCTACTTGACAACGGGAACTATTAAAGAAATTGCAACTAAATCCGTTCATGATCCAACAATCCTCGCCAATACTCCAACAATCCAAGCAGCTTTGCATTTACTCAAATCCGTCATAACCGACAAATATGCCACAGACGAACGCAGTTCCGAGGAATGGATGAAATTACTCCAAAGTGCATTGGCAAAAATAATCGATTTAACAAAAACGGGCTCGGAAGACACAAAATTGGATGAAGTTACGATGATGTTAGCAATTGCCGTGTTCATTTTACATTCAAAATCGAGTCTTGTGTCTGTTCCTGGATTACAATATCCGTGCATCAATCATTTCCGACAATGTTTGCAATCCGAATCGAATATGGTGAGACTCAAATGCATTCAAACGATGCGACAAATTTTCGTTAATGCCGATTTGAAAGGTAAAAGTTAATTTTTTTGATATCATTTTTTTATTTTTAATACTTTTTTCAAATTTTAGTCGCTACTCCTTACATTCACGCCTTGGCTCCTCGTTTGGTTGAACATTTACATGCAGATAATGTTAGAAATATCAAAAATGAGAACGAGTTGGCTTTGGTTTTGGAAAGCATTACTACTGTTGAAGGTCTTATAAGTCTTGCTGAGCCACAAAATCGTAAGTTTGAATTTTTTAAAGTAAAATTTTATAGAAAAAATTTTTAAATTTATCAAAAAAATAATTTTTACGCTGCTTTTAAAGGAGATTTAATGCAAGGTATCAATTTTTGTAGAACTTTTATAAGAAAATTTTTGAAAATAAAATAAAAATTAATTTTAAATTTAATTTTTAGGCATACAAATGTTGACGTTGTTAGTTCCAATTCTCATCAGCTTCCTATCGGATCAACAGGCAAAAAATAAATCAAAATATTCTGTGCAATTACATGAACACTCGTTGCAATGGTTGATGAAAATTGGACCCAAATATCCAGAAGTAAGATTTTTTTATTTTAATTTTTTTTTATTTTTAATTTTCTTTAAAAAAAAAAAATAAAAAATATTTTTTAAAAAAATATTTTAAAATTAAAAATATAAAAAAATAATTAAATTTTAAATTAAATTAGTATTAAATTATTTTTAATAATTTTAAATTAATTTAAAAAATAAAAAAATTAAAATTATAAATATTAAAAAAATTTAATTTTAATTAATTATTTTATTTATTTTTTTAAATTAATTTTTTTTTCCAATTAAAAATATAAAACTTAATTTAAAAAAAATTATTTTATAAAATTAAAATATTTTTTTTAAATCTTTAGGAATTCAAGGGTCTCATGGCGCAACACCCCGAGCTTCGTGCAAAACTGGAAATTGCTGTTCGCAACAATCAACAAATGACTTCCAGCATGCAAAAAGCTAAAAATGACGCCACAAATGCCGCAAAAGCAAATATTCAACCTGCAAAACCTACGATTGAATTAAAAATGGATTTTAGCAATTTTGGAAAATAAGAAAAAAAGCAAAAAAATTAATTAAAAATAAGACTGGCAATCAATTTGTAAAAGAGGAATGATCACAAATCGTAAAAAAAATTAATCACGTCTCATAAATAATCTTCCTTAGGAACACAAAAAAATATTCTAATCTAAATATTAGCAAAAGTAGAGAAAAATAATTAAAAAAAATGATGAAAAATGAGCTGAAAGTAACAATTTAATAAGTAAATTATGCGGAATGACTGTGAGAATGAATCTTTTTTGAGAAAAAAAATTTAAAAAAAATATGAGAAAAATTTTAGAGTGACTAAAAAGTGAAATTACAGATGAAAAATGATGTTAAATATTTGTTTTTAACCAACTTGACTAACGAAAAATAATAAAAATATATGAATTATGTCAGTTATGATCTAAAAATTTCCGTGTTTCTGTGAAAAAAATTTTTTTCTGTGCAAAAAAAATAGAATTCAGAATTAAAAAAAAATAATTGAATGGAAAAATTCAATTGTTTCGAGAACAATAAATAATTTTCGGTTCAAGCTTTATAAAAATCACGTTCATTGTCATTTTCGGCATCAGTTTTACCCGAACAATGAATTGGATTTTTTTAACAATTTTCGTTCTCACATTTGTGACTATCGCTCGCTGCGCCATTTTTGAAGGTTCTTGCCCGAAAGTCGAAAGTTCCGACGAAAAATTCAAATGTCCCGACGTTTTTGACGAAGAAGATATTTACATGCCTCTTGCGCATCTCCCAGTTGGCGATCGTACCATCAACATTTATCACAATCCCTTCAAGACGAACATCAATTGTCTTCGTGCCAAGTTCGATTGCCCCACGGATGATAATTTGGTCTTTTTTACGCCGCGATGCTATCCGGGAGAAATTGGCGCTGATATTGTCGATTATCGCGATTGCATGAGCATTTTGAGTCCAATTCGAGATAAATTACGCGGCGCCCGAGGAACTTACCAACCGAATCATCAATGCACGGATCAAGTTGCGAATTACACGACGAGCTATTTGGTGACAGATTCGGGAGCTTTAATCCTTTGGGGATGTCGCGACTTGACGGGTAAGTATGAGGGGAAACATTCGGAAGGAGCTTGGATACTCGTGAAAGAGGAAAATGCGAAAAAATTGACGGGAATTGAACTGAAAGAAGCTTTTGAGATGTTGAAAAAGAAGAAAATCTCAGCGAAGGAGAAAGATTTCGTGAAGCCAGACAAGAAAAAAAAGTGTAACTGCCCAACTTGCGATTATGGAACTGTTTGTTCGATGCCGCATGAGGCGAAAACTTTTTCAGGAGTGGTTGATGATTAAAAATTTAAATAAAAAAAATTATAAAATTTAAATTTTGAATGAAATAAAGTCGGTTAAGAAGTGCGCTGTAATGGAAATGAACGACTTTAATGCGCATGAGTCGAATTTATGTCATGGTTGCATTCATGAAGGTCGTTAACGCGCAATATAATCATCTGGCTGAATGGTCTAGGGGTATGATTCTTGCTTTGGGTGCAAGAGGCCCGGGGTTCGAATCCCCGTTCAGCCCGATTTTTTGTCAATTTTTCCTTGAAAATAATTTTTTTTTGCCTAAAAATTTTATTTTTGCCATTTTTAGCTTTTATAAAAAACAAAAAAATAAATAATTAAATTAATTTTTACTTAATTAATTAATTTTAAATGAAAAAAAAAATATTTTGAAGACAAAATCTTGTTTTAAAAAAAAATATTTCTTGTATATTTTTTTTTTAATATGTGAAATTTGCAATTAATTTTTTTTAAATAAATAATTTTTCTATATTATATTTTTTTTTTAAATTAAATAATTTTATAAATTGAAATATTTTGAAAATCAAATAATTTTATTAATTGAAATATTTTTAAAATTAATTTTTATTTTATTTATTTTAAAAATTAAATTAAAATTATAAATTTAATAAAAAATATTTTATAATTAAATATTTTTAAATTAAATAATTTAATTATTTTATTGGTTTGAAAAATTAAATAATTTTAATTAAAGTATTTATTTATTTTTTTTTTCATTTTATTTTTTTTAAATAAAAAAGTCTCAACTTCTTTAAATAAAAAAATAATAAACTCTTTAATAATTTTTTAACGCAGAATGAAATTTCATCAAAAATATTTTTAAAGACAATTGAATGAAAAAAAAACACTTTCAAACATTCACAACATGAACAAAAATTTCTAATGTAAAATATTTCGTCATGCAAATGGCGATCACTCATCAAACAAAAATTTTAACAAAAAACATTTCCTCATATTTCTTCCAATTTCAGCGTAAAAAATCGACAAATGGAAAAAAATAAAAGGAGAATTTTGGCAAAAAAGTTATGGTGTGGTTATATTGGTCAGGCTGAGATGGGGGAAATCACTCAAGGGCGCGATCCCATTACTGCGTTACCGTGGGGACTGTTGGTTGCTCTGTTTCCAGCCTCACCCGGTGCGCCCCTCCTTAGCGAACCAGCTTCACAAACCCTCCGATCTGTGAACCTTATTGACGGTAAGCTTAATGCGGACGCCCTATCAATGTGCTCCGTCCAATCGCCAGTGCTCCTGACCTCAAATCAGTCCACAACTCGACCTTCCGTTAGCAGAATTACAGGAGATGCAACCTCCCAGTCGAAGTTATGAGCTGCTAAATCGCTATTTGAATGAAAAACTCTACTTTATCGACTTTGTGAGACGAACGTAAATGATAAGTTTTCTTCTTGATCGATTATTGAGACGAATGAAGTTGATAAGCCTTGGAACAATATAATTTTTTATTTATGGAGTAAAAAATATTAAAAAATAATTTATTTCCCATAATTTTCATTAAAAAAATATTTATTTATCATAATTTCTTTAGAAAATAAATTATTTTTTTTATAATTTTTTTAAACAATATATTAATTATGGTTATAAATAGAATTAAACAATATTATTGTTCCAAGGCTGACTCAAATATCTGACGTCTTTTTCCGATTAAAACACTTTCAATTCAAAAACAAAAATAACGAGCGCCAAGAATTTCTGAAATTTTTAACATTTTTAATATTTTATCATGGATTCCGATCAACTTCATCAACACAAAAAAACAATTTTGATCAATAGCATCCTCAAGGAATGCCCGATCGATCAATTGCCCGGATTATCATCTGAAAACAAGGAAAACATCAAAAAATACATCAATTATCTTCTCGTCAAAGATTATCTCTTTTTGGATAATGACAACGTAATTCTGGGTCTCTCGTCAGAAGCAACTGCGGAACCAAAACTCAGTTATACGGAAACAAAAGCCTTGAAGGAGTACATTGAACAAACGCTCGTTAAGACTTTCAAGCCGATGATCGCTAAAATTAAGGAGCAAGAAGCTGAGGGATACGACGAAAAAGGCATCGAGCGTCGTCGTCAAGAGTTTTTGGAGAAACAAAAAGAACTGCAAGCGAAACAACTCGAGTTGGTCGAATTGAAAAAAGAAAAATTAGAGTTGCTGCAAAGGATTGCAGAGATTCGTACAGGTCCAGATCAGAAACAACAAGTAGAAAATTTGCACAATGAAGCAAAGTTGGATAATATAAAACTTGGGTAAGAAAAAAATTATTAAAAATTTTTATTTATTAAAGTTTGTGATTTTTTTTTATTTTTTGTTGTTCTATAAATTTTTTTTCAAGAAAAAAAATTTTAAATTTATATTAATTTAATTAAAAATTTAATTTTAAAATTTTAATTTACGAATTTTCAATTTTATTTTTTTAATTCTTATTAAAATTTAGTTAATTAAATAAAAAATTAATTAAAAAATAATAATCAAAAATTAATTAAAAAATAATTTTTATTCAATTTTAAATTTTTTTTATTGCAAAAATTTTCATTTTAATTTAAAAATGAAAATAAAAAATAAATTAAATATTTTTTTTTAAATTTTATTTAATTTTTTTAAAAATTAAAAAAAAATAAATAATTATCAAATCTTAAAATATTTTAATTTTTTAATTAAAAAAAATATATTTTTATTGATTTCTGTGAAGTTTTTATTTTTTTTAAATTTATGATTTTTTTTTAATATTTTTGATATTTTTTTTTTAATTGAACTTTCAACTTTTAAAATGAAACAAAAAAAAAACAATTTATTTAAAAAAAAAATAACAAAAAAAACTAAAATAATCAATTTTTCATTGCAGCATGTTGGAAAAAGTCATCTCAAACAGCTTCACAAAAACAACGGGTCACACAACGAAAGCAATTAAGACGGTAGAGAAGCACATCGATGCAATGCTCAATAACGAAAGTTGAGGCAACGATCATTTCTCGCAGCATGATTCCTTTTTTAGTTCGCTTTTCACTTCCAAAAGTCAATAAAAATCCATTTTCACATCATTTTTTACCCCAAATGCTGTCTCATAACTCAACGAAGCCGACGACGACGACAACGACGTGTTGACAAGAAAATTGCTTTGATCAGGTCATGAAAATGTTTCACGAAGCAACGAAAAAAAAAACGTAAATCACACTTTAGTTGCATTATTCAATATCATTGTTTCACGAAAAATAATTTACTCCGTTTTCATATCTTCCTCGCCAGCTTTTTTTTTCGTTCGTTCGTTTTACGTGTTCGTTGATTTCCCTTGCCTTGTCTCGTCTCGTGTGCAGCAAAAAAAAAAAATAAAAATAATAAAGTACCTAAACAACAGCATGACTTTTGTTTCCTGAACTCTCCTCTCTCTCGCCTTCTCGCGTGTAAGTGCAACACAATGCAGGAAAAAAAATCGAAATAAAAATATTGTGTTAAGGCTTACACGTTCCCGTTACGTGATTTACCATTTTTATTAGTTTTCCTGGAGTGAGGAATGCACACGGAGTTAAGGAGGTTGACTGTGATTGGAAATAAAATTCAGGATGGGATGCACTTTCGTACATTGCAATAATGTTAAGTCATTTAATTTGCACAATTGAGACAATAAGTCACGCACTTGGCAATTGTATCGCTGGCTTGATGAAGAAAAAAAATAAATATATGTTACAATGAGGAAACTGTGATGGAAAAAAGGCTCAATTAAGGTTAAAATTATTTTGAGGTAATTTTTTTTTTATTTTTTTTTTTTTAATTTTATTTTTTAATAAATTAAATTTTTAATAAAATATTATCAATAATACAAAGAATTTTTATAAAAATAACAAATTTATTTTAAATTAAAATTATTTTTATAACAAAAAAAAATTCAATAATTTTTCAACGACTCATTTAAAAGAATGTTTTTAAAAAAATTAATTAAATTAAATTAAAATTAAATCAATTAATTATTAAATGAAATTTTCAACTTTTAAAACAAATTTATATTTAACATTAAAAAATATAAATATTACTTTTGTTTTTTTTTAATATTTTATTCAAAATAAGAGTAATGTAGTACAAGTTTTTTCACAATTTATTTTTTTTGTATTTAATTTTTTTATATATTTTATTTAAATATTTTTTTTAAATATTATTTTTTATTTAATTTATTTATTTTTTTTTAATTTTAAATGAAAAACTAAAATTGTTTTTTACGATGTCCTTTAACTGTTTTCAAGGTCAAAGCGATCTATCTACAGTTTCATGTAAATTCTCTTCAAGATCATCAGTTATACGTTTCAACCCTTTAGCGACTTCAGGATTTTCCGGTTCTATTTCTTCTAATATTACGGAATTAACTGTACCCATAATAAAAGAAACTAAATTCTGAAGCAATGCTTCAATGTTGTCAATATCATCTTGTATGAGATCAAAAATTTTCTCTATCAAAGTTTCAACCGTTGCGTTAGGATCCGATGAAAATTCATATAGCAAGCTCTTAATCTGTGAAGCATTTAGCGGATTCTCAATTATGTTAGAACTCTGAGGGATCAAGCTGGAAATCGTTTCATTAACAACTTGAGTAATGCCCGAAAGTAAACGCGACGAAGGCTCATCTTTTTGGGAAATTCGAAAACTTGACGAACTCTGGAGTTGTAGAAAAATACAAAAAATTACTGCGAGAATTTTCTGCATTTTTTTTTAATTTTTATTAAGTGTTGTTTAATTTTTCTTTATTAAAAGATAACTGTCCTCAAAATGCAAAAACAG
This sequence comes from Culicoides brevitarsis, assembly GCF_036172545.1. NCBI lineage: Eukaryota > Metazoa > Arthropoda > Insecta > Diptera > Ceratopogonidae > Culicoides > Culicoides brevitarsis. Next base: position 41,359,379 of record NC_087085.1, on the reverse strand, counting down.
CTTATTTTATAAGAAGACTTCATCATTTATTGATATTTGAACAACTTTGTATCTTTACAAATAAAAAATGACTCAAACTGCGTCTTAAAAAATATCCCGAAAGATCTGGAAACAATTGTTTCAAATTTTTTTCTTGTTTCGTTTGATATTTTTAAAAATATATTTATTTAATCTTGTTATTTTTTAACAATATAATTAAATAAAAAAATAAGTGAGTAATCGAAAATATCTTCAGAAATATTCAACCAGATCAATTAAAGTTATTGTATTAATGAATTTTTTTGTGAAATTTAATTTTATTCGAATTAATTTTATGAAATCTAAAATTAACTATTTTATTAAATTAAAAAAAAAATATGTAAAGTTGGTGTTTTTTTGAATAATTTTTATTTTTTTTAACTATTTATTTTTATTAAAAATGTTTTTTTTTTGTCGATGAAGCTCAAAACATTAAAAACTAGGTACATTAAAATTTTTTCATGTGAAATTTTTACTTATGTCTTTAAAAATATTTACACTTCTTATTTTAAATTTAATTATTTTTTTTTAAATCAGATTTTAAAAACAAGAGTCATAATATGGAAAATATTTAATCATTCAGCTTAACGAAAAACTTTTTTTTTTTATTTTTTTTTTTAAATATTTTATTTATTATAAATAATTAAGTACAAAATTTTTCTTAATTTTATATATTGTTATCTCATTTTAATATTTTTATTTTATCAACTTTATTTTTTAAATTAGCAAATGAAAAACGAATTATTTTTTTATTTAAAAAATTAATAAATTAAATTAATTTAAATAAAAAATAAAAAAAAAATAATTTAAATTAATTTTCAAAATAATTCATCTAATTTCTTATTGATAGTCACTTCAACTTCATTTATTAAAACCTCCAACTTTTGAGTTGTTTCAGGATTATCCATTGTTATTACCTTATTAACATACTTAGCGAATTGCACAATTCGAGTTGTGAACATTTTTAGCGATTTTTTTATTAATTTATTATCATGTTGTTTCACTCCATCCATAAAGTCAGTTATTATCGTAGAAATTTCTTTAGGAGGTTTGCTCAATATTTTTTTGACAAAGGTAAGAATGGTAGAAACTGGTTCAGGAATCTCTGAAACCGAAGGAACAATTTTATCAGTACCCGCAAGTAAATGTGTTGAAGGCTCATATTTTTGACTTAGGCCCCCACCAAGACAGTTATGTGAACTATGAAGTTGGAGGAAAATACAAAAAATTATTATGAGTATTTTCTGCATTTTTTGTAATTTCTTTTTTATTATCAAGTGTTGTTTAATTCTTCTTTATTGAAAGGTAACTGATCTCAAAATGCAAAAAAAAAAGTTCTTTTAAAGTAAAAGTTTGACATTTTTCATATTTGATCAATTTGGTCCTTTTACAAACAAAAAAATGACTCAAACTGCGTTTTAAAAAATATTCCGAAAGATCTCGACACAATTAATTGCGATAAAAAAATGCAAAGAAAATATAAATATTTGAACAATTTTATTTCTGTAAAAGCAATAAAAAAAAAATTCAAAAATTTTAGTGAGTCATCAAATTTATCTTCAAAAATATACAGAAAAAATAAAAAAAAAATTAAAAAAATTTTTATATATTTTTTAAAAATTAAATTAAAATAAATAAAACTTTAAAAAAAAATAAAAAAAAATTATAAAAAAAAATTTTTATATGAGAATTATTTTAAAATAAGTAAAAATATCCAATCGAGTACAAACAATAAAATGACTCAAAAAAAGTAAAGAGTAATCAACTTCCATCTTAAATAAAAAAAAACAGACAGATCACAAATATTTGATCGACACATTTATCGATGAGCAAAATAAAATTTACAAAATAAACTTGAGATAAATTTTAATTATTTAAAAAATTTTAATTAATTTTAATTATTTAATTATTTATTTAATTAATTTTATTATTTAATTTATTATTTATTATTATTTATTTCATTTTATTTAATATTATTTAATTAATTTTAATTATTTAAAAAATAATAAAATAATTAATTAAGAATAATTAAAAAATTTATGTTAATTTAATTATTCAAATTATTATTTTAATTAATTAGAGAATAAAAATTAATTATTTAATTAATTAAAAATAATATTTTTAATTTTATTACTTATTATTAATTAAATTTTTGTATTATTTAAAAAAAATATTTTTTTTCATATTTCATTTTTTTTATACCTTGTTAAACATTTTTTAAGCTAAATTACTTAACGTCAAAAACTTTTTTTTTATTTTAAATATTTTATAAGAAAAAAAAAAATCAAAACACTTTCAATACATTAAACTTTTGCCACTTTTAACATTTGTGGGCAACGACGACAAAACTTATCCGATAAGAAAATTATGACATTTTCATTCCGCAAGAAGAGGAAAGTCAGTGATATGTGAAGAAAAATCACACCCTATTTAGTCGACTCCATATAAAAGCATGTACATTTTACTAATAGAGAAAAAGGAAAAAAAATGAAAAAACTTTAAAGGTTTAGTCACATGTTATTTTAAGCTGTAAGCAAAGAACATTTGCAAAATACGATGTTTTATGAACTTTTTTTTGCCGTTATATGCAAAATAATAAAAATGAAAAAAAAAATGAACAGAAAAGTCAGCTAGTAATATTTTAACATATTACCTTTTATGCTTGCTTGAGTTTTTGAGACGACACACACACATGACGTTATCTCTCTATATTTCCCTCTTTTTCTTCATGGAACTTTCACGTGTGTGTACAAAAGTTAAAATATTGCAGAAAAATTCTTTTTGCATCAATGTGCATGTCTTTTTACTCCAAAAAATACAAAAAATAGCAATAATATGAATTTTTTTGCTGAATGAACAAAAATTCAAATTTTCCAAAATATTTTTTCATTTTTTTCGGTGAACGAACTTGTTTCTTCATAATTATTCATAAGAACACTCGATAATTTTATTTATATTTTTTTTCCATGAATTAGGGATTTTTGTTGCGATTTAAAGTGCTGCTTCAACGTCTATCCATTAAATAAAAAAAAAAAAACGAACGAAAGGTAAATTATTATTTTTTTCTCTCCGCAACAACATCATGTTTCTGCATAATATCGCGCACTGTACAAATGTTATTAAGCAGATGAAAGATTTTTACGAGAGTTTTTATGATGAAGAAGAAAAAAAAAATAAATATAAAAACGCACAAAAAAAAATAAACATGAAAGGAAATCAAGGTCAAGTATCTTGTTATGGTTGCAGATGGTTGGTGCGTCTTTTTTAAAGAAGGCAGGAAAAAAAATTCAGTCAAAGAAAGTTTGATTGTTATGTCGTCAGGAATAAAAAATAAAAAAAAAACAAAAATGTCGATCATTAAAAAGAGAACTTGTTGAAGGAACGTCTTAATTGGTGATATCAAAGCAAGAAAAAAAAATATTACAAGCTTTGATGATTATTGCAAGGATCAAATGATTTAAAAGTGTTTGTATAATTGATGAGGAAGAAGAAAATTATTGCGCCGGTAAATGAGCCAACTTGTGCTGTTGTGCCATTCCAAACGAGACTCTTGCCGCCTTGTTGACGGAAAATTGTGATGATGGAAACATTGATGAAGCTGTAGAGGCCTGTGTAGATTGTCCAAGCTGCGATCTGTGAAAAAAGTAAGAATAACTCGGTAAATACAAAAATTCCTGTTAATTAAATTTATTTAAAACAACTTTTTATTTTTCAAAAAAAAATAAAATAAAATAAATAATTAAATAAATAAAATTTATCAAAAATTTGTCAAAAATTTGTCATTTAACATATTTAAATTAATTTGAATTTGGATAACTTCAAATTTAAAATAGAATTAATTTTAATTTAATAAATTTTAAATTAAAAAAAAATTAATACATTTTTGATATTAAAAAAAAAAAAAAAAAAAAAAAATTAAATAAAAAAAATATTTTAAGATTTTGTTTTATTTTAAATTTTATTATTTCAACAATTTTAATATTTTTTTTTTTTCTAAATTTAAAATTTTTTTTCTTTTATATATCTATTTTTTGAATATTAATATTTTTAAAATTTGAATATTCTTATAAGATTAATATTTAAGATTCTTTAAAAAAAAATATTCATTTGTATTAATTTTCAAAATTTATCAAAAAAAAAAAAAAAATAAATAATGAAAAAAAAAATAATAAAATAGAAGCAATTTTTTATGTATGGACAAAAAAATATATAAAAATTAATTTGCATTATTTTTCCAGAATTTTAATATAAATTTTTTTTAATAAATTGAATTTTAATTTAATTATTTAATTTATTAATAATTTTTATAATAATTTAAATAATTTTCTTAAATTTTAATTTTTTTTTAATTTTTTATTAGATTTAACGATTTTTTTTAATTAAAAATACTTACACTCAAAACAGGTCCCATGAACGTATTTTGCAACGGAGGATTTGGACTCATCAACGCCAAAGCTAAAATATATCCCGCTGGAATAGCCAAAACTCCCACGAGAAATGTAATTCCTTTAACCGAACGTTCCGGCGTGAAAAGTCGAATTATATCAGCTACGGGATTCGCCATCAAACTAAAAATTGCACTATAATGATGAGTTGCTGTACTATAAGGCAACGTTGAAAATGACTGAATACTTGGAAGAACCGCGTTACAAATTATGCTCAAAACTCCCGTCAAAGTCATGAGAAATCGATAACTCGATGCGGAAATTATTTTTAAATTTTCACGTTGAACCGGCATTTCATTAAGATTTGTTTGACTTTCGCTGAAGGAGTTTTCAGTTTTAAATGTGTAATCATTGCCATCTTTGATTGAAACTTGAGCATATTCCGTGCGAAAACTTTTTACATTGGCAAGAAGTAAAAAAGCTGCTGAACTTAGTAGATAAAATCCGAAATGAATTAAAAAAAATAATTTTACGGAAAAATTCGGCGGATGTTGAACAGGTTCAAAGCCACTTTCGGTGTTGTTACTTGGAATGCATTCATCCGAAGTACTTCCTGATCCCTGAACAAGAGCTAAAATGCTCGAAATAAATCCAGCGATGCCAACTCCCATGCAATACGTGATGATATATTGCTTGAGGAAGCGTCCCATGTAAGGCATCATCTAAAAGAAAAATCACTCGAGATTAATTTTTATCGGATAAAAATTACTTGGCAACTCACCATTACGCTGCTCGTACAAGCCACAAGTGCAAAGAGGAACGTAAACACAAAAAGCGGCAAACTTCGTGCATGTCCTCCAATTTCTACCGTGCGATCGTACGTAAATCCGATTAAAAGTGATGCCACACATCCGAGAGTCAACATCAAATAAATCAGGTAAGCATCTTTAATGGGCCAAAACTTTTGCAACAAATTGTAAAGCACGACGCCAATATTGCCGCTTTGCACAATCAAAACAATGTAAGAGGATAACTTCCAGCCTTCGGGTGCTCCGTTGATGATGATCGGTACTTCGAGGAAAATCGCATTAACGCCCATCCAAGAACTGAAACCGAAGACAATGGAGAGGCAGTGCAGGATAATTCGCTTGTGGAGAGGATTTGAGAGAATTTCTGGCATGATTTTTATGTAAATTGTTTCATTCACAAAGGATTTTTTTTTATTTGATTATTTTTGAGGAAATTTTTGAATGAACTTCATCAAACAAACGACAATTGACGACTAACTAATGCGGAAAGCGAAACAAACTTGCACGATTCATTTGTTTAGCCGATCGTGCAAATTGGCGATAAGATTAAAAGTACAGGGTAACTCGATACAAAAAGAAATAAAATTTATCAATATTGACATTCATTTGAGGTAAGAATATTTTTTTTAATTTTTTAATTCTTTTTTTAATAAAATTTTAAAATGTAAAATATTTTTCATGAATTTTGAACATTTTTAAAACATTATATAAAATTAAAAAAAAAAAAATAAAAATTAATTAAAAAAAATGACAAAAAATATTCAATTTGGTTAAATAAAAAAAAAAAAATTTTAAATTTATAATTTATTTTTTTAAAATTAAAATTAATTTTATTAAATTTTAGGTATTATTTATTTATTTAATTTAGTTTAAAAAAATAATTAAAAATTAATTTAAAAAAAATATTTAATTATTTTTTAATGATTTTTTCAAATTAAATATTTGATTTAATTATTTTATTTTTTTTAATTTTTACTAATTAATTAATTATTTTTTTTTATTTTTAATTTTTTTTTCTTAATAAATAAATAATTAATAAATTATTTTTTTTTAATTAATTAATTTTTTATTTAATGTAATTATTTTTTAATCAAAAAATTTTAAATTTATTTTTTTTTAATTTTTTAAAATTGAAATTTTTTAAAACTCTTAAATTTGGCACCCTGTAATTCTTTGCATTTTATGATCAATGCTTATATCGCTGAGTTCGATTCTTTGTTTTGTTTTTCGTTTAAGATTTTTTCGATATGTAAATATTTATCTACATTTGAATTAATTTCATAAAAAAATTTGTTTATATTAAAATTTTTGACCATATATTGCTGAATATGCCAAATCTCAAATCAAGCAAAATCATAAAGAAACCCATTTACGGTCAAGCATCACAAACCAACCACATTCTGTCCGCATTTGATGCATCTCTTCAAAAAAAAAAAAAAAAGTTTTTCCTTTTCAGTTTCCTCGAACAAAATTGTTCTGATTTTTCGTTGTTAACAATTTCCTTGTGAGTCATTCACCGGCGTTCTGTCCGTAAGTTTGTTTGTTCAAGTTTTGCTGAAAGAGCTCCTGTTGTCTACAACTTTACACAGTGTGATGATGAGTTTAGCACACACACATTCCATAAAAGTGGCATCGAAGTGCGGAACAAAAGACGGCAAAATTAAGTAATTGTTGCATGAAAATTGCATGTTTTAGACATCCATTGATGGTTATCTTGGAAAAAGTTTTTTTTGTATTGTTTGTCATGTGTCGGAAAATGCTCAACTAACCACATGCAATACTTGCGTTTAACAACATAATTGATGTGGCTTGTAAAATGCCCGAAGAGTGAACGACGACGAGAAATATTAATTAAAATTGTTTGATATTTTAATTTTTTTTTTGCTTCTTGTTTACACAAAATTTTATTTATTTTGCAGACTCATGCAAAGGAGAGGCGAGCAAATATATGGCGTTGCAACATCAAAAATTTATTGCACTTAAAAAGCTGTTAAAAATATCTATCTTTTCAAGGATGCACTTGACGTGGATTTTAACATAAAAGTAAATAAATGTGTGTATATTTAGGAAAAATATTTTTTTTCTTTGTACAAAAATTTTATACACACACACATTGACTCACACTTTTAGAAGCAACGAAGGGAAACGTATTTTTACAAGAGATATTCTTGAGTTTGCTTCTGTATATAAAGTAGTAGTACGAAATCCTCATCGCCCATTTCTGTCTGTATTTTTTCTTTTCTTTTTGTATCTGATTCCGTAAAAATATTTGAAAGGCATTTTTTTATAAATATATTTTTGTCTATTTTCAGGTCTTTCTGAAGTCTTTGAATAAAAATGTGCAAAACTAAATACTATTTCATATTAAATTGATATCAAACAAAGATGATGCAGATAAATATATACAAAAATTATATTCAAAAGAATTTTTAACACATTATGTCAATTAATTCATGGCAAAATTTGTCAAAATTCACATGATTTTTTTTTAATTATTTAAAATTAAATTAAATTAAATAATATTATAAACCTTAAGGCTTGACATAATTTTAATAATTTTAAATAGCTATAGGCTGTTTTCGGTATTTTTTAGTAGGTATTGATTACTGTAAAAATAAATTATTAAAAATTATTAAATTATTATTATTAAAATTTGACCGTAATGTAGATAATGCTAAGAGAAAAAAAATATGATTTTTTTTTTCAATTTTCGATTTGAAATGAAATGTAGATTAAATTATATAACTACTTATTTTCGAAGTTAAGAGAACATAATTAAATCAAATTAAATTAAATATTGCTCCTAATTTTTTTTTTTAAATTTTTTAATATTATTTTTAACAATTTTTAGCTGTATTTTTTATGCTTTTGGCACTAAAATTATAATTTCAAAATATTTTTTAAAAAATATAACGACGTTAGAAATATATATTTTAAAACATTAAATAATTCTTAATATTTTTTTTAAATAATAAATTAAATTATTAAAATTTTATTTTTTTTAAATTAATTTTAATTTCATTAAATTTAATGAATTTTGTTTTTTAATCAATAATTATGATTTTAAAAAATTAAAGGAAAAGTTAATAAATTAAATTTTAAAAAATAAAAAAAAATTCTCTAAATTTGACAAAATGAATTTCTCAAAATTTTTGACAAAAAATTTCATTTATTAAGAAAAAGTTTAAAAAAAAAAATTAATAATTTTGTTAATAAAAAAATAATAAAAGTAAATATTTTAAATTAAATAAATATTTTTTTTACATTTAAGAAACAAAAATAAAATAAATAAAAAAAATAAAAATACAAATGTAGCTAAAATTTTAAAATCGTTAGTTAAAAATTTTCAAAAATAGCAATTTAAAAAAAAATTTAAAAAACAGATTTTAAATTCTCTTAGAATCATCTACATTACGGTAACTTTAAAATTCTTTTAACAAAAATTTACCTTTAAAACACGACAAAGTCCCCCATCAATTTCATCACGAGAACTTTTCACAGTCTCGAAAAATATCTACTTTAGCTTCTCCAACAAATGCATAACTGTAGATAGAAATTTACGTTATAACAAATAAAATAAAATAATACTTGATCGTTACAAATGTAAGATTTAAGAGAGGCTCCATTTTCGTCTGGAAAGCATTATATCCGAACAAATGCAAGGAAAGTTGTTCATCTGCATTATCATATCTCGTAAAAAATGCAATTTGGACAAAAATCGTCCCTTGTACAGAGATAAAAATCCAGCTTACTAAGAGCCTTTAGAGTAAAATTTACGTAAATAGGGCGTGTAAGATGATTTTGTAGAAAAATATGTATTTATATAATGCAAGAAAGCTTTAAGATTTATAAAAAGTAGGAGTTCGAGTAATAATTTTGCTGCTAAAAACAGGAAATCACAATAAATAAATTTTTAAAAATAAAATATTGAACTCGAGTCACTGTGCGAGAGAAAATAAAAAGAGAGTTAATTGAAAAAAACGCGATTTCAATTAAAAATATTTTGATTGAACTGAGAGTCGCTCTCATTTTGTTATCGCTTGACGACGCAAAGTTAATGTAGTAACTCAGTCATCTGTTAAATATTGTCTCGAATTGTAATCAAAACAAACTTTCGTCGTTCGTGAATAAAAATATTTACTATCAGTTATACTCACCTATATTTGTGTAGAGTTAACAGGTTTTTGATCTCTCTCACGTAGTCGATACGCGATCTTATCTCTCGTGTGTGTTTAAAGATAAGTTAATTCAGCTGCAATTAAACAATCGAAGAGACTCAGTGCCGAATTGTTTGTCATTCGAGTCGTGTCGTGACATATTTTTCAAAAAAAAAAAAAAAAAAAAAAAAAAAAAAAAAAAAAAAAAAAAAAATTAAAAAAAAAAAAAAAAAAAAAAAAAAAAAAAAAAAAAAAAAAAAAAAAAAAAATAAAAAAAAAAAAAAAAAAAATTAAAAAAAAAAAAAATAAATTAATAAAAATAAAAAAAATAAAAAAAAATTACAAAATGACACTTTCTGGACTTCTTCAAAAAATTTGTCCCTTCTTCTTTGGAATAAGTACATGGCTGGGAATTTACGCAACTTTCACGCAAATGCCAATTATCGTCAATACAGCTCCTGAAGGATGGAATTTGCCATCATACGTCGTTGTAATGATCCAAATAGGCAATCTTGGGCCTCTTTTGTATCATTTCCTGCAGAAACATCGACCTGTGAAGGATTCTTACCTAATTTATGGGATGTTGACCCTTGGATTTTGTGGCGCTCTGCTTTTTTCACAACTTTGGGATTTGACAACTTTAATTTTTGACAAAGAACGGAGTTTGTCGCTGTTGGGATCAGTACTGATGTTTTCTTTTATGGCTTGTACAAGTTCTGTTTTGGTAAGTTTTTGTGATTTTTCAAAGATTTTTTAAAAAAATTTAATTGTTTTTAGTTTATGCCTTACATGGGACGTTTTCCTTCGTCGTATATCGTTCAATATTTCACCGGCGTGAGTTTTGGCGGACTAATTTGTGCATTTTTAGCACTTGTACAAGGCATGGGCAGCACCGAAGAAAAACTTATCGCAACTAATGAGACAGAAAGTGTCACGGAAGAGCCACAAATGCAAATTGATCAACCGAATTTCAGTGTTTCGACGTTCTTTTTGCTCATTAGTGGCATCCTTTTCGTGAGCGGCATTGCATTTTACCTGATGGATACACTGGAAATTTTTAAAAAGCAATATGCAAATGTCGAAATTAGATATGGTAATGACTACACATTTAATAGTGCGGAAAATGAAGAGATGCGCGAGACGAACGACGAGGATAAAAGGCAGCAGCCACGTCAACAATTGAAAAAATTATCTCCGATTAATTATCGGAATTTATTGCTTCTTTTTGGTGTAATGTCGGCTGTAATTAACGCAATCATCCCGAGCGTGTTATCGTATGCAACGCTACCATTTGGCTCGAATACCTACCATTATACGATAACAGTTGTCTACATCATGGAGCCATTAGCATATATCTTTGGAAATTTCATACCACATTCGAGCATTCGTGCGGTTTGGATTGTCGCTTTTATCCCAGTTTTGCCGTGCACTTATTTGATGATAAATGCCGTCATGAGTCCTTATCCGTGGCTTCTTGGAACGACAATTGGCGAAATTTTACCTGTAAGTTTTAAAAAAATTAATTTAAAAAAAAATAATTTATTAAATTAAAAATGATTAATAAAAAAATTTAATTTAAAAAGTTTGATTTAAAAAAAATTAATTTAAAAAATTAAAAAAAAATTGATTCAAAAAATTTTTAAAAATTAAATTAAATTTAAAATACAAAAAAAAATTAATTTAAAAATTAAACATAAAAAAATTAAAAATTTAAGAAAAATAATTGAAAAAAATTTAAAAAATTTTTTAAAAATTAATTTAAAAATATTTTTAAAAAATTAATTAAAAAAATTTGATTAAAAAAAATTTAAACATTTAAAAAAAATTATTAAAAAATTGAATTTAAATTTTTTTTTTATTTTTTTTCGTTTCAGATAATTTCATGGTCACTCGTTAAAATGAGCAACGCTTTTGTAACGATATCCTTAATGAGCATTTTTCGTGATCAAGGCGGAAAATCTTTAGTCAATATTGGATCATATACTCAAATAGGCTCGTTCCTTGGTTCAGTATTCATCTTTTGTCTCGTGAACTTTACAGATATTTTTAAAAGTTTGTGAGCTGTGATGGAACAAAAACGCTTTAAAATAGCTTTAATAATAATTATAATTTTTTTACAAGTGTGAAATATCAATTGTGTTTTTATCAAAAAAAAAAAAAAATTAAAGCAAAAGTCATAAAGTTTCATAAAAAGCAAGTCAAGTAAGTATTTTTTTTTTTTTTTTGAATAATGAAATTGATAAATTTTATATTAGGTTCAATTTTGTAATTTTCAACCATTTCAACAAAAAATTTATTCTGAAAAATGTTTTAAATATTTATAAAATATAACAAAAATTTTCAAACATATTTAAGAAATTTAAGGAACTCAAAAATCTTGTTTTGAGGTAAAAAATATATTTTTTCAAAAATTATTTTGAATTCATCATTTTTTTAACTTGAAATATATCATAATAATGTTATCAAAATAACTTCTGAATTTAAAATAATTTTTCAAATATTTTTTTTAATTAAATATTCCTCAATAATTTAAATTGATTAATTTTTTTTATTAATCGAAAATTAATTTTAATTCCTGTTTTTAATTTTATAGAAAATAAAAAAAATCAATTTAAAAAATTAAAATTATTTTTTTTTAAATTCTGAAAAAAATTATTAAAATTAAAAAAAAATATTATTTTATTAAACTTATAAAAAAAATATTTACTTTGAAATAAATTAAATTTTTATTTGTTTTTTTAGATCTATCAGACAAAATTTGAGCAAATTTCTAATTATTTAATTTTTTATCTCTTACGTAATCGATACGCGATCTTATCTGTGGTTTATGTTTTAAGATAAGATTAAGATTAATTCTTCCGCGAATCTTTAAATTTTTTTTCAGTGCAAAATCGTACGCCAAACGTTATTGTTATTTTTTTAAAAGATGATACTGTCAACAATTCTTCAAAAAATTTGTCCCTTTTTCTTCGGCATAAGTTCGTGGATCGGAATTTATGCAACTTACACGCAAATGCCAATTATCGTAAAAACAGCTCCTGAAGGATGGAATTTACCTTCGTACATTGTCGTGATGGTTCAATTGGGAAATCTGGGCCCTCTTTTGTATCATTTCCTGCAAAAACATCGACCTGTGAAAAATTCTTACCTCATTTATGGGATGTTGACACTCGGATTTTGTGCTTCTCTTGTTTTTTCTCAACTTTGGGATGTGACAGTTACAATTTTCAATTCAGAACGGAGTTTATTTTTGATGATGTCAGTGTTGATGTTTTCTCTTCTGGCTTGTACGAGTTCAGTTTTGGTAAGTTTTTAAATATTTTAAAGATTTTTTTTTTAAATTTAGATTTTTTTTAGTTCATGCCTTACATGGGACGTTTTCCAGCTTCATATATCGTTCAATATTACACCGGAATGAGTTGCGGCGGATTAACTTGTGCATTTTTAGCCTTGTTACAAGGCACCGGAAGCGATGAAGAGTCACAAATGGAAATTGATCAACCGAATTTCAGTGTTTCGACATTTTTATTCATCGTTACTGGCATTATTTTTGTTAGTTTTGTTGCTTTTTACTTGATGGAAACGTTGGAAATTTTTAAAAAGCAGTTTGCAATTGATGAGGATAAAAAACTGGAAGTGAAAAAATTATCTCCGATCAATTTTAAAAGCTTTTTGCTTCTTTACGGTTTATTGGCAGCTTTAATTAACGCAACTATTCCGAGTATTTTATCTTATGCAACGCTGCCATTTGGCTCGAGCACCTATCATTACACGTTAACAGTTGTCTACATCATGGAGCCATTAGCATATATCTTTGGAAATTTTATACCACATTCGAGCATTCGTGCGGTTTGGATTGTCGCTTTTATCCCAGTTTTGCCGTGCACTTATTTGATGATAAATGCCGTCATGAGTCCTTATCCGTGGCTTCTTGGAACAAAAATTGGCGAAATTTTACCTGTAAGTATAAAAAAAATTAATTTAAAAAAAAAAATTTAAAAAAATTAATTTAAAAAATAATTTAAAAATTTAATTTAAAAAAAATTAATTTAAAAAAAACTTAAAAAAAAATTAATTTAAAAAAATATTTAAAAAAAAAATTAAATAAAAAAAAAATAATTTAAAAATTTAAAAAAAAAATTTAATTTTAAAAAATAAAAAAAAAAATAATTTAAATAAAAAAAAAATATTTTTTTTAGCAATTTTGTTTAAATATATATAAATATATAAATATAAATTAAAAAAAAAATACCGTAAAATTAAAATTTAAAAAAAATTAATTTCAAAAATTTAATTTCAAAAAAAATAATTTAAAAAAAAAATTGATTTAAAAAATTTAATTTTAAAAATTTCTTTAATATTTTTTTTCATTTTAGATAATTTTATGGACAATCGTCAAAATGAGCAACGCCTTTGTAACGATTTCCCTAATGAGCATTTTCCGTGTGCAAGGCGGGAAATCTTTAGTCAATATCGGTTCATGCGGTCAAATTGGCTCCTTTCTCGGCACAGTAAATATCTTTTGTCTCGTGAACTTTACAGATATTTTTAAAAGTTCGTGATTCGCGCGCGTGACTAACATTTTTTTTTATTTTTAACAAAAGAGCTTTAATAATAATAATTATTTCTTTTCATAAAATCGACCAAAAAAAAAGGAAAAATTTTTCATTAAATTTTTATTTTCCTCAATTGACCTAAAATTGAATTTTGATTGAGTTTCACCGCAGAAAATTGCTCCAAAAAAAAATTTAATAAAAGTAACAAGCAGCGTCTTAACGAATCTGCTCGACGACGACGACGACGAACATCAGCAAGTGTTGGCGAAATTGTTTATATTATTGAATCAACATACAAAGCGGCGAGATGAATTTCGAGAGTGTTTTGTTACTCGAGAACGACGGAAGGCAAGAAAAAAAAGAAAAAATAAAACAACAATGGTGTTATAAATAAATATGAAGCAGAAACAGAGGGTGACAATAACAATCCACTTATTTTTTCCTCTCTCGCGTGCCTTTCATCAAAAAAAGGTCAGAGCAAGGGTAGTTTGTTGGAAGAACAAGCACAAAAGTTTAAGCGAAAGACAAACAAACAAGTTAAGTTACTACTGCTACCCCCTTAGTTACTTTTATCGCATATGACATGAATATTTTTGTCATGATTTTATCATAAAAGTGACTTGAGGTTTTTTTTCTATCTCGGCGTGCAATGAAGATGTTATTGTTTGATATTAGAGGATTATTAAAAGGTATTATGATGGTGACTTGAAAGGTGATTTTTTTCCTGCTTCCTTGCCTACTGTGGGATACGATGATCGAGCACAATGCAAGAACAGATGGATTTATGGAGACAATTGATGCTTATAAGGCAATTTTTGGGAGAAGTGATGACAAGTCGAGAAGAAAAGGTGAGAAAAGATGACCAATGGATTTGTTGAAATTTCTATGAAAAGACGAATTTTTTATTAAAAATTATTTTCTTTATGAAAGAAATTTTGAAGCCATTCAAGGATTTAATCTGAGGAAGTGATTTTTCATTTTTTTCAAATTTTGACCAAATATTTTTTTAAACAGTTTTTATGATTTTTTATCAAGAAAAAATTATTAAGATTTCAAAAATACATATTCTCGTAATTTTTTAAATTTTTAATGTAAAAATTAAAAATTTTAGTTTTAATTAATTAATAAAAATATTAAAAATAATTAATTAATTTAATTATATTTCTTTTAAATTTAAATAAAAAATAACAAAAAAAAAATAATTAAATTTCATGAATAATTTTAAATTTTTAGTTTAAAAAAATGAAAACCAAATTAAACGTGTGAATTTTAATTTTGAATATTAATTAAATTAATTTAATTTAAATTTAAAAATTAAACAAAAAATAATTTTTAAAATTTTCAATTTATTTACTAAAAATTAAAAAATTAATTTAATTTTAAAAATGTTTTTATTTAAATTTTTTTCATTTTAAATTTTATGATTATAAACTTTAAAAAAATTAAAAAATATTAAAAAATTTTAAATTAAAATTATATAAAAATTAAAATTTATTAATTTTAATTAGATTTAATTAATTTTAATTAGATTTAAAATAGCAAAAAAAATATTTTCGAACTTATTTTAAAGAAAATTATGCTCATTTTAAAATTAATTTATATTAATTTAATTATTAAATTAATTAATTAATATTTTGAAATTTTTTTTTTCATTTTTAGAAAATTTCTAAAAAAAAAATTAATTCGAAATAAATTTAAAATTTTTTAAATAATTTTTTAAAGAAAAGAAAGAAAAATCAAGATTCAAATTGACTCTTTTTTTCAAAAAAAAAAAAAAAAAAAATAAATAAAAAAAAAAAAAAAAAAAAATATTTGGAATTATTTTTTTTTTAAATTGAAATTATTTTAATTTAAAACCTAAAAAATTTTCAAAGTAACAAAAAAAAATACAAAAAGATCAACTTTTCAACAAGCATATTTTCCCAATGTCATTTCGAAACCTTAAAGTTATCAAGAAAAACCTTTTTTTTTATTCATCGCGACGAGATATATTAAATCTCCTTGATTGAAAAACGCTTTCTCGCAAACTGCTTCTGCGAATTCAGTCCCAGTTTAATATTGAGAAGAAAAAATCGCAGTAAACTCGTCTCATATTACCTTCGTAACGACAATGAAATTCAAAACGTTTTCCCTTCCATTGCGTCGCTTCCCTCATCGTCGCAGCAACAAACAGCTTTAAATCACAAAATATCATAAATACTACTTTCCGTTCTTTTTATTATAACTCACTGCGAGGAATCCAAGTCGGCAAGAAAAAAAAATCGCAAGAATCATTCCCCACACCATTATCATCACTCACAAGTAAATATCCTATGAATATAAATGATCTGTTCCGCCAGTGATACTTTGATTATAATAATAATGATGATAACAAAAAAAAAGAGAAAAATTATAATAATAATGACAATATGTTGATATGATAAACTGGGAACTGCTGAACTTAAATAACCGCGAAACGATTTGTTTGAGAAATTTTTATTTATTTTTCCTCATGTCGGGAGCGTTTTTCTCGCAACGTCACGTGAGACAGTCCAATTATGCGTCGACAAATATTGACTTTTCCGCAAGACGTTCATGCGATTCTAATTTAAATTGGTCACAGTCTCGGCGAAATTAGAGAAAA
Source organism: Culicoides brevitarsis (assembly GCF_036172545.1). Taxonomy (NCBI): domain Eukaryota; kingdom Metazoa; phylum Arthropoda; class Insecta; order Diptera; family Ceratopogonidae; genus Culicoides; species Culicoides brevitarsis. The sequence goes on along the minus strand of NC_087085.1, from coordinate 41,342,831 downwards.
TGGAAAAGTTGTGTCTTCGTCAAAGGAGAATTTCGGTTGAAATATTTATGTAAAATAGATCGCTTAGAGCTCCAAAAGTTTTTGTTTCGAAAGTAAATATTGTTTTTAAGCAAACGCAAGCCAAGGAGAGACACAAAATCTCGGCGCGCTTTCATTGAAGGATTTATTAGATTGACACCGTGTGAGAAACGTAATAATAATAATAAAAATAAATGAAAGACGACGACGACGCGATGAATGCGGTTGAATATGTTGCGGGGTGTGATGCGATAGAAATTGCTTCTTTTCAACTGAACAATAAACACATATGTGCAAGAAGAAGACTTTGTTGCTCGTCGGAGATGTTTATGCCGCGCAAATATGGTAGAAAGGAGCTGCTGCGATAACTGCAAGTTTATATACTTTTGCATGAAAATATTACCATAAAAGTAAAAGAAAAATGTTATACAATTGATGCTCGGATGTGTGAAATTGTTTTAAATTGAGCCTGATTTTTAAATTTAAAAAAAAAAATTAAAAAAAAAATATTTAAAAAAAAAATAATTAAAAAAAAAAAAAAATAATAAAAAATAAAATAATTAATTAATTAAATTTAATTTATTTAAAATTAAAAAATATTAATTAAAATTTTTACAAATATAATTTTTTATTGAACTTAAATTTTTATTTTTTTTTACAAAAAATACTAATTTTATTAATATTTTAATTTTTTTATTTTAAAAAATGAAATTTTTTAATTTTCAAAAAAAATTATTTATTTAAAATTTTCCAAATAATTTATAGAATAATTTATAAAATTAAATTATTTTTAATTATTAAAAAAAATTAAATTTAAATTAATTTTAAATTATTTTTATTATTTCATAAATTAATTTTAACTTATTAATTTTTCGTTTAATTTGATTTTGTATTTTTTTTTTTTTATTTAAAATTTAAAAAAGTTATAAATTTTTACCATGAATTAATTTATTCATGAAAAAATTATTTATTTAAATTTAATTTAATTTAACAAAATTTATAATTATTTTTTTTTAATATTTTCCAAAAATAAAAATAATAAAATAAAATAAAAAATAAAATAAAAAATAATTTAAAATAAATTTTTAAAATAAAAAAATTAATTTTATAATAGATTATAAACTTATAAAAAATTTTATAAATTCCATTTTAAATTTTTATTTTTTTTTTTTAATTTTATATTTTTTTTAAATTACAAAAACCAATAAAGTTTTTGAAATTACCTAAAAAATTAAAAAAAAAAAAATAAATTTTAAAAATTAATAAAAAATTTTAATTTCAAAAAATCTTTCAAAAATTGAAAAATTTTTAAAAATAAAAAATACAATTTCAAGATAATTTAAAAAATTATTTTTTTTATTCTTGTAAAATTAAAATAAATTAATTTTTAAAAAATATAATTAACTTTGAAAAAACTCAAAAAAATAAAAAAAAGAAAATAGAAATACAATTAGTTAAAAAAATTAAACATTTAATTTTCACAGGGGTTTCGTGACATACTGAAACAAAATAAAAAAAAACAGAAACAATGATGTAACGAAACACAAAAAAAAACCGACGCCTTATACCGTAGCAAAGTGGATTTTCTCTCTAAATCCTATCTAGACTTTATTAATGGCTTAGAAACGAACGAAATAACGTAAAAAACAAAAAAGGCTGGAATATTCATTGCATGCAGCAGCAAAGACATGTACGACATGCAATGACATGAATCTGTGCGAGCGAATCCTCTATGAAATGATGAGCCTACATGAGCCTCGTGTCTTCTTTGTGCTCGTTTTTGCACATAATTTTATAACTTTTTGTATCTTTTTTATTTATTCAACTTTTTTTTTCTCTCTGTACTTTACTCACATCATAATAAAAGTAAAATTAATTTCGCCGAAAGTCTTCAAAAAAATTACTCTTCTACTTGGTTACACCTTTTTTCAATCTACTTATCATTTATTTAACTAACACGAGTTTGGGACAAAAAGTGTGTGTGTTTGCGAAATAATAGAGTGGAAATTTTGTCACTTTCGTGGGCGACGAAGGTTGTTAACACTTTAACACAAACAGCAGCACTTTAACGAACGATTGCCATAAAATGTGTTTTTTTTTTACTTTTTTTTTCAAGGTAACGATAAAACGTGATCCTTGCCAAAAACACGTCAAATGTCGCCCTGCAGCAATATCCGTTAAAAATAAACCGACGAGGACGAGACACCTTTAATAACACCTCCGCTGCTGCTCACACGTAAAAAGGTGAAATTCACCAAATGCCAGAAATGTTCAACCGGACACACAAAAATTGAGCCAAACAATAAACTTTTTTTATTGTCCTTTGCTGCTTCTGTGTACATAATAATAATAAAATTTGTAAGGACGACTAAATTTGTTGAATATAAATGTAAGAGCGAAAAAAAATCGTAGAAAAAGTAAGAAAAGTAAATGGTTATTATTTCCTGTGTGCTTTTTTCCGAAGAAAAAAATTGTATCGTCCATCAGGTAATCGATTGTTTGTGAATTTTTTATTTGTTTTGTCGCCTCTGTGAATAAGAATCAAAATTTGATGGAGAAAAGATGAGAAATTGAGGAGACACACAAAAGTTAAATAAAAATCTGTTTCTCGGAAATCAGGAGCAAATAAATATTTGATTTGCGATTTTTTTTTCAGAAAATTGTCTGACAACTTTTGACAAGTGTTTATTGTTTTATGGAGAGGTGAAGGTTTTTTTGATTAAATTTTTATTATTTTTCTTGAAAAATGCTTGAAAAAATTATAAAAATAATTTTTAAATTAAAGAATATTTAAAAAAAAATAATTAAAAGAATATATAAAAATAAAATTAATTTATTAAAAATATGAAATTTAATTCAAAAATAATTAAAAAATTAAATTAAATAAAAATTAAAATTTAATTTAAATTTTTTTTATTTATGCCTCTTCTAAATTTTTAATATTAAATTTTTTTCCATTTTATTTTTATTTTTTTTAATTTTTATTTTTATAAAAATAATTTAATTTAATTTTAAAAAAATAAATAAAAAATATATTTAAAAAAAATTAAAATTAAATAATTAATAAAAACAAAAAAATAAATATTAATAAAAATTTTTAGAATCATAAATATTTTTATATGATATATAAAATTTAAATGAAAAAAAACATATTTATTTCATTTAATTTAATTTTTTATAATTTATAAAATTTTAAAAATTTACCTAATTATTATTTGTACAATTAAATCTAATTTTTTTATTAAATGTAAAAATTAATTTTATAAAAATAATTTAATTTTAGTTTAATTAATTTAAAAAATAATAAAAAAAATTAAATATTTTATAAACAAAAGTATGAGAAAAATAATTTATTTTATTTTAATAAATTTAAAAAAAAATTGAATTATATGAAATTATTTATTATTATTTATATTTATTATTTTGTATTACATATTTATAAAATTAAATCTATTTATTTTCTTTTTATTAAATTTTAAAAATAATTTTTTGCTCGGTTTTTTTAAATGTTTTTTTTACTAAAAAATAACAAATCTCAAGTTAAATTAAATCTTAAACATTTTTCTCCATAGCATCCGCCTTAAAACACAGATAATTTAATGAAATAAAATACAATCCTTTTAAAAAGCACTTGTCTTGCCCGAGTAAAGCGACAAAAAAAAAATATCACAACGAAATTCATCCGTTTTTCGTCTAGACAATCAATTACCATTGGATCATCCATTATTCCGTGCACAACAATAATCATCAAAAAAACAGCCATGGCAGTAAGTAGTGAAAGCACTTTTCCGACAGGAAATTAAATAAAAATTGTAAAATTAACTGTATTTCGTTTCGTTTTTCGGGAGCGCACTCCATGATTTATACTCTGAACTTTAAGTTAAATTAAATGAAAATTTTCAAAATGAAGACAATTGAAAAGAAATATAGAAGAAGAAGAAGAAGTGCCTCTCGTTAAGACAAAATTGTTCAAATCATTATTTTTCATTTCCGTTAACTTTTGTGCAGTTTGGGAGTGCACGACATTGCAGTTTTCGGAGAAAAGATGGAAAGTACGAAAAAATAATAATAGTAATAATAACTTGAACAAAGACAAAAATTTTACAACTTTTTAACAATCCTTACTTCACTTGTTTAAAATAAATAATAATAATCATCATCATGAATATTCCTTGTGAATAAAATATTTCGAGTGGTTTTCCTTGAGAAATAGTAACAGTTTGAAAAGGAGAAAATATATATTTTGTAGAAAGAAATATTTTTAAAATTTATTTTCTTTTTAACTACACTTTTGCACTTCTACTTGAATATATTTGATATTTTATATATTTTTTGTTTATTTTATTCTTCAAGAAATTTTTGAATCTAATGCATTTTTGTGCACATATTAAATCTTTCAAAAATTTTATACAAAAAAAAAATATTTTTAAAAAAATAAAAAAATATATAAATAAAATTTTATTATTAATATTAAAATAATTATTAAAAAATAAATTAATAATTTTAAAAAATAATTTTTTAATAAATTTAATTTAATTAGATAAATTAAAATTATTTAATTTAAAAAAATTAAAAAAATTTATTTATTTTTTTTATTTTTTTTGTTAAAATTTTAACAAATTAATTAATTTTATAATTTTTATTTATTTATTTATTTATTAAAATATTTTTTTTTATTTATGAAAATAGTTGAAAAGTAAATAAATAATTTAAAAATAAATAAAATAAAAATATAATAAAAAAATGATAAAATAGTAATAAAAAATAAAACAATATTTTTTTTATCAAAATTAATTCATAAAATTTATAGATTTAATTTTTTTTTTATTTTTAATTTTTTTAATTTTTTTTTATTGAATTTTAATTTAATAATTTAATTTATTTTAATTTATAAATTATTTTGTTAAATTTCAAAATTTTTAATTATAAATTATTAATAAATTTTAAAATAAAATAAAATAAAAAATAGGTCTAAAAAAATAATTTTAATATAAAATTATAATTTCTTTAAATTTATTTTTTTTTCAAAAGAAGATAAGTATTTGAAAAATTAATAAAATTCAAGTATTTTAATTTTAATTAATTATTCCCGCTCTTTGACGAATCCAAAATAATTGTAATTAGATAATCATCAAATCAATGCATTTGCGGTTCAACGTTGCCAATTTCACTTAATTAATTAACCGTCAACCTCAATCATGTAATTATATCAAACAATCACGCATGTACGGTTTCTTCCGAACGCAATTTAATAAATAAATAAATTAACGTACAAATAAATCCTCTTGAATTATTTTACATGCAAATGTCATGTTCAAAAGTGCAAAAAGAAAAAAAACTTTAATATGATGAATTGTGTTTGACACTTATTTGTTTGAAAAGGAAAAAAAAAATGAATGAAAACGTTCGTGTCACATGTGTAAACATAAAAGATTTTTTTATGTGCTTGCACCTGTTTTGTACAAGGCGAGGAGGAAGGAAAAAAGTTCATATTTTTGTCATATTTGCCTTGTTAGACGTTTTATGTGGAAAAATTATTCTCAATGTCTGTTTATATATTTTTAGGTATGTCTATACGAAGAAAAGGCACCTACTGACATAGATCTGTTGCGGGATAAAGCTATATGTTCGTAGATTATAGTTGCGGAGATAACGTAGCAGCGACGAGAAAACATAGTAAAAAAGAGGAATAAAAACAGAAATGGTCCATTTCTTGCTTATTGCCACTTTTACAAACACCCGTACACACAAAAATCCAGGGGAAAATCCGACGGAAGCGGGAAAATGATCTGCGCATGCGCGGAAAAATCAGGAGAAATCATAAAATACCGAAAACAGCTTTTACGAAAATTTTCCGTCGTTTATTGTTACAGTAGGTCACGAAAACATGACACTACTGGCACATTATTTCTCTGGTTGTGCATGAAGGCGCACATGCACTTTTTTTCCATGGGAAAATTTTTTCGGCGAAACGTTGATGGTCAAAGACTAAAAAAAAACGACATTAAAAAAGTTTTCAATTAATTTCATTTTATTATGGAAAAAATTTAATTATCTATTTTTTTTGCACTCAAACTTTTTGATGATGATGAAAACAAAGTCTCTCGATGAGTGCTTTTTATTCATCGTCCATTATGATTTTTTTTTATCAACTTACCTGCGACGACGAGGCAAGTGTCTCGTGACGAAAATAACATTCATTCAGACTACTTTTCACATAAATTAATTTAATTTGCGTTGAAATAATTTTGTCGCAATGACTGGCGCGCACACAAACGGGACAAAAAAGAGGGAGAAATGTCGCGTTCGCACACAGCAGGCTTCCAGACATCGACGGTACACTCGAGCCAAGTGAATTTTAATATAATAAGCACCTTAATATGCATTCCATAATATATTATTATTATTATGCCAGTTTTGGTGAACGACGGGCGAATGTAACGTCGCTGCTCGTAAATCTCTTTTGTCTCTTGTACTTTTTTTTTACATATTTTATTTACCTGCGTGTTCTTATGGGATTAAATTCATTTTTTAATTTGTAGTACGAGAATTTGCGTCTCTCAATTACGTAATTTCGAAATTTTGCTGCAATTTAATGTACTACGGTGTATGATTCAAAAACATCCATTGTGCGAGGAATAATTAATAGCACTCTTAATCACATTATGTTGATGTACGGAGCCAACTGGAAAATACATACACTCACTCACTCACTTGACGACACAAAAATGTCGGAAGTAGAAAAATTTTCTCATTCTATGCTTTGACTTCCGTTTTTCTACTGTGTGAGAGCAATTCACATTGTCTCTTGTATACTTGGGTTTTTGTTACATTCACTTAGATGTTATTACTTGAAATTATGTTTAGAAAAAAAAATTATTTGAAAAATGTTTTTTATTAAAATTTATAAAATTAGTACCTAAAACAGTTTATTGTAAAAAAATTTTAAAAATTTAGAATGCTTCTGAATTTTTTTTTTTTAATTTTTGCAGTTTTTTTAAGTTCGAAAAATTTTTTTTTGTAAATTTGAAATTTCTTCGAATGTATTTGTTTTGAGTTCGAAAAATTTCTTTTTAAAGAAATTTAAAAAATTAAATTCTTAAAAATATGAAAAAATTATTGAAAAATAATTTGAAATACTTCTAAATTTTTGTTTAAGTTTAAATTTTTTTTTAATAATTTTTTAAGTTCAAAAAATTTTTTTTTCGAAAATTTGAAAATTCTTCGAATGTATTTGTTTTGAGTTCGAAAAAAATTTTTTAAAAAATAAAATTAAATTAAATTTCTTATAAAATTTAAAAGGTTTACAATTATTTTTTTAATTATTTCGAAAAATTTCAAGAATAAATTTCGAATTTAAAACCTTTTTAATTTTTTTCCTCGAAAGTTTGATCTTCTGATTAAAAAAAAATTAATAAACATATTAAAAATTAAATTAATAAAAAAAATAATTAAAAATTAATAAAAATTAATTAACAAGCTTTAAATTGATTAAAAAATAATTAAAATTTCAAATCTTCAAAAAAAAATTCACAAGAACTTTTCTTTAGTTAAAATAAATTTTCAAAAATTATCATTAAGTTCGAAAAAAAATATATTTCGAAAATTTGAAATTATTTCGAAATAAAAATTAAAAATTAAATAAAAATTTAAATAAAATTAAAAAAAATTTAAATTAAATTAAATTAAATTTAATTTAAAATTAAAATTAAATAAAATTTAAAATTAAAATATTTTTTTTATTAAATTTAAAATTTTAAAAATTAAATTAAAATTAAATTAATTCTTTTAAAAATATATTTCGAAATTAAAAATTAAATTTTTTTTTAAATTAAAATTGATTTTAAATTTTTTTAAATTAAAAAAAGCTTAAAATTCAAACAAATTTTAAATTAAAATAATTTGTAAAAAAATTTTTAAAATTAAAATAAATTTAAATTAAATTAAAATTAAAATTAAAAAATTAAAGCTTTTTTTTAAAGCTTCAAATTTTTTTTCGAAAATTGAAAAGATTTAATTTTTTTAATTTCGAAAAGCTTTTAGAATAAAGTTTTGAATTTTTTTTTTCGAAAATTGAAAGATTTAGTTGCTTTAATTTCGAAAAGCTTTTATTTTTAGTTTCGAAATAAAAAAGCTTCTAAAATAATTTTCGAAATTAAATTCAAGACAAAAAGCAAATTTCAATAAAAATCACACAAAAACATTCAACCGTGGTTAGTCATGAGCTTGCCTTGCCCCGAATTCAATTATTGTTTGTTTGTTGTCCTCTTCGTCGTACAATCTCTTCCGAAGCGCTCAATTGCTTCAAATTAGAGAAATTGAAAAATAAAGTAGACTGTTTTCACGTTAAAATTTTAATGTAATTCAGTCCTGTTGCCGCTGCTGCACGAAAGTACTTTTCGAGATTTTTTTTCCTTTTTCTCTCGCTCACAATGTCACCGGAATCCATTGTTTCTTATTTATTAAATTTACCCTCAATTATCATAATTATATTGTTTTGTTGCCCTCGATAACTTTGTAAACGACTTTGAAAATGAAGAAATAGAGCGCACTTAAATACGTTTCATCCTCCATGGAAAATTGTTTTGTTTTCAAAGACATGCAATGTCACTTTTTCTTCCATTTTCTTGTTTTTTTGTCAAGTACCCGACATCCCCATTTGTGGCATAATTTCCGACACAAAAAAATGTCGAGTAAAGTAATTACTCAACGTTACAACAACAAGAAAAGTCACACAAAAACAGTTAAATTTCATAGTTCATTATGTTTTGTGAGTTTTTGTGCGGCGAAAAAATGCAAGAAAAACATAAACAAAACATGAAAGTGCTGCAAGCAACAATTTTTAATTAAAAATGTTAGGTTTCTTTTTTTTCCGCTATTTTTTCTCTCTCGGCGGCGTTCAGGAGAACGTTCAGGGCGGTCATTCAACCACATTTTCATGATGAACAAGTATAATTATTATCAGATAAAATTTAATATTTTTTTTTTGTTTGAACAGCGAGGAATGCAAGGAAGAAGTTTGTCACACACTTCATGCCGCTTCGAGGTAAAAAAAAGTTTTTTCTGCAAGTAAATGAAAAAAAAATATTAAAAATTAAAAAACATTAAAAACTTTCATAAAAAATAAAATTTCCCTCAAATCAATCATGAAATGAAAAAAAAATCAATTGAACCGATTTTTTTTTGCGTTGAATTTTTTACAAAAAAAAAAGAATAAAAAGCAATTCATTCCACTCATGAACTTTTAACAAATTTTTGTCATTAAAATGAAAGATAGCTTTTTTTGTTGCGCTGTCTGTGTTTGTCAATCATCACATTTCTTTCATCATCGCCCGCATCTGTTCCTTTTTTTGTACTTTTTGAACTTTGAACGAAAATAAAATTTTCATTTGGCGTGTCTGTCCCCGAAATGAAAGTCAACGAAAATAAAAGAGGCGTATAAAAAACTTACCCCGTTACCATGAATTTGTTGTCGATTTGCCTTTCACTTCTTTCTTCGAAAATGAAATGTTGACGAATCCGTTGATAATCTGAAGAAAAAAAAATATAAATAAAATAAAAATGAGGAAAATTGCTGTTATGAAAAATATTGTAAACTTTTTCAATCAACACCATTATTTCCGTTGTTTTGCTTTTTTTTACTTCTTTCAAAAGAAATTTTTTTTAACAATTCCCTGAATGCAAAAAGATAAATAATTTTTTTTCAAAAAAAAAAAAAAAAATTAAAGTTTTATAATTTTTTGTGTGTTCATTAAAAATTAAGTAGGAAAAAGTTTTTGCTTCTGTGACGAAGTTCGTTATTTCTTTCTTCGAAATGCATGATTAATTAGCTCAGTAGTTGTGCAATATTTTGCTCAATTTATCTTCCAGACCGATAACTTAAACTTTATCATCTGCGGGACACTGTTTGAAGAATTGACCGCGTTCTCTATAAATTTTAAATAGTTTGCGATGAGTTTTCTTCAATGTTTTTCTTTTATTATTAATAATTGTTTGCTGTTTCACTTTAATAAACAGGCAGAAGTTTACTTTGTTCATTAGCGGGGGAAGTATTTGAGAAAAATAGTTTGAAAGTGTATTTTTTATTTAAATTCTTTGAATTGTTTTTTTCTTTTTTGCAAAAGAAGGAGAAATTTAATTAAATTGGAAAAATCAATTTGAAATTGTGGTTTTAAATTTTTTAATGATTAAAAATTATTCAAAAAATTCAAAAAAAAAAATTTAAATTTATTTTGATTTAAAAATTATATTAAATGCCAACTTTAACTAAATTTCTAACTTTTTGTTTTAATTTTTTTCTATAAAATTTTAAATTTAATTAAAATAAAATTATTTAAAGTTGGCATTCAATATAATTTTTAAATCAAAATAAATTAAAATTTCTTTTTTTTTAATTATTAATTATTGAATTGAAACTAAATTATTCAATTTTTAATTAATATATTTTTTTAAATAAATAAAAATTTATAAATATTGAAATGATGAATAAGTTTATCTATAATAATTCTTCAAAAATTAAAAAAAATAATTTAAATTAAAAATTTTTAAAATATTTGATTAAATTATTTAAAATGAAAAATTAGTAATATAAGTAAAATATAAAAATAAAAAAAAAAAAACTGAAAAAAAAAATTAAAAATAAAATTAAATATAAAATATTGAATAAAAAAATTATTTTAAAATTAATTTAACTAAAAAAAAATAATTAAAAACATTTTTAATAAAAAAAAAATATTTAAAAAAATATTAAAAATTTAATTTAATTTTAGGTTATATTTTTTTAATAATTTTTATATTTATTAATAATTTTTTAAAATTATTTTTTTTACTTAATTATTCATTTTTATTCAATTTTTTATATTAAATAATTTAATCTAATATTTTAGTAATTTTTAAATTAAACTTTTATTCAAATCAAATTAATTATTTGATTTTTTTTTCTGAATATTTTTATAAAAAAATTAATTTTTTTTTTATTTTTAATATTTCCCTTTGAAACAGACACCTCAAATTTTATCATCGCCCATTTCGTACATCAACGCGATAAAATTTGTAATGAATCAACTTTCAAACTTGATAATATTTTTCTCAAGTTCCTCCTTCCGCTGTTTCGTAACAGAAAAATAAAATAATAAGTTTCCTTCTTCGACTCAGAACGCGTTTCATAGTAGCAAGCAGTAATAATATAATAACGACGTAAGATAAATACATTAATTATTGCAAGCAAATGTAACTGCAAGACTGTTTCTTTTCTGCCATAACGCAAAAATTCTTCATGAACTAAACGAAATGATTTATTATCTTTTGATTGCTAATTAATCTCCGTGTAACGCAATTTATATAAATATAAAATAATTTCAGCGAATGGCGAGTTGTTTGTTGTTATGACAAATTCGTAATTAAGTTTCCTCATTTGTTTGTTTGAAATCCGAAAATTAAATGCGAATCACAGGATCAACACGTTCGTGGCGACGACGCGCGGAATGAGATTCGATGAAAAATTGTCAATATTAAAACATCAAAGGATCGGATTTCGAGATCAATTACACGATGCGACAACAGAAACAAAAAGATGTCACAATTTAATCCAATCTCGTTACGTGACCATAATTCTCTCCATTCGACACGGTAAAGAGTTCAAGGAAAAGAGAGTAAAAAATATTTGTTGACGTGATTAGATATCGGTATCACCTACGTTTAGTTTCATATTTATTAAGCCTTCCATTGGGCGTTTTATTGAAACAGATTGCTCACGTAATTCAATTTTGTTCCATTTTAAACATTTTTTCCGTAAAATACCAGACGTCTCCATCGAAAAATTTTGAATCCGGCGACAGATTTCTCGTGCATTGTTTCGTTTTCGGTGAGTTTAGTGATTGATTTATTTGCAAATCAATGTCGAAACTCGGCACAATGGACAATTTAATAATTAAACAGACAAGCGGTGAATGTTCTCAATTGGATTCTGCGACGACGCAAAATGAAAACATCAATCAATCGTGTCTCAAATATGTGTGTTAATATTCATTCATAAAAAAAGTCATATAGAAAAAATAATAGAATTAGAGGATGAAAAAATTTAATTTATCTTGTTTCACTTGATTTGGTGCGTATTTCACTTGGAATCGAGGCTCATGCGATAAATAAATAAAAATATAAAAAGTTGTCGTTAACGAAATTTTCAATGATAATAGCGTATTTTTATTTTGAGCCCAATGCACATTTTGAATTTTTTTCGTTGTTATTTTTATAAATTTTGACCCAATAAACATTTTAAAATTTTCTTAATTTTTATATTGAACTTTTACCCGAATGTGAATTTATAACTTTAACCCAAAACATATTTTAAAATTTTGTCCCAATGCACATTTTGAAAATATTTCCGTTAAATTATATGTTTTCTACATTTTTAAATTTTTAACCTATAAAAGTATTAAATTAATATTGAATTTTTTGCCCAATGTACATTTATAGTTTTAACCCAGAAAAAATTTCAAATTTTAGACCCAATGTGTATTTTAAAATTTCTTAACTTTAATTTTTTTTTTTTTTTTTAAAAAATAATTTAAATTTTTATTTTAAATATTTTTGCTTAAAAAATTTTTTCAATACACATTTATAAAGTTAAAAAAATTAATTCGAAAATGCTTTTTTACCCCAATGCACATTTTAAAAAATTCTTAACTTTAATTTTTTTTTTGATTTTTTAAAAAATTAATTTTTATTTTTAATATTTAATATTTTTGCTTAAGAAATTTTTTCAATGCAAATTAATAAAGTTAAAAAAAAATTAAATCGAAAATGAAAATCTTTTTTACCCCAATGGACATTTATTTTTTTTTAAAACTAATACGTACTTTAAAATTTTCCCAATTCATATTTTTATTTTTTTTTTAATTTTAATCTGAATAGAAATTTTAAATTTCCTCTAAATTTTCATATTAATTTTTTTCCCAATGCAAAATTAAAATTTTTGCCCCATTACACATTCCAAAATTTCCCAATGCACATTTCAACCAATTTAACGCATTTTTTCAAATTTTTCTCAAAATGCGTTAATAAAAAAAAGTAAAAGCAAACACAGGTCGGAAACGGATAGTGGTTTCACTGACTTTTTTTTCTATTGTTATTTGCTTGAACCATTACTCAGGCAGCAGCACAGTAACATACAAGAGATAGAAAAATGTCGCGAGAATTCGATTGATATACGAGAGAAAGCAAAAAAAGAACGAGAACAAATAATAAAAAAAAAACGGAAGAAGACATAATAAAAATTTATATCGCTTGTTTGTGGTTCGTCCGGTTGGAATTTGAAGAATCTGAGCCATTTGTGAAAAGGACAAAATAAGAAAAAATAATTCAGTATGAGACTAATTGAAAAAGGGAAAGCCAACCGCAAATAATCAAATTAAGGATTTTATTTCATTTTTTTTTGTGATTTGATATTTTTTTCAATAATTTTTTTTTTTATTTTTAGTTAAAAAAAATTCAAGGATTTTAAGTGAGAAAAAGTTGAAAGTTCTTTCAGACAGAATTCTTGGAAAGTTGGTTTTTTAGTGAAGCAAATAAAACTTTGGCAAGTAATATTAACATCCATTACGACGGAAAGTTGTATTGAAACATATTTTCGAAAACATGAAAATTTCACACAGTAACAGCTTACATCAATGCAAATTGTTATGAACCGTAGAGTGTTATATGTGTGGGTTGTAATAACATTTCTGCATTCATCCAGCTAAAAGTATTTCGCGATATAATAATAATATATTTATCCGAAAGCTATTTTTAAAGTTTTTCGTGTTATGGTTTCATCATGTACGAAACGCAGGAATAGAGAAACATTTCAAAAACATGTTGTTATGTTCTCTGTTACACACACACACATCTATTATTATTTATTATTATATGAGAAGAGAGAAAATTCCCTATTTATTCGTACAGATCGAGCGCAACAACATGAAATTTTCATATTTTAAATGCACTTATTTGCTTCAGTTACGCCCGGAATATTTTCATGTTTTTGTTTTAAATCCGCATTTTGTATTTTTTTTTTTTGCATTTCAATGTGGGGGAATTACTCACGACGACGTCCATTTAGAAAATTAAAAGCAATGGGCGTGCGATGGAATGACATGTGTTGCAATGATGTGTGCGGTGATGGGACTTCTTTTAATCTGCTTTGAAGGAAAATACCAAAAAAGTGCGTGGGATTTTTTTTTTGTTTTGATGTTTTGTTAGAATTCGAATATTTTCGAGGGATTTTTATTACTTGGAAAAATATTTCAAAAATAGACAGTTAGATTTATTTTGTTCGATTTTTATTAATTTAAAATTTTTATTGATTTTTTTTGGTTGAATTTAATTAAAAATTTGACGAGTAGAACGAAGTTTACGGGTAACGTAAAATCTTCAAAAAAAAAAAAAAAAATAATAAAAATATTTATTTTAAACATCAAAACGAAAAAAAGTATTTAAAAAAATAAATAAATAAAAAATAAAATTTTGAAAAAAAAAATTAAAAAATTAATATAGAATTTTTAAAAAGATTTTAAATTTTTAATTTTTTAGGACAAATTATTCTTAAAGATTTTTTTTAAATAAAACAAAATTTTTGAAATATAAAATTTAAAATATTTTTTTTCTAAATTATATGGAACGATTTTTTTTTATATATTTAGCCAATTGTTTTATTTTTATTTTTTTATGGAATTTATTTTTTTTAATAAAAAAACTGCTTGACAAATTTGCATAATTTAAAAAATAATTTAATGTTAAAATAATTAAAATTTAATTAAAACTACACTAAATTAAATTAAAATTCAATTTAAAATTAATTAATTTTTTAAAATAATTTTTATTAAAATAAGAAAATAAATTAATTTAAATTATTAAAAAAATATTTTTTTTATTTTATTTTTTAATAATTTATTAAAATATTTTTTAATTAAAATTTTTTTTTTTTTAATTATTCTTTTATAATGTCTTACCTTGAAAAAAATTTGTCCTAAAAATTATAAATTTAAAATCTTTCTTCTGAAATATTTTTAAAATTTTTAGAAAATTTTAATTTTTATTTTAAAAATATTTATTTAATAAATTAAAAACATTAAATTATTTTTTTTTAGTAATTTAAAATCTTTAAATTTTTTTTTAATAATTTTTATTTTTTTTTTCTTTTCAGAAATAATGATTCAAAGAGCTATTATTGATCATTAAAAATGTGTAACTAAACCCATGAAAAAAATTGTTTCATAAAATCTAATTTTTCTCTTTTTTTACAATTTTGTATATTTTTCCTCTTTTCCATAGCAAACCACTCTAAAAAATGCATTTTTTAATAATTCTGCCGTAAAATCATCACATCTCGTTTAAAAAAAACTTTCATCGCAAAGTCACGCGCTGCTAACAACGATAACCGCCACGCCATCATCTCAATACACTGTCATGCCTAAATTAAGCGACAAACATCATTAATTTCCTATAGTGTAATTTCATTTTGGCATCATCGTACTCCGTAACATGATAAACGGCAGTATCACGCAAAAACACAATCCTTCACACATTTTTGAAATATGATTACTTACTATTCCATGCAACAGCAAAATTTCGCCTCATTCTCTCTCTTTTACTCCATGCAAAATAATTACATTGCATTTCTACGTCAAATATCCGTTTGCTCGACACTTTCGGACATTAATTGAATTTTAAATCACATGTTAATAATATTTCTGTTGAAACAGCATTTAACTGGAAAAATTTGACAAGAGTGTCAAAAATTGAATATTTATGACATTCGTGCGAGGAGTGAACGTGTTAAAGTGCGAAAATTCCTGCCTTTGAGCTGGATTGCAATAAAACGCATCGTTAAGGCGAGAAAAAGGAGAAGATTTGATTCGGAATTTTAATTAACATTCAAAGAAGCGGGTATCGCATTTGGAAGGTAAATTGAAAGGACCGAGACAAATGGATATTCAAAGAACTATCAAAACCCCATTGATGGGACCCAACAAGCACTTCGGTCTGCTCATTTATTCCGTTATTGCTGCCATGCCATCTTTTTCGCATAATATTAGCAAATGTGGATATAATCATGGCAAGTATCGCATATATTAGACGACGAGTGGAAAAAAGGAGGAAAAATAGAAAAAAAAAATAATAATATGGTTAAAAGGTTCGATAGATAAAATAATATGCAGAGAAAAAGGTTGATGATAGTTTTTTTTCTCGGCTCTTTTATTCGAATGCCAGATAAAAGGAAATGTTTTTCTAAATCATCACACAAGTTCGAGAGATAACCAAAAAAGAGAAAAAAAACAAACAGAGGACTAAGATAAAAAATTATTTAAATGAGAAATTATACGAAATTCTGTTTCGCAACATTATCATGTCATATTCCGTCCTTTTTCCCGAGCCCGTTTATTGAGTTGTTCCTCCATTTTTGCGGTAACGTGTGAAATTGCGATCACAAAAAAGGGTTTTCTCGCAAGAGTTTCGTATCAAAAATGAAACATGAGCCAAAATAATTTAATTAGATAAATCAATATAGTGTCGCCCTTTTGTACCGTGTACGAAGCTTTTCTTTAAATAGAAACTTGTTACGGAACAAGAGGAACAAGGTCTTAGGCAAAAACAAAACATGTTGACGTGCGAGCATGTTTAAAGGTCAAAATGGGTGTCGGAGTATTATAATTGCCTGTTTTACACGTTTTTGTCATTATTTTTGTTAATTACTGATTTTCTCTCGGTTTTGTTAGTTGGATTTGTGTGTGTGGTTTTAAAGAAGTTTTGTGATGAATTTTAAGATTTTTTAAATTGTGAGATGTTTTTTAAAGGAATTTTGTTGATTGCAGATTTTGATAAAAAAAGGAAGAATTTTGTATGATTTTTTTTTTTAGAAAAATGCTAATGGAATGATTTTTAAATAATAATAAAAAATTTATTTTTCTATATTTTATAATTTGTAATATTTTTTATTATTTCAAAATTAAATATATATCATTGTAAATTCATAATTTTTTTTAAATAATTATTTTTATTTTAATAGGTGTCAAAGAAGAATTTTTTTTACAGTTTCAATTTTTTGGCAGTTTTGAGTTATAAAATGATTAAAAATGATAAATTAGAGCCCTCTGACAAATTTTAATCCATTTGGAGCAAGATTTGACAAAAATAGCTTTGACACAGTTTTTTTGCTCTTGATTTAGTTTTTAAAACAAAACTATGTCAAAGAAAAATTTTTTTTTCAGTTTCAATTTTTTGGCAGTTTTGAGTTATAAAATGATTAAAAATGATAAATTAGAGCCCTCTGAAAAATTTCAATCCATTTGGAGCAAGATTTGACAAAAATAGCTTTGACACAGTTTTTGACACAGTTTTTTTGCTCTTGATTTAGTTTTTAAAACAAAACTATGTCAAAGAAAATTTTTTTTTTCAGTTTCAATTTTTTGGCAGTTTTGAGTTATAAAATGATTAAAAATGATAAATTAGAGCCCTCTGACAAATTTATATCCATTTGGAGCAAGATTTGACAAAAATAGCTTTGACACAGTTTTTGACACAGTTTTTTTGCTCTTGATTTAGTTTTTAAAACAAAACTATGTCAAAGAAAATTTTTTTTTTCAGTTTCAATTTTTTGGCAGTTTTGAGTTATAAAATGATTAAAAATGATAAATTAGAGCCCTCTGACAAATTTCAATCCATTTGGAGCAAGATTTGACAAAAATAGCTTTGCTTTGACACAGTTTTTGACACAGTTTTTTTGCTCTTGATTTAGTTTTTAAAACAAAACTATGTCAAAGAAAAAATTTTTTTTCAGTTTCAATTTTTTGGCAGTTTTGAGTTATAAAATGATTAAAAATGATAAATTAGAGCCCTCTGACAAATTTCTATCCATTTGGAGCAAGATTTGACAAAAATAGCTTTGACACAGTTTTTGACACAGTTTTTTTGCTCTTGATTTAGTTTTTAAAACAAAACTATGTCAAAGAAAAATTTTTTTTTTCAGTTTCAATTTTTTGGCAGTTTTGAGTTATAAAATGATTAAAAATGATAAATTAGAGCCCTCTGACAAATTTTTATCCATTTGGAGCAAGATTTGACAAAAATAGCTTTGACACAGTTTTTGACACAGTTTTTTTGCTCTTGATTTAGTTTTTAAAACAAAACTATGTCAAAGAAAAATTTTTTTTTCAGTTTCAATTTTTTGGCAGTTTTGAGTTATAAAATGATTAAAAATGATAAATTAGAGCCCTCTGACAAATTTCAATCCATTTGGAGCAAGATTTGACAAAAATAGCTTTGACACAGTTTTTCACAGTTTTTTTGCTCTTGATTTAGTTTTTAAAACAAAACTATGTCAAAGAAAAAATTTTTTTTCAGTTTCAATTTTTTGGCAGTTTTGAGTTATAAAATGATTAAAAATGATAAATTAGAGCCCTCTGACAAATTTCAATCCATTTGGAGCAAGATTTGACAAAAATAGCTTTGACACAGTTTTTTTGCTCTTGATTTAGTTTTTAAAACAAAACTATGTCAAAGAATTTTTTTTTTTCAGTTTTAATTTTTTGGCAGTTTTAAGTTAGAAAATGATTAAAAATGATTTAGACATCCATTTGGAGCAAGATTTGACAAAAATAGCTTTGACACAGTTTTTGACACAGTTTTTTTGCTCTTGATTTAGTTTTTAAAACAAAACTATGTCAAAGAAAAATTTTTTTTTCAGTTTCAATTTTTTGGCAGTTTTGAGTTATAAAATGATTAAAAATGATAAATTAGAGCCCTCTGACAAATTTCAATCCATTTGGAGCAAGATTTGACAAAAATAGTTTTGACACAGTTTTTGACACAGTTTTTTTGCTCTTGATTTAGTTTTTAAAACAAAACTATGTCAAAGAAAAAATTTTTTTTCAGTTTCAATTTTTTGGCAGTTTTGAGTTATAAAATGATTAAAAATGATAAATTAGAGCCCTCTGACAAATTTCTATCCATTTGGAGCAAGATTTGACAAAAATAGCTTTGACACAGTTTTTGACACAGTTTTTTTGCTCTTGATTTAGTTTTTAAAACAAAACTATGTCAAAGAAAAATTTTTTTTTTCAGTTTCAATTTTTTGGCAGTTTTAAGTTATAAAATGATTAAAAATGATAAATTAGAGCCCTCTGACAAATTTTTATCCATTTGTAGCAAGATTTGACAAAAATAGCTTTGACACAGTTTTTGACACAGTTTTTTTGCTCTTGATTTAGTTTTTAAAACAAAACTATGTCAAAGAAAATTTTTTTTTTCAGTTTTAATTTTTTGGCAGTTTTGAGTTATAAAATGATTAAAAATGATAAATTAGAGCCCTCTGACAAATTTCTATCCATTTGGAGCAAGATTTGACAAAAATAGCTTTGACACAGTTTTTTTGCTCTTGATTTAGTTTTTAAAACAAAACTAGGTAATTACAAAAAATTAAAATAATTTAAATAAAATTAAACATTTAAAATTTCTCGTGTAAAATTTTTATTTTTAATTTTATTTAAATTTTTCATTTTTAATTAAAACTTTAAGGAAAATAAAAATTGTTAAAATATACCTAATCGATTATTTTTAATATTTTTCAATTTTTTTTAAATTTATTTTAGATATTTTAATTTTTTAGATAATTTTAAAAATAAATTTTATTTAATTTTATTAAAAAACTTAAATTAAAATAATTTATTTTTTTTTTTATTTCAATAATTTCATAAAAAGTTAAAATTTTACAAACGTTTATTTAGTTATGAATTAATTAGTTTTTAAAAAATTTTAAAAATGAATTTATTTTTTTTCTTTAAAAATTTTTTTTAAATTTAAATTTGTTCTAAAATTTTTTACAAACGAAATTTTTATTAAAGTATTGAAAATAAATTTCATCAATAATAATCGTTCAATAATTTTCAACAAATAAAACTTAAAACTTAAAACAAATAAAACGAAAACGAACTCAAACAAACTCTCAAAGACAAAATTTGTCAAAAATTTTTCATTCGATGTAATTTAAACTCATTTTGATGACTCCTCAAACAAATTTTCGTCTTATACTTAACAACAATAACAACTTAAGTCCTTATTATTTTTCATTTTCCACTGTCTTTTATAACCTTAAATCTCCTGTGAGAACACTCAGTAATATGATACAATAAAATAAAGAGACACAGCAATTATTCTTTTTTTACCGCATTTCGAAGAAAAAATGCGGTATTAAATTCGACTTGTCGTATAAAATTTTTTTTATTTATTTAAAAATCATGGAGATTTTGATGGAAATCATCTTTAGAATGAATATTTATTCAATTTTAGGCTTAAAAGTGATCAAAAAATGACATGTAAAAAAATCAGCGTTTTTACTTCCAAACGCTGATTTTTTTGTTTCATCAAATATTATGAACAGAAATGAACTTTAGAATGGATATTTATTCAATTTTAGGCTTAAAAGTGATCAAAAAATGACATGTAAAAAAATCAGCGTTTTTACTTCCAAACGCTGATTTTTTTGTTTCATCAAATATCGACCCAATATGAACATAAATGAACTTTAGAATTAATATTTATTCAATTTTAGGCTTAAAAGTGATCAAAAAATGACTTGTAAAAAAATCAGCGTTTTTACTTCCAAACGCTGATTTTTTTTCAGAAATCATCTATAGAATGAATATTTATTCAATTTTAGGCTTAAAAGTGATCAAAAAATGACATGTAAAAAAATCAGCGTTTTTACTTCCAAACGCTGATTTTTTTGTTTCATCAAATATCGACCCAATATGAACAGAAATGAACTTTAGAATGAATATTTATTCAATTTTAGGCTTAAAAGTGATCAAAAAATGACTTGCAAAAAATCAGAGTTTGAAGCTCCAAACTCTGATTTTTTTTGTTTCTTCAAAAATCGACCCAATATGATCAGAAATCATCTGTAGAATGAATATTTATTCAATTTTAGGCTTAAAAGTGATCAAAAAATGATATGTAAAAAAATCAGCGTTTTTACTTCCAAACGCTGATTTTTTTGTTTCATCAAATATCGACCCAATATGAACAGAAATGAACTTTAGAATGAATATTTATTCAATTTTAGGCTTAAAAGTGATCAAAAAATGACATGTAAAAAAATCAGCGTTTTTACTTCCAAACGCTGATTTTTTTGTTTCATCAAATATTGACTTAATTTGATCAGAAATCATCTTTAGAATGAATATTTATTCAATTTTAGGCTTAAAACTGGTCAAAAAAAGACTTGCAAAAAAAAATTTCCAAAATTTTAATTTGATTCAATTTTAGAATGAATATTTATTCAATTTTAGGCTTAAAACTGATCAAAAATTGACTTGCAAAAAAAATCAGCGTTTTTACTTCCAAACGCTGATTTTTTTGTTTCATCAAATATCGAACAGAAATGAACTTTAGAATGAATATTTATTCAATTTTAGGCTTAAAAGTGATCAAAAAATGACATGTAAAAAAATCAGCGTTTTTACTTCCAAACGCTGATTTTTTTGTTTCATCAAATATTGACTTAATTTGATCAGAAATCAACTTTAGAATGAATATTTATTCAATTTTAGGCTTTAAAGTGATCAAAAAATGACTTGTAAAAAAATCAGAGTTTGAACCTCCAAACGCTGATTTTTTTGTTTCATCAAATATCGACCCAATATGATCAGGAATGAATATTTATTCAATTTTAGGCTTAAAAGTGATCAAAAAATGACATGTAAAAAAATCAGCGTTTTTACTTCCAAACGCTGATTTTTTTGTTTCATCAAATATCGACCCAATATGAACAGAAATGAACTTTAGAATGAATATTTATTCAATTTTAGGCTTAAAAGTGATCAAAAAATGACTTGCAAAAAAAATCAGCGTTTTTACTTCCAAACGCTGATTTTTTTGTTTCATCAAATATCGACCCAATATGATCAGAAATCATCTATAGAATGAATATTTATTCAATTTTAGGCTTAAAACTCATAAAAACATGTAAAAAAATCAGCGAACTTCCAAACGCTGATTTTTTTGTTTCATCAAATATCGAACAGAAATGAACTTGACTTGTAAAAAAATCAGCGTTTTTACTTCCAAACGCTGATTTTTTTGTTTCATCAAATATCGACCCAATATGAACAGAAATCATCTTTAGAATGAATATTTATTCAATTTTAGGCTTGAAACTGGTCAAAAATGACTTGCAAAAAAAAATCAGAGTTTGAACCTCCAAACTCTGATTTTTTTGTTTCATCAAATATGAACAGAAAGCATCTCTAGAATGAGTATTTATTCAATTTTAGGCTTAAAACTGACCAAAAATTCGCAAAAAAATGTAATTTAAACTCATTTTGATGACTCCTTAAACAAATTTTCGTCTTATACTTAACAACAATAACAACTTAAGTCCTTATTATTTTTCATTTTCCACTGTCTTTTATAATTTTTTCTTTTTCGTCTTGTACCTTAACTGACTTTCTTTCATCTCCTGTGAGAACACTCAGTAATATGATACAATAAAATAAAGAGACACAGCAATTATTCTTTTTTTTTTTTGTATTTTATTCAGAAACAAATTTTCATTCTTTTTTTTATTAAATTATTGTTTATTTTTCTTTGTTTTCGTTTCTCGACGATTATTTTGTGCTTTTTTATTGTCTCTACTTTTACTTTTGCACTCTGATGAAGCCGAGAACAAATAAAAATATAATAAATTATCATTTAATATCATTTGTTTCAGACAAATTTCGTACCTAATGATCCCCCAATGGCCGATTAAAAAATACAAAAAAAAAAAAGAAATACACAAAACGAGACCTTTCTGCGTTCCCTTTGAAAGTTTCACTCACACGAATGACGTGTGTGTGAGAAAGTGTCCTTTTTGTGATTTTTCTAATGACCTACTTTCAAAGCGCTTTTAAGGGAACGGAAAAAAAGTTTTCTTTCATGATCCCTATTAGTGTGAAAAAAGCTTGAAAATGGATGAAACGGTGACTTTTGTAAATAAAATAAATGAGCAAACACATTTTATTTCTGTTTTATGATAATAATAATCCACACAAAGAGCGCATAAAAAATTAAGCAAAAATTCTCTCGGAACACTTCCTGTTACCGCCACGAAGTCCCATTAATGCTGGACAGAAAAAAACTTTTAAGGCGACAATTTGTATGCACGCATAACTCTCCCATATAACTGACGACACACGGAAAACATAAGAACTCGGAAAACGTTTACTCAAACGAGAGACAGAGACAGAAAAAGGACATAAAATGAAATAATAAAATGGAGAAAAAAAAAATATAAATAAAAACCACTTTTGTTCGGTCGTTCGGAGTGGATGTGAATGTTGAGATAACTGTTTTTTTTTCTCTTTTCTCTCTAAATCACACAAACACACGCATTTGCTGCTGCTTTTTTTTTGCCGTGCAAAGACCAGGAGACACGACATGCGAGAAAAGAGCGGCAAATGTCAAAGTAATCCTTTTTGTGTCCCTTTTTCACTTTTTTTTTTAACAACTCTATTGTGTAAAATTACGTTTTACGATCGACGAAATTATGTCTTTTGTTGTCACAGCAATGAAAATTAATTGGATTTCTCGGTATTTGCGAGAAAAAAAAAGTGTTTAAAAAATACGAAGTCGTTCATTTCAACCGTAATCCGGAGAGAAATTCATTTAAATCTGGAAATTAATTAGATCAATTTGAAACAGAGATTTCATTTTAAAATCAAAAATTATTTTTCACAAAAATCTTTTGAATTCAGGAAATGTCTTTTAATTAATTTGAAGTTTTATGAAGCGGTTTTCCATGAAAAAAAAAATTCAAATGTGAACAAATATTTTTCATTTAAACCACGATAAAGAGGAATTTTTATTTGCTTAGTTATTTTTATTTATTTAATAAAGGAAAATAGTCAGACACTTTTCTTGTGAAACTCCTCTGCAATTCCAACTATTTGTTTATATTGGAATAAAACGAG
The DNA here is from genome assembly GCF_036172545.1 of Culicoides brevitarsis. Classification (NCBI taxonomy): domain Eukaryota; kingdom Metazoa; phylum Arthropoda; class Insecta; order Diptera; family Ceratopogonidae; genus Culicoides; species Culicoides brevitarsis. The sequence goes on along the minus strand of NC_087085.1, from coordinate 41,318,829 downwards.
AAATTTTCCCTTTTTCTCATTTTAGAAATATCAACAAACTAACGTGATGTCCATTTACCTGACATGAAGCTATTTTGAGAATTTTTATATTACCTTCTAGTTTACTTGCACATGTTTAGAGTTTTTTTTAATATACTGAAATGTGAAACAATTGAAGATTGGATGAAAATGCAATTTTAGTTCTTTTATAGAATTATTTTTGGAGTATTTTAGAGTTTAGAGAGGAAGTTTCATTTTTTAATGTAGAAAATTTGTATTTCTCATGAGAAAAAATTTATTCTATTTTATTTTATTGAATTTAAAAAAAATCAAAGTAATTAGTTTAAAAAAAATATTTAAAAATAAAAAATATTTAATTAAAAAAATATTAAATATTTTTAATTAATTATTAAATTTTAATTTAATTAAATTTTTTGAAAATATTTTTTTTTTATTTATTTTTTTATTATTTTAGATCATTTAAATTTAGACTTCTTGAATTATTAAAAAAAATCTGAAAAATGAATTTATTAAAAAAAATAGAAAATAATTTTTAAATTAATTATCTAATTAAAAAAAAATATTTAAAAAATATTAATTCAAAACTAAAATTATTTACCTAATAGAAATAGAAAAAATAATTTAAATTATTAAATTTTTTAAAAAGATTTTTTTTTTAAATTCAGTTTAAAAATTTAAATAATAATTTTTTAAAAAATTTAATATCTAAAAAAATTAATTTTAATTGAGTTAAAAAATAAAATTTTTTTAATATATTAATATATGTTAAATAAAAAAATTAAAAATATAGTTGAAATAAATGAGAAAATAAAGAAATAAAATATATAAAATATTTTATTTATTTTTTCTTTTCCTTTAAAAAGTAAAATAAATAGACTCTTATATTTTTTTATAGTTTTATATTTTTTTTATAAGAGAAACATTATTGTTGTACAATTTGAAAATCAAGCGTCAACTAAAAGAATTTCATTAGTTTCATGGATGGAACGAAAAATTCTAAAAATAATCTTTTTCCAAACATTTTCTCCTAAAACATGCAACAGTTGATTGACACTTTATTTACAAATATTCTTAAATAGTACAGAAAAAACTGAAAGCTCTTTGACGTCAATTCGACACGTGATAAAAAATTTCAATAAAAATCACATCTTGTCACTAAATAAAATATTAAAATTATTTATCGACTCTTATCCCGTCAATATGTGACACACTATTTTCTTTTTTGTCATAAAGTAACAACTTGTTTTTTCATTAAAATTTTTCAAACAGGTCAAATGACTCAATCTACTTTACAAAAGCAGAAAGAGTAACGAAATGCAATGACCATAAAACAGTTCGTTACCTGGGAAGTCATAGAAATTTTTCCTCTTGATCGAGTAGAAAACTGATGAGAAACATGTTGAATGCAACGGAACAATCCAACCAACATGTCATGAATAAAGAAGTCATGTAACTTGTTTGCAACAAAGAGAGACGTAACTATGACACCTGACTTTATGTTGCAAAAGAAGATAAAAAGTCTCCGTTTTGCCTTTTTTTGTTTGTGTATGTCAAATGCATGGACTTGGATGCTTTTAGAAGTAATTAAAAACTTTTTTTTCGCATGAATTTTTTTTTGCAAATCTCTACCAATGAAATATGTTTGTCTGTCTAGACTAGACGAATCAATCACGACAACAGATAACTTGAGCTAAAAGAGAATGGCAGTCCAATCATGCGAATATATGGTCTGCTACGTTCCGAGGATTAACTGCAACTACTGTCCATTTCGTTTCCATTAAGATGTTTTTACAGAGCAATGGACACAGACATGCCCTGCGATTGAAAAAGGTAAGAATTTAGCTTTTAAAGAGATTAATTTTATCTTTTCTTAAATTCCTTATTTTTATGATGCTTTTTCAATGAGAAAAATCTTTAGAATAAGAAATTCAGTTGAAAGCAATAATGTTAAAAAAATATTTTAAATGTGAAATTATTCCAAAATTACTCTTTCAAGATTATCAAAATAAGTCAAACAGAATGATTCTTAAGGTTAAAGCTAATACGTCATCTTAAAGTTTGGGAGTAAATAAAAATGCCTCTGACCTGATAAGGAACTCAAAGCAGCAAAAATTTTTAACTTATGCTTTAGTTAAAGAATCTAAAATTTTTGACCTAAATATTGAGGCTTAATGCCATCTTTTTGAGTTCATTACATGAAAGCTTTTTTTGTTTTACTTCAAGCCAAAAATTCATTTTTTGGAGCTATTGAGAATAGTTGAATTGAGTCAATTGAAATCATGTTTGAAGATTTTTCCGCCTTGTTTGATTGTACATGAGCAAACTTCAGTTATTTGACTCCAGATGATGTTTGCACATTTCAAAATAGATCAAGTCAAATATCAATAATATGTTTGAGTAAAGGTAATGAAAGTCTTTTGGTTTTCTGTTCCCAATGCCAATTATTTCATTGTTATGTCGGAACCCCATCCTCGTCGCCAAAATGTTATGTCGGAGGAAGAGTAAAACGCCTGCTGTTCGTTCGAATAGTGAAGATCAAAAAAGAGCGAGTCTGCTAGAGAACAGCAATCAGTTCATCTAAGTATGAGTCTTCAGCTTATTAACATAGATTTAATTCCCTAAAATAAGGTTCATAATTGAAATTGTATCTACATCTCCATCCTCCTTCTTCATATGTAACTCTCAGTATCATTATGATAATTTTTCATTTCAAAAATAGTTTCAGATTTTAATAGTTTTTGGTTGACCATAAACATTTCCTAAAAAATAAATCTCTTTAAAGCAATAAATTAACTTTAAAAATGATAAACTTACCTTTTTTCCTTAATCTGTTCAGTAGATTAAATTTAATGTTCAAATTAACTCCTTTTAGCTTCACAGGGTACTTTGCTCTTAATTTATAAACATCAATTACCCTTACCTTGTGTTCTTTTCTGTGATGCTTTTCAGTGACTAACGCTTTCGGACATTTTATCCGATTCAACAATGTTTCGATTGAGTTAGAGAAGGATACTTGTAACAAAGACTAAACACGAAATTTATTTCAACAATATTGTCAATATTAAGAGATTTGCAAAGAGAGTGACTTACGTTTCAAAGCTCCAAAAACTGATGGCATCGTCAAAACCACACAAGTAATTTATTTTAATCAAAAGTTAATTTTAAAGAATCATCTCTTGTCTTGTTACGCCACGAGACATAACACAAAACAACACGACATGTGTCTCATTTTAGCTGATTAAACTATTATTATTATTATGTTATGTTTGTCTAATTACACCACAGAGTCTATCTCCATGCGATTCGCTAAACTCATTAATTTATCTTTGTTTAGCGAAGAAATTTAGAATCATGATTTTGATACATGTCGTGACAGAGAGACACTCATAATGCACCACAAAGGGGGATTTCAGGGCGTTTGTAATTTTCAAATGTGTCACCATTAATTATAATCAAGTAATTATTTTTGTCTAACATCGCTAATTACATCACGCAAGAGTCTCAATCTAATTGCTTATTATCGATAATAATAACGAAATTCCATGAATTTTAGCGTGAAAACCATAAAGTTCTGAAGAAATTCCCATCTGGCAAGTTGCCAATCGGAGAGAACGCCTGGCACGTTTCAATTTTTGCGCTCCTTTGTTTCATTAATTCGCAGCGACTGACAACCGTTAATTAAATACATCAATCAAATTAAAGCAATTTCCCTCCCTCGAAATTCTCTATCTTCGAACTTTTTGGCATGACGCGACTACATTTATTTTTCGGGAGAGAAGCAAGAACGGTGTTGATAAAACCATTCGAACGTGGCACACGCATAGAAGTCGCAAAATGTAGTACATTAATCAATAATGCGAACGCAACGATTTGTACTAAAAGTCAATTTATTTTGTCCGATATCGCTGCGAAAAGTGTAGTAATAGAAAGGAACATTAAGGCACTTGTTGTTGATGGATGCGAGTTGGAGAGAAGAGTTTGAGCGTATTTTGTATGAATTTTGGTAAGTTTTACATTTTATTTTAATTTTTTTATTTTTTAAAAAAAAATTTAACGAAGTGAAAATTTTAAGAGAAATTATTTGTTTAAATTAATTTTTTTTTCGTATTAAAAACAAAATTCATAATTTTTAAGTTTATAGGCCTCAAATACAAATTTCAGAAGCAATTCAGTCTTCAGAATTAAGAAAAAATTTTAAATTTGAGAAAAAAGAGTTATTTGGACTCAAAAAATTTTTTAAGGAAAATTGAAATAAAATATCAATGAAAAATTTTTTTTTTTTTTTTAGAAAACCATAAAAATTTAAAATTTTTAAGAGCAATGAAACAAAATTTTGAAAAATATTTTTTGCTTCAAAAATGTATTTTTCATTTTTAAAATTTTTTTAAATTAAAAAAATTTATTTTAAAAATTTTTTAACAAAATTTAAAGTAAAAGAAAAAACAAAATATTGAATTTTTTAAAGTTCGCTAAAAAAATCGAAAAAAAAAAATTATTTTTTTTTTTAAAAATTAAAAATTAAATTTTTTATTATAAATAAAAATTAAATCAATTTTAAATTTAAAAAAATAAAAAAAAAATTAAAAAATTAAATATTTTTAATTAATTAAATAAAAATTTAAATTAAAATTAATTTTTAAAAATTAAAAAAAATATTAAAACTGCCCTATATTTGAAACAGTTAAAAATTTTAAGAATAAAAAATTATTTAAAAAATTTTATTATAATTTACTAAATTTAATTTAAAAATTATTTTATTAAAAAATATTAAATAAAATTATTTTTATAAAAATTTCAATTAAATAATAATTTAATTTAATTTAATTTTTAAAATAATTTATATTTTTAATAATTAAAAAAAATTTAAAATAATTCCAAAATTTTTTTTAAATAATTCAATTTTTTATTCTATTTAATTTTCAGATCACGACAGACAAACATTGCTTTTGCAACAAATTTTCTCCCGTAAAACGTTCAGCATCTGAGGGAGAAAACGGATGGCGAACACTGCTGTGCCTGCCAACAAAACGATTGTTTTTATGTGCAATAAATTACAAATAATATGCCTTTTCAGAAGACGATGGTGATAAGATTAGATTTAAAGATTAAATTTGTGTAACGAATGTGTCTCTCTACTCACTCCGGGCCTCGTTGCTGATAAACGAAAGAAAAGGCAGTAAAAACTAGGAGAATATTTATTTGCTCGAGTTACGACGAACGATACCTTCTTCTACCAGAGAGTGATTATTTTAATGTTTATATTGTTGTTGGCATATTATTTCATATTAGTGGTCATGTTACAAACAATGTTGTTGCTTATTTGCATACTAAATGTTTTATTACCGTATGCATGTCTTCGTCTCCCGCACAGCAGCAGCACGGCGGCGCGTGGAGGAAAAAAGAGATGGCAGTCGGGTGTTGATAAATTTATGATGAAAATTTATACGACAAGTTAGCATGTTGATGTTAGAGAGTGGTTTTGTTCACTTTTTTTTTAAACAAAAAAAAAATAAGGATTGTGTAACTCTCGTTGTTTAGAAGAGGAATGAAGCAAAAAGAGATTGCACGATAATGTCATAAATCACTTAGCCGAAAAGTTTTGTGTGTTTTCTTCTTCTTCTACGGTACGACGAGGCTCGTTTCGAACTAAAATATGTACAAACATTCGTTTACATTTCTTCTTTGATTATAAAAGCAAAAATAAATCTTGCTTATGTTTTGAGTGGCTTTATATGAATGAATCGTTCTTGGTGTGACTGGCATGCAACCTACTTGGCGGAAATGTAAAACTTAAAAAGCACGTCGGCGTTAACACACAACAAAGGAAAATCGACCATTTCATTCAATCATAATAAAACTTAATGTTGATATTATTCAAAGCAAACAACAAAAAAAAATTAAGTTATTTGTTCAGATGCCAAGTCATCGACGAAGCTGAAAGAACTTGACATGTCCTTTCATCATATTCATAAAATTTTAGCAAATCTTGGTCAATACACGAGTTTTATTGTTATTTTATTATTGTAACAATGTCTCTCATTCTCTTCCTGCGAAAGCACTTTGGGGAGCTTTCCACAAAATTCCGAAGGACAAGCGAAGATGAGCACCGACAATAAACAAGCAAAAGTATGTGTTTGTAGTTTAAGTGGCCAAAATGTACAATGACACAACTACTATACTTATTTATGATTTTCCTGACTCAGCAAATAATGGAAAATTATTGGACAAATAACAATGCTATTTTACTTTGGAGAAATGTTTCTTCTTTCTTCATCATTTTCATTATTTGGCGAGTGCAGTTTTCAAAAATGTTTCACTTTATAATTTTTGTTTAATGAAGAAATTCCAGAAGGGAATATTTTATTATGATAAATTTTTTTATTAATTAAAATATCATATCAATTTTCATTTTTCAGTCTGAAATGATAAAATTATCATGATATTTTAAATAATAAATAATTTAATAATTAAATAAATTTATCATAAAATTGATGAAAAATATTATTATTTTTGCATTTAAATATTTTTTGACAAAATTGATAAAAAAATTAAAAAAAAAATATCATAAATTTACTAAATATTTTTATATTACCTATTTTTTTTGTTTTTAAAATAATTATTTCATAAAAATTTTAATTTTTTTAAAATTATTTTTGAATTAAAATTTTAATAAATAAATTTTTAATTAATATTTAATTTTTTTTCGAACTAAAAAATTTTTCGAGCTTTTGAAAAAATAAGAAATAAATTTAAAAATAAATATTTGAAAAATTTTATGAAATGAAGTAATATTACTTAAAAATAATATTTTTAAAATTATAAAAAAAAAGTTATCAAAAAAGGCAAAAAAAAATTTTCTTAAAAATTTAATTGAAATAATATGAAACATTTTTAAAAATTGTACTTTCCTCATATATTTGGTCAAATGATAATAAGAGGAGGAACATCAAGATGCATTTTCTCAATTTGATGGGCTATTTCATTTTGAAAATCCTTAAAAAAACAAATTTTTTGTAGATTAAATTTTTTTTAAACAAAAAAAAATAAATCTTTCTAAAAAAACCGGATTCACTTTTTAACAAGTATGGACCAAAGCTCTATTGTAAGCATCCATCAATTTTTCATCGACCTTTTGCAATAAGTTGATGGTTATTTGGTCGTTGAAAGCGATGAAAATTCTCTCCAACTCTTGGAAGCTGTCTTTGATCAAGACGAGGTAATTTTTTTTGTACAATGTTTCAGCCTGAAAGAAATTAATTTTAAAAAATTAATAAAAATTATTAATTATTAATTAAAAAAAAATAAATTAATTAAATAATTTTAAATTAATTTTCAAATTTATTTAAATTTTTTTAAAATTATTTTTTTTAATTTAATTTAATTTTGTTAAAATTATTTTTATTTAACTTAATTTAATTTTAATTTTATTTTAATTTAATTTTTTTTTTAATTTAAAATTTTTAAGAATAATTTTTATAATTGTGAATTTTTTTAAAAATATTTTTAAAAAATTTACATTTCATCAAAATTTTTTAAAAACTTTAATTTTGAAAATTTAAAAAAATAATCAAAAACTTACTCTCAACATGCATCCCTTCACAGTTTTATCGGTCATCGGGTGTTTGCAAGCAACCAAACGATTACGAAGCTTCTCAAGAGTCCACAAAGGAGCATATTGGCTAAAAATCAAACTTTGGTAATGGTTCACAATCTCATTGATTTCCGTTTGTACCATGCTTTTGATGTCAGCAACAACATTATTGATGAAATCTCCAACTTGAGCATCGCTGCAAGATTTTCCGTCGAGCACACGATGAACATCTCCGCCCGTACGAGAAGCAACTTCAAATTTAGACTCAACAATTTCATATTTGCTCTCGATATTGGACATCACATGTGAACGAGCTTGTTTGATAACAGCGTTAATGGTATTGACGACGTCAACGTAGTTTTTGCGAACGGTAAAAACGTGTTCGTAAGCCTCAGCCACGTCAGAAACGTCAGAATCGATGCCGTTAAAGTAATTTTCGACATTAGCATTTGTGAAGAAATAATTTTTGAAGAGATTACGGAGGTTTTTCAGTTGGTTGTTGATATCGGTGATGGCTCCTCGGATGGGAACGTTGTAATCGAAGCAGGAAATTCCCTTGAAAAAGTAAGTAAATTTTTTTTTTAATTTTTTTTAATAAAAATTTTTAAAACTTACGCTCACGGACAACAAAACAACTGATAAAACAATAGAAATCTTCATTTTAAAGATGTTTCTCGAACAGAAAACTTTAAACTAATTAATTTTTGGAATATTTTCAGTTTTTATATAAATTTTTTTAGCGAAAAAATATTTGATCAAGTGTCAATGACGCACGAAAAAAATTAGTTTTAATATTTTTTTTTGTAAGTTCGTAATATTTTTGACATGGAATTTTAACATGAAACGACTCACAAGTTGTTTGTGTTATTTTGAAATTCATAAAATATTTTCCTTATAAATTGTTTTATATCAAACGCAATCATGACACAAATATGATGAGATAATATCAAGAGAGAGAAAATATTTGACAAATTTCCAACTTTTGAAATTTCGTAAATAAATAATGAATTAATAATATTCAGTTGTTGTGATATATGAACATTTCTTATTTGTTCAACGAGAATTCTCTCTAAAATATTATTTATGGCGAAATTTGAATTATTTAATGAACCTATTGCAGATTTCTGAAACGAAACAAAATTTAAATCTGAAAATTATCTTTTTTGTATGATTTTTTAATTTTAAAAATTATTAATAATATTAATATTAATTAATTTAAAATTAAAAATTTTTTTTTTAAATAAAAAAAAATAATAAATAATTTAATTTATTTTTAATTTAATTTAAAATAAAATAAATAAAAAATAAAAAATAAAAAATAATTTAATTTATTTTTTTTATTTATAAAAATTAATTAATATTTAATTTTTAATTAATATTATGAAGTTTATTAAATTTAAAAAAAAATTATTTATATATTTATTTCTTTTATTTAAAAAAAATATTTTTTAATTTTTTTTAAAAAATAAATTAATTAATTATTTTTTTCTATGATTTTTATTTTATTTTAATTTAGTTTATTTTATTTTAAAAATAAAAAAAATTTTTTGTTTTATTTATTTTACGCGCAAATTTTATCATCGGAAAATTACCATTTTTTTACATCTTTGTTTTTGAATAAATTTCTTAAACAGTTGAATCAACAAAAAAAAATTATGTCTCAAGATTTTTTTACGTATTTAATTTTGGCTCGTGTAGCAAACAAAGACAAAGATACTTTTTATTCCATTAATTATGCTAACAAAATAAGAAAAAAAATCTCACACAAAAAAGGCAACTTGCATCTTAAATTACTTTCGAAAAAAATAAAAAGTTTCCATACATGAGTCATGTTGAAAACACTTGCTCCCCAACATATATCTCTCGCTTTGCATAATTATTTAGACACCTACTGCGATGAAAGTCGGAATAAGTTATGAGGAAGTTATTTTAAACAAAAAAAAAAAAATGGAAAAACTTTGGTGCATTTTCAAGCGATCTCTATTTTTTGTTCGTTAAAACTTTTCTCCGAATGACAAAGTTAGTTAATTCCGAATAAATTTTCTGTTCATTTAAGCAACTTTGAAAAATATTTTCTTGCACACATTAAATAAATCTCTCGATGGAAGCGACTGGTTACTATATACAGAAATTTTTTGATTAAATGTCTTTCGTTTTTTTTTCGTATTCTCCAAAGAATCAATTTTTGCACAATATTGATGTGTCGCAGCAAAAAATGCAAAGTAATGGAAAACTAATATCTTTTTTGTGTTGCCATCAATAGTTGTTGTTGCTTTTGTTGTCTGTCTCGGGGAAAATGTAGCAAACATAAATCGTATTTATTCCGTCGTTTGTTGACTTTTGGATTATTTGATGTACCTAAACCGTAGATGATGCATGTAAAAGACGCTAAATGGGAAAATGTTACATGTCATGTATCGTAAATTTTAAATTTCTTGAATTAGCGAGCGATTTCACAAATAATATGAAGGTAATTTTTTTTTTCTGAGCAAAAATCAGGTAAGTTTTGAAATAAAATTATTTAATTTAATTTTTTTCATTTTAATTAAATTTAATTTTTTTTTAAATTTATTTTATTCATTAATTAATTAATTTTTTTATTTATTTTAATTTATTTTTAATTTAATTAAATTTTTCTTTAATTTAAGAATTAATTTAATTTTAATTAATTGATTTAAATTTATTAAATTTTTATTTAATTTATTTTTTTTATTTTAAATTAATTTATCATATTTTTTTAAATTTAATTAAATTTTATATAATTCAAGAATTAATTTAATTTTTAATTTGATTAAATAAATTAATTTATTTTTATTTTTATTTTTATTTCATTTTATTTTATTTTTATTTTTATTTTATTTTTATTTTTATTTTATTTTATTTAATTTAATTGATAAATTTATTGAATTATTTTTTTTTATTTTAATTTATTCTAATTTAATTTTTCTTTTCAGATGTAACTTTTTCGAAAGAAAAAGCTTCAAAAAAATTTAAAATCTATTATTCCAATTAATCCAAACCAAGCAATTTATTTAAAAAATAATTTTTTTTACAGCTTGAAAAAAAGGATCAAAACCAAAATAGTACTTCAAAAATTTTATACCACAAAAAGTAAACCAAAAATTGCGCCACACAAAAAGCTTTCACGACGAATGATATGAAAAAAAAAAGAAAAATATAAAATAATGTTTCTGTCGCACTTTTCTCTCACTCCCTCTCTCTCAAAATGTACAAAACTGTGAGTTTTTGTGTGACGACACGGATTTGTTATTGCACGAAAAATGTCTACTACTTTGCATACTTTTAGGATGAAATATTTTTATCAGGGATTTTGGATGCTTACGTGTTTGTGGATTTGCGGGAAGCCAAAATGACATTTGATGTAAATATGTATTTCGAGAGAAAGCGAATGTTAAAGTTGCATCGCGTGGAAAGGAATTGCACCTTTTAAAAAAGTTTATGCAATTTGTTTGCATGTCACTTTGTAATCGCCTTAGCAAAAGTGCTGACATATTTTATTGTGTCTGCTTACACAAAGCTTGTCGCAGTAAAAAAAAAATAAAAAAAGGCGGGAAAGCTGTAATCCAGAAGCATCTCGTTCCCTTTCAATTAGAATCGCATTCCATATTTTTATTTCATGGGTACTTAAACTTTTTTCATTTCCGCGTACAATGAAAAAAAAAATATATAAATGCAAAAAAAAAAACAAGAATTTGTCTGCTGTTGACATTAATGCATAAATAAATTGTGTTGCACAGAAAAAAACATTAGCGTCAGACTGCGATTCGCTTCAGTACATGGCAATGGGAGGAAAAAGAAACTTTTATTATGCTATGAAAGAAAGAAAATAGCATGTCAAAACTTTTAACATATTTTTTCCCAAAAAAAAAGGAGAAAAATGAGATTTAGAGAAAAATTCTCTACTATTTTTTATTATCATGTCACAATATCTTATTTACGGGTTTTATGCAAAATCTTCTATTTTTGACTTGCTGGACACTTGCTTCTCGATGCGTTTGGCTTCTTCATACCCAATATCCGTACCTTGTACTTTGAAATAGTTCAAGTTAGGAAAAGCTTTCTTCACAGCTTCAACGTTGATTTCCTTCAATCCACAAAAGTTCAAAATAATTCCTTCGATATTCTTGCCCGCATTTGTGATCTCACTAAAGTTCAATTCGCTCAGCTTTGGGTTATGTGCGACATCAATTAATTGCACTTTCGGATGTTGTACAATTGTCTTGAATTGCTCTACGTTGATGCCACTGTCGTTCATACTGATCGTTATCAAGTCCTGCGTTTGTAAGAGCGGCGAAAGGTCAGAGGTTGAAAGATCGACATTATCAAAGTACAGGAAATCAGCTGACTTGATGCCATCAAAGGCAAAATGCGCAATTGGATTGTCACGTAGCTTAATTTTGTTGAAGAAGATCTCGCGAGGTATATCAACTTCGGTTAAGCGATTGTTATGAGCTTCAAGGGTGAATTTTCGTTTCAATCCAGGTATGGCAAGTTTCACACTGAGCTTTGTCAAGTCATTGTTGCCAATGTACAATGAGCCCATGTATTCACTTCCGATGTTAAGTTCAAAGGTTTTGAGTTTGTTGTTTTGAAGTTGAAGCACTTGAAGGGATTCCAAATGATCGAAGGCTCCATTTTCGATGGTTTCGATTTGATTGTAGTCCAAATAGAGTTTGAAGAGACTTGAGCAATCAGTGAAGGTATTTGCAGTGATTTTCGTGATTTGATTGTTTGTCAAGTAGAGTCGTTTGATGTTCTGATTGCCTGTGAAAACATCTTCAATTGATTCAAGTTTGTTTCCTTCCATGTTGAGAGTTTCAATAGAAGGAACTAGCAGAGATTTGTGCAAAACTCGAATCAGGTTATGGGCAAGTTCAACTTTTTTCAAAACAGGAGTATTTTTAAAGGCATCCGGATGAATGACTTCAAGCAGGTTAAACTCCAAGTTAATCTCTTCCAATGCTGGATTGTTAAAACTCGTGTCACGGATCTCATGAAGAGCATTATGGCGTAATTCGAGTTCTTCTAACTGTTTCAAGTCACTAACGCCCTCTAGCGAGTAAATTGATCCGTTTTTGATCTTCAACTCTTTAATGCTTGCGTGATCGTTGATGATCGAACTTGGAATTCGCCCCAAATGAACATGTTTAATTTTTATTTCTGTCAAAGAACTGCCGATGCGAGGGTTTAAAACAACCTCCTTGTTACTGAAATCTCCCTCGACATTCGATATTTTGCAAACGTCGAGTTTTTTCGACAACGCCGGGTATTCGCAATCCAAGGTGACTTTTTCCTCGGCACTTGCGGCGTAAATAAATAATAATAAAAATAATTTGCGAAACATCTTGAACACTTGCTTATTTGTTTCGAACTAACGACGATGAATGAAGACTGTCTGAATTTATAAGAATTTTGAGGAAAATAAAACGCGACATATACAAACGAGAAGAAATTGATAACACAAAAGGTCGCCTTATTGATAGCGTTGAGACAAATATAAATTTAAAAAAAATTGAGAATCACGAACTTTATAAGAAAACGAGAGAGAGAGTAAAGGATGACATCGACTTAAATTTCGGATAACAGAATATATAAACATGGAATTAATGCGATTTTTGCACTTTTTTCTGACATAACATTAAAATTCCATGCAAATGTTTTAAAAAAAGGAGGATAATAAAAATATTTATGACAATAACAAATAAAGAGATTAAATTTTTCCAACTAATTGTGCGATATTTTTGCTTCCTCGTACCAAGAGGAATTAACGGTTGTTGGTAAACAGTTCTAAGAATTGTAGAAATGATTATAAAAATCATTATTTACATAAAATGAAAACAATTATAATTATTCTAAAGTGCAAAATGATGAAAACATCATTAAAATTACAATAAATAAATTATTTTGAACTTCATTATCATTAAAAAAATATTTTTTTTTATTAAAAAGAAATGAATTTCAACACAGAATAATTTTATTTATTTTTTTATTAAATAAAAAAAATATTTTTATTGTAAAAATAAAAAAAATATTTTTTTGAAATTTAAAAATTAATAACCTTGAATTAAGTTATATTTTTTAATTTATTTTTTTAAAATAATATTAAAAAAATTCATAAAATAAATAAAAATTAATTATTTTTAATATTGTAAAAATTTAAAGAAATAATAGGTATTATATTTTTAAAAATTAGAATTTAACTAAAATTTAAAATAAAAATAAAAAAATAATATTTAAATTAAAATAAAAAAATAAAATTATTAAAAATTTAAATTAAATAATATTTTTTTAAAAAATATTTCAAATATTTATATAATAAAATTAAAATTATATTATTTTTTAATTTATTTAATTAATAAATAAAATTTCTGTTTATTATTTTTAAATAAATTAATTAAAAAAATTGATTTAAAAAAATAAATATTTTTATTAATATTTATTTAATTATAATTTATTAATTTATTAAAATAAATATTTTTTATAATATATTTAAACATTTAAAAATTTTTAAAAACATATTTAATTTAAAAAAATATTTTTTTTTATTAAAAAATTTTTTTATTATTTTTTTTAATTAAAATTTTAAAAAATCAATTTAAAAAAATATTAATTAATAATTCAATTTTTAAAAAATTTCCATAAAACAAATTCAATAAACAAAAAAAAAATATTTCATCAATATAATAAAAATAATTTTAATGTTTATAACGCGTGCTACTGTGCTGAACGAGGATTATATTTTTAAATACTTCCCAAAAAAAAAAAAATAATATTCTTCAAAGAATTAACAAAAAACATCAAAAATTCTAACTAAACATTTATTTTTCACTGTAAACATCTTCTGTGTATGTTAATAATTCATATAAAAAATTTTAATCCTTTCAAATGAGTTCTCTTTTATCTAAGCCGATGTTAAACTGTTTTAATATCAAATTATAATAAAACGATGTTCTTCTATTCTTTTTATTCATTTTTTTTGTGTTCATACAAAAAAAGTTTCGATAAAAGCTTCTTCTTTTTGAAACGACCTTAAATCAAGGTCGTTGAAAGTTTTTTTTTGTTTTTCTTGTTGTTAGTTGTTTTGATAAGTTTTTTTTTGTCCTGCGATGAAAAGTATTTCGTAACATGAACCTCCGAAAGGTGACTAATTTCATTAAATTCTCTCATGTCGTAAATAGAACGAAAAATTCGCTGTATCATGATTTTAATGAATATTATAAAGATATTTTATTACCAAAAGAGGACTTGTGAGGTGTCATTTGCACGAGAAACCGATTTCTTGTTCTCTGTCTCACTCGGTTCTCGTAAATTGAAAAATTTTCCGTGAAAGCCACTTTGACATCATGTCTCTTTATTTAATGTTCTCCAAGTTTGTCATTTTTCGTTAGAGCGACATCCAAAGATATCGTGTTGCAGTAAAATAAAAGTGGACAAAAAATTACACGCTGGCATAGTTCTTTATTATTATTTTTTTTTTTTGGGAAGGAAAAAAACCAAAAAGATGACAAAAAAGTTGTCTCCCAAACCGCAAATAAAATGTTCATGTTCTCCATCCAACGTCATTGTCGTATTTCGTTCTTCGTCGACGAAAAAAAAAATATTGATCTCATATTAAATACTTTTATTTACATTTAAAATAAATTGCTAAAACTTGCTAAAATTCTGGTTTTTTTTACGCATACTTTGTTGCTTTTATCGTTCGCTGTCGAATTTCGTATGCGCGATGCGCGTGTTGTAACATGAATATGGACAACACAAAGAAGGCAAAAAAAAAATTGATTCGCCATGATGATTTAAAGTCATATCTAAATAAATGTGTGTGTGATTCACACCGGTCTGTGGCTCGTACAAAGATTAATGATTTTATGCAACATATTTATTTTTTCGCGAATTTCCATCCCGCGACATATGTCCCCCTTCATAGCATCGCAATGCAAAAAAAAAATATATTTTATAATAAAAACATATAAATAAATTTTATTTATCGACCTGTGAGTGTGTCGCTGGCTCGGATCGAAACAACGAAAAAAAGCAACAACAAAAACATGTAATAGGTATGTCACCCGTTCACTTTGTTTAAATAATTACGTGACTAGATTTGATGTCACATATAGCAGCGCGCCAGAGAGAGAGATATGTTGTAAGTGTATGCGGATAGTTTCTTGGTAAAGTACCTGAGTCAACAGCACTGCGAGTGACGACAACGACGACAAATCAATCGGTGTTCAATGGAACTCTACATGGAAGGTAAGGAATTCAGTGACGAACATTTTTTTTTGAGCTGCATTAGGATCTGAAAAATTTTTTAAATTAAATATTTAAAATTTTCAAACAATAAAAAAATTAATATTTAAATTTCAGCTCGAGTAAAAATTAAAAAAAAAAATTCTAAAAAATTTCTTACCTTAATTGCCAAAATTCAATTTTATATTTTTTTTTAATTAAAAAGAAATCAGAAAAAAGTCAATAATTTGTTTAAAAAAATAATTTAAATTTTTTTAAGTAGCTTTTGAATCTGAAAATTTTTAAAAATAAAAATAAAATAAAATAAAATTAATGAAGCAAAAACAAAAATTTAGAATAAATTTTTTAAAAATAAAAAAAAATTAAAATAAATTTTTTAAAATAAATTTAATGAAGCAAACTATTAAAACAATTAATTCAAAAAAATTCACAAATATTTTTTTTTTGTATTTGACTTAATAAGTCAATAATATTCTGAAAAAAAAAATAATTAAATTTCACATTTCAAGTTTATTTAATAAAAATTTATTTCATCATTTATTTTTTTTATTCATTTATTATTATTTAAATAAAAATGTTAAAATTAAACCAATGTTTTGAGTTTTTATATGATATATTATAAGAACGAGAAAAAAATTAAAAATTTATTTTATTTTTTTTTTCAATTTATGATTTATAAATATTTTTTTTAAATAAGTAAAATAATTAAAAAAAAATAATTATTTTAATTTTAAAATATTAATCTAATTTAATAATTTAACAAATAAATGTTTTTAATTTTTAATAATTAAATATTTTTAAATAAATGAAATAATTTTTAAAAAATTAAAATTAAATAAATAAATCATTATTTAAATTTTTAAAATATTTAAAAATAAGTTTCAAAAGCTTTAATTTTTTTTTAATTATTAAAAATATTAAATTTTAATTATTTTAATTATTCGTAACATAATTTTTTTTATTAATTTTGATTTAAAAATATTATATGAAAAAAAAAATTTAAATTGAAAAAAAAAATTTCATATAATTCGTGAGATTTCGGATATTTAAAAATTTTGAGTTTAATGACTTATAACAATTTCAAATATTTTAGGCAAAAAAAATAGTTAAAAAGCTTAAATTTTTATTTAATAAAATAATTAAACAGCTTTTTTCGTTCTCAAAATTCCTAAAATATTATATGTTTTTATAAAAATTAAACATAAGAAAACCTTCGCGCATCTCAATTTTTTGAATAACGTCTCTGACTTAACTTACCAACACCAACATTTTTTTCATTTTAAGCTTACCTGACAATATTACTTACGCACGACAACGACGACGCTCGTTCAGCAACTTAAAAACAGGTATTTCTTTATTATTATTATTATTTTATTGCCATATACGCCAATGATTGTAAGACAAAAATGTTCAAGTGTGGTAGAGTGCCCGAACGAACGAAACACACACACGCTTAAAAAGTTAGCAGCGTCTCAAATAACTTTCAAAAGTTTTTCGTTTCGCGATCGTGTTATTCGTGAGTCGAAAGCTGATGTGAACGGTTTATTTATTGAAATTATTCTTAAGATTATTTATTTATTTTTTTCTTCATTTCTTGTATATACACACGCGTACATGTGTTGCTTACAAAGTGAAACGCGTTAAAATACACACACAGCCAGCAACAACAACAAAAAGTGTTCAATATACGACGACGACACGACGCGCGACAAATGAAAAATTATCGCTTAATGTCTCGCTAAAAAGAAGAAAATCAATCATTTATAATATAATAATATAATATTTATTTAATTTAATGTGACCTAAAAGTGTGATTATTTATTTATCAATATAAGCAAAATATAATTTTCAAAAAATATTTCAACAACGACGTAAAAAAATACTTGGAAAGAATAAAAAAACGCTCTGTTCGAGAAAAATCGTTGAGAAAAAAATAAACTGTGTTATCAGTGCTCTAAAAAAAAATTATTTTTTTGATATTCATTTTGGATAATTAACGAGGAGTGACGGAAAATGGCTTACGAAATGATGTATTTTCAAAAGGAAGCTGTAAGTATTTAAAAATCTCCCTTTTTTGTAAAAAAAAAAAATTATTAAGAACGATGTGGGTATCAAAATTACCTTATAAGCGACGTCAAAGTACCTACAAAACCCAACCCATTAACTTTTTTCTCCGCTTTTTTTTCGAGTTATTAAAATTTTTTTTTATTAACTTCAAGTCAGAATGATGAATGAAGTTTGGCGTGACAAGTCAGGGGTGTTGTGAGTCATTTCTCGGGAAACGAAGATCGATTGAGACCCAAAAAAATCGCAATTTAAAGTAAATTACATCGCAATACCCTTCATCGAAAGTACCGAAATTCACTCGAGTTAACAAAGGTTATCTCGTCTCTCGTGCTTTTTGAATGATTGACCGGCTATCAAGCTTTTCAATCTTTTTAATTGCAAAATGCATTCGGGGAATTGCGATTTATTAGATCATCACTTTTCATTGTATGAAAATTTTGTTTTCTTTGAATTTTGTGAAAAACATGAGAAAATGTCCAGAGGAATTTGAGATCTTTTTTCTGAGAAAAGTTCTTTTTAGGAAAAGAACGGTTGAATCATATTTTTTTGTAACAAAAATGAGAGTTGAAGGTCGATTCGATACATTTTTTGTAAGTTAATGATAGGCTGTCAAGGACCAAATTATCGACATTTACATAAACCTTTTTAATTTGGTTCCGATGAATTTCTTGATTGGGCAAAATTTGATGAGATTTACATGGAAATGGTTCACGTTGAGAAGAAATCACGTGGGTTATAACAAAAAATCTTCTGAAAATTTATTAATTGAGATTTTTTAAAAATAAATTTAAATAAATATTTTTATTTTATTTGATTTAAAATTTAAAAGACATTAAATAAATTTTAATTATAAAAAATAATTTTTAATTAATTTAATTATTTAAAAAATAATAATAAAATAATTAGCTTAAAAATTTTTTTAAAAATTATTATTGATTTATTTTTTCAAATTATTAATCAATTTTTAATAATTAAAAAAATAAAATAAATTGATTCTATTAAATTTCTTTTTTTTTATTTTTAAATAATAAAATTTTTTTTTAATTTTTTTAAAATTAATTTTTAAATTCTTTTTTGATTCGTTAAAAAATTAAAATGATATTAGCAAAAATCCTTAATCTTTAATTTGATAACTAAAATTTTAAAAAAAATAAAATTCAATTACTTAGAAAATTTTTAATTTAATTTAATTTAATTAATTAATTTAATTTAATTTAACAATTTAATTAATTAAAAAATTCTAAATTGTTCAAATAAATATTTTTAAATTTTAAAATCATTTTTTTTTATTTGAACATGAAAAAATATTTCTTGAAATATTTTTTATAAAATTTTTTAAGCTAAAATATTTTTTTTTATTTTTTTAAAAGGTTTAATTTTAATTTTATTTTTTAATTTTAATTATCAAAAAAAATAATAATAATAATAAAAAAATACAATTAATTATTTTAAAAAAAATTATAAATTATTAATTATTAATTAAAAAATAAAAATAAAATAATTTATTAAATAAATTTATCTCAGAAAAAATTTGTTAGAAAAAATCTTCTCTCTGTGAACAAAACAGCAACAACAAAAATAATAATAAATAGACAAGCCAACCACTTTGTTGTTTATTTTCTATTTATTTATAAATAAGTGCTCGAAATTCGCAGACGAACAACAACACGCAACCACAAACTTTGTTCGCCAAATGCACTCAATTATATTTCGACAATATTTTCTTTCCTCATCAATATTCAAATTAGCGAATACAAATTTGAATTATCATGAATTACTTTTGCATATACGTGACTTGTTTATATTTTTATGGTTTCATATTATTTATAGAAAGAGAGAAGAACACACAGTCGCTCACAGAGAAAGATGCAAAATTTTGGCTTTTTTGTGCAAATTAGTGAGAACACTTACGAACCTTTTAAGGGGCGACGTGCTCAAATTTAACAAAATTTTATTCGTTCGCCTCGCAACATGATAAATGGCGAATAAAAGGGAGTGTCAGACCATTTCGTAGAAAGTCCATCTTCTTCTTCTTCGTCGTCGCCGAGTATGGGTGTGTGCCCAAAATACGAAATTCGTTCTAAATCCACGGAAAATCACCTATTTCATCACAATTCGCAAATAATTTCGCATGAAAGTGATTACAGTTTTGTTATGACTCGCTAATGAGGTTATTTAGGTCAACATCGAGCTGCGAGGCGACGATGAGACATTTCTTTTCAATACACACGAAAAAAAGAGATAAACAAGAAATTTACATTCCGAATGTTTGCGTGCATAATAATAAAGGTAATTGTCCGTCGTGGTTGTTGTTGTCACAAATTTGCAGTTTATTGTAAAAAATAAAAGAAAGAAAAGTGAAATGATATTATTGTCTATGATGACGACGATTGTTCGAAAAAATAAAATTTCATTTCGACAAACAAAGATTTGAAAGAAAAAAAAATACAAAATTTTTATTGTGTTAATTAAAACCATGAATCATTTACTCACATACTTGGTCAACGAATGAAGCAATACTCAGCAATGCGTCAGTTGACCCACAATAATGAAGAAATTATTTTTTTTTAAATTTTAATTTGAAGTCGCCTCACATAAAACCATAAAAAAAACGAAATGAAATAGAAATCAGAACTTGTGCGATTTACGTGGTTTAATTCATGTTTCAATTTCATTATTTTCAACATTTTTTTTTAAAGCACCTGTATTTAGTTTTTTTTTTTAATATCTTATGCGTTTTTAATGAAATTTTGTTTTCAAGCATTTTTAAAAATTTGAGTTCTTGTTTTTTCTAAAAAAAAAAAAAAAAAAATTAACACGTGTGCACGCCCCAAGAAGATTTCATGACACGACGATGAGAATCTCTTCATGTGATTGAAACGATGAGGTATCGTGCAAATTTTTGAGCTACTTCAACAATATTAAGTTTGTTGAAATAAAAAAAACTTTGAATTGTTTAGTAGGAGAATAAATAATATACATCATAATATTTTAAATTTTTTTAAATTTCTTTTAATAATTTTAATGTTTTTAATAGAAAATATTTAATTGAACGAAAATTTAATATTTTAAAATTTAACGGTAATTTTTTAAATTGACATTTAGCAAATTTTTCTAAAAACAGTCAATTTTTCAAAGAAATTTGTAAATAAAATTTATATTTTAAATTAAATACAAAAATAATTAAAATTGTTCAAAATTAAGTTTTGAATAAATTTTTATATTTAATTAAAATAAATTTTATATTAATTTTTTAATATCATTATTTTATATTATTAAAAAAAATTTAATTAAATTAAAGAAAAATTTAATTTTGTCAAATTTTTAATTATATTTTTTTTTAAACTTATTTTATTAAAAATTTTGAAATAATAAAATTTTACAGAAAAAAGTTAAAACTCTCAAAAAACTAATTAAAAAATACCGGTCAAATTTTGAATTGAAATTTACGAAATTTTTGTTTAAAAATTTATAATTTAATATTTATTATTTAAGAATTTAAGAATTTATTATTTAATTGAAAATTTTTTTTTTTTTCTAATTAATTTTTTTATTTAATATTTATTTAATTAAAAAGTCAAATAAAAAATAATTTAAACTAACTCATTTAATTTTTTTAATTAATAAAAAAATTCAAAAAAATCAGAAAGAAGTGGAAAAAATTAGAATTAATTTTTATTTGTTTAAAAAAATTATAGATTAATTAAAATAAAATTTAAATTAATTAAAATTAAATTTTATTAAAATAAATTTTAATTTTAAGATTAATTAAAATAATTTTTTTATTTTTATTAATTTTTAATTAAAAATTAAATTTATTTAATTAAATGATTTTTTCATTATTTTTTATTTGAAAAAAATTTAAAAAATCTAAATGAACTGAAAAAAAATTTAAATTTAATATTTTTTTTTATTTGCTAAAAAATTTTGTTTTTCATTCAAAAACAATCTTACATCTAATTACTACGTAAATGACTCTTTTTGTGCTCTTGAACACTTCTCAGAACACACAACTCTCGTAATTAAACATTCATTTGACTACGAATAGTGTCACGCTCAAATAAACTGTATCTCTATTCATACTTTTTCACACTCTTCAAAAAGACACATAACTCGAGTGGAATGAGCTCCTTCATCAAATTTTACGCAAATGTGGAAAAGCCACAAATTAATTCAATTAAAATTTTTGTTATATGCTGATGATGATTATTATTTTATTAAAACGTATGTTAGAGAGCTCCCTCGTTAGTCACGTAAAATTTTATCTTCTGGCGAGAAATCTCTTGGCTCTCTAATGACTGTCATTTATCAATATCGAAAACTTTGTAAAGGGTCATTTGTTTCACGTGCAGAATAATTATCGACTAGGGTCTTTGCATAAAATTTACCATCAAAAACTTGTTTTTTCCCTTTTTTGATAGAAAAAACGCGAAAAAAACTCGATCTCTCTCCATTAAAAAAATCAATCTTCTTTCTATCCGACAATTTATTTTATTTACTTCTACATCAACAATTTTTTGATATTTTTCACTTTATTTTTGTGTTAGAGCGAGAGAAAAAAACATCTAATTCCCAAAAAAAAAAAAAAAAAATTGTATGGTTTGGTGAATAAAATCAACATCATTATAATAATACTGTTGCCAATAATAATAATAATCATCTGTCATTACGTACAGTTGAATAGAAACACACACTTGAGACGCGCGCGCTGGAGATTTCATAGAAACCATCTCGAAATAAGCTTTTGAAAAAAAAACGAGATAAGCTCTAATTTATAGAAGTTATTCAAATACGTTAACGCGTGACTATAATTATTTTATATATTTCGCGACGACATAAAAAGTAGAATTTATTTTATTTTTTTTAAAGTAAAATTCGTCGTCGATGATAAAAAAATACAAAATATTATAATGCCACCCACACACGAAGCACGAAAAAAAAAATCGCGACGAGAAAAGAGAAGATTTTGTTGTTAAAGTTGTCGATTGTAAAAAGTTTTTTTTTCTTTCGTGGTTCTATTATATTTTTCGCATGCTGTGCGACAGACACACTTGAGCCATTTAAAATAAAATTTAAATGAATATTTAGATAAGACGCAGCGACGCAGTACTTAACAATATAAAAGTCGTTAATAATATGTAAAATGATCTTTTTTTCTGCGTTATCTCTGAGTCGTTCTGATAAGTTTTTTTTAAACTTTTTTTTTCATTCCCCTTCGCAAGAATGTACTACAAATTATTCGCAATTAGGATGAACGCAAATTTATTAATAGTAAAAAAAGAAAAAGTTGTCGTCTAAAGAACTATATCGCATTTCGATATTGCATACTTACGCATTTTTGTACTCCTCACTTCACATTTTCAAACTTTTCATTTCACATTTTCGAACTCCTCATTTCACATTTTGGAACTCCTCATTTTACAATTTCAAATTCCTCATTTTACAATTTCGTACTCCTCATTTTACAATTTCAAACTCCTCATAATCTGTGAACTCTTCCTATTAAAAATGAAAATTTTTCACAATTTTGTACTCCTCATTTCACAATTTCGTACTCCTCATTTCACAATTTGATACTCCTCACTTCACTATTTCGAACTCGTAATCATCTGTGAGCTTTTTCCATTAAAATTTACAAATTTCACAATTTTGTACTCCTCAAAAATTTTGGGCGGAACGACAATTCGAGTTTATTACCGCATTTTTTCTTCGAAATGCGGTAAAAAAAATTCATTCATGCAAAAAGTGAATTAACTAAAGTACTATAATGACGTTCATATCACTTTCAGTTATGCGCAACTGTAAAAAGCATTCTGATCCATGTAATAAACAACAAACTTAAATTACACAATCAATTGGTTTTTCCCGAGAATGTAAATCGACTTCCAAGCTGCGAATAAAAGAAAAAAATTAAATCAGATGAATGAAATATAAAAAACTTGTGCGAAACAAATACGCGTGTAATGACTATTTATAACTTTGAAGTAATTGAAAAAAAAGATGCCAACTGAGTCATGAACTGAGAATTTGTATCAGATAATGATGAGCAAAATCACGCGTTTGACGAAAAAATCGTGAAGCTCAGTCGATTTAAAAGTCACCGTATTTCCCCCGAAAAAGTTTTCTAAAAAAAAAAATATTTGGTTTTTCGGTTCATTGAAGATAAATATATTTATTTGGGAAGAAATGAGAAGAAAAAATTGGTAATTCCAGAACGTTTGTCATTCTATTAAAAAAGAATGTTAAAAAGAACAAATTTTTTAGATTAACTTTTTTTTGTGGATGTTCAATTGGTGTCGTTTTGTCACGCTTCTGGACATACTTTTAATAGCGGAATAACATTTTATTTTATTTTTTAGGTTTATTTGAAAAATAATTTCGATTTTCGAAAAAGTTTTCAAATTTTCGAAAATGTTTGAAATTTTCGAATGAATTTTTATGTGTAACAAATATTTAAATGAATTTAAGATTTTTTGAAAAAGTTTTTTTTTACTTATGTACAATATTTTAGATTAAGAAAATTGCTTCTTAACTTCGTTTTCAAATTTTCGAAAAAATTCTATTGAAATTCGAATATTATTTTATAATAATATTAAATAATTTAATAAAAAAAAATTTTAATTTTTTTTTATTTTTTTTTTAAAATTTTTTAATTATTTTATTTTTAAACTAAAATTTTTATTTTAATTTTTTTTTTTATTTAAAGGATATTTAAATTTTCAAATTCAAGATATAATTTTTAATATTTTATAAATTTTCGAAAAAAAAAATTTAAATTTTCGAAAAAAAATTATAAGTTATTCGACAAAGTTCGAATGTAATTCGAAATTTTTTTTAAACACATCATTTTCGAAAAAAAAATTTATTAAATATTTAAAAGTTTTCTTCGAAAAATTTTCGAATTTCAAATTTTCGAAAAAATTCAAAATTTGTTTCAAATTTACCTACTCATGATTATTTGAAAAAAAAAAATAACAAATAAATAAATAAAATAAAATAAATATTTTAAATAAATTTACTTTAAAATTCTAAAATAATTTAAATTCAAA
The DNA here is from genome assembly GCF_036172545.1 of Culicoides brevitarsis. Lineage (NCBI taxonomy): Eukaryota > Metazoa > Arthropoda > Insecta > Diptera > Ceratopogonidae > Culicoides > Culicoides brevitarsis. The sequence goes on along the minus strand of NC_087085.1, from coordinate 41,293,857 downwards.
TTTTACAAATTTTCGAAAAGTACTTTCGAATTCGAAAAAAAAATTAATAAATTTTATTAAAAAATAAATTGTTCATAAATAAATTTAAATAAAAAAATCAAATTATTTTAAATTCAAATAAATTTTCGAAAATTCGAAATTCCCTCTCAATTTTTTTTAAACCCAAATAATTTTTGATTTCAAAGTTAAATTAATTTTAAATCCCAAAATAAGATTTAATCAATAAATAATACAAATTTTCGATCAATATATTTTTTTATTAAATAAAAATATTTAACATGGGTTTTTTCTTCAATAAAAAAATCAACCAAAACATTAAATGGAATAAACTCTCCTAAATGTAGTTTAAACTGCTTGCGGTTTAACGCCTAATGCAAAATTATATACTGCAAGACAATAAAGATTGTTATCATGTCTGGTAATTCCATTCTTTCATTATTATTTTTTTTTCTTGAGTCATAAAAATTCTGCACCGAGAACGTGAGCTTGGAGATTGATCACGTTGGTCAGGTTTTTGGGAAATTGAAATAATTTTTGAAAGAGCGAAAGTTGTCGACATTCCGAGCGATAATTAAAGCGTCAAAATGTTGAACCATTTCTAAGCATTTCGTGTCAACAACGCCAATTATTGCTTTCAAAAAAATTAACCATCTTGCTTTAATTTAATCACTGTTGTTTCAATTTTGTTCGTTCATGCAAAACAACGCTTCGCATATGTTTCCGTAGCTCACTTAAGATAATAAATAAATAATATTTATACAAAACCTGTTACTTATACACGAAGCCCGAGTGTAGACGATTTTTTCTTGAGCCTAAATTAGTGTCGTTTGCGTGTGTTTGTGTGGAGTTGAAACTGGATTTGTGTTCGTTTCTGAGAAATAAGTGGCTTTGTAGTTGTGCGTTGCTGCTGGCGAATGATTTATTGTAGTATTTCTCAAGGTTGTTGTTTTTTATTCTCTCTTTTTTTTATCTCATTAGATTACAATTAAATAATTTCGATCGTTTTTCTGCCATTTTCAGGCTTCACAGATCTCCATGGACATTTACGCCTCGTATGCCGACAGTTTTGACTTGTCTCTGTTGAAAAATGTGACAGACGAGAAGAAAGAAAATATTTCGCAGATGTCACCCGAGTACATTCCCGCGACGATTTACCCTGATTCGATGCAATCACTGAAAAAGTCGCTCGCCTGGAACCAACCGCAACAAGTCACTGACGTTCCCATGGAAGAAGATCCGTGCGCGATGTTTTCCGCCCAAAATATCCACAATTACAAACAGAATTTCTACTCGTATCCATTACCGAGCCCACCCCAAGAGACGACAGTTTCCTCGTCAACAGCATCGCCGCCCGCCTACCAATTCTTCAACAGCGCCGGCAGTCACGTGAATATCAAACAAGAGCACATAATTCTGCCTCCGTCGCCGCCCGAATCGGATGCCGCGTTCGAATCGGATGCGGATGTCGTGAAAAATGAGCCCACAGAACAAAACACAGCAACAGCAACGACGACCACAGAGCCTCCGAGCTGCATCGACATTGAATATTTTTTGAAAAGTTCATTTGATTCTATGAATCAGTCAACGTTAGCGAGTAATAGTAGTAGTATAAGTGATAATGATAGCGATAAGAAAGATCATCAGCTGCTAAGAGAGTGCCTGCAAGACACTTCGTTCCAGAAGAAGCACAATCTTAGACCCGTTGCCTTGGAGTCACTTTTCAACACGAATTGCGGATGGAATTTGCGCGGCGATATTGAGCCCGTGATTTCGCTCGCACTCGAACAAGCCAAATGTGATATTCAGGCAACGTGTGCTGCATTAGATATCTCACCTGGTAAGTCTGAAATTGAAATTTTTTAAATGAATTTTATTTTTTTTTTATAAATTATATTAAATATTTTATTTTTTCCTAAAATAATTTTAAAAAATATATATATTTAAAATTTTATTTATTTTTTTAAAATTAATTTAATTTAAATTTTATTTTTACATGAAATAAATTTTACTTTATTTATTTTAATTTCTTTTGATAAAATTTTAATTAAATTAGTAAAAATACAAAAAATAAAATTTTATTTAAAAATTAATTTTAGTTTAATTTATTAATTTAAGAAAAAAAATTCTTATTGAGATATGAACAATATTAAAAATTAATAAAATTATCATTAAAATATATTTTTTTTACTATATTATAAAATTAATTATCGTTTATTTTACAAATATTTTTTTTTGATATTTAGAAATTTTAAAATAATTTTTTTTTCATAATTTGTTTTTAACTTTAATAAAATAAATTATTTGATAAAAGAAAAGTTTTTACATCCTTAATATTTAAAATTTTAGAGAAATAAAATTAATAATTTTTAAAATAAAATAAAATTTAATAGCTACTCACAAAAGTAAATATAAAAAAATAATAAAAATTTATTTTTATTTTTAATTAATTATTAATTTTTAAAATTTTATTTAGTTTTTAAAATTGCATTATTTTTTTAAAATTAAGTTATTATTAATTATTAAAAAATAAATATTGATAACATTATTTTTTTTTTAAATAATTCATCATATTCAATGAAGTAAAATATTTTGAAGTAAAATTAATTAATGATTTTTTTTGCTTAAATTTTATAACATATTGTTATTTTTATCATTTAAATTTATTTAATTAATTTTTATTTAAAAAAATAATTTGAATAAAATTACTCTAAAAAAAATTTAAAATTTAAATAAAGTAATTTAGTAAAAAATTATTAAAAAAAAATATTATAAATTCAATTTATTTATTTTTTTTTTTTTTTTAATTTTAAAGAAATTTTCAAAGTAATTTATTTAAATTTTTTATCAAATTAAAAATAATTAAATTCAACATTTTTTTCTAAAAATTAAATCAAAATTGAATAGAAAAAGTTAAAAAATTAAATTTTCGTAACATATTGACTTAAAACAAAATTTACATAAATATTATCTCGTAACACAAAATTTAGCTGAAAAAAAGTTCTCAAACGTTCCTCGCTTGTTTGATAAAACAAAATGACCTTCGAAATCGCCACATGATGCAAAAAATAAAATCAACCTTATTCTACATAAATAATTATAATAACGAGATTAATATCAAGCGATATAAAACATGCCATGTCAATTTATTTGCCTTCCTCGTAATAGCAAAGCCCCTCTCACTCTCGCTAGAACAAAGAAATCTAAAAAAGGGGTGTGGTTTTATATCATTATATTTTATTATTATTATTATTTATTTGGAACAGATTCGCGCGCTAAGTGATTCGCACTCGAAGCCACTCCGAAAAAAAAAATTTATCCCAAAATCCTCTTTTGGCAATAAAAAAATTTCCACGTATTCGAGAACGAATTCTCGAAAGCAGAACCACAAAAACCGGTCAAGTATCTCTCACACTCTTTCTCTCTTACGCCGCGCTGACTGAGCATTTGTTATGCTTAAATGACTATAAATTTTATTATCGTGCTAACACACAAAAAAACGGGCACGAAAGGAATTTAGCGAATATGTAAAACGAATCGCAAAGCAAAAGAAAAAAATATTCTAATAAAAATAGCAAATAACAAACAAAAGAACTATTTATATTTAGATCAAAATACATTAGCAGTTACATTTCAAAAAAAAGAGCGTTGTTTGTGCTGCAAATACAAAGCGATCAATTAACATACATCGAAATGTTGATTTTAAATGAATAAAGTAAAGTTTCTGTCCTTTAGTCACTTAATGCGCGACGATCGACGACAACGACGCACGTTCGATGACGTTTGTCGATAATTCGCTGCGCGATGCTTTTGTAGCAAATCTAGCTGAATTTTTCAAGGTATTCTACTTTTCGTTCTTAATAATGTGTCAATGAGGCAAAATCTATAATATAATGTAGAATTTTTAATATTGGCGTGTGTATTATTATTGTTATTATTATTATCGCTATTTATATTTATACATACATTAAGATATAGATTTTGTATAAGTTGAACATATATGAATGGAGAAGTAATATAAATTGTAGTAAATTTAAATAAATAAAATATGCGAGAGATTTTGATTACTTGGGAGTTTAAAGTTTATTATTATGAAATTTTTAGAATTATTACGATTGTTTTGTAATTAACTATTGAAATAAAGGATATAAAAACATTAATTTATACAATTAATTATACATTAAAAATAATAATACTTATTTTTAATTATTTCTTGATAATTTATATTTCTATTTTTTTTTAATATTTATTTAAAATATTTATTTATATTTTTTTAAAATAATATATGATATTAATCATTTAATTTTTATTATTATTATTATTTTTTTTTTAAAATTTTTTAATATTAATTAATTTATTTTAAATTAAAGAATTTTAATATAAATTTTCAAAAATTTTTCTTTTACAATTTTTTTTAATTATTAATTTATTTATTTTTAATTAATATTTTTATTATTTATTAAATTTTTTAAATTTAAAAAATTTCAATAATTATTTTCGATAATTTTATATTTTAATTTAAACAAATTATTTTTTAAAGTTAATATTTAAATAATAAATATTTTTGAATAAATTTCTTAATTTTTTAATAAAAAATTAATTATTTTAATTTATTTATATTTTAAAGTTGACAAACTTCAAATCTTGATTTTTTAAATAAATATTTGTATTAAAATATACATATTGTTTAAAAATTATTTTTTATTTAAAAATCTTATAAATTTTAATTTATTTATTATTAAATATGATTTTAGTTTTAAAATTAAAAATATTATATTATTTTTTTAATTTTTACAAAAAATTTATTAAGATAAAATTTAAATAATAAATATTTTTGAGTAAATTTCTTATTTTTTTTTTTTTTGCAATAATATAATAATTAATATTGAATTTCAATAATTATCAGTTATAAATTAACATATATTAAATCTGGATTTAAAATAATTTTCCATAAGATGTGTTACTTTTAATATAAAAAAATATAAAATATGTTTAAATAATAATAAATAGTATTTTTAAAATTTAATTTGAATAAAAAATAAATTAAATTTTATTATTAAAAAAATATAATTTTTTACTTTCAAAATAATTAAAATACACTCAGATTTTTTTCAATAAATGCAAAAAAAATATTATTAAAAAATTATTATGATGATGATATTAATTTCTTTTTCAAATATTTAAAATAAAAACGCAAAACATTTGTAGACATTTTGTATACAAAAAAAAATATTTTGCGTTGATTAATTTAAATTTGATTTACCTGGACTTTGATATCGCTAAAATTGATAATAATTTAGCAAAGACGCAAAATGTGTGTGGAAACAAGTTTGAAACATTTGCATGTAAATGGCTTTAATAGAAGAATTTTATGAAACATAATATTGTAAACATTTTAAACAACATAACAAAATCAACCACAAATAAATATAAAAAGTTTTAAACTAAAATATAAATTTTAGAATCGACTGCAATAAATTGTGAACAGAAGTTAATCATTAGTTTTCGATCGCTTTGGCTTTGTTTGTAGCTTAAAGTAAATGTTTTATCGATAAACATATATGTATATTTAAATGTACATCAGGATAAAACTCGTTTCAGTTCACTTAAAATTTATAGAAACAGCAGAAAAAAAAATATTAATTTATTCAACATGTCTAAAAATTAATAATAATGTTAATAAATTTGTTTTCTGCGTCGAATAAAACTTTTAATATTATTTTGTTGATATAGGTTAGTTCAAGGTTGTTGTTAATCTAGTAGTTTTTTTTCAGAATTTATGCATTTTTTTATTAAAAACTTTTTTTTTTTAATTTTTTTCAGATCCGAAAGAATGGACCACCGAACAAGCCCATTTGTGGCTCCGATCCACAATTCAGCAATTCAAACTTCCCGCCATACCGAATATGGAGAACATTTTTCCAGAAAATGGCGAAGAATTGTCACAATTGAGTGAAGATGAATTTATCGAAAGATGTCCCCAGGTGAGATATTTTTTTTTTCTTAATTTTTTTTTTGCAAGTAACTTTCGCGTGATACGAGAGAAAGAAAGAGAGAAGAAAAATAAATAATTTTTGTCACAAAGCAGCATTAAATAATTTGCAGAAACGGCATCCAAAGTTAAATAAATAGAATTAACTTTTCAGCTGACATCATCCAAGTTTATCATTGTATAACTTTCAGACTACCACATTTTGTGTCTCGCACTGTGTGTGGTACACATCTAAATAATACGAAGCTTAAACAACATTAGCTTATATTCTGTTTGCCAACAGCGTATCATACTAATTGAAAATAATAAGACAAGTACAATGTGCCTCAAGTTATGAATTTTTTCTTCTTCTTTTCTCTGTCTGTGCGTTTGTTTGTTACTTGTGGTCTAATAATCCATTCCGACGGACCAAGAGGAAAAAATATTTCGTATGCGACGACGAAACCGCAAAAGACACATTTTATAAACGAAGAAAAAGTCCGATTCATTGTGAAGTCATATGAAAAGAATTTTATTATTATTACTCTCGTACGGTCGGTGTCGTGTTCGTACAATATTAAAGAAAGTAGGTTTTTTTATTTAATATAATAATAATAATATAAAATAATAATATGAAGCAATCAGCAGGCAATAGTAATGTATTTAGCAAAAAAAAATGTATATATATTTAACAAAACGAGCCAATGTGCGTCATACGTCGTATCACTTTCACCGTTCGCCTGTTATTATTACTACAACACACACTATTTTAATGTCTATTCGTGTGTCGAGGAACGAGATTTGGACAGACACGGTGCACCAAGAGCTTTTTCGATAAATTCTCAATTATTTTCATTTTTCATTAAAAAATTTTTATATGAAAATTTTTTATTTTAAATTATATAATTTATATTATATAATAATTAATTATATATTTTAGATAAAATTTATGATTATTTTTATTGTTTATTAAATTTCAAAATTTTTCGTTTATAAAAATTAAAATAAAATTTTATTTTGAAAACTGAAGTTCAAAAATTGTTATCTCAAAATATTTATTTATTTATATATATTTTTTTAATTTTTTTTTTTATAAATTCAATTATTATTTATTTATTTTTTTTATAAAAAATTATTTGATATTAAATAAAATTTTTAACAAAAAATGTTTTAAACCCCAAATTGTAATATTTTTAATTAAATTTATTAATTTTAAAAATTTTATTAATTAATATTTTATAAAAAAATCTTTATGTCAGGAATATTTTTTTATTTTTATTTAATATTTTTGTTAATCAAAATTTTTAATTTTTTGATATTTTTTTTAAATTTTTTGTCAAAAATTAAAATTAAATTTAAAAATTAAAAAAAAAGTTAGTTCTAAAAATATTTTAAATTTAAATTTTTAAGCTGTAATAATATTTTTTTAAATTGTTTAAAATAATACTTAAATTAAATTGAATTAAAATATATTTTTTTAAATAATTAGGTAAATTATAATTTTGAAAACTATTAATATTTAAATTAAATTAAATTTAAAAAATAATGAATTTTAAATTATATAATTAAATTATAATTATTTAATATTTCAATTCAATTAAAATTTATTAAAAATAATTAAATTTTAAATAAATTGAATTAAAATAAATTTAAAAAAAATTTCAAATAATTAAATTATAATTTTAAAAATTATTAATAATTAAATTAAATTAAATTTACAAAAATTAAAAAAATTTAAATTATATAATTAAATTATAATTATTTAATATTTCAATTTAATTCAAATTTATTAAAATAATTAAATATTAAACTTTAAATACCTAAATAAAATAAATTTTAAAAAAATTTAAATAAAAATAAAAAAAAATCTTAAAAATTTAAACCCACTGTAAAAATCCATCGCGTTTCTTCGTCGTCTATAACTGACCATATAATATACATTTATAATTTAAAAAAGAGAAAAAGAAAGAAGAGAAGTAAAAAAAAGTTGATACAACTAATGATCGGATAGTATCGAATGCACGTAAGCATTTCACACACATACAGTCGCGTCACTCGCTGCAGTAATGCCTTTTGTAGTGTTATTCAATATATATTAATACATTTCAAATTGTATACTATCCATTCATCTACCACGCACGTAGCGACGACGGTTTTTTGCAGCAAAAAATAAAATTAATGTTTTTTGAAAGCTATGTTACTTGCATAAAAACGACCTTGGAAGGACAGAGAATATGAAATTTGTTATTTTCCGTTCGATTTTGTGCGCAATTTTGCAGCCAATTCACCGTAATGACGAATAATACGGCGGAAAAATTGCAAGAAAAGGCAAAAAGGGTGAAAAAGGGACAGCAATCAAAGGCGACTGATCAAACAGCAATTTCCAATGCGACGCTGAGTGAAAAAAAAATCAATATAAAATTCAAATTGAGTTCCGAAAAATACACAATATTGAAAATTTATGTTTGAAAAAGTCTTAATATTAGTTTGCAAAACCATCATATTTCTTATGCAAACTTATCTTGGCACGTTCTGATACCGAATATAAGCATCACGTCTCCGGTACATTATTTCACTGCTCGTTCTTCGTCTCGAGAATCTCTCCTCGTCGCTTTTTTTTCTCATTTCATTTTATATTCGTATGCAAACAGATTGCAGTTGGGCTTATTTTACATTTTATATGAGTTTTTGAGACGCAAATATATTTCTTGTTAAACGAAACAACGTTTAACAGTTTCACTTCATGATGTGACGTCGCTTATTCGCTCGCAAGTCGATGTGAATAAGTAAGTGTGTGGTTTCTTTTTTCTCTTTCCCGTTTGAAATTATTGCAAAAAATAACGTTTTTTCTAACTTTTTTTTAGGCTGGAAGTACCTTGCATGGTCAGCTTGAGGTATGGATTGCCGCATGTCCTGATGTTTCATACACACCAACGACGATTGAAAGTCTCGGAAGCGAGACAATTGTTGAAAATCCCTCCGATATTTGTATGAGCACTGTTATTAAAAGTAAGTTTATAAGAAAATGTTTTATAAAAAAATAAATTTTAATTCATTAATTATTAAAAACAAAATTTTATTTATTATTTTTTTTTTTAATCAAAAAAATAAAAAAAAATAAATAAATAAAATAAAAGTTAAAAGAAAAAAATAATTAATTAATTTTTTTAAATAAAATTATTTATTTATTTTTTTTTAAATAAAAAAATTATTTTTATAATTTAATTTATTTTTTAAAATTAAAATTAAAAATAATCATACAAAAAAAAATGTTAAAAAAAACATTTTGTTTTTATTTTTTTTTTATGATTTTTTATTATTATTATTTTTAAATAAAAATTATATGAATGTTACAAGAAAAAAAAAATAAAAAAAATAGTTTTATTAAAATTAGTTTAAAATGATTTGAGGCACAATAAAAAAAAATTAAATAATTCTTGATACATTAAAAAAAATTAATTAAACAAAAAATTAATGCTACTTGTACATGAAAATTTTTCTTTTTTTTTTAAATTAATTTTTTTATTTATTTATTTTGAAATTTGTAATTTTTTCTAAATTTATTTTATTATTTTTTTTTCTTTAAACTTTCATATAATTTATATTTTAAAAAAATATATTTTTTTTGAAATAAGAAATATTGTATGATAAAATTTTTTAATTAATTTAATTTAAAATATAAAAATTGTTTCTAAAATTGAAATTCGTTTTTTTTTTAAATTAACATAAAATTTTTTATATTTTTTTTAATATAATATTTTCGAATTTTGAGCAAATAAAAATTAATTAAAATTTATAATTTATTTTATGTAAATTTAAAGTCAAAGTTAAATTTACATTAATTTAAATTAAAAAAAAAAAATAAATTAAATTAATTAATTAAAATATTTTTTTATTAATTGAATTTTCATTTTTCAATAAAAATTCATTTTTAGGTGAAATTGATGAAACCTCAATTGCCTCACCGTTATCTACAGTGTCATGCAACAACATTTCAACCACCGTCGCGCCATCTTCACCCTCAGCGCAAGCACCTGCGAGCACATCCAAGACATCCACAGCAAATTCAACATCATCAACGACGACGACGACAGCGACATCAACAGCTACCCGTCAAGGCAGTGCCCACATACATTTGTGGCAATTCCTCAAGGAATTGTTGAGTGCACCACAAACCTACGGAACCGCACTTCGATGGATCGACCGAAAACAGGGCATCTTCAAGATCGAGGACAGCGTTCGCGTGGCCCGCTTATGGGGTCGTCGTAAAAATCGCCCCGCGATGAACTACGACAAACTCTCACGATCGATACGACAATACTACAAGAAGGGCATCATGAAGAAAACTGAGCGATCGCAACGACTCGTTTATCAGTTTTGTCATCCGTACTTCTTGTAGATTTTATCAGCTATTATTATTTTTATACGATTATTATTACTTTAGAATCACACTGAACCCACATTAAATTATTTATTATATTTAAAAATATTTATTTCAATTGAAATGCACGCGAGATTCTTTATTATAAAAAGAGAGAAAAAAAAATTAGCAAAAGGCGCGAATATTTTGCGACCTTGCTGATGGACAATTAAAAAAAAATATTTTGTTTCTATTATGGAACGTTATTAAACACAATTATTATACATTAAACAAATTTTAATGGAAACGCTATCAAACGGGGTTCGTTTTACACAGAAGCACTGGGACGTCAATAATTAGGGGCGGCATCCACGCACTTGCATTACGGACCATTATTTTAGCGAGTCCATTAAAACTTTATTAATAATATTTTTATTATTATTTTTCGTGGATAATATTTATCCATTTTTTATTACAAATATCACATTATATAATATTATTATACTCACAAAAAAAAATTAGTTTAGTTTTATTAAACATTATATACATTATTAGGGTATTAAGGAGGATCATAATTATATTATCATAACCCATTATTTTATTTGTTTGTAATAAATGGCAGCTTCACAAAGCATCTCGCCACAGCAAAAAAGGGATCCTCATGGGAGATGTTTGGTGAACCTTCATTTCACAAACAAACTAAAAAAACATTAATTATCTAAATAATTTTAATCACATGTTATTTTTGTGAAAAAAAGTTATCTAAATTTTGTTTTGATTCCCCAAAGGTGTGATTGAGTGAACCTCGACAATTGTTGATGCGCATCGAGAAACTCTATGAAAAAATTGGAATCAAGATAAAATTTAGTTTAAAGTTTAAAATTGATAATTTTTAATATTTTTTTTTTTCATTATTATTATAATAATATATAATAATATTATAATTATATATAATATTTTACATAATGTATATTATTATAAAAATTATAATATTAATATTAATTAAATAATTATTAATTATAATAATATATAATATTATTATATTTTTTATTATATATTATATAAAATTAATAATTAATTAATGATATATTATTAATTATAATTATTTATGAAAAAAAAAAATTATTAAAAAAGAATCTAAAATGATTTTAGTTTTAAGAAAAAAAAATATTTTTTTTGTTATTCATGGTTGCGGGAATTTAATAATTTTTTGTATAGGTTTAAGAATTTCATGTGAAACATGAAGTCTAATAATCTTTAACAAGAATGGTTTTTCACATGTTATTATTATATAATTACATATATAATTATTTTAGTAAGGCTTTTTTATTTTATATTTGTTATAAAAATATAATTTAAATAACTTTACTCACATTTTTTGCTTTTTTATACAAAGCACACATAAAACGGACATCAATAACTGCCATTAACAACTGTATCAGTGCAATGGCTTTGATTAATGTTCATCTTGATAAAAAAAAAGTTGTAATAATAATAAATACGTCAAATTTTTTGATAAATTTTTACTATTATTACACGAATGAAGTTTCAAAACTGAAAAAAAAATTTTTTTTATCAAGAATCAATGAGACGGCAACAATTTTTATGTCGCCGTTTCATAATACAAAAAAAAAATCAGAAGCGGACTAACTCAAACTTGGCCACGTCATTCGTTCTTGTAATTATGAGAACGAAAAATGCGGTTTACTTTGCGTTGGATCCTCTTTCGCAATTTTTATTGTTTTTATTTTTTGGCACATTTTGTGACTAATGATGCTATTTCGGACTTAACACTGTTCTAAAAATATCTTTTTTTTATGACCCAAAAGTTATTTTCATCTAATTAATACACAAAAAATACAGAAAAAAACGTAATAAATTCCGCAAAAAAAAAAATAAAATAAAATATTAAAAGAATACCACGCGTCATCATTAAGAAGCCATAAACGTTTAATAATTTTTTTAGAGTAGTAAAAATAGAAATAGGAATTTTTTAATGTTGTAGATGGTAGGCACACAAAAGTGCTAATTAAATGGTTTTCAACGTGTCTATTTTTTACAACATTTCAATCAATTTCAGTTTTAATTAAAAAAAAAGTGAACTTTTCTATTTTTTTTGCTTTTAATCATAAAATAAATAAATAATTAAACAAAAGGAAATAAATACTGTAATAATTACACCTACAATACAGAATAATAAAAAAAAACATAATGTAATATCAAAGATATATTTTTTTGGTTTATAATTACATATCTACACATAAAACGATAAATAAAGGAAAATTAACAAAAATATTGATAGTTGATGTTATTTAAAAGTGTTAAAACGCATTTTTGTAATGAAGGTTCAAGGTAAAATTTATTGTAAGTATTTTTAATAATTTTTTTTTGAATAAATTTTTATCTATTTCAAGATCTTGAGGAGTTTGTATTTTTCTGAAAAATATCAGATAATTTATTTTTTTAAATAATTAATTAATAGTTTTATTTAAATTTTTATTTAAACTTAAAATGATTAAAAAAAATATTTAAAATTTTAAAATATAATTTATTATTATTTTAATTAATCATTATTTGAAATTAAAAAAGTTATTTAATTTAAGTTAAATTAAAATAAAAATAAAATAAATAAAAATTTAATTTAAAAAAATTTTAAAAATTTTTGTTGTAAAATAAAATAAATGGTAAAAAAATATATTTTTCTGAATATAAAAAAAATAATTAAAATTAATAATTAAAATTTGATTTTTTAAATTTTAATTAATAATTTAATATATAAGTTAGATAAATGAAATAAAATTAAAATAAAAAAAAATTTAAATATAATTAAATAAAAAATTTTTTATTTTTTTTAAATTTTAATTTAATAAATAAATATTAAATAAATAAACATTTAAACTAATTTTAATACAAAAATTTTTTAAAATTATTTTTTTAAATTTAAAAAAATAATTTAATTCAAAACCCATTTGTTGTGAAAATGAATTAGTTATAAAAATATATTAATTAATTAAAATATTTTTTTTACAGTAATTAAACATTAATTTTATTTTAATTTAAATTTAAAAAATATAAAAAAAATTCCTTTGATAATTTTAAAATAATTATAAAAAAATAACTTTTATCTTAAAACTCATCATAAAATGTATATTTAAATATTATTATCAAACAAAAATCTTTATTTACGCATTAATTTGTCAAAACAATTATTAAATCCTCGAAACGCCTCCAAACATATCATCAAAGTTGAATGCCTGAATGTCAGATCAAAGTGCAAAGCCCCAAGGAGACGTCTGGTTAAACACTTGAAGCCATTATTATTATTCCGAAATTTAATACAAAGTGTCAACGAAATAAATTAAATTGATATCACAGTTAATTCCTTGGGCACATTAAATTGATTTTGATTGAAATTCAAATTTAATATTTTTCGCAGAATGCGCGGCGAATAAAAGATTTTCATCAATTTCTGTAATTAACAACATGTTTATTTCATAAAATTTAATCACTTTGGTATTATTTGAAACGTAAACGGGAATGCTATCGATTGAAAAAAATTCAAACGAAATTTTCAACTTATTAAACGATAAATAATAAATGAAGCTCATCATCACAGTAGTATTTTCACATTGTACTCGCAAGTACTTGTAATATTTCAATTCCCTCGGCTCTGAATGTCAATACGACTATTTACAATAATAACGCGATGATTATTATTATTACACAATTCATTGCATTTCAATGTAGCGCAAAATTGTCGGATCAAATGCAGAAATCAGCAAATTTATAACAACCACTAAAAACGACGATCCCGTTACAATAAAACTAATTACGTTCGATGATTTATCGGCGGCATTGGGCTTGTTGTTTGTCGTGTGTCTCGCATTCACATTGCAATCATTTAATAAGTTCATTGACAAGTTTAGCACGCCCGTGCTCATCTGAGGGAGACAGAGAGAGAAAAAAACGATAATTTATACAAAATATTTGCATCGAAGGCTTTTACTTGCCTGCAAAAATATAACGACACTAAGCAACATGATTAATAATGTATAAAATTCATGTTTATGTCCCACTTGTAGGACATACTTCAGCTGTGAAATGTTTGCCGTTAGCAACGATATGTCGAGCATTCCCTGGGCAATTGATTTTTTCGTCTGGTATCGAGAGAGGTTGAGTGGTTCGTGCTGTAAAATTTTTACGTTGAATTATAGATGAATTTAAAAATCAGAAAAAATTATTTTCTTTAGCGGCATTTTTTTAATTTTTAATTTTTGTTTAAAAAAATTATTTACTTGTTAATTATAATTTTTAAAAAATTAAATTAATTAATTTAAAATAAAAAAAAAATAAAATTAACAAGTAAATATTTTTTTTTGTTAATAAAAAATATTTTATTTTTATATTTTTTTTATATTTTTAAAAATTATAAATTAAATAAAAATCTTTATGGTTGAATTTAAAAAAAATATATAAAAATATTTTAAGTTAAATACAAATTTTTTGAAAAAAATTATTGATTAATTATTTTTTAAATTAAAAAATATTTAATGATTGTTAATTTTTTTTATTTTATAAAATAATTCAAAAATAAATATTAATAATAAAAATAAACAATAATTAATCAAATTAAAAAATAAAATTTATTTAATTAAAATTAATTTATTTGAAAAAAAATTAATTATTATAATTTAATAATTTTTTAATAATTTTTTTTAATAATAATTTTATTAATAATTATTTAAATAATTTATTTTTATTTTATTTATTTATTTTTTTCATTAATTAAAAAAATAATAATTTTCAAGAAATCGTTAAGCAAAAAATCGAAAAATATTTAAACAAATTTTTTTCTTGTTTATTTTAAAATAAATTTAGTTATTTATTTTTTATTATTTTTTTTTTTATCAAAATTTAAAAAACATACCGCTCATTTTTTATCAACTGCTTAAAATTTAAAAATTAAAACTCACCGATAATTCCTCATTAGTTTGTGCAATTTTCGCGTCAAGCGGCGTTACTTTGACCATGATGAGAATTTCTAATTTGGCATAATTGATTTTGAAAATTTTCCACTAAAATTGTCAATTGTTGCTTATTTAAATTCCTTTTGGCACTGCAACGACTCGAACTTGAAAATTCGCTATTTAAATAATAGATAAATTGCTCTTTTTAACGTCTGTTCGCGACAACTGCTGTTTCCCATTTGGTAACAGGTAACAGAAAAAACAAACGAGAAAATTACCTTCGAACAGTTTTTTTTTCTTTGTACGGAGACATTCGATTCACGTGTGTGGGAAAGGTCCCTTCATTAGAAATCAAAATCGATAATGATAGAGGAAGAGGTCGTAATTTACTTTTTATAACATAGTATTTTGTCTGTGTAGGCGATCAATGTTATCGCTTACTCGTATCTCGATAGCTAGATAGCTGTTGATTCATTCATGGATTTTTATGTGTATTTACTACGAGGTACAAGTTTCAATGAGAATGTCTTTTATTATTGATTGATCGTCGAGAATAGGGTGGAAAATTACTCCTTTTATGGTATGGTTATGGTACAAATTTTTATTTTTTTCCGTTTTATTTTTATTATTTTTTTTTTTTTGTATTTTAAGAAAATTTAAAAACTTTTATTTTTTTTTTGTGAATAATATTTTTTTTTTAATTTCAATAAAAGAAAAAAAATTATTATTTTAAATAATTATTTTATTTTAATAATTAAAATTTTTATTTTTTTTTAATTTTTATCCCAACTCGAAGGTAGTTTTTTTTATTTATTTTTTTTAATTTTTTTCATTATTTTTTTAAATTTTTTTTATTTAAAAAAAAAAAATTTTTTCATCTTTTTAATGTTTTTTAAATAAATGTAATTAACCTAATTTAATTAAAATAAATGTTTTTACGAATTTTTGTGAATTTTGGTTGATATTTTTAAGAATTTTTTTAAATTTATTTTTTTTATTTTAATTTATTTTTTTGTTTATTTTTTTTTTAATTTTAATATTTTAAATCCAACTCGAAAGCAGTTTTCCTTGTGTTTTGAATTTTTAACGAATTTTCTTTCATAAAACTGCTGAATGCCGAAAGACAACGAACGAAAATGAAAATCAATACATATTAAATTTTAAAAAAGAATTTTCCAAGTAATTCGATCGTGATGAGAGTTTCGTCCTCGAGACACCGTGTAGACATATAATTACATTTTTTAAATTAAACGAAATGAAAAAAAAAGTGAAAACATTCCATTAACAACTTTGACAGCCTACATGGGCACACGCATGAAATATTTATGAGACAACTAAACATTTCGGTCAGTCCTTTTTCCCTCGGCAGATAAATAATTGTAATTCAAACACACAAAAAAAGTCACAAAAACTACTATTTGTGTGAATAGTAATCCGAGCAAACAAATAATAAAAAAAGGTGACGAAGTCCTATCACAATTGATGTATATTTAATGGAAATCGAGTTGTATCGAAACACACGTGGAAGCAATTTTTCGGTTTTTGGATGATTAATATTTATTTGTGTGAAACCCTCGTAGTTATTGTTCCATTTACTTTTTTTTGTGTGTTGTGATTGTTTGCATAGACAACACTTAGTGCCGTGATCATCATCATTACTTGTCACGTGTCAAATTTCAGGAAAAAGTCAGGTACCTGCTGAGGAACGTGGCGATTGCGGTTAGAATTTCTGAACACTGATTGCGAAACATAACGAGGGTGAAATATTAATTAATGGTAGTGTGCGGGTTGTTAAGTATTCAAAAATAATTTATGATTTTAAAAGGGATTTTTTTTTCTACAAAAGGGATGGCATTTGAATAGTTGAATATATTTTAAGGAATTTTTCTATTAAAGCTGGAGTTGAATTAATAATTAATTAATTATTTCAGATTTTTAGTTGATAATTTTTTTAATCAAAAATTTTTATGAGTTAATTTTAAATATTTTTTAAAATGAAATAAAGAATATTTTTGAAGAAAAAATTTTATTTTTATAAATTAAATAACATTAAAATTAAATAAAGAAATTTTAAATCTTACAAATAAAATTTAAATTAAATAAATAAATTAATTAATTTATTAAATAAATTTTTAAAAATAAAAAAAATTAAAAAAAAATAAAAAAAATCTAAAAATATTTCAAAAAATTCATAAAAAAAAATTTAAAACTTGTTTTTTCTATTTTTCTCTTAATTTAATCTTTTTGTAATATTTTATGATTTTATTTAATTTTTAATTTTTCTATTTAAAAAAAAATTAAAGAAAATTATGTAGAATTTTTTTTTTTGAAATTCGTCAATTTTAAATTGTAAAAAAATTCAAGAATTCAATTTTTTTTATATTTAATTAAAAAAATAAATTAATAAATATTTAATCATAAAAATTATAATAAAGACATGTTTTCAAAATATAAAATATTTTTTTCAAGCCTTAATAATTTTAATTAATTTTTTTTTAAAGTCAGTTAGGTATAATTTTTTTTTTTGAAAAAAATAAATTAATATTATTTTAATTTTCTTATTTAAAAAAAATACACTATACGTACGTTTTTTATAATAAAAAAAAATAATTTTATTTAATCTTTACAATTTTAAGCCTTACACTAAAGATTTTTTTATTAGACTATTTATTTTAAAAAAATTAAAAATTATTTTTCAAATTTTAAAAATTAATTTTATAAAAAAACAATTTGTTATAACACTTGAATAATTATATAAAAATCCATTTTATAAATTTATTTTTTTATATTTTAATTCCTACCATAAACAGTTTAGAAAATTTAAAAAATAAAAATTTAATTGAAATAAAAAAAAATAAATTCTTGATTTTTTTTTATATTTTGACAAATTTCTTTATTTTTTATAATTTTTTAAATTTTAATATTTAAAAAATTCTCAAAAAATAATTATTTAATTAATTATGTAACGAAAAACCTTGTCATGTCAATGTCAAAGGTCACGAAAAAAAAATTCAAAATAATAAACAAACGTTTATAAATCACTTAAAAATCGTGTGACACGAAACCTTTTCCCTAAAACAAGTCATTTGCACACAAACACAAGCACACACACATAAAATACCAATTATTTAACATTAAAAATTAAATTACTTTATTTTCGATTACCATTAAGATGATTATTGCTACAATGGGGCTTTATGTGTTTGATGAAATATTTCTCGTCAAGCACTGTGAGGAAAATGAAAAGATAACAAGAGTAAATAACAAGAACAATAATGCCATTTAAATAATTTACTCACATGTTACACGTATACTGCGATAATACTGTCGGATTTCGTCTTCCGTTAAATCTGTAAATTCATTCTCTTCCTTCCAGTATGGCCGTTCCCCTTTCTTGTAGTGTATATTGTGTTTCTCAATTTCACGCATATTCTTCAAGTAAATCGCTTTATGAATTGCCTCGTCTTCGGCACTTTTGTAAATTTTTCCGTATTTCTTCTGTGTGCAAATACAAAAATAAACATTAGACATTGTTTGATAACTTTTTTATTTTAAGAGATAGAGGGCTCAAAGTAGGGTCAAAACATAATGAACATACTCCCATCATTAGATGTCGACGACGAAACCCGTGTGACGATGTGGGTGCAAATTTTTAAATTTCACATGATTGATGGCATTTCAACGAGCCCTCGAGGAATTTAACACACACACACACGTCGCATGGGTTTTTACGAAAGATTACGTTCCAATACCTTTTTCCGCTTACCTTGTACGTCTCCCATTTCAGGCTTTCACTGGCAGCATTAACTTAAAAAAAATAAAAAAAAACAGGGGAAGTTGTTAAAAAACAATTTTCATGGCGGCTCATTTTTATATCGAAAAAAAATATTAAAAAATGAGAAATTTTTTTTTTACCAGAAACCTTTTAATAAAATGCTCTTCTTCATTATCAATTATTATTTTATTACATAAGAAAATTTTTTTAACGGAAAACACTTTGTAATATTAACTCACGATCGATCGATCGAAAAAAAAAAAATAAAAAATTGTCACAAAATTAACTCGTAGATGTTCGTCGTTCGAGATGCGAAACGATATTTATTTTGTCACTATATTAATAATTGAAACAGTTCAAAATCTAATTTGTTTATGACTTTTGCGAAACACTTTAAAACACAACTGAACATTTTATTGTCTACCGATTTTATTTTTTTTTTTCGACGTTATACAAATAATGTTTTTATTAAAAAGTCACATATGATTCGAGACGTGCCTCAATCCTTGTTTACACACACACATTGTCGCTCACGCGAGCAGGAAAAAACACAGAAAATGCCGTTTTTACGCGAGAAACCAACACACAAACACACGACTTTTTACTCAAAACTTAATTGCGCAATAAATTTTTACAGGTGTACCGGAGTGACATACTCGGAACATATTATCATTATTATTGTTATTGCCACTACTCGGCTCTTATACAATTTATATATATATTAGAAGGCACTTCATGAGGAGATAATGCCGCGAGAATTAGTGCAATAAATGTAAAACTGCGCGCGCTCATTTTCTCGCTGAATGCAAGTGTAAAAAGTATCAGGAAGTAGTTAAAATATACAGAAAAACGGTGAACGTGAAATTTCTTCATTATAAAGTGACAGAGTGTTCCATAAGAAGTTGTTTTGTGTTTAAAGATTTTTTTTGTGAAATATAAGAAAGGAATTTACGGAGAGACTCTGTAACGTGTTGTTTATGCATTTTTGAGCTAACGATGACACTAATAAGAAGTTGCAGTTGATTTGTGGCTGTTAGTGAGCTCTTTGTGATAATTTTAACGTGAGTGTAGTTTAAAATAGTTTTTATATGGAAATTCTTTGTTTTTATTGAGAAATCGTTTTTGTGATAAAAAAATATTTTGAACAAAAAATTATCAAATTTTATTCAATATGATGAGTTTTTAAAATTAATTAAAATTAAATAATTTTTTTTATTTAAAATAAAAAAAAAAAAATAAAAAAAAAAGCTCATTTTTAAATCAAATAAAATTTAAAATTTTTTTTTTTAAAAAATTTTGACGTTCAATTATTTTTTTAATAATTTTAAAAAAATTTTGATTAATTTTGCAATAGGTATAGGGAAATTTTTTATAATTTTTTAATATTCTAAATATTTTTTTTGTGTTTTTTTTTCCTTAAAACTATTAAAATTAAATCTTTATCTATAAAATTTGATTTTAACCAAAATTCAAAAATTAATTTTTTTTCAGTACTCAATTTTTTTTTTGCTAAAAACAGAGAAAAATAGTTTTAATTTTGTTTTAATTAACATTAAAAAATTCAAATTTTAAAAAAAAATTTTTAACTATTTTTTAATGAAATTCTTGAATTTTATTTTTCAATTTAAGCTTTGAGTGAATATTTTTATTTCATGTATTAAATTTTTTTTTTCTTTTATTTAATTAACATGTTTGTCAATTTTTAAAAGACCAAGTTAAATTTTTTTTCATTTTTTTTTTTTAGAATAAAATAAAAAAAAATTTTTTTAAAAAAATTTAAAATTTATTTGATGCTAAAATTTTATTAAAATTTATTTATTGAAATAATTTATATTTTATTTTTTAATTATTTCATAATTTATTGAAATAAAAACAAAATTTTTAAGAGTCCTAATTTTTTAAAATTATTTTAAAAAATTATTATTGGTTTTTATTTTATTTGTATTTATTTTTAATTAATTTATATTTAATTTTTTTTATTTAATTTTTTTTTTATTTTATTTAATTTTTTTAAGTTAAAAATAAATTTAAAAAAATAATAAAATAAAATTTAAAATATATTGATTATTTTTTTTTTGTTAATAATTTTTTTTAATATATTTTAAGTTAAATTATAATTTTTGAATAAATTAATTTCAAAATTATTCAGAAATTTTTTTTTTATTAATTTAATTAAGAATTAATATTAAATAATTATTTTTTTTCTCTTTAAATCTTTCAAATAATTTTTTTTAACTTTAAATAATTTCATCAAAAAATATTTTTATTTTTTTTTGTAAAAAAAAATCATCTTAACAACACTTAAAATATATTGTCTGACATGAAATACGTCTCATCTGACAAATATGTAAATATCATAATTTATTTCAACTTTATATATTAATATTTTTTATTTGTATTAAAAACACTTGTTCAAACTATTACTCATTGTTCTCAATATTATAGAAGGTTATCACTCTTCAGTATTAATCATTCTATGAACGAATAAATAATATTTAAAATTTATTAAAAATAACCAAAAATATTAATTTAACCAATAAACCTTAAATAAACCAACAAAAAATTAAAATAACGCTTCCGGAAATTTTAAAATAAAATTGAATTAAAAAAAAATCTGTAATTCATCAAAAATCAATTGGATTTGCATCGCTTTGTTAAAAAAATAAATTATTTTAATTTTTACCTTTATATCAAAAATTATCATGGGACCTTTGTAAAAAATTATTTTTTGTGCAATAAAATGAATGGCTTAATGAACGATTTTTAACACAAACTCCCTGCGGGCAACATACCAAACAAAGCGAATTTCCCGCCGAACATCTCGTTTGTCATCATGCCCAATTCATCGTCAATCAACTGCGTTTTCGATCTGCAAGGCAAAAAAAAAATCATTGTAAAACCGACATTTGTTGATAAATTTGTTTCATTGACGCGCGATATTTCGAATGAATTGGACCACAACCGAACCGAAACTCTCATAAATTCACATTCCAGCGGATGAATTCATCTCGTGACGACCACTTTTGATGCAACAAAAAAAAAGTATGATCTAGATTCGGATGAGATTTTTTTTGACGTTCCTTGATGAGAAATTGTTATGTGAAAAAGTGTCAAATTTTATTGTATAAATTCCGGGTGCGTGTGCGGTAGATGGTAATATGCATCATCAATTCAACTTGATTGATAGGTCGTCGAATTTTTATTTTTTTTTTGCCACTGCTCATCTATTCTTTATGATGATCTACATTTCAAATGAATGATTTTATGGAGCGCGTTCGGTTGTCATTGCAAAAAATTGCGTTTTTAATTTTTGCATGAGTGCATCGCTTTCGCACACTGAAAATATATTTATTTTTCAACCTTGCTGAATAAATAAAAATATGTCATGTTGACGAGTTTTCAGCATAAAGAGATTTATAAATTATTAGGGATGTGCCGATGATGAAGCTCGCGCGCGAAATTTTTTAGTTAAATAACGGGGATAGATGAAAAACATTTTATTGTTGATTTAATTGGATGGAGTGGCATTCACGGCTTATCTAGTTTGTGCATATTTAATCTGCAACTGAGTTATTTTTAATGCTTTTCCGAAAAATAAACTGATTGATCTTCTTCTCTCGCGATGTTTCATCTTTTTTTCTCTGTCATTTCAAAATGGAAATGGTGGTTTGTTGAAAACGTATTTTTTGGAGTAAACAAAATTTTTGTGAATAGGATGTTTTTTTAATTCTTTGTTGCTCTATAAAGCGAATCCTATTAAAATTTTCTTTGAGGCTTTTTTTGCTTGATAAGATTTTATTTATTTTTTCAAAGAAATCTGGAAATTAAATTGATTCATCCGGAAAACATATTACGAAATTTCCTCCAGATTTAGATCTTTAAAAATAATAAAAAAATATGTCTTTAATATAATTTTTACATTAAATCAAAGCTTAAAAATTTTATATAAAAAATATTTTAATTGAATTTTTAAAAAATGTGATATTCATAATTTTCATTAATTTTAACAACTATTTTTAAAACTTAAATATATAAAATATATTTAATTTTTAAGAAAAAAAATTTAAATTTAAATTAATTAATTTAAAATTATTTTAAATATTAATTTTATATTTGAATTAATTGAAATTTTATAAAATAAAAAATATGATATTTAATTTTTATCTTTTTAATTTTTAATTCTTATAATTTTTGAATTTTTTTTTATAAAAAAAGTCGAAATTAATTTATTTAAAATAATATAAAATATTAATTAATTTTTAAAATTTAATAATTTTATATTAAATTTATATTTTTTTTATTTTAAATAATTAATAATTTTAAATTAATTTCAAATAAAATTTTTAATTAATTTTAATTCAATAAAATATAAAAAAAAATTGTGAAAAATTTTAAAAATATAATTTTTATTTATTTTTTAAATCAAAAAATTATTTGAATTTAATAAATAAATTTAATTTGCATAAATTATTTTTTTTAATTTATTAAATAAGTTAAATTTAATTATTTATATTGATTTTTATGTATTATTTTATTTATTTATAGACAAAGTTTTTATTAATTAATTTATTTATCTAAAGAAAATATTTTTATTAATAATATTATTTTTAAATTAAAATTTTCTTAATTTATTAAAAATTATTTTAATTAAAAATGACAAAAAATCATCTAAAAAATAAACTTTCATCAAAATTTCTTCTTCACTTAATTTTTATAAAAATTATCAAACCATAAAAAAATTCAACAAAAATAATCAAAAGTCAACATGACAAAAAAAAATGAAATCAACTGAAAACCCGAAAAAAAAATTATTTATTCAAGAAAAACCCACTCAATCCTCTTCTAAACAATAAAACATCTCGGTATGCACGTTTCGCTTCAGGTGAAATAAATAGCATTGTTTTGCCTACATACCTACCTTCGTCCTACTGAATAAAAAAAACCAATTGTGATACTTGCCTTATCTGACCTATTTATTTTTTTCTCCTACTTTTTTCCGCTCATTCTCTAAATCGACATGCCTAGACATTAAATACCAATTATCCTAAATAATCGGCATTGTGAAAGATAAATGGATGATTTTTTTCTTTCCAATATTTTTTTTTATTTTATTTTACCGCAAGCGATTCCAGTTATATAGGAGAGTATAATGATGATAATAATAAACATTATAAGATAAGTTTTTCCTCTTCTTCTTGGGAAAAATTGGACAGTTGAAGAAATTATCGGCTCTTTATTGAGATAGATGCAGACAATAGTGATACACACAATTAACTAAAGTTTTTCCTGTAACATTCGGAAAAATATTTTGCCGCCCGTTAAGGGAAAATATCAAAGGAATTGAAAAATCGACAGATAAAAATTAAACGCCTGTTGCAATAATAAATTTCTGTTATGATATAAATATTTTTCCCGATGGCATGCGGTGCGAATTGCTTCGTTTTCTTCTTCTTCCTTCGCTCGAAAACGCGCCTTATCTCGAAAATTGAAATGAAAAAAAAAATATAAGTGGAAAAACTTGTAAATGGCTTCATTAGTGGTTGAAAAGATGCTCGCTTATCTGGAGAGTATCTTGCTTTTGCGGCGTACTTTACAACTTTTTGAATGTTCAAAACAAACTTTCTGTTGCGGATGATGTTACGTGGTCACTTTATTTAGACTTTAATAACTTAAAATTATGTATCACAGGAAACTCTTCAAAAACTACAAAATTTATCTTAACATATTTGGGAGAACGATGCCGGTGTGCGTTTTCATAAATTCCTCCTTTGTGAGATCCGAAAACATCGAAAGCGATTCCTTGTAACTTGTTTCGCCGCGTTCATAGGCAGCGTTGTGTTTTTGAATTTCTCTCAGGTTTTTGTAGAAAATTTTTTTGCGGAAGGCATCTTCTTTTGGACTGCCGTATTTTTGATGGTATTTCATCTTTTTGAAAAAAAAAAAATAATTAAATTAAATAATTATTAAAATAAAAATAAATAAATAAAAATAATTTAAAAAAATATTTATTTTAATTAATAATAAGTTAAATTTTTTTTTTTTAGTTAACAAAATTTTAAAAAAAATATTGATAAAATAAATTAATTTCATAAATATAAATAAATTATTGAAATAAAAAAAAAATAATTTATTTAAATTAATTATTAAAATAAAATTTATTTTAAATAAATAAAAAAAATGTAAAACAAATAATAAATTAATAAAATTTATTAAAAAAAATTAAAATAAATATAATTCAAAAATAAAAAATTATATTAATTAATTTTTATTTAAACAATTTAAAATATTTAATTTAATAGAAAAAATTAATAAAGAAATAAATAAAAATTATTATTTATTTATTATTAGTTAAAAAAAAAAATAATTTAAAAAAATTAACTTCATAAATATTAATAAATTATTTAAGTTAATGAAAATTAATTTAATTAATTTAATTAATTTATTTAAATTGATTATTAAAATTAAATTTATAAAACAAATAAAAAATTAATTAATTAATTAAATTTATTTATTCATTATTTAATTTATTTTTATAATTAAATATTTAAAAAATTTAAAAAATAAATTTTTAATAAATAATTTTTTTAATAAATTTTTTAATAAAAAAAATAAATAATTATAAATTAATTTATTAATTAATAATTATTTTTTTTATAATTTATTTTAAAAAAATACCTTCCACGATTTCCATTCGTCATTCGCGGGAAAACTAACAACAACCGCGATTAACAAGAAGACCAAAAATAATTTCATCATCATTATTTTTTCTTGTTTTATTTTTTTTGTACGCACTTTTATTTCTTCTGTTTTCTATTATTTTTATCACTTTTTCATAATAAAAAAAAACTTTTTTTTAATATTTTCAAAGGTTTGACTTTACTTCTTAACTGCCTCGTTAAGGCTCGATTTTGTCGCGTTTTATACAAGAATATTTTTCTGTTGTTGCTCCGCAGAGACACTTGAGTCAATAATTTGTCTCGTTACTGCTTGGTACCATCATTGCCGTCGTCGTCGTTTTGGGAATACCAAGTTGACTTGGGATTTTCTGAAAAAAAAATTTAATTTGAATTTTTTTCGTAAGATTTCTCGAAATTACTTTAATTTAAATGTTTTTTTTTTCTTTTTTTATGGCTTCAAGTCACAGACAAAAAATAAACGAAAAAAATTGAATTTCCTGTCCCGTGTGCATGAATTTTTTTTTGTTAAAATAAAAAAAAAATGAAAAATTTGATGAACAAGCTGAAACAAAAGACAAATTGACTTTTCATATTGAAAAATCTGACGGATTTTAAATTGTGAAAAATTGTTGCTGGACTTGAACGTTGTCAAATTTTATGATACGATCAACAAAATTTTGAAACATAATATTTTTCGGCATTTCCAGCAACAACAACAAAAAAGTATATGTTGTACAAAGTTGCTCGAAATTGGATCGTCTTGTGAAACAAATATTTAAACAGCTGTCGTACAAAGTTTATTATTATTATATGTGAAACAATGAATTTTGTCTGTTTTTCTACTTCTTTCTCGTTTTTTCAGCAGATATCAAGACTGACACGTATCCAACAAAATTTTAGAATTTAATTCTACTTCGATAGTTTTGAGTTGGAGACACGCAAAATTTTCTTTCGCATTTTATTCCTAAAAAAGAAAGAAAAAAATGAAAGTAACATTAATATTTTTGGCTGTCATCTGCTTTTGTTTTGCGGTGCAGGATTCAAAATGGGAAGAGTTTAAAGTAAGTTTTTAAAATTTTTATATGATAAAAAAATATTTTACATATTTTTCGAATTAAAACTAGAATACGTACAAGAAAAATTATAAAGATGCTGAGGAGGAAAAATATAGAAGAGGAATTTACGAAGAAAATATGAAAAAAATTGAGGAACATAATAAAAAATATGAGAATAAAGAGGTGACGTGGTTCATGGCAGTAAATAATTTCACTGATATGACATCGGAGGAAGTTTTGAAATTACACACGGGATTGGTAAATATTTTTTAAAATTAAAAAAAAATTAAAAAAAAAAATAATTTGAAAAAATTTTAGAATACAAAATTTGACGACGAGTTATAATTAAATTATTTATTAAATTTTTATTTTCTAAAAAAAATATTTTTTAAAGTAAGTTTATTTTTTAAAATATTTTTTTTTCAAATATTATTTTAAAATTTATTTTTTATTTATTAAAAAAAAATAATTTTTATTTTTATTAATTTATTTTTAATTATTATGAAAAATTAAATTAATTTATGATTTTTTAATTTTTAATTAAAAAAAAAAATAGGTGACTTTATGTTTTAATTTTTTTTTTCAATATTTAAAAAAAAATAAATATTTAAAATTAAAATAATTAATTAAATTAAATTTATTTTTTTAACTTTAAAATTTAAAACAAATATTTTTAGAAAATATTAATTTTTTTTAAATATTTTTTAAAATGTTTTTTTTTTATTAAAATTAATTTAATTGAATTTTTACTTTTTTATTTTTAATTATTATAAATAATAATTTTAATTTTTTATTAATTTTTTTTAGAATCTTGATCATTTGCTCCATAAAAACGAAACCGAACTAAACAACAATAATAACGAAACTGACCATGAAGAACACAAACACGAAGAAAAAAAAGAAGAAAAGAAAGACGAGAAAAAAGGAAAAAATGATGCTTCAATGGTAATGTTATCGACAGTAATCGTCATTTTATCAACGATTTTTGCAATTATTTTAAGTTAATTCCATTTCAAGGCAAAATCATTGGAAAATTACGAAACAAATGAACTAGAAAAAACTGTATCAATAAAATTTTAGACTCAATTAGAAAGAAAAAAAGAACTTCTCATTAAATTTAAGTATTTTTATATTATTTTTCGATACGAGACTTGCACATATATGATGCGCTTTTGTCATAATGTAGTGATAAAAAGTCATTATTTGACTCATCAAAATCATCGTTATTATGATACTTGTTACATTTATCGAGGCTTATGTGAAAACGAGATACACTTTTTGTGTTTTTATTTTATTTTTTCTCTTTTGAATTGCAACAACAGGGAATTTTTCTTGCAATGTGCAAACTTTTTTTTCAATTGAAACTCTTTAAATTGGATTATCCTGTAACGAGACAAGTAAAAAAGAGAATTTTATTCATCATTTCGTGCAACGTATGGATGCCATCTAATTGAAATAGAGTATCAAAACACTTTTTTATGCATCTATCTTTATTTTGTGTATTCACATATGGTCTCATATTTCTGCTTTTTATTATTATTTTTCGTCTTATGTGTTTGGGGAAAATTACATTTAAACCTACTTGGTAGCTGCGGGAAAATAATTATTTATTTTTTTTAATTTTTAAAAATATTTTTCAATTATTTATATTTAAAAAAAAAATTATTTGATTTTTTTTTAATTTTTTTTGATTAAATTTATTTAATTACACTTTATTTAAAATAAAAAAAATTAGTTTTAATTAAAAAAAAATAATAATAATAAAAAAAATTATTTTTTTTATTTAAATTTAATTTAAAGAAAAATTAACATTTTAAAAAATATTTAATAATAAAATGAAATTTAATTTTAATTAATTAATTGAATTATTAAATAAATTAAAAATTTTTTTTTAAATTTAATTTATTTTTTTTTAAATATAAATTTTATAAATTTGTCATAAATTGAAAAAAAAAATAAAAAAAAAATTAATATTTTATTTTTTTTTTTTCAAAATTTCCCGCACTTACTTGTAAATATTTTCGCAAAAATGGAGAGATATGAACATATTGTTACCACTACCGTTTAACAATAGCTGCCATAATAATAATAATAATAGAGAAAAGTATTTTCAAATGAAACTATTGTGAACACGAGAAAAAAAAAGGAAAATACCTACTTTGCAACTACGAATTACAAAGTGAAGCTCGACGAGCGAAAAACAAGTTATATGCTGAGAACAATGAAACTTGATGATGATATGCGCTGGCTGGCTTGCTCGTTCGCTGCTACTAAATAGAAATGTCTCAAAAATGTTGCAATTACCGCGTAGGCAAGTATGTTAAATTTTATTTTATGAAAATTGTATAGTTTTTTTTTATATTTCGCTTCAAATTACATTCGCTCCTCTTGCACAAATTATCGCCTCCATTATATGACATTTAAATGACGATATAATTGCATTCTATTCAACCAACATACACGTACAGCAATTTAAATTACACATTTTTATACTTTTTTTGTGTTACAAAGTATGAAAATATGTGAATAAAAAATTTGGTTTTAATTTAATTGAATGAAAAACTTGTGAAAGTTTTGCAAAAATAAAAAAGAAAATTGAGATAATTGAACAAAAAAATGAACTTTAATGAGAGTTAAATTCTCATCTAAAATAATTGAATTCAAACTGCAAATTTTTAAGTTCTATGGAATTATAGGCCTCATGTACGAAACTAATTGTCATGTTAAAGTTACAATGTGTCGTGTGTATAGGTATTGTTGCAATTTAATTATTTTGTGGAAAATTTGATAAGTTTTAAAAAATTGTTTAATTGGATAGTAACTTGAGTGTATTTTGAGTCTTTTTTTAAATGAAATTAAATTACTTTTTAACAAGATAAAAAAATATTTTAAACTTTTTTTAAGTTTTATATTTTTTAATAAAATTTTTCGGTTAAGATAATTAAATAAAATTTTAATATTTAATTTTTTTTTCTTAATTTTTTTGGTCGAAGAAATTATTAATTTTTTAAAAATATAATTATAAAAACTAAATTAATTTTTTTTTTCTTTAATTTTAATTAATTTAATATTTTTTTTATTTCGAAAAAAATAATTTAAAATTTTTAAAATTAAAATTAAAAATTAAATTTTTTAATAAAATATTTCTGTCAAAGAACTTATTTAAAATTTTTAAATATAATCAGATAATTAAAAAAAAAATAAATTAAATTTAAATTTTTTTTTTTTTATTTTTTATAATATTTAAATTTTTAAATTTTTTTTTTTAAATTTTTTAATTTTAAAAAAACTAATTTTTAATATTTAATTATTTTTCTAATTTTAATTTTTTAATAAAATCTTTTGGTTTAAAAATTTTAAATATTTATTTTTATTTTATTTAAAATTTTATTTAATTTAAAAAAAATAATAATAAAATAAATTGGTAGAAGAAATTTTTTAAAATTAAAAATAATTTTTTTTTGCTTGGTTTGAATTAATTGAAATAATTTTTTTTTGTACTTACCTCACAAAAATCCATTTTTATTTTTGCTTCATTTCAGTTTTTCCTGAAAAAAAAAAATAAAAAAAAATTATAACTAAATTTTCAGCAACTAATTTTTTTTTTCTTATGAAGGACAGACCACATTTAACGTTTTTCCGCTAAAAAACAAAAACAATAAACACCAACATCATCAAAAACTACCCTTTAATTGCCCGGATATTGTGTTATTTAGTGTCAAATGAACCATGACTTGACTGCTCATTCTCATTGCCTCCCATGCCAGACCACGCCATGATGTTGCTATTTTATTTACCTGTGGGGAATTTGGGAACAAAAAACTTTCTGTGTGCACGTTATTTTATATTTTTTAGGTTAATTATTATTTTTTGTTGCAGAGTCCTCGTCGTTTTCTGCTGCCATCGTCGTCGTCGGAGATGAACACTTGCCCGCATCACACAACTTGTTGTTTGTGTTTAGAAAATTATTATTATCGTTATTATGAACATGACTGAAAAACTACGAGAAATCGCTCTTTTTCCATGCGAAAGTTTATAAATATTTTGTCGACTATGTAGCGTGATGAAATTTTATTGATAATATTTTTTTTTCTGCTTTTCTATGAACTCTCGTTCGGATGGTCAAACAACACAAAATATAGAGTCCGAAAAACATCAACAAAAAAGCAGAAACTTTTTAAAAGTTGTTCGGGGAAAAATTGCTAAATTGTGAGTTAAAAACCCGCACTTTTACCACATTTTATTTAACTTTGCACGGAGGGCACTTGCGAAGGAAAATATGTGGCACTGCGAAAGTTAAATAGAATATAATTTAGACATAACTTTGGAAGCACAATTTATCCAACCGATATCAAGCGTCCAAAGTACGTACATTTGCAGCAAAAAAAAGTTTAAACTTCCGTTAAACTATCACACAACATTCTTCGTCTTGCTGTTCAAATAGTTTTAAAAATATTTGTTTTTTTCGGAATAAAAAAAAAAGAAAAACAAAAAATTGTCTGAAAATGTGTTTGCATTAGCAACGTTCTCAGTGTATTTTACCACAACTTATGGCTATTTTCTCTCTCTCTCTTTGTTTCGGTCTCTCTGTTTATGTGAGGGTGTGTTCTTTTTCTAAAACAAAATAATAAATACAAAGTTCCGCATAACAATAAAAAAGATGTTGCCTCAAATTGTATCTCATGTCGTTCAAATGTTTTGCCGAAACAAAGTTGTTGCATGACATGGAAGGTTTTGCAAAGGCAACTTTTTTTGCATTTTCTGAGTCAAAATTAGACTATTGATGGGGTCTCATAAAGTACGGAAGCAAAAAGTAACTTTGTGTCGCCAGGTTAAAATAAAATTTTTGCTTTTGCTTAAAAGAATCAAATTTTGCTTAAATATTTATTAACGCAAAATAATTTTATAAAATTTAAAATTTATTTTTTTTAATTATTTTAATTTTAAATTTAATTTTTTTTTATTTAAATTTTTTTTCAAATTCAAATTAATTATTTTTTATAAATATTTTTTTTTATTCTGCTTTTGATTTTACTGAAAAAAAAAATTAAATGAAATTTAAAAATTAATGAAAAAAATTTTTTTTTGATTTATTATTTGTCATTTTATTTTATTTATTTATTTTTTGTTTGATTTATTTTATTTTTTTAAATAAAATTAATAAATTTATTCTATAAATTTAAAGTTTTCTTAAAATATATATTTTTTTTGATAAACATTGTTTTTTTTAATAAAACGTTTATATGTTTTTTTTTAATATTTATCAAAAAAAATTAATTGAAAAAATAAATAAATAAATAAAAATATTAATTTAATAAAATTAAAATAAAATAATTTATTTATTAAAAAAAAAATATTATTATTTTTTCTTTATTTTTTGAAATAAAATATTGTTTAAAAATTAAATTAATTTTTTAAATTAAAATTAAATTAAAAAAAATTTTTTTTAAAAAAATATTTTTGAACAAGAAAAATATTTTGGGGAACTTTTAAATTCATATTAATGAAAAATATTTATTGAATTAATTTTTGGAGAAAAAATTGTTAACAAAAATTTTTTTTGGCATTTTATTTCTTTTTATTTTTATTTGCTAAAGTAAAAGCAAATAAAAATAAAATTTTAAAAAATCATCTTTTATTTAAAAAAAATAAAAATTGAAGGAATGAAGCAAGAATCAAAAAAATTTTTTTTTTCTTCAAAACTTCAAATTTGAAGCCCTGTTTGTGAGAAAATATTCGCTGTAAATAAAATAGAGTTTAATCATCTTTTATGGTGAAATAGTTTACCGCATACTCTATGGTTTTTCGAGCAAAAACGTGTTGGGAAATTTTGCACGTTTTCCGTTCAATTTTTTATCCCCTCACTTCCTCAAGTCGAGCGAATTTCACATTCATGCAGTTAACACCGGTTGATTCAAAGTCATGGACGGCATCGGCAAAAGCGATTACATTCATCACCGTCTAACGTTGCTCGCCTCCTCTATCGGCATGAATATCATCGCTGATGGATGGCACTACAACATTCGTCTTCGGTTATCGCAAACCTTGACATTCTTCGTGCTCTTCTTGTACGTTTTCAACTTGCAGAAATTCCGGAATGACTTCAACTATCTTTGCTACTCGACGATTTTGAATGCTCCGATAATGGGTAAGAAATTTTTTTTTATGGAAATTTTTTTATTTGAGTTTTTTTTTGAAGGAGCTGTTTTTCGATTATACTTTTGGCCAAGCAAATATTTGATCGTTCAGCGACTTTACGAATCCCATCGTAATTTGGATCAAACGAATTTTCACGGAAAACAGGCAAAAATCACCGAAAAATTCAATTATTTCATTAATGTTCTTTGTACTTTTATAATTTTTTCTTTGCTCAGTTTCGGCGTTGCTCTCGCAATTTCTCCATTTTTGTTTTCTTTCATCTTTAATGAGCAACTCGAGCCGCCGCTTCCTCTTTACCTCGTCGGGATTGACGTCGCATCTACCGCCGGTTTCATCGTTAACTACATTTTTCAAGTCATCATCTGCCTAATCGGCATCACCCTCTACTGCTTCATACAAAGTTTAGTTGTTGTTT
The DNA here is from genome assembly GCF_036172545.1 of Culicoides brevitarsis. Lineage (NCBI taxonomy): Eukaryota > Metazoa > Arthropoda > Insecta > Diptera > Ceratopogonidae > Culicoides > Culicoides brevitarsis. The sequence goes on along the minus strand of NC_087085.1, from coordinate 41,260,481 downwards.
TTCACGCATCAGTGGCCGAACAAACAGAAATCTTACGCGCCACGGTACGCAATATCGAGCAATCCATATTAATGAATCAACGCTACCGGATATTAAAGGAGAAATTTATCGCGTTAATTGAAAATCACGATAAAGTGTTGGCGTACGCCAGGGACTTGGAAGTTTTGATGAAGTGTGAGACGATATTTTCTCTCGTTTTTCTTTAATTTGTGATAAGAGATGGGCAATTAGCAAAAATGTTTTACATTATATCCAAATTATTTTATTTAATTTTTTTTAATGATCAAAAAAAATATTTTAATTTTTTTTTTATATAAAAATTAATTTTTATTTATATTTTTTTTTAAGTTAAAAATATTAAATTTTATTAAAATAATATTTTTTAAATGGAAAAAAAATTTTAATAAATTTTTATTTTTTTTTTTAAAAAATTTTCAATTTTTTATTTTCGATTAAAAAATTATTCTTTTGTATTTTCAATAAAAATTAAAAAAAAAATATAAATTTAAAAAAAATTATATTAAAATTGAAAATTTAATTAATTAAAAAGATTTATTTATAAATGTTAAAAAGGGTAAATTTTTTTATATTTTTCTTATTAATTTAAATTTTTTTTTAAATATATTTTTTAAATTAAATTATTAACAAATTAAATTTAATTCAAGTTTTATTTATACTTCAATATAAAAAAAATAAATTATTTTTTTTATTATTTTAATTTAATTAAATTCATCAATTTTAATTTTGTTATTGATTTAAATTTAAAATAAAATAAAATTAAAAATTTAATTTATAAAAAATTAAAAAAAAAAACTTTAAAATCTATCTTTTATTTTTTTAATTATTAATTTTATTAAATTAATTTATTTTAAATCATTTAAAAAAATTAATTATTTAAAATTTTAAATTATATTTTAATTAATTTAATTTAATTTATTTTAATTTTTTTTTATCTGAAACAAAATATTTTTTAGCAATATTAATTTATATTTTTTTATTTTTTTTTATTTTTGATTAAATTTTTAAACTAAAAACTGAAATTTCAGATCAAGTACTGTTAGACGTGACGCCATTTTGTATCGTAACTGTCATCGCTTTATATTATGCCCGTGTTGCCAATTGGTATCCGGGCTACTTATTTGCCATATCGATCATTGTAATAGGATTCCTCAATACGGCGCTAATTGAATTCACGACGATTCAAAATGAAAAGTTGCATCACGAAATTTACGGCACTTCTTGGTATACGGTCGATGTGAAATTACAAAAAATGTACTTAATGTTACTCATGAAGACTCAAAAAACGCAATTTTTCACAATTGGAGGATTGAGACCTGTTGGCATGGATTTGTACTTAACTTTTTGTGAAAGCGTTTATTCGTATTTGATACTTTTGAACGACTTGAGCAGCAAATTTATCGATTAAAAGACACTTTTTGGGTCGTTATTTATAAATTTTACCGCAACACTGGCAACACGGAGCTGAAAAAGAAAATAACAACTTACTTTTGAACAATTATTAAACACTGTCACGAGCAATAAATTGTACGGCAGATGCCGGGAATTAACTAAATTTTTGGTCGACTGTTATTTCTGCCAGTTAGAGAAATTCCTTCTGTTTAAAATTTCGCAGTACAAGGCATAAATTTGAAGGTTTTTCTGCAACAACAAAGTTTCTTTTTAAGCTGTTTTGCACAATTATGACCCATTTTCATTCGATTCGTGCTCGGAAATTGGGCTTTGGAACTAATTTCGGCGGGAAATCCTGTTATTTAGTGCGCGTCTCAAGGGTTTTATGCAAGTAAATTTGTTTTGTGTGTTTGTTATGATGTGTGCACATCAAATTAATAAAACAAAAACATAAAATTCACGTAAAATTCCAGTAAATCATGAAGACGAAGATGGAGAGAAGAGGCAAGGCACAACAACTACGAGCAAAAATAAATAAAAAAAAACGGAGAGAGAAGTAACATGAAGACATATAATTCTGAAAAAATTGCTGTGCTTTATCTTCTTATGCAACAATATGTGAAAGTATAGATACGGAGCCCAACAAAAGGCTAAAAAATTTATACGGACACAATTCATTCGTTCCCATGCAAGTTAGTTACATCTACTTTGGGATCCTCTTCGACTCTTTTTTTTCTTGCTTGCGTTCTGCGATTTCAAAAAACAAGTCACGTCGTTTTTATTTTATGCGAGCTACAATCACACAGTTGTTTTGGTAACAGTAATATTCATAGACAACGCATGAAGAGAATAGACGAGAGTGACTAAACTTTATTATTTTAAAAAATTAAAAAAAAAATTTTAATTTTTAAAAATTAAAAAAAAATATTTTTTTTTGTAATTAACTTAAAGAGATTCAATTTTTTTATTTATTATAATTTTTTATTATATCAAAAATTAAAATAATTTTAAAATTATTAAAAAAAAATCAAAAAGTTATATTTTAAGAAATTAAAAAAACTAATTAATTTTTTTTTAAATTTAATTGAAAAAAAATTAATAATTTTTGAAAATTAAAAAAAAATTATTTTTCTTATGTTTTTAATATATTTTTTAAATTCTCAAAAATAATAAAATTATTTAATTTTATAAATGATATTTTTTAAAATTAACAAATTCAGTCCAAAAAAATAAATTTTAAAAATTTAAGAAAATAATTAATTTTAATTTTGACAAAATTTATATGTAATTTAAAATATTTTTGAAAATTTAAAGAAAATTATTATTTTTTCATTTTTTAATTTAAAATTTTTTTATATATTTTTTAATTCCCAAAAATAATAATTTTATTATTAATATTTTTTAAATTATTGATTTAAGCTTTAATAATTAAATTTTAAATAAAAAAATTTAAAAATGTCAAAAATTTAAGAAAATTAATTTTATTTTAAATTCAATGAATTTTTTTTTAATTAATTAATTTTGTTTATTTAATTTTTTAAACAATTATTTAAACAATAAACAATTACAATTAGAAAAAAAAAACGTTAGTCACCCTAAAAAACAAAGCTCTAAAATGAGAAATAAACCTTATAAATAAAAATGAGTTCTTGTGCCGCTTATTTATAATTTTTATTTATTTATCTGAATCTCACAAGCATTCATTAAAAAATAAAAACGTTTCATTTTCATCCGAGGCGGCTTCAGCAGGATTGAATTTAATGACGAATGCTAAGATCCGTTACATTGCTAATCCATCCGAGATACGGAGCAACTCTGACATATCCAGTCGGCATGCCGCTTTCTAATTAATCATCGAGAAAAATGAGAAAATATTTAATAACAATTAATAAAAAAAAACACGTGAAGCTTACCGCAGCCCGAGGAATGTGTGAACGATGCAACGGCAATTTGTGTGCGAACGCCATCTTCCTCGACAAACAATGGGGAGCCGCCATCTCCGTCGCATGAGCTGTGATGTTCTGCTTCGAAGCCAAGAGCGCAAAGTGTCGAGGGCACAACGATATCTGAACCGTAAACAGGCTCGCATTCTGTGTTGGAAATCACTCGCAAGTCAATGAAGCGCAATCTACGCGAATAATTGGCAGCTAATGATGGAGCGAATGTTAGTGACATTTGATTTTTTTTTGTTTATGAGGAAATTATTTTTTTACCTTCGGTAGTGTTTCGACCAAAACCTGTCAATCTGACTTTTTCTCCGTTGAGGCACATTGGAGTCGACATTGAAGGTAAGTTGATTGGATTTACCATTTCTGTAAAAATTAAAGTCAATTAAATAACAAAAATTAAATTGAACTAAAAAAAATTAATTAATTTTTTTTTTATTTAAAAAGGTTCTACACAGAAAATTTTTTAATAATTTAAAATGTTGACACAGTTTTTGACACAGTTTTTTTGCTCTTGATTTAGTTTTTAAAACAAAACTATGTCAAAGAAAAATTTTTTTTTCAGTTTCAATTTTTTGGCAGTTTTGAGTTATAAAATGATTAAAAATGATAAATTAGAGCCCTCTGACAAATTTCAATCCATTTGGAGCAAGATTTGACAAAAATTGCTTTGACACAGTTTTTGACACAGTTTTTTTGCTCTTGATTTAGTTTTTAAAACAAAACTATGTCAAAGAAAAAATTTTTTTTCAGTTTCAATTTTTTGGCAGTTTTGAGTTATAAAATGATTAAAAATGATAAATTAGAGCCCTCTGACAAATTTCAATCCATTTGGAGCAAGATTTGACAAAAATTGCTTTGACACAGTTTTTGACACAGTTTTTTTGCTCTTGATTTAGTTTTTAAAACAAAACTATGTCAAAGAAAAAATTTTTTTTCAGTTTCAATTTTTTGGCAGTTTTGAGTTATAAAATGATTAAAAATGATAAATTAGAGCCCTCTGACAAATTTCAATCCATTTGGAGCAAGATTTGACAAAAATTGCTTTGACACAGTTTTTGACACAGTTTTTTTGCTCTTGATTTAGTTTTTAAAACAAAACTATGTCAAAGAAAAAATTTTTTTTCAGTTTCAATTTTTTGGCAGTTTTGAGTTATAAAATGATTAAAAATGATAAATTAGAGCCCTCTGACAAATTTCAATCCATTTGGAGCAAGATTTGACAAAAATTGCTTTGACACAGTTTTTGACACAGTTTTTTTGCTCTTGATTTAGTTTTTAAAACAAAACTATGTCAAAGAAAAAATTTTTTTTCAGTTTCAATTTTTTGGCAGTTTTGAGTTATAAAATGATTAAAAATGATAAATTAGAGCCCTCTGACAAATTTCAATCCATTTGGAGCAAGATTTGACAAAAATTGCTTTGACACAGTTTTTGACACAGTTTTTTTGCTCTTGATTTAGTTTTTAAAACAAAACTATGTCAAAGAAAAAATTTTTTTTCAGTTTCAATTTTTTGGCAGTTTTGAGTTATAAAATGATTAAAAATGATAAATTAGAGCCCTCTGACAAATTTCAATCCATTTGGAGCAAGATTTGACAAAAATTGCTTTGACACAGTTTTTGACACAGTTTTTTTGCTCTTGATTTAGTTTTTAAAACAAAACTATGTCAAAGAAAAAATTTTTTTTCAGTTTCAATTTTTTGGCAGTTTTGAGTTATAAAATGATTAAAAATGATAAATTAGAGCCCTCTGACAAATTTTTATCCATTTGGAGCAAGATTTGTCAAAAAAATTGACACAGTTTTTGACACAGTTTTTTTGCTCTTGATTTAGTTTTTAAAACAAAACTATGTCAAAGAAAAAATTTTTTTTCAGTTTCAATTTTTTGGCAGTTTTGAGTTATAAAATGATTAAAAATGATAAATTAGAGCCCTCTGACAAATTTCAATCCATTTGGAGCAAGATTTGACAAAAATTGCTTTGACACAGTTTTTTTGCTCTTGATTTAGTTTTTAAAACAAAACTATGTCAAAGAAAAAATTTTTTTTCAGTTTCAATTTTTTGGCAGTTTTGAGTTATAAAATGATTAAAAATGATAAATTAGAGCCCTCTGACAAATTTTTATCCATTTGGAGCAAGATTTGTCAAAATTTGCTTTGCTTTGACACAGTTTTTTTGCTCTTGATTTAGTTTTTTATGTCAAAGAAAAAATTTTTTTTCAGTTTCAATTTTTTGGCAGTTTTGAGTTATAAAATGATTTGATAATTTTTGAAAATCCATTTGGAGCAAGATTTAAAAAATTTTCAGTTTTTGACACAATTTTGATTTATTTTTAAAATTTAGTTTCAATTTTTTGGCAGTTTTAGTTTTTTTAAAAAATTAGAGCCCTCTGACAAATTTCAATCCATTTGGAGCAAGATTTATTAGTTTTTCTTTTAATCAGAATTGTTTTTATTAAATTTTTTAATTTAAAAAATTAATATAATTTCTAAAATATTATTTTTATATTTTATTTTTTTTAAAATTATCTAGATTCCTTATTATTTTTTTTAACTTTTAAATATTTTTGATTTTCTTTTTAATTTGTTTTTTTTTTTTTGAATATTTTATTTTAATTTTATTACCAAATTTATTTTTTTAATTTTTTAGAGTTGAAAAAATTAAATAAAAAATTACTTACCATTAAAAATCAACCCAATCGGACTATCCCACAGTGCAATATTATTATTCAAATTTTCCGGATTGTAATCTGGATGAGGCGTAAATTTATGACTTGTGATTCTCACATAAGGCTTGGCAAAGTCAACTGTTCCGCAACCAGCTGTCGAAACAATCGTATTAACGACGCAATGAGCTGCTGTCAGGATAAAATGTGGCGTGATGAAAGAACCTCCGCAAACTGTCAACATTCCATTTTCCTTGTAATTTAACAAACTACACATGAAGGGAAATTCTCCTGATTCCGCGAGAACTCCCGTTACAATGCGAGTGTTTTGATCGACGTCATCTTGAGGAATTGCCGAATGCCTTTCTTCTACAGGGTTGGAGCTTCCAAAAACCACGAGGTAAGCGGCGACGAGAAATGCAATTGAAAATAAGTGCTTCATGTTACTGATTCAAATAAGAATTGATGCAACTTTCATGTGCTAAAAATCTTTTTATATGCCAAATTGGGGTAATTTAGATACGATGTTGTTTGCTTTGATTGAATCTTTCATGGTCAACGATAAGATTGCAATTTTGTCTATGAGCCGATTTTTTTAAGTTTTAAAAGCTCATAAAGATCAACAGATAGCGGTCAGTTTTTGTGAGTAATTTGATTTAAGCTTTCCGAGAAGTGAAACCTTTTTCCTAAATTATTATCGAACGAAAATAACTTCCGCTCACAACATCATTTATCTTCCCCGAAGCCATCAACAATTTCCAAACGACCAATTTCCAATGAAAAAAAAAATTAACCGTTATCCAGAATCAATTTCATCAGAATGAAAAAAAAATACACGAGGCACCGACGACGTCAATTTCGTAAAAAGCAAAGTTAGTTGATGTTGTTGATGAAACCAATTTCCAAATGATTTATGCAAATGTTATGGGATGTCAAGCGTCACCACTGTCGCGCCCGCCTCTCGCACTGAGGTTACATCGATCGAACAACAAACCGTGTGTGAATATAAAAATAGACGATAATGATAAAATATTTCGCTTTCGCTCTTTGTGTATATGTTGTTTTTTTTTGCGTCGTCTCTTGAAACAAAAAAAAACTTCTACTTTCCTCATCGCGGCGGTAGTAAAAAATTATGTTTGACATTTTTTGTGCTTTCTTCCTGCGTTCATTATTTATATTTTTATGTGTATAAAAAAGAGTCTGCGACTACGAGGGTGACATTCACGGTTATTATATGGCAGCACATTGATTTTGTTTTAAGCAGGGAACAGAACATGATGTTACTTTTATGTCAAAATTTGATCCCTTTAACGCGAAACGAGATTTTTTCAAAAGTGCTTCAGTCTATCCGCCATTTTGTATTTCATCTTTAAAACATTTCCCGCCAACGACAACTTTCCCGCGCATTTTTTCGCGCTCGCTGAACTTTATAAACAAAAAAAAAAGAGCGTAACACAGAAATTTGATTTATGTCTATTTGATCAACCTCATACCTCATGCAGTTGCCATAAAAAGAGCGGAATGCTGGGATAAAGGTAATCTGTTACTGCTCTACTGTATTCCATCGTTTTTCAGCGAAGAAAATAGACAAATGTAGCATCTGTGATGTTATTCACTGAAATTTTATTGAAATGGAAAAAAATGATAAAAAAAAATTCACACCCTTTTTAATGCATGGAAAAAGAAGCGAAACAGTAGCGCACAAATAGAGCAAATGTTAAAAACACAAAACATAGAACATGAAAAAATTTGTTCATATTGATATAAAAGCATTCAGACCTCATTCGATAGGCACAAAATTTTTGGCGGAAATCGGATAAAGTCAAATTCAATATTATGTTTTTTTTGTTCGTCGCGAGTTTTAAATTTATTCAGTTACATGGCGTCTCCTTTTGACATTTTATGAACTGTTTAACGTCACGTGTCAAGATTTGAAAAAGGCGCCAAATTTAGTAAAAAATTGACACACGAATAAATATTAAAATTTATTCTTAATTTTGAACAATATATTTTCAGAAATTCAAATAATATTGATTAAAATCATAAATGGCGCCATTTAAAAAATTTCCCGCTTAAATTTATTAAGTAAAATTTTCGATGAATTTTTTGTTCGAATTATTTTTTTTTAATTTTTGTTATTCTTCTAAATGTATATTTTCTTCAAAATTTTCCCGCCAAAACTTAAAAGTATAAAAAATTCATTAAAACTTGAATGTTTCAGTTACAAGGCGTCTCCATTTTTTCCGATCTCGTATTTTGACGATCTGAAAAATGGCGCCAAATTGTTCAATATCTTTGAAATTATTCGAAATTTCTTTCAAAATTTTTTTATAAGTAAAAATTATAAAATATATATTTTATTTCATAATTTTAAAGTACTTTTTAACTTTAATTTAAATGAAAATTTATAAAGACGCCATTTAAAAAATTTCCCGCCAAATTTCAAATTCATTACGTGCCCTTCCTGATTGTGAGAAATTTTTCAATAAAATCGAATCTCATAATCGGAATCCGTTTTTCATGCATGAACAGCACAAAATCAATTCATGTCATGCATCTCGTTTCTTTTTCGGGTATTTACATAATTACTTTACAAATTTCCTCGTGTTTCATATCGTTTGCCCGAGAAAAAAACATCAATCATCGTGCATGTGTATGGAAAAAATTTTCAACTTTATGCCATTTGATCCTTCGTTTTTTCTCTCTCTCTCTATTTTTTTCATCCTTTTTATGTGTCTGTGATGTTCTTGCGATCTAAATCAAAACCCTATCCTAATAATTTTTCTGTCTATCACTACGTTTTTTTCGTTCTGTGTGTATCATTTTCATATGTTTAACATAAACTAACGATGATATTATCAACGAGCAGTGCAGGTCATCATCATCATCAAATACGAAAGGAAAAAAAAGAGTTGGAGAACGAATGGACATGGGTATGTAATTTCGTATTCGTACCACGTTTCGCTTATCCAATCTTCCATATCCTATTCTCTCTCTATCGTCGTCGTCGTCGTCGTTCGTAACTGACCTCTTTTTTATGTAATTTTATATTTTTTTTAACATGTGAGGAATTTTATGAAAAAAATTTTCAGCATTTTTGTGACAAAAGTTGTGAGTCAAAAATTATCATACAATAAATTTCGCATGAATCATCGAATTCTGTAGATTTAATAACGATAATTGAATGCCTTTATCGTCAAACAAACAACAAAAACAAATAAATATCCAACGTACAGTACAGCAAAAAGCAATCAGATCCGTATCATTATCAATACACACAATTCAAAGTGATACTCGAGAGATACTTAATTATAATTAGCCGAAAATTTAGTTGGACTCAGTTCAATAAAATAGATGTCGACAACACACACAATTAGGAAATTATCAAATTTTTAGCAATGGAAAAGTGGTATATGGATCGTATTTCGAACTAATCTAGAGCATGTTTCGAAAATCACGTTAGTTAAATATTTTGATGGCGCGACTGCCGTAGGTTAATGCCTTCCGTCAAATGCTATCAAATTAGATGGTTTTCTATTTATAAAGTGAAATTTGAGCACAAAGAGAATTTTACTGTGATTTGATTGATAAAGGTGAAGGACTCTATTGACATAAAGGTTTAATTTAAAGCTGCTTTTGTGATGCGAATCAATTGTAAAATTTGTTTTGTAAATGGGCTTTTGTTAAATTTTGCATTCATTTGATTGATTTGTGATAAAATTAGACTGAAATGCATTAAAATTTTAAAATTTAAAGTTTATATGAAAATTTAAAGAATTTATGCTGAAAAATTTTTTTTTAACAATTTTTTTTTATTTTATGTTTAAAAGTAAAAATTTTAACAAAAATTTTGAAAATATATTTTTTTTTTATTTTTAGGTTTTAAAATTAAATTTTTCAAATAAAATTTGAAAATATTTTTTTAATTTTTTTTTATTTATTTTTTAAAAATTAAAAATATATTTACTGACTATATTTATTTATTTTTTATATTTATTTAATAAAATTAATTAATTAGTTAATTATTGTTAAAATTTTTTTGTAAGAATTTTCTCCGATTTGAAAAAAAAAATTTTTTTAAATCTAAATTTATTCAACTTTTAATAAAAAATTTATTCAACTTTTAATTTTTTTATTTATTTGATTAAAAAAAATTTTTTTATTTAATTTTTTTATTTATTTAAATTATTTAAAAATTATTTTTTTTAAATTTTAATTTTTTAAAATTTTTTACAGAAAATGTCAAAATAATAATTTTTTTAATAATTAGAAATAAATATAATTATTTAAATTAATAAATTAACACAAAACTTTGCGCATTAATTTTTTTTTATATTTTGTTTTTCAAAAATTTTTAATCAAATTTTTAAATTTAATTTTAATAATCAATAATTTATTTTTTAATTTTAAATATTTTTTTTTATTTTTATAAAAAATAATAATGAATAAAATAAATAAAAAAATATTATTTTTTTTTTTTTTTTGAAAATTTAAAAAATAATAAAAACATAGAAATAAATGGAAATCCTTTAAAAATTATAAACTCCTCAAAATCAAATTTGAAAGCATTCTTAAAAAATTTTCTTTTCATTTTTGTAACCAAGAAACCTTTTTTTCGTTTCACAGCAAATTTTATTCGTTATGCGAACACCGCATCATATTTCAACAAATAAAAAACTGGCTCATCTAGGATAACAACTCTCCATTCTCTCAACACACACACGTTGAATACCCGATACGGACAACAAAGAGGATAATATAATAGCGAAATATGATCATAACCATTACTTTCGTTCCACAAATTTATTAGTTTATATACCAACAAAACTTAAAGTTGCACAGAAAAAAATGCTCCAGAAAAAAAACTGTTAACTTTTCTTTCACTAAATGATAATTTGTGATGTTATTATGACTAACGGTTGCTTTGTGGCGACTCTTTTGCATAAAAATGCGATTTTTTTGCATTACTCCCTCAGTCTTAAAGGCTTAAGTTGCATAATTGCACAAAAAATATAATCCCCAAGTTTGTAAAAAAAAATATGAATAAAATACAAGTTTTTTTTTGTGTGTTCGCCATTGTGCGAGTTGAAAAGTATTCATAAAAAAAAGAAAATTTTTATTAAATTATTTGTCCAAGTAGAGTTTTTATTGTGGTAAAACTGTTTCACTTTTTTTCTGGATTTTCTTCCATTCATCTGTGCAAAATGTGTACAAAGCCATAAGTCTCATGTAATAATAATAATCGTAATAAAAAATTAGTTGCTGTACAATTGCATGCCGGCATCTACGACGAAGAATTTTTTTTCGCAGTAGAAAAAAAAGAGACATTTTTCATTATTTACTTTATATAATTTTTTCTTCTACTTTTTTTCACTTTAGAGCTCTTTTTCGTCGTAAAATTTCATTTCGTGCAAGTTATCGTCAAAAATGTCGTAAAACAATACCATTGGACCAAAAATAATGAAATATAAAAGTTTGTAGCGGTAAAATAAACGAACCATTATTTATCCTCAATTTCAGAGAAAAAAAAAGAGTCGAAACTTCTTTGTCGTTATTTCACACACATGTGTCGGTAGAGAGGAGTGGAAAATGTTGTCGCCTGCCATCACGGTAAGAAATAATTTATCAATTCGATATTTATTAACACAATAAAGCACAATTTTATGTCACCAACTTTCCTTATATGTATCAAGCGTATAAAAAATATATATTAAAAATAATATGTTGAAGCTTTTTTATCCTTCGTTTTTTTTTATTTAACGCATTTCGAAGAAAAAAACAAAAAAAAATGAAATAATCGGAGTCATTTGGTTAAAATTTTCATAATGTGCATTGGGCTAAAAATTTATTGAAACTTAAAAATAAAAATATTTAATGTAAAATTTGCATTGGGTTAAAAATTTTGAATCTACATTTAAAAATTTTTTAAAAAATTTAATTATTTTTTTTAAATTTAAATAAGAAATTAATATTTAAAAAATTTAAATATGGAAGAAAATTTCTTAAAAAGAAAGAAAAAAAACTAAAATTTGCATTGGGTCAGTTTAAACTTTAAGAAAAAAGAATGTGCATTGGGGCAATTTATGCAATATATGGAGTTTAAAATTTTCTTAAAGAAAAAAATAAAATGTACATTGGGCTAAAAATTGACTGAAAATTTAAAATAAAAGAATTAAATGTAAAATGTGCATTAGGTTTAAAATTTTAAATATGCATTGGGGCTAAAATCTAAAATGTTTTCTTTTTTATCATAAAAATACGGAAATTTTGCGCATAGAATAAAATTTTCTTTATAGAAGGAAAAATCATAAAATTTGCATTGGGTCAAATTAAAATTTAAATTAAAACTTAATTAAAAAACTTAAAATGTAGATTGGGTAAAAACTAAAATTTTCACAAATTTGATAAAATTTTCATTTTTAGATAAAAAAAAAATGTGCAATGAGAAAATTTATATATTGTGAAACTCAATTTTACATAAAACAAGAAAATTCAAAATGTGCATTGGGTCAATTTAAATTTTAAATTTAATGCAAAATATGGATTGGGAAATTTTTCTTAAAGAAAAAAATTTTTGAAAAAATTAAAAATTGAGTTTCACATTGGGCAAAAAATTAAAAAAAAAGCTTCAAAAAAAATTTAAAAATGTGCATTGGGCTATTTTTAACGACAACGATTTTCAATGTCAAAATGCGATAATATCGTTAAACTTTTTTCCTGATGAAAACTTTCTACTGTGACATTTTTGTATTTAAAGAGATGTTGAGAGTATTTTTCTCTTATTTATTTCGGATCACACACACGCCCCGAGGAAAGTTTGCTTTTTATTCAATTACATTTTTTGATTGAAAAATATTCCCGGTGTTTGTGTTGACTCCGCTTCCATGTGCGGGGATCATCATGACTTACATTTTCCTTCTGCTGCGAGTTGTGGGCGAGTAAAGGGGGAAACACGAAATAAATCCTCGTTTTCTTGCTTCGTCACTGCATGCAGTAAGTTACCTTCCCGTAGCATCGCAGGTATGCATTTGGCACATATTTGAAAGTTAAAAGCTCCATTTATTTTATAAATTTCTTTTTTTTTTCTCTTGCAATGTCGATACATCGTGTATTAATAATATTTATGGCTCGAAATTGCCAATTGCAAGGAAAGACAGTTATTTTGTAAGAAAAGTACATTTTTTGACAGTCGTTGGTTGGTCGACGGGAGTTAAGAGCTTCTTGGGAAGTACTTTAAAAAGCGATATATAATCCAGTTATGGCGGTGACGACGACAAAATGGACATACTAACAATAAAATGTTGTCGATATGTTATAAATTTTCACTTAAGTTGACACTTTCTTCCTGTGTATGACTTTATTTTTTCGTCGTTGCCGATATTTTGTGTTTGGATACAGACAATTAGTTTGTCATTTATTGCGTTAAATGACGTCATTAGCGATAACATCGATGACTAACGATGATTTGTGAGGCAGTTTGAGTCGTATTTCTTGTACTACGTGTCTGATAACAAAAAAAAAATCAATGAACAATTTTTCTTGAAAAAAAAATAAATTAGGTATTTTTTTTTTTGGAAATTTGAGTAAATTAACGTCAAGTTGTTTTTTTATTCAAATAATTTAAATTTGAGATTTTTTGTGTGAAAAACTACTCAAATTGTCTTCATTCACTCAATTTCCTTTGAAAACGTGTAACAAATTTTTGTTTCATGTTTCTGTGAGAGGAACGTCCTTTTATGATTCCCATGAGTAATTTCGTATTCTTTGGTCTTTCGTGTGATTTTTCTCGTTTACATAGCTCACTACTTGATGAAAATTTGTTTTTTTTTGTTCTCATTCTAAAAGAAGAAAAAAATCGTTTTTGAGGAATTTTTCTGTCTTGTCAAATTTTTATTAAAAATTTTAAATAAAATTTATTTATTTTTAAAAAATTATTAAAAATAATTCTTTAAAAATAATTTAAAAATAAAATTAATAAAATTAAAAAATAAAATTAAATTATAAAAAAAAATTTATAAAAATTAATTTATTTAAATAAATAAATTAAGCATTTAAAAAATTAAATTTAAGTTTAAAATTTAAATTTTTAAAATATTTTTTTAAAATAAAAATAAATTCAAAAATACTTTAAAATTAAATTTAAAAAAAAAATTAATTGAACATTTTTAATTTAATTTAATAACAATTTTTAAAACATTAATTTTTTAAATTTTAAATAATTCCTTCTTGAAAAAAAAATTATTATTTCTTTTAATAAAGTAAGAATTAAGAAAATCAATACAAAAAAACTAAAAATAAATAATAATTTAATAAAATGGATAATATTAAAAGTTATTCGAAATTTTTTAAAATTAATTTAATTAATTAATTTTTAATTTATTTATATATTTTTTAATAATTTAAAAAATACGCTTAGCTTCTTCAAATATGTAAAAATAAAAAAATCTTCTTTTTTTATTGCCGCTTGTCATTTCAATGCCGTTCACTCCCCCCTTTTCATTACAATCAGCAAACATTTATCTCATTTAAATACGTTTTTTTTTTCATTTATTTTTCTTCATTCACAAAAAAGGCGCACTTTTCATCAAACATTTTCCTTCAATTGACAGCGTTTTTTTTTAACTAACAAAAAATGTACTGAAATTCATTCAAAAAGGTAACAACAAAAGTCTGATTGTGCTCCCGTAATTGCTACGTTAATGTTACATTTTTTCTGTGTGTCGCAAACACATGAATTGTTGTCTGAGTCATTGATCGGAAGCAATATTTATTTTGAAAGAGAGAGAAAAAAAAATAAATAAAGTAGGCACTCGTGTGTGTAACAAGTTTATTTTTGTTCTTTTGTAATGTTTCATTTGTCGCACAATGGAAGAAGAAGCTGCAAAGGAGTAAAAATTCACACAATGAAACTTTGTTAATATGATCTCTTCAGAAATACTTTGAAAATTCTCTAAACTTTGTCAATATTCTTTAAAGAACACTTTAAAAAATTATTTAAAATATTTTAATTAGAAAACTTTTCCAATCATAAAAGTGTGAATTAGTTTTTTTTTTGTTCTTCCTTATATTGTCACGGAGAAAAATAAGATGTTTATTCAATAGATTTTGTCTGCGGTGGTTTGTTCGAAATAATAAAAGAAAGAAAAGTTCTGGATTTTTTTAATGACAAAACTTCTCAAATGAAGATCAAAAACAAAAATAAAAGGGAATAATTTTCGTTTTCTCCTTTTTTTATACGTTTTTAATGAATGTCGTTTAAGATTCAAAGTTTCTTCTACTTTTACTTTCATGTTTAATTTTAATTTAATATAATATCAAATAATATCGTAATTCGCAAAAATGAATGAAATAAAAAATTAAATTATTAAAAAAGTTAAATTATAAATTGAGGTTAATTTGAACGAACGGAGCAATATTGTTAATTTAATAATTTTTAATGAATTTTGTTATAATACCGCAGCACCCGTCGTTCGGCTGTGAAGTTCAGTATCGTGCTGCGAAATGATTTTTCACTTGTGCTTTTATGCGTTCATTGACCTTTGTTTTTGGTTCAAAGGCCTTTGAAGAAATTTAATATTATGGCATTTTTCGGAGAAGTCAATTAATTTTTTTTGATTGAATTTTTTTTATTTATTTTAATTTTTTTATTATGAATTTTTTTTAATTTATTTTTTTTTAATTTTAAAAAAATTAAAAATTTTTATTAGGGAGTTAATTTATTTAATATATTTAATAAAAATATTTTTTATTTAATTTTTTTAAAATTAATTTTTTTTATTATTTTTATTTTTTTATTATTTTAATTTTTTATAATTTTTTTTAATTTTTTTTTTTTTTTAAATTTTTTTTTTTTTTTTATTTTTTTTTTTTTATTTATTTTTTTTAATAATTTTTTTTTTTTAATTTTTTTTTATTTTATTAAATTTTTTTATAATTTTTTTTTAATTTATTTTTGTTTTACTATTGAAAAAAATATTTAAAATAAAATTTCAACAATTTTTTTCCTTTAAAACAAATTATTATTAAATTTTTGAAATTTTTTTATTTTTAAGTCAATTACATATTTTTGATTGAAAATATTTATTTATTTTTAATTTTTTTAATTATTTAAAAAAAAATATTAAACTGTCAAATTTTTCTCCTTTAAAAAAATTTAATATTAAATTTTTTGATATATTTTAATTTAATGTCCTTGGACAATATTTTTTCCTTAAAAAAAAATAATAAGAAAAAATAAAATTACAAATGAAGATTCAATTATGATAAATTTTTATTAAACCTTCTGTGCAACAAACAAACAAATAAACACTCAGGAGTTGTGAAATCTCGAAGGAACAGATGATAAATTTACATTAAATAACAATCAAATTATGAAAGAAGCCCGTCGCGACAACAACAGCATCATTTGACTCATTTCTGATTCATGGAAAAATTAATATAAAAATATTAAAATGAAATTATTTTTTTTTCTTCCATACAAATGTCATGAAAATGAGAAAAGGACACAGAAAAAAAATATAAAAATAATAATAAACGAATTAAACTTGACTTCTTTCATTATTTTTTTTTTATTAAAATAATCATTGAATTTTAATAAAAAAAATTTCTTGAAGGATTTTTCCAAGTTAAAAAAAAAACAGCTGATACCGAAGGTCATTTTATCATTAAAAAAATAAAATGTTGCTAAATAACTTCTTTTGTTCCGCATTATTTGAACAAAACGGAAATTGCCGCTAAAATCTTCTTTAATTACGGTGGCTATAAATAAATAGACTTTAATGCATTTCTTATGAAAATTTATTATTTTCTTCTTGAAGAAAAAAAAAAAATAAATAAACCAACAAAGAAATGCATTTTAAGCCGACAAACAAGCACAAAAGCAACAAAACAAACTCTAATTAAAAAGTTTTCCATTCAAAAGTATTTATTTTTCGCAAAACCCGAAAACGAAGAAAAACACAAAAAATAGCGGAGTAAAAGTCTTTGCTTATCTCAAACTCCATCAGTGTTTTGTTATTATTAGTCTTACAAAATAAACCCGTAAAAAAACGAAAAATTAAGTTTTAAATATCCGAACAAAAAAAAATTTCTTCATTTGTATTTATTTTTCACGAAAATAAACTCTTCTCAATTCAAGATTTCCGACAATCAACAACAAAGCTGATTGTTATTGAGAGAAAAAGAAGAAACTTTTACGCCGGATTTTCGTCTGCTTCAAAGTTGAACTTTTCTGAGCAAAAGACGATTATTTTGATAAAACTATGCCAAAAATTTTTCAAAAAGAAAGTTGTTGTTTGTTCAATATCATTAGGCAGATTGAGTTTTACACACACGAGAAAAGTCGTAAACGTTGCAAAAATTTTTCCGACAATGGGCGTTTCAAAGCCCGAATCAAATCAAAATGAAGTCATCAGATAAAATTAAATAACTCAATTTTTGTGTTAAATAAGCAAAAGTTGAGTGAATAGTTTTCATCAACTTGCCGCTTTTTTTTTGTTCGTAATTGGTTTGTTGGAGCTGCTTTTGTTATCATCCAGTTGGATTGACGGAAAAAATTGGAAAAATATCAAGTAAAGTTTTTTTTTGTGTCTTTTATCTCGTATTTCAATCGTCATTTGTGTCTCCGGAGAGAGAGACAGAATGAAGGAGAAGCGCATCGTTGAGAGACAAAGGCGTTTGTTCGCTCCCTGCACAGATGTTGCACTTGATTTATCGTCCCGCTTAGACATTGCCGGAGTAAAGTGGCAACTACTGCGTATGATAACTAATAATGATATAAAATAGTTGAAGTACGAGGAAAAAAACTTTGTCTTTTTCAATTTTACTTGACCTGACATACGCTCAAGTGCACTGCGGATGGAAAAGGTACGAGTTTTGTTTCATTTTAATAATTTTTGAGGTTATTTTAATTTTTTTAATGCTTGGTTTGAATTAATTGGAATAATTTTTTTTTTGCTCAATTTTACATCATAGAAGGGTTTCATCTGAAAAAAAATTAAAAAAAAATAAAATTAGATAAATTTTGGAGTTTTTAAATAATTTTACCTTTTTTAAAAAAAAAAAATTAAAATAATTTAATTTTAATTGAAATTTAAATAAAAATAATTATTTTAAAAAAATTGAATTTTCATAATAATTCAATAATTTTTAATTTATTAAATTTAACTTTTTTTTATTTATTTAAAATTTAAATTTATTTATTTTTATTTATTTTAAAATTTTTTTTTTTTTAATTTAAATTAAAATTAATTTTTTTAACTTTTTTTCAATAATTTTATAGATTTAAAAAAAAGCATTTGAAAATTTTTTAAAATAAATTATTACCTAATTAATCTTTTTAATTTAAATTAATTAAAATTAAATTTAATTTATTTAATTTTAATTTAATTAATTAAAAATAAATTATTATTAATAAAAAATTAAATTAATAATAATTTATTTAATTAAAAATAAGTAATTAATTTTATAATTATTAGCTATAAAATAAAAAAAAAAAATTAAATTTTTAATTAAGTTTTTATTTACCTATTAATTTAATTTAATAAATTTTATTGAATTATTAAATTATTTACCTTAAAAAATTAAATTTTCAATTAATAATTAATTAATTTTTAAAATTTATTTTTTAAAAATTTAATTAAAAAAATTTAAATTAAAATTTAAAAAATTAAAAAATAAATCAAAATTCAAAAAAAATTAATATAACTGAAATAATTTAAAAATAATATTTAACATAAATAATTCTTAATTATTATTTATTTTTTAATTTAATTTTTATATTTAAACGATTTTTAAACTTCTTTTCCATTTAAATCTCATAATTTATCTCTTAAAAACTTAAAATTACTCATTTTCCTTCCACAGAGCACCGTTCAAAATTAAATAATAATAATTTCAGTCTGCAGTTACTACTGCATGCCACGCTCCCGGGGTAATTTATGATAAAAGATGACAAGAATTGACACTCACAAAAAGAAAAGAACGACGCGCATCACAGCTGCAAGCTTTAATTTTAAATTTTTCGTGACAAACATTTACTTTCGCATTTATTAAAAAAACAAAAATAAAAGAAATCTGGAAAAAATCACACAACAACAACGAAAAAAAAAGTACATAAACCCACAAGAAATATCACATAACTGTCACTCATAATTTGTATCAATGTGACTCCATGTATCGGAGTGTGTGACAGAGCATGAAATGGTGAACGAACTTGCAAAAGTAACATATTCGAGTTGTGTTCATTCCGAGGCGAAGATAATAAATGTCATATATTTTCTATTCCATTAGGTGAAATAAAATGTCTCTTATCATGTAGCCGCTCTTCATCGTGTGTGTGTGAGAACATCCATTTTAAAGTCTGGAGAAGAGAGACATAACCACTTTGTGCAATAAGTAGCTCGAAATGAAAGTACATTTATCACACACGAGAGGGAAAATCGGAGTTGGGAGCTCGATGAATGCAGTTGAAATCGAAAAATGTTGCAAAATATTAAATTAATATTCAATTTCCTGTCATTTTTGTTACAATTTTTGACACTCATCCAGAGACCGAAAGATAAATAGGGAATAAATTTGACGTATCTAATGAAGCAAAAGTAATCAAATGGAAAATTTTTGCTTGCAGAAATTGCATGAAACCGAAAGACGAAGGAATTGATTTTCCAATAAAATATTCCCTCCCTCAGAGACTTACTTGAAAATGTCTTCGCACTGGCTTTAAATGTCATCAATTTATCATAAAATTGAATGCATGGACAAAGTATCCTCGGCGGAGAATGGAAGGGAAATTCATGAAAAGAGCCACACGATAAAAGGAAAATAATAACTATTCATAATAAATCTCCAGATTTGTTTTTCTTCTACACACACAGACATTCCTTCTGGAAATTGCGGGAAATTAAAAATAAAAAATTATACTTACAAAAAATAATTTTTTTTATGGAAACATTCAAATATTGCAATTCTCACAAATTAAAAAAAAATAAATTATTTATAGAATATTTATGGAAAAAATTCAATTATGACAATTTTCACTAATTAAAAATAAAATAAATTTTTTAATAAAATAATTTTAAAAAAAAATTTTATGACAATTTTTTTACAAAGAATAAAATATTTTTTTTTAATAATAAATTTTAAAAAAACTTCTAAAAAATATTTTCCATAATTTTTTTTAATAAATAAAATTAATTATAAATTTAATAATATTTTTTTAAAAAAAATAATTTTTTAAAAAAATTTAAAATTAAATTTTAAAAAACAAAAAAAAAAATAAATTTAATTTTTTTTTATTTAAAAAAATATTTAAAAAAATTTTTTTTTTAATAATTTTAAAAAAAAAAATAATTAAAGTTTTTTAATTAAATAAAAAAAATAAAAAAAAAAGTCTTAATTTTTTTTAAAAATTAATAAAAATAAAAAATTAAAAAAATTAAAATTAAGTTTTTAAAATTAAATTAAAAATTAAATAAAAATAATTGAAAAATATTTAATAAATAATTTTAAAAAAATTGAAATAAATAGAAAAAAATAAATTATATTATATTTAAATTTCCCGCATCCGTTGGAAGAGAAAAGAACATATTTAATGATAAAATTGTTTTAGCACACATTTACCGCATTCCCTTCTCGCAAGTAGGTACCTGAAACATTCTTTGGGCATGAAATAGAGCAGGACCATATCAATATTTAATTTAATTGTGGCATTTAATGGTCCTCTCATCTTCTCATTTAATGCCCGAAGTACAAACATATTTTATAGATAATTGCGGGATTGCCATCCTTTCGTCCCCTCTCGGTTTTTGGAACTTGTGTGTTTTTCCGTACAAATATAGAGAGAGACACATAAAACAATAAAACACGGGAGAAACGATGTTTTGGAAGTTTCGAACAATAAACATGGATGTTTCCCGGAATGAAAATGAGAAACATGCATAAGATTAAGTTCAAGCGTATCCGATTTTGGCATTGCCTCAAGTTGGTATTATTTTAAAAGCAAAATAATATTATCATAATGTTTATAATGAAGACGAGAATTTTACTTTATGAGGAAATTTTCGAGTGAACAGTAAATCCCGTAGTTGCTCTAAGTGAAATTAATGAGATTAAGAAAGTTACAGAGAAGAATGGAGTTTGAGATGCGATTTCGTGAAAAATTTTCTTTAAATAATTTTAAAGATTTTTGTTTTCATTAAAACTATTTAATTCATTTTTTGAAATTTTTAATTAATTTTTTTAAAAGTAAATAATACCTAAGTTTAATAAATTAATTTTAACGAATTTTAAATTATTAATTAAATAATTATCATTTTATTTATTTTTTATTATTTATTTTTTTTTTATTTTATATTATTTATTTTTTTTTTTTATTTATTTTAATTTTTATTATTTTTTTTAATTTTAAAAAATAATTTTATTTTAATTTTTTAAATCTAAATAATATAGAATTTTAAAAATATTATTTAAAATTAAAATTAAATATAAAAATATTAAATATTTTAATTAATTAAAAAATTTTTTTTTAAAAATAAAAATAATATATAAAAAAAATATTTTGAAAAAAATAATTTTTTTTTTATATGAATGATAAGTTTTTGAACATAAATTTTTACTTTTTAAGTTCTTGATTAAATGAAAAAATAATTAAAAAATTTAATTGATTAAAAAATAACAGGGTTGCCAATAGCAAAAAAAATCTATTTGAAAAAAAAAATAATGATTTTTTTTTTGAAAAAATTTAATTTTTTATATAAAAATAAATTTAAAAAATTTAAATTATCAGAAAAATTTGAAAAATTAATTAAAATAATAATAAAAAAAAAAATTGGCAACCCTGAATATCAAAATCTCATATAAAATTTAACGCCATCTATCGTCAATTATTTTAAAAAAATAATTTTTAGGTAATTTTCTTCATAAAATCACACTTCCTTTCAAAAACATTTTCAAGTTGCAAAATAATTAGAACTTCTCATTAACATGACTTATTCCCTCATCAAAGTAAAATTTTGCAACATACATTAAAAGCTTACACGAAAAGACGAACAAACAGTTAATTTACGGCACGCTGAATAAAATTCTGAGAAATTCCTTCAATCAACAGACATCATGCGAGTTTTCCTCAAACAAAACAAAAATAAGTGAGTTCTCGGTAAATAAAGTCTGTCATAAATAGAAATTCGCAAAAAAATAATTTCATTCAATTTTTTCTTGGAAAATTATCACAAATGAAAAAAAAATAAATTTGAGGAAATTTTTTTTCTTAAGAAATTTTTTAAAATAAGAAAAAGAGATAAATTGTGGAAAATTTCAATTCAACGAAATTTCAACACTTTTTTATTTATTTGGAAGTGACAATTTAAATAAAGTCATAAAAAATCCATATCCGAGAGTAATGTGCTTAAAGTAATAAAAGGAAAGTGTAAATACTATTAAGCAAAAAAATGTTACTTTCTAAATGCATTAACAAAGAGTGCTTCTTACATGCGTTGCCACAGCCACGTACGCAAGGACCTTGCATAATAATAATATATGTAAATATAAAAGACGGAAAAATGTCTGTTTAAATGCATTAACTTACCCCCGCTTCGTACGCTGCGAAAGCTTTTTTGAGGTGATTTTTCCCGAAGGACCGGCTTCCCCGCATTCGACAGGTTTCGTCTCCGCGTTCGTTCGCGTTTGCGCACCGCCCAACTGTCAAAACACTTGCATGCCTTAATGATTTTTAGGGGGTTCATGCCACTCTCTTACGCTAGTCATCGGTTTTTCGTGCTTCCTGCATGTTGTGTCGCAGCAGCAGCCAAACTTGTCGCAAAAAATTAAGATTTTTTCCTTTTGTCTGAGACACAGAAATAAATTTCTCTCAAAAAATTCAGAAAAACAAAAATATTGTGTGGGCAAAAATAATCGGTTAAGTCATTAAACAAGCCCGACGGGAAAAAACCCACGAAAAAAAGGAAAATTTAATCAAACAAATCCAATTTATTATTATTATTTGTGTCAAATCATATGTTTCTCTCTCGCGCTACGAGAACGAAAGGAGCGAATGAGTGACACTCGAGAAAGGATGTGAAGAAGAGAAAACAGAATAAATTATTCAATTTGTGTATTCGCTAAAAAAAAACGAAAAATCTGTGAAAATGTGAATTTTTTTTTTGTGGAATTGAATTTTCTGGAATTGAAATAAATACATCCTGTGTGTAAATAAAACGAAAAAAAAAATGAAAAGATAAATAAATAAGAAAGTTACTGTCCCCATGCCAAAATATGTTGCTCGCTAATAAAGATCTACTACGTCACGAGGAATGCTGCGTGCCGAACACACGAAAATATAAAAAAAATAATAAAACGAATAAAGAGGAAATTGGAAAAAATATATAATAATATTATTTACTCATGCTAATATTTTACTGAAATAATTTTTTTTCCTCCGTGTGTGTATTTTTTCGCAAATGGAAAATTATGAGCCAGCAGCTGTGAGTCCTACGCAGCATGTTACTTGACATACATATTCAATTGTTATTATTATGATAATATTTATTATGAATATTTTGGACTCTCCGAGGATGAGGAAGTGAAATTGAAAACAAAAAATAAATAAATAAAATGAGGAAAAAATTTTTTTAATATTAAAAAAAATTATTAATAAATAAAAAAATACAATTTATTAAAAAAAAAAATAAATAAAAAAATTAAAAATTCGGATAATGAGAAAAAAATTTTTTTTTTTTTTGATAAAAATTAATAATAAATAAAAAAAATACAATTTAATATAAAAAATAAATAAAAAAATAAAATATTCGGATAATGAACTCGATAACGAAGCAAAATTAATCTAAATCAATCAAAAAAGTTTAGTGATGAATAAAAAAAATAAATAAATATCAATGATGATATAATATTAACAAAAAAAAATATTCAGAAATAAAATCAAACGATCAACATAATTGATTGATGCGTTTCGACATTCATTCATAGAAAAAAAAAATATAAAAAAAATATTAGAAAAAAAATTGTTCGGTGAAAATGTGTTGTGAGTGGCAAAAATACCTCAATAAATAACAGAAATATTTATTTAGCAAAAAAAAAATTGTTGTTGATCCCATCTTTAATGTTCAATGTCAGCATCAGACAAATGGTAAGTTGACCGAAAAAAATTATTTCAGTTTTTTTCTTGTTTCTCGAAAAAAAAAATAGACTCCTTCCCGCACGGCAATAAATTTTCCTGCTGAATTCCAAGCCCGCATGTCTCAAGGACTACTAACCTATTTGAATTTGTCATTTGTCAACTCAACAGCGCCGTGTATAGGTCCGCACAGTTCACTTGCGAAGCAAAAAAGAAAAATAATACAATTTCTTTGCCAATTCGGAAAACTTTTTTTTTTCTTCGTCTTTCTTTCTCTCGGCTATTCTTATTTCAATCTTTTATCTGCTTCCATTGTTCCACTTTTGGGTTTTTTCTTTGCGTTTCCTGCTTCCGTGCGTGTTTCTACGGGCATAACGTTTGATTAATGTTCATAGAATTTCTGGTCCATTGTTGCAAAACAATTGTCCAATGGAGGATTTTAGTTTTAAATGTCTGATATTGGATTACTAAAAATTCTTTTTTTGTGTGATTACTTTAAGAAATGGAGAAAAAATGATCTTTGACCGTTAAAAGCTCAGACAATGTCCTATTTTTAGTCATGATGATGCAAACATACGTTCGTCTTGAAGTAAAAAAAAATTACGGAAGAACGATGGAGAAGTAATAAGGCTTACGGATGACATTTTATTAAAAAATTGAACAAAAGATTCTTCTGCCGAGTACTTTCGTTACATACTTGAGTGAAATTGAATTTCTTGATGTTAAACGGATAAATGAATAAATACGAGGCGTTTTCACTTGTTTATGTCGTCCCTTGTTGTTTACTTACCTGCTTATTCAATTTGTTTTCAGTGCTTCAACTCCTCACACATCTTTCGAAATTTTGCTGGATTTGATTTAATAATGGGTAGTTTTGTGTGTTTTCTTATTTTATAACGACATCCGTTAAACTCATGACTGCACAAAAGGTTTTCCGTGTTTGCAGTTTTTATTGACAAATGTGTGATGTTATATGTGTGAAATGGAAAATTGAAGGGAGTTTAGATTTTTCGTTATTTTTTTTAAATTTATTATATTTTTTTTTCTAAAATTACGAAAAATTTAATTTAATTAATTTAAAAAAATAGCTAATAATTTAAAATTTTGACTCAAAAATTTTATTTATTGCAAAATTTGAAGTATTCGTAAATAATTATTGAATTTTAATAAAAAAAATTCTCTTTTTGTATTTATTTATTTATTTTTTTTTTATTTTATTTTATTTTATTTATTTTTTTATTCATATGATTTTAAAGAAATTAAAAAAATTCACAAAAATAAAATATTTTTTTAATAATAATTTTATTTAATTTCGTTAACATTTATTTAATTAGTTGTAAAAAAATGTTAAATTTTTAAAAGTATTAAAAAATATTTTAATAATATTAAAATATAGAAAAAATTAAAAATATTAAAGTTTTAAAAATAATTAAAAAAAATAATAAAAATTATAAAATATTAAAAAAATTTATTTTAAGAAAAAATTTATTGTTTTAACAATTTAATCTTTTTTTTTAAAATTATAAAAATTTTTTAAATCATTAATAATATTTTTTTTAATAATTAATTTATTAATAAATAAAAAAATAAATAATAATTTTATTTAAATTAAAATTGAAAAATTTAATTAACAAAAAAAATTTCAGAAAATTGATTTTTTTGCAAACTAAAATTTAATTTTATGAAAAATTTAAAAACACTTAAAAATTTTTTAATTTATTAATTGAGAAATAAAATATTACTTAATTGATCAAATATTTCAAAAATTTTTAATATTTTTAATTTTCAACATAATGTTCAAGATAAAAAAAAATAAAAATATCCTCTTTTAAATAAATAAATAATTTTAATAAATTAAAAGTTAAAAAATTAATTAATTAAAATAAAAAATTAAAATAAAAAAAATAAAATAAATTTAAATAAATAATAAATTATCAAATAAAATAAAAAAATAAATTAATTTAAAAAAAAAAAAAAATTTTATATTATATTTTTTCAAACATTGTTCAAAAATAAATAAATAAAAGGATAAAACCACATTTACAACGCTTTGCACTTAATTTGATTGCCGATGCCAAGTAAGTCGGCATGACAGTTGAAAAGAGAAAATTACGGATGTGGATGTAAAATAAACACATAAATTCATTAAACATCAAAGCAAAACGTAAACGACGATGACAACGACAGGATCTGGATACAAAGTCATCGCTGCAAGCAGTAAAATAACAAACACACTTTATTTATTTATTTGTGTGAAACGTTATTCAAACATTTTTCCTTAAAAAAAACACGAAGATGCATCTTACTCGTGTTTGTTAGTTAGTAAATGAACATAATTTAATTAAAAGAACGTTTTTCCTTCGTTTAAACTTTTTCCCGATGAAAAGTTGTGTGTTTATGTGGTTTTATAAAAGAGAAATCAGTCCCAGATATTTTTTTTCAATATATTTACGAAAGTTTTACGCTTCAAAAGACTGACAAAGCGTTATCTTGTTCAAACAAAAATTTTATTAAAAAGTCTCCAATGAAATGATTGAAATGCATATGAGTTTAAAATGTAAAACTACTGCAAACATTTTTTTTTTTTTTTTGAAAAACGAATCATTAAAAAGTTTGTGGTTTTTGTCTTCAGGCTTTGAATTTCATCGAAGTCAGTAAAAAAATTTTAAAAACTTCAATAAAAAAAATTCATAACATTTTTTTTTTCGGTGTTTGGCAAAATTCGCTCCGAGTCACATGAGAATATGTTCCGACAAATTCACGCACAATTTGAGTAATTTCCAATAAAAGTCTCCATACGCCGTCGTGACTTTCATCCGAAAACTGTCAAACAAAATTAATATCAAAATTTTTGTCATTTTTATTACATCAGCGAACAACTTAATTTGAGTTGAGTCGAGAAAAAACTTTTTTTTTGTGCCGTACTTACAGCTGAATCATCATATTTTTTTCCGGTCATACACGAAATTTTTTTCTATCTATCATTTTAATGTGCGCCGCAATTTTAATGGCATCGCCAGAAGATGCGAAGCAAAAAAAACAAGAGAATGACCAAATAAAAATTTAAGATGAGTTGACACATTTATGACCTGTGTGTCTTCGTCTTCCCGAAAAAAAAACATAGAAAAAGCGAAAAATGATAAATTTCCATGGGAAAAATTTTTTTTGATGACATTATCATCAAGGTTTCGTTGATTTACAGTAGAACCAAAAAAAAAAGTGACCGAAGAATTTTTTTCTGTTCTTTATTATCGACATTTGTCAGTGCGGTTGGTTTTTCATTTAAAATTCGACGCGAATAAAAGTGGAATTATTCACGGATAAATGGGCATGCAAAGAATCAAAAATTCATCAGAAAATTCTGTTATCACTTTTTGTTGTTCATGGGATTCTTTTCACTATTTCATAACACTTTTTTTTTATTTTTGCTCTTAATCCATCATTTTGATCAGTTGAATAAGTTTTAATTGAAACTCGACCAACCGAGGAATCAATATAAATTTGATTCGTAACGACAAAAAAAAAAATAAATTGAACAAAAAAAAATGTATGAGGCTAATAAAATGATGAATTACTTCGTGGAATTAAGCTATAAAAAATTAAAAAAAATTAAAATAAAAATGAACTTGTGTAAAAAAAATAATATTAAATAATTTAATTAACTCTAAAATAATTTAATTAAATTAATTTTATTAATAAAATTTTTTTTTTGATAATTTTTTAAAATAATTTTTTAAAAATAATTTTAATTGAATAAAATTTATTTAATTAAATTTTTTAATTTTATTTATTTTTTTTATTTATTATAAAAATAAATAAAATATTTTTTTATTAATGAAAAATTTTTTAGAAAAAAAATTTATTTCGTAATTTATGATTTTCAGTAATTTTTTTTTAGTAAAATAACGCATTTTTCTCTACAACTCAAGTTTTAATACACTTTTCAATATTTTCTTTAATGCTTCAACGACTTTGTCATGATTTTCTACCATTTCTATAAGCTGTTCTATACAAATTACTATCTGCGAACCAAATATTTTTCCCGATTCTCTTCTTTTCTTCCAAAATTCTATAAGAGTTTCACTAAATCCAAACTAAAAAAGCAAAAAGATAAAAATTTAGCAAAAAAAAAATAAAAATTTAAAACTTACAGGATGGAACAAAGGAACAGAAACATCTTTCATATCATCTCCAAGAACTTTGAAATATTCGTCTTTAGCTTTATATGCACATTTTGCAAATTCTAAAGCTACATCGTCAGTAACGTCGTCAATTAGTTTCAAGATATCTCTTACAAAGGACATCGTCTCGTAAATTTTATCTGAAGTTCTTGTAGAAATTTGATGAAATTTTTCATCGGAGTCTTGAGATGCAATTTTAAATCCATTTAAACTTTGAAATTGAAAAATGGTTAAAAAAATTAATACAATTTTTTTCATTTTTATTTTGTTGTTTTAATTTTGATGGTTGAAAATTGACTGTTCTTAAAAAGAAAAAAATAACGAATTAAAAACAATATGAAACAAATAATTTTTATTTGAACAATTTGAATTTTTTCGAGAAGTAAACTTGCAAATTAAACACAACGAGGTGACTGACCAGAAGACAATTAATAAAAAAATTGCGCCTCTCAGATATTTTTTGTACTTTTGAAAAAATGAATTGAAGAAATGAAAAAATTATGAGTTAATGAATTGGCTTTAATTTTTATGATTCATAAATTATTTTTTAATTCCCGAAGAATAATATAAATAAAAATATCATTTAAAAATTCGATTTAAAAAAATTTTTTAACATAATTATATTAAAAAATATAATTTAAAAATTAAAAAAAAAATTTTTTCAATGAAAAAGACTAAAAATTAAATTAAAGTTCCGTTAGAAAAATATTTTGCTTACAAAAATTACATGATTTTTTATTTGTAAAAAATTTCCAGAATAAAACAGAATTCAAAATTTACACAACTGTATTATTTTTGTAATTAATTTCCTATTTATCTTATAATTTTTTGCGACCCAAATAAAAAAAAAATTATTTTACTTTGAAAAAAATTCAAAATTTAAAAAAAAATTAATATCAACTCGAAAAGAATTTTATACACTTTTACAAAAGATGTCTCTTTTTCTTGAAATTTAATCACTTAGCAACAAATCATTATAGAAAGACGGAATTTTACAGCTATGAGTCATTAAATAAATAAGATAAATTAAACTTGTTTCAATATATAAAAAAATTGAGGAATTTTAGGTACAATATTTGAAAATATTTTGATTCTCTCTTTTTTGACTATTTGAGAAATTTTAATAACAAAATTCAATTTTGTATCTAAAATGTAAGAAAATATTCGAGTATATAAAATAACTTTAAAATTTTTTTGTAGTAATTTTTTTAAAAATCTTTTTTTAAAAATAATTTTAAATTTTTGTTGAATTTTTTTCAAGAAATGAAAAAATATTATTTTTCTCAAAAATATTTTTTTAAAATTGAAATATTTATATGATCAAAAGGTATGCATACAAAAAATAATTTCAATAAATTAATTATTATGAAAAATGTTACTAAGTCTCAAAATATGTAATGAAAAATTCACAAATAAAAATGCAAAAATTTTTGAGTCGTCAAATATTTCGTTTTATTTTAATTTTTTTTATTTTATTTAATTTTTGAATTTTTTTTTTTAATATTTGACGATTTTTAATTCAATTTTTTTCAACGCGATGCAACATTCGAAGTTTCATTTTGAACTGCTTGACTTTGTTCATGAACACAAGTTGCTACATCTACTGCCATTTCGACGAATTTTGGAGCATCATTTGCTAAATCTCTCATCAAAGCAGCTGTCAATGGCTAAAAATAAAAAAAAAAGAAAAATTATTAAATATTAAAAAAAAAAATTAAATTAATTTTAAAAAAATTAAAATTAAAAAAAATATTTTAATAAAATCTTACTTGAATAACGATAGCTCCAATAATCTTCGGAATATACGGAAGAAGAACATCACGCGACGCCATCGCAGTATCAAGAGTACAATTAGCAATTTTAGCAGAACCCTCTTTGGCTACATTCACGAGTTTTGACACTGCTGCGATGCCATTTTGTCCCATTGTCGCTAAATTCGCCATAACTTCGTCGATTTTCGCATCCACACGAGCAGCAGCTTCGCTAATTGCGCCAGAAACTTGCATTGAAACATTTTGCGCTAACATGTTAGCTTGTGATTGGGCACCTTGAATGGCTTGTGTGAGTTTCTGCCAAGCTTCTTGGAGTTCAGCCCGAGCTTCCTCACCTAATTCTTGAGATTGTAGCATGTAGGCAGCAGTAATTTTCGCAAGAACGTCAGATACATTTTTAGCGTATTCGGATGAAAAAGTGTTGATGTCAGTAATAACTTTGGTTGCTTGTTGATTGGCTGCCATTGTCGCGTTACGAATTACTTGTCGGATCATATTTCGTGCATCTTGAAGGGCTTTTGTTACGACCGAGGGACTTGTAGCGTGCAAGATTTCGTTAAGAAGAGGCAAATAAGGCGCTTTTTTAATCGCATCCATATAAGAAACAGTTGCGTTGTTAATCAAAGCGGCGCCATATTCAATAATTCCTCGTAAATTGTTCAAATTCTGATCTCCCAAAACTTTTTCAAGAGATTTTCTGAACAAACCAGAAGAAGCAGCTTCCGCCGCCTTCTCAACATTTGCTCTGATCCGGTTTGCCAACTCTTGCAATTCTGCCAAACGTTGTTGCATGGCAGCAGCTTCAGCTGGATTCACTTTTGCGACTTCGTTAATCGTATTATTTGCCGCCGCGATCATTTTTTCCAAACCTTGCATGATGGCATCAGCTCCCTTTCTCGCATCGCTTAGCTTCAAGGCATCCGCAAGCGATTTGGCAGCATTCACAGGCACTTGAACAGCTCCTCTGAAAAGTTTTACAGCAGGTTCCAATATTTCTATTGGCAAATCCAAGAGATCTTGAACGACAACATCGACTCTCTTAATTGCTGAATCCGCCAATTTGCCCAAATTGTTTGCCGTGGTTGAAATTGCGTTAAGAGCTGCCGACGTAACTGCTGAAATTGTGTTCAAACCAAAGTCGATAATGTCGCCTCCGAGTCCAAGAATGCCAGAAATCAAGCCACGAGCTTCAGGTTCAGCTGGTTGAGGCACAACTTTGGCGTAAGAGCCTTGGAGAAGTGCTAAAGTGCACAAAACTGCGAGAAGTAACTTCATTTTTTTTTTGCCGTTTTTTGATAAGAGACTGTGAAACAACTGAAGATTAGATGAAAAATTACTCTTTTTATACTGATGGGGTAAAAATTCTCGAAATTTGTTCAACTGTATTTGCTTCTTGTATGACGTCAATGATGTTTTTTAGACCTAGATTTTGAGGAATTTTTTTTTTCGGGGGAAAAACATATTAGGTTGTCATGAAATATTTTGATTATAAATTTTTATTAATTATAATTTGGACAAGATTGAGCGTCAATTGATTCTGCCTATTGAACCAAATTCATAAAATGAAGAAAATATTTACTTTTTCTGTTTTTTTTTTACGAAAAAAAATTCGCTACAGAATATTCTACATATTTAAAATGCTTTGGCTACTGATTAAAAAAAATCAAAAAATTAAATTATTTTCATAAATTATTAATTTAAATGAATTTATTTTTTTATTTTACAAAATTATTTTTTAATTTAATTTATTTTTATTTAATTTAATTTTTAAAATTAAATTTTTAATTATTTTTTAATATAATTTTTAATTGATTTTTTTAAATATTTTATTTTTTAATATAGAATTTTTTGATCTTTATCTTAAAATTTAATTTTTTATTAATATTCTGTAATTATTATTTATTTATTTAATTTTTTATTTTTTAAAAATTATTTTTCAATTAAATTTAATTTTTTTTAATTTATTTTTTTATATTTAATGAATTTTTAATTTAATTTGTTTTGATTTTTAATTTTATTAAAATTTTTATTATTTTAAAAAAAAATTTATTTTTTTGAGTTATTAATCAATTTTTTTTAAATATTTAATTTTTATTTTTTTTTTCAATTATTTTTTTTTTAAATATTTTATAGTTTAATTTTATATTACAAATTTTGCTTTGATCTTTAAATTAATTTAATTTTTTAAAATTATTATTTTTTGATTTTTATTAAATTTTATCTTTAATTATTTTTAATTTTAATTTTATATAATTTATTTAAAATTTAATTACTTTTTATTTTTTTTTTAATTAAATTAAATTTTTAAAAATTTTTTTATTAATTGTGAAAAATTAACCAAAAACTTAATTGAATAAAAAAATAAGTTTTTAATTAATTTAAAAAAAATCACAATTAAAAAAATATTTAATAAAAAAATATTAAATTCAATAAGACTCAAATCCGTAAAATTTCAATAAACATCTATTCTATAGTAAAAAGTGTTGTAAGATAAATAAATAAATAAACAAAACCGCTAAACATCGTGTTTTCTAATCTGGCAGAATTTGCGTACATTTAAATATTAATGCCATTTATTTATGAACAACAAACTTTTCATGTTCACGATTTCAAAAAAAAAAAATTTTTTTTTCATGTCTCTTTGTGCGTGTGAAAGCTTTTTGCTTGTCGCCATTTATCTCTGTGTAAACCAAAAATTCACCATCTGTGTGAGTGTGTGTCAGAGAGAAAGAGCAAACTTTCGCAAACATAATTAAAAGTTTTAAACGTTGTTGTTGTAATTTTTCCTTGAAAAAAAAAATTTCTATTTAATTGTTCACCTGCTGTCTGCGTGTTAATCTCTCAGACGAAAATTTCGCAGTTGTTCCAATAGTAAATCAGTAACTAATTTCGCGTAACAATTTACGCAAACAAACTTTTCGCGTATATTAAATTGGTTTTCCACAAAGTTTTCTGTTTGTTTTAAGGTGAACCTTCAGTAAATTAATTTTCGCTTAATAAATGTCAAGATGATCACGATGCGAATTTGTGATATTTTTTTGAAGGTGACCTCAAATAGCAAACTTTGAACTTCGATTTGCGATTTTTGTTCAAAGCAAAGACAGAAAAAGTAAATATTTTTTAGAAAAATTGAGGTTTTCGCTGCTGATTGGCTAGACGATTGATTGACGTCTGAAATTTTTTAGTTTTGTTCAAATATTTTCGATAAAGTAAACACAGTTGAACTAATTTTTCATCCAAATTGTGTTTTGAGCAAATTTTCGAAGTTGATCTAGATTCAGTTGTGAAGCAACCTCGGTAACAATGAAGAAAATTCTCGCAATTTTTTTCGCATTTTTTGCAATTCAAAGTTCTCATGGAAACCTTCGAGAACTTCATCCATCCATCCAACCCAGGATCCAACCACGATTCATCAAAGAAATCAAAGATTTTGTGTTGAATCGCTTTGATGAAGTTTCTGAGATGGCTTTAAGTTCATTTTCCTCCAGCATGCAAAATATCCCAAATTTAGTGTCGCCCGCAGTTCAAGCCATTCAAAAATTGGGACCTAATGTTCTCCAATCACGTTCAGAAACCATCAAAACAGCTCTTGAAGCTTTCAACAAAGCTCTTGTGAATCCCACGAACATCGGACCAAAGATTCACGACGCTTTGTACGAAAGATCTCCCAAAACGGGTCTCGATATGTTGATGAATTCAATGAATGCGATGATGGCTGATACTCGAAACGGCATTGATCAAGTTGTCAAAGTTAAACCTGAAGCAGCTTCAGGTTTGGAAGAGGAATTCAAAAAGTTGAACTCTATGCTTAACTCAATTTTATCCAATGCGAAAAATGCATCAAAAGTTGCTTCATCGGGATTGAACAAACTTTTCCCGAAGTCTCTTGTGAAAGTTGTTGGCGATAAATTCATGGAAGCTCTTAATGAGTTTGTGAAAGAAGGAGCGAAACTTTCGAATCAAGCAGCGAAAATGTTCCTTGATGAAGTTCAAGCTAATGATTGGATTGTGTTTGTTACCGACATCATTGATGGTAAAAGTACAAAAGCTTTAGATCGGGCAGTTAAAGGACTTTCAAAATCCGTTGAAGGTTTGGTTGAGAAAGCTCTTGAATCTGTGAATGGTTCAGTTGATGGTCAAATTGAAAGAATGAACTGTTTAGTTAATGGTTCTTCATTCAATTTGACATCTCTGAATTTTACTTCAGAAGTATTCGACAAGTTACAAGAAGCCATAAAAAATAGAACCTCGATGATTTCTCAAACTATTCCAACCATCAGAGCTCCCATTGAATCAATTATTCGAGAAGGAATTTCAAACATGAAAAAATCCGTTCAAGAAGTCATTCAACAAGTTGGTCAAGCTCTCGTTGCAGCAAGAAATCAAGCAAGAACCACAGCTGTTCAACATATTAAAGACTTGATAAATTTGGCTTCAAATTCCGTGAATGAAGTAACTAAATGTGCTTCTCTCGGTGTGAAAATGTTCGAGAAAAATAAAAATGCAACAGAATTTGTTGTTAGAGGCATGATTCTTTACATGGAAAAACAAGTTCAGGATTGTTTGAAAAATCAAGGAGATTTAAGAAATCAATGTTTTGCTGTAAGTAACGTAAAATGATCAAAAAAAAATTAAAATGAGCTAAAAATGTTTTCGATTTCTTCAAATATAAATTTTTGATAAAATTTCAAATATTTAAAAAAAATTTAAATTTTCAAATTAATTTTTTTAAGTATAAAAATTAATTGAAAATTTATTTTTTATATAAT
This sequence comes from Culicoides brevitarsis, assembly GCF_036172545.1. Taxonomy (NCBI): domain Eukaryota; kingdom Metazoa; phylum Arthropoda; class Insecta; order Diptera; family Ceratopogonidae; genus Culicoides; species Culicoides brevitarsis. The sequence continues at coordinate 41,225,608 of NC_087085.1, read as the reverse complement.
TGTTTAATTTTTCAATAAAAAAAGTAATTTTTTTTTTTTTTGAAAATTTTTTTATATATTAAAAAAATGAATATTTTTGTGAATTATTTTTAATTTAAATTTTAACTAACAATTTTTATTATTTTGAAAATTATTTCACAAAAATATTCAAAATCTTCAATTATTCAAAAAAAAAAAAAAAAAATAATTATTTTGTAATTTTTTCTATTAAACTAAAATTTTATGTGCTAATTTTATTTGTGATATTTAGCTAAAAAATCGACTTTGATTAAAAAAAAATTACTCAAAATTAACCTTAACCTTAGTTCTTGAAGTTAAAAAAACAATTTTTTACAAGAAACCTTTCAATTTGTGTATCTTTGTAATTTTCAAATCGATTTCAATCACTTTAGAATCGTTTGAAAGGTCTTATTACCCAATTTATCTACGAAAAAACATCCGTCGAGTATAAAGAGAAACTATACTTGATGGACATTTTTTCGTAATTTTTCTTCTCATGACCTTTCAAACGACTCTAAAATGATTTAAATCGATTTGAAAATTACAAAAATAACCTTTTAAAGGTTTCTTTTGATTTTAACTTCTTTTTTATCAAAGTAGATTTTTTTTTTGCTCAATATCTCAAATTTAATTTTAGTTCAATAGAAAATTTTAACTACTTTTGATATTCGATACACTTCCTTTAAAGTAAGTCTATGAAATCGAAAACATTTTTTTTTATCAATCGTTTCTTAAAAAAAAATTTTTTTTTTCAAGAACTTGTCAACTGAAGCACTCAACAACTTTGGAACTACAATTGAAGCTCTTGCATCTCAAATCACAACACAAGTTCCTGCTGTCGTAAACAAATGCATCAATGAGCAAGACACTCAAGTTGCCAATGTTGCTACTACAATGAGAAGCAAACTAATGGAATATCTCTTGTAGATGAACCCAGAAGTGAGAACCTAAATTAAACTCTTGTCTATCGTTGATAAAGTAGTTTAAGGGTATCTTCTTACCTTTTGTGCCATTAAATGAATATTTACCACACAATCTTCTCACAACTATATGCGAAACAGGAACAGAGACATTTGCATATAAATTTGTAAATTAATCGATCTTTTATAGTCTAAGGTTTCGTTTTTTGGCAATCTCTCCTCCTCCTTCTACTTTGCCTTTTCTCACAGACATAGACAAGCAAAAAGATGATTTCTCGGAAACTTATCCAACATACACAGACTGTTTTCTGTTATGCTTTGGGATAATTTTATAATCCTATTTTCTTCTCGTTTTACCTTTTTTTGTTGCTTTTCTTTTATCTTGCGTCGTTTTGTCGTCTTGCAAGGAAGTTGTGAAACCTTTCAAGTTGATGAAGAGAAAAGAGAGACATTAGCAGCGAAAAAAAATGAGGAAATTACATGCGGTTCTATGGTGCACGACACAGCGATAAGCGTATCAAAAAAGCTGAAAATTGTTGTTAAAACGATCATTAATGAGATATTTCATCTCGATGTCCCCAATTAGTACCTGGCTGGCAATTTATTTGCTCAATTCCACGAAAAAATCCCTTCAATCTAATCAAAAGCCTTTGATCCAAAACAATTCTGCGAAAAAAATTCCGCCTTTTCTAAAAAATAAAATAAACAGGTAAGAAAAAAGTTCAATAGTGTATTTAATGGGATTATGTTGTATTTTTTTTTACGTAACCTTGTAACCTCACATCTCACTATTATTGACAGTCTGGCTTCTTGACGCATTTCACAGAAAAATTTTCGACAGAGATAAAAGTTGTCTTTTTTTCTTCGTTTTTCGTCCGCAAAAAAGGTAACTAATCGCTATTTCGACATTTTTCCTTCCTCCGCAAAGCTTATCTGTCTGTAACATATGATCCTTTCGCATCGCATGCCTACGACGACGGAAAATAATGAAAGTGGTAGTAAATTAAAGAAAATGGAATTGCTACGAGCGACCAGTGTACACTTTATATGACTTCACGCAAATAAAACATTAATCTTCATTTGATCTGTCAACCAATATAACGGACCGGGGTGCAAGACAAACTGCCTTTACATTTCAAATTAATATTTGTTAAAGACAATTTTATCCTTCATCCGCCCAAGTTGGAAAAGAAGAAAAATGAAATCATTCTTTGTCTTGCTTTTCTTTCGTTGAGTACTCTGTGGATTGAAAAGAAGTAAAATTTACTCACAAACTAAAGTCTTTAATTTAAAAAAAACTTAAATTTGATATTTTAAAAAAAAGTTTGAATTAAAAAAACAACAAATTTCGTATCAAGTATCATACAAATGTATGATACTTTTTATGTATCATATTTGATACAATTTTTTTTAATTCAAATTTTTTTTAAAACATAAGTATTAAATTTTATGTTTAGTTATTTTATGAAGAATTAAAAGCTTTCTGAAACATCAGAAAAGTTTAGTTTTAAAAAATAAAAAAAATTGTATCATATATGATACATATAAAGTATCATACATTTGTAAGATACATTGTTATTTTTTTTAAATTTAATTAAATTTAATATTTGTTAAAATTTATTAAATTTTTAAAAATAATTTTTTTAAAGAAACCATTTATTAAATTTGATACTTCATAAAAGAAAATTTTTGTATTCAAAAAAAAAATATTTTCTTTTGGTTCAAAATTCATCTCTTTTCGATTCACAGAGTATCTTTCATCATCCACGTGCTACACTTTCGTGTTAAAATAGATCGAACAAGGAAAAGATTTTTCCCATACTACTTTTCTTTTTCATTTCTTTCATACTTCAAAAATAAAAAAAAATACTTTTGAACTTTATAACTTTGCTACACCGCACATCGGTAACTCGTAGATAAAGGAAAATACTTTTCAATAAAGGGTGAACAACCGCAAAGTTTGCCCTCGAGCTACAAACTTTGTGATCCAAGAGGCATCCATTAATTGCTTCTTTTTCCATCGAAACACCTATCCATATTGGCATGATAAATGACAAAAGACAAAAAACTGTCAGAATTAATCTATTTTTGGACTTGAACATCACACATTCTTGTGATAAGAAGATTATATCATTTCTCCCAAATTGTCTTGCAATTAATATTAAATGGTAATAAATTTTCAAGTACTGCCGAAAAAAGGACTGAATGGCATTAATAATGTATGAAATTCGGATCTCGAGGAGAAAATCAGAGGCAAATCATAAATCAAAGTGATTGTCATGTCAGAGCAAAAAAAAAATATCTTCTTAAATTACTAAAAGGTGAAAATCCTTCGTTTCAAGAAAAAACTGATATTTCTCCTTAAAAAGCTTGAAATATGAGAAATTTTTCTTTTGTAGAGAATTTTGTAAAGTTTTCGGTCCATCGTAGTTATTTGAAGATTATGTTAAAACCATGTTAAAAGTTAATTTAATAAAATTGTGGTTCTCCTTTGATCCTCTCTGCCATAAAATACAAAATGTATAACATTGTGGCTTAAAATGTATTTTTTGATAGTAACATTCTCTCACAACAAAGCCTAAATTATTTTTTTTTTTTCATTTTTTTTTTTTTTTTTGTAACATGTCAGCATTATTTTACGATTCTTGTCATGTCATGTATAAATTTTTCGGATTTTGAGTGGTGACCACATTCTGGTCTGACACAGTAGTATTATTTAACACAACTAATTTATATTTTAAACTTTCTATCCTGTCATCGTTCGTGCAGCAGCAATGATGATGGCAAATGTTAAACATGGGGAAATTTGTAGCGCGTTCGGAATGTCTGGACAGTTTAAAATATAAATTTATAATAATAATGTGATCCAAAGAGAGAAAATGGGAGAAACATAAAAAAAAGGTTAAATTTTCACCAGACTATTCATTTTCCTTTCGTGACATATCATTTTACACATCTTTGTAGCAATAAATGTGTTCTGGATGTCCCTCATGATATACACGGAGCATACTATCTCGACATTACTCAAAGTCTGAAATGACAGATTTTTTTAAAATAAATTAGATTTAAGTTCAAACTAAACATTTGTAATTTCAACTGAGTGTTTTTGTGAAAAGAAAAAAAAATTGAAATGGGAAAATCTGTCTGAAAATAAATTTTATCTCGGCTTTATTTCAATATTTAATTTTCTTGACGTTACTTCATATAGTTTTCTCCCAAAAATGGCTGTCACACACATTTTATATTTATTATTAATAATTGTTTTAATATTCACCACGCGCACAACAAATTTCCTTTTCGAAGCTCGGGTGAACGAAAGATAATTGTGCTGCATCAATTTGTCATGCAAATGAAAGTGTTACGAAGCAAGATAAATAATTTATTATGGCAATTGTTTACTTCTTGTTATATGCGAGAAACAATTGATACCGAAATACTACTGCAGATTTTTGGATGCTTTGTGTGTGTGCGAAAGACAACATTTTTGTTTATTTTGCATTTATCTGTTTATTTATTTGGTTCTATTTAATAAATGTTTGTAAAATATTAAATATTGCTTGCAAAATTATTTATTGCGTCTGAATAGTTTTTACGGCAGAATGAAAAATTTTCAAGGAATTTGTCGTATTTTTGTCTCTTTTTTGTATTTGAATATTTTCAAATGAATATTTTATTCATTTAGGCTATTTTCGGTATTTTTTATTTTTTTTTTGTTTTAATTTTTATTTATTTTAATAAAATATTATGTAAAAAATTATAAAATTATGAGAAAAAATTTTAATTTTAAATTAAACATGAAAAAAAATCAACTTAACAAAAAATAATTAAATTAATTAATTTATATGAAAAAATAAGAATAAAATTAAAACAAAAATAAATAAATCAAAATAAAAATATAAATAATTGAATAAAATTAAAAAGTCAAAAATAGTGAAATGAAATGAATTTTTAATTATTTTTTTTTATTTTTACCTATTTTATTATTTTTAAAAAAATTTTATTTAATTTTATAAATTTCAATTTAATTAATTTTATTATTTAAAATTAAAAAAAAAAAATTAATTAATTAAAAAATAAATTAAAATATAAAAAAATAAAAATTTTAGAATTAAAACTAAAAAATAAAATTTATTTTTATATATTTTATTTTATTTTTTTATTTATTTTTATTTTTATAAATCAACAAAAATTTTAAATTTTAAAAATTTAAAATTTTATTTAAAAAATTAATTAATTTAATTATTTTTATTTTAAAATATTTTTTGTTAAATTGATTTTTTTATTTAAAAATTAAGAGAGAAAATAAATTTATTTAAAATAAAAATTAACAAAAATTAATAAAAAAAAATTAATAATTAATAATTAATTAAAATAATTAAAAATTTAAAAAAGATACATTTTTAAAAAATTATTTATAATTTTTCAATGTGTAAAATTTTAAATATTTCTGACATTTTTGCACACAAAAAAAAAAATTACGCCACAAAATCATTAATAATGATATTAATTCACACAACCCGTTGGTTGGTACCATATGTTATTTGTTCATTGCCAATTTATCTTCCTCCTCAAATCCATACGGAAGTTGATGATTTATTAACTTATCACTGTTTGTTGCTGCTTCACATCTCCTTTTCTCGACAGAGACAAACACTGTCGAGATCTCTCAACTCAACTTGAAAATATCATTTTACATCCTGTCCAAAATTAAAATAAAGTTTACGTTAGCAATAAATTCTGGGCAAAAGATATTTCTCTCTTGTGAGAGCTCGGCGGCGTTGATCAAACAAACAAAAGGAAAAATATTTCCATGATTGGCTTAATGCCATAATCTGCTTGTTCATGTCAATATCTTCTTCTAACAATTTTTTTTTCTCTAATGGTCTCACACGAATTTATCAAAAAATAGTGAAAAAAAATAAAAATAAAATAAACGAGAGAAAAACTTTGTTAAATGGTATTCAAACATGAAATAACTCTTATGTACAACAACATTCGATTTTCACGTGAGTGTTCGCTCGTTCGTGTGACGACGATAGATTTTTATTCTTGTTTGCTTTGTTATTCAAAAAGTACCAAACGTTTTTTTTTTGCAAACAATAAATACATTTTTTGTACCTCTAAAGAGCTCTCCGATTTATGCGAAGCAACGCGCGCTACAGAAAAATTTATTTATAAAACGAGATCAATAAAATAATGCCCTTTTTCTGTACGCCGACATATTTATAGTGTTTGACACACATTTTGTGCCCGAAAATAAATGCCATAAATGTTGTAAGAAAATACCCGAGCTTTGTGGCACTTTTCGTCATAAAATATGTAGCTTTGGCATATTCTGCGGAATTAAAGCCATAAAACAAACAAACAGTCGAACAAAGTCTATAGAAATTAATTTTAGAAGGAATTTTTGAATTATATTTTTGCTGCCGTATCGCTCCAAGATATTCGCTTTGATTAAACTTTTGTGCCAGATTTCCCTCGCTCTCTGCTTCATCGGAGACAAAGAAAGTGCGAGAACTTCAACCCCTGCTGGTAATAAAATTTTCAATTTCTTTTTCGAAAAATTCCTGATCCGATTACTGCAAAACCCTATATTGCCTCTGGCACAGCCGATATCACTTTTCGCATCAAATAAAGGGAATATTTTCCCATTTAAACACATAAGAAGAGGTAAACTGTGTTACTGGGTATTGTGTCTGATGCAGGGTTGAAAAAACTTTCAGTCAAAAAAAAAACTTTTGCTTAAGTAAAAGTCACAATTAAGTTGACTTTTGACTTTAAAGTCAAAAATTAAAGCCAATTAAGCTGATTTACTTTTACGTTAAGTAAAAGTTTAAGTCAAATAAGTCAAAACTAAAAACTTTATTTTGTTGTTCGAAATTCGAAAAATTATTCGAAATTCGAAAAATTGTTTAAAATTCGAAAAATTTTTCGAAATTCGAAGAATTGTTCGAAATTCTAAAAATCATTCGAAATTCGAAAAATTGTTTGAAATTCGAAGATTTGTTTGAAATTCGAAGAATTGTTTGAAATTCGAAAATTTGTTCGAAATTCGAAGAATTTTTCGAAATTCGAAAAATTGTTTGAAATTCGAAAAATTGTTCGAAATTCGAAAAATATTTGATTTATTGGAAAAAAAAGTTTTTAATTTTTGATTTAATTGACTTAATTTTTTTTAATTAAAAGTAAATAAACTAAAGAAGCTTTTATTTTTAAATTTGAAGGCAAAATTGATCTTAAATAATCGTGACTTTTACTAAAAGCAAAACTTTTAGTTTTTTTGGCTGAAAGTATTTTCGACCCTGATCTGCTGCACAAGGTAGCTTTAACAAAAATATATTTCAGTCGAATCAGACCACGTAGAGACCATATAATGCTTTCGGGTTGCTTGCATGACTGCCTCAATGCTCGTCGGTCGATCGTTCGTTCATTTATTCACACACACAAAATACAAAACGAAACGTTTTCAACAAACAAACAAAACTTTCGGGGTGAACAAAACTAGAATTTGAATTATCCTTTATCGATTGCTGCTTGCATTGCATGTCGAATAATAATGCAAAGCGAACGTGTAAAGCCCAAGCTTTGGGAAACAAAAGGCACCGCCTGAATTTCGGTATATCATAAATTTTTTGGGCTACCCATGATTTTGCGTATTTTCCGGCAAAAGAAAATTTTTTCATGTTAGCAAATGATGATCGAAAACATGATAATTTTACAAAATAATTGAGGCAGAATCGTAATTTTGCAACAAATTTGCATCCAACGAGGCAGCAACCAAACCACGAAAACGTAGAAATGCAGCAGCAGCAGCAACAACAACAACAGGTGCAACAATAGTCGGAAATGGAATAAAATTTTAGTTTTGGTACGAAACAGAACAACTTTGACCTCAAACTGTATTTATTATTTTGAAACTCTTTCGCATGACAAATGCTGCCACGACAACCAACGAACCAACGTCGACATACATGAGCGAATATTTTCTGCACAAAAAAAATAAAATATCGATTCGCTGTCACAAAAACACAACAATTTGCGAGGTTCGATGCGTGCGACAGAAAAATTACTTCAAATGTGCGGCGAATAATTTATTTAATGTCATTAATTGTTACTGATTTTTCGCAAAAAAGAGGGAAGCTTGGTCAAGATTTTTTTTTTGTGTTGGATGTGTAATTTCGAGTGGGCAGATATATAAAAGGTAATTTTTCTTGCGTTATCATCGCTTGCTCTCATAAAATCGCATCATATTTCACGATTAATAACTTTTGTCTAGCTGTCTGGAAGCATTAAATTACAAAGTTTAGCAGAAATTATCTTTTTATTTTCGGGGGTAATTTATCATCAAAAGTTATAGTTATGAATTTGCTGAAGGACGTGAACCTGAACTGATGTTTTCGACGAACTGAGTGACTTTGGTGAGATAATTTTATTTAACAAAAATGACAAAATTTTTATTTTTTTTTATTTTAGATTTTCTTTAAATTAAGATTGATTTTAGAACGACAAAAAATTTAATTTGTTCATAAATTTATTTTTTTTGCTCTCAAGAAGGAAAAATTTCCATTAGTTACTTTGTGTAAATGATATTATGGCGCCTTATTGCTAAAGGAAATAACACAGAATTCACAAAAACAAAAGAAATTGATCAAAGAGATATTAAAAACATCAGAAGACTATCCTCTATAGAATTAAAGTTCAATTTGATAAAAATATACGAAGTTATGGAAACAAACAAGCAAGTACAATCACAAAGCCGGTGTCGCTTAATAGAATACTATTGTTTCATAGAATACAAAGTTTTGTGGGAGGCATGTCATGGTTTGAAGCTCTTTGCGTTAACACAAAAATATTTCTATAACGCAAAACGTTCTAAAAAATTGTGAAAGTCGACATCTCATAAACTGAAAAAAATAACTCTTCTACAGTGGATATTCCAACAAGATAACGACCCATTAAACGCGTTTAGAAAGTGTTAAGACTACGTCTGTAGAAAATCTATTGGATGTTCTGAAATTACTTATGCAGTCTTTGTCACTTAGATGAACTGAAAGAGACAATATTTAAATATTTTGTAATTTTTTCAAAAAACTTTTTTTTGGTTCAGCAATTCTTTCAGTCAAAAATTAAGATTATTAAAAACTTTTTTTTTATCTTAATTACAATTTTCAGCTCTGATATTTATAGAAGGAAAATAATCAAATTCTTGAAAAATAGAAATTAAATTCATAGAGTTACAGAAAAATAATTAGAGAAAACGAATTAGATTTTGAGAGACAAATTTGCTTCAACGAAGTATTAAATTTCTTCCCATATTAATAATAATTCACTTGAATCTAAGTTCGTCGAAAACATTAGGATGAACGTTCAAACTATTAAACGTAACATAATCCGTCTCTTCATCAAAAGTGACAAGAAACTTTTCGTGCTAAATTAATTTCGTTGGAAAAGTTGTTGTTGGCATCTTCTCCGATTACTCCCTACACGGGATATCGTCCTCGACCTTGATTCAAACAACCAACTAACTATCTATTAATCCTTTTTTTTTCGCCATGTGGTTTGTTACGTTGTTGTCTTTTATCAAACACGATGATGATAAATTTCGGCAATTCCTTCGCAAACCAAGGACGTACGAGAGAGATGATAAGATGCGAAAGTATTCCATTAATTATTGATCCACTCGAAACGATTATTATCATCATCTGTGGTATACGAGCTCAAATAATATAATATGAATATAAACAAAGTGTTTACTTTAATACTTTTTTTTCCAATTCACTCACAATGTTTGTTCAGCTATCTCTCTCTCTCTGTTTACACGGCACATCTCGCTCAATCGCTTATTAAATATTGATGAAATTATTTAGTGAAATGGAGACCGCGTGTCGTTGTCGTTGATGAGAAGAGCGAAAAAAAACAATTGAAGCATCATCATGGGAACGACAAATAATTTCCATCAATTTTTTTTTGCGTTCGCTGTATTTAATGATGATCAAGTTTCAGTTTTCATTCCGCAGATTTTTTTTGCTCTTGTCATTATTTGCTGGTCCAAGGTCTTCTCTATTTTATTACAATATTTATGATGAGGGAAAGTGTATGTAAATAGACTATCATTAAAAAAAAGCATAATAAAAAAGGGGTTAGTGCTTTTTTCTAATTTTTTCTTCTCTTTTGATGATATCGTTGTTGGTTCGTTGTTATGGGTTGATGTTGGTAATGTTGTGACGACGCGTAATTAACCGAACGCACAAACTGTTGATGACAATGACGAAGGACAAAAAAAAAGGATATTGATGACGAGAAAAAAAAGCGAGAGAATTTCACATAAATTTCAGCTAATTAACAATTTTTTTTTCGCAGTGAGATTTTAAATCTCTTTTGTTTGATGGTGACTCTTGACCTTATGTTGAAAAAATCCTTTTCATGTCGGATTAAAAATTTAACAAACCAAAAAAAGTAAATTAATTGGCGAATGGAGACGCCTGATACTTTTTAATAGTAATTAAATATCCGAAAATTAATTTCTATTTTTTTTTCTTTTCAGAAATAGCAAGGAATTGAATAAAAAGGAGGAAAATCAAACAATGGAGGTAAGTAAATAAGTCTCGCTTATCTCTTTATTAACGCGTCAATTGTTCCCGAAATGTAAAAAAAAGAAGTTCAGTAAATTCAGATAAATCAAGTAGATCTTCATTATCACACACCGTTAAGTCCTAAATTCCCATTTAATGGTGACTCAAATGTAGCTTTCAGCTACAATTCGTCTTCTTATCGTTTATTAATGACTTCCCCGCACAAAAAAATAAACGGACAAAAAATCTATAATTTATGTGTTCTAATTGCCAACAGCTTTTACGTGAACTGCTACAAGTACCATCGATGCCATCTTTTTTTTTACTATGTGTGCTTTTCCTTTATCTAGCTGCTTTTTGTTCATTTTTCTCCTCTTCTTCTCAAATGCTCAATAAATGTTCAGAGTAAAGTAATAAGTTTATGAATTATAGGAGACGATAGAACTTTATCTAATTACTTTTTTTCTATGTTCGTTCATTCTTTTAGAGGGATTTTCAATGTGTTCGAACGCTCGAAAGAGGATTACAATCACTTGTGACGCAAGGAATGTTACACAGAAAAAAAAAGATAGAAAATTTGCTGATTTTGATGGGTTCGATAAATTACCATAATGTTAATCATCGTGCTTCATCTCCTCAAAAGTAAATCAATAATTGTAATCCGGAACATTCACTCGCGTGAGATGAAAGGCGTGGCTTTTTACAGACGAAAAGCAATTTTCTAAAAAAAAATAGAAAAATTCTATTTTTGAACAAAAAGGACGAAATTGAAACATTACAAAAAATACAGAACGAATTTTGACTCAAAGAAACAGATACAGCAGGATAAGTGACATGTTGAAGCAAATAGAACTACTCAGAAAATGTTTTAACGTTTTAGTTATCATCTACAAAGCAGCAAAGAATCTGTTTCCAAACTACTTGACAACTAACAAAAAATTATAAAAATTTCTTTTAAAGAGAGAAAAATTTTTTAATTTTTTTCTTACTAAGAGCTGATTTTTTTTTAAATTATTTATTTCTACATTTTAAAATTATTTTAACAAAAAAAATATAAAAATTTAATTAAAGCGTGAATCTTTTCAAAAGTTTAAAAATTATTAAATAATAATTAATAAATTAATTTTAAATTAATGTTTAAAAAAATAAAATTTTAATTTATTTAAAATAATTTATTTAAACATTTTATATTCATAAAATTTAATTTATTTTAATGAAATTCAAAAAGAGAGATTTTTAGATATTAAAATTTTATAAAATTCAAAAATTTTAGATTTTTTTTTAAGAAATTAATTTTTAAAATTTAAAAAAAAAATATTTATTATTCTATTTTAAAAATTTATTTAAACTTTTTATATTCATAAAATTAATTTAATTTAATTAAACTTCAAAATTTTAATTTTTTTAAAGAAATTAAATTTAATTAAATTCATTAATTTACCATTTTAAAAAAAATCTAAAAAAAAATATTTAAAAAAATTCTAAAAATATTTTAAAAAAAATGTTTTTTTTACTTAATATTGAAAAATATTTTAAAAATTATTTTCATTAAATTTTCTAAACCCATTTATCACTTTTAAGCGTTAATGAGATGCAATAATGACAAAAAATCCAGTGTAACGAAAATAACGATTATAACGAAATAAATTGTCCAAAATGTAAAAAAAGATAATTTATGCTCTACAAAAAACAAGAAACAGAGCAAAAATCGATGTGTGGTCCATTTTACATACATTTTCATATTCACACACGCCGGGATAAAATAAACAATAAATTTATATAAATAAATTTTACCTCCAGCCATGGAACATGCATTAAACAACTAATTATACAAAACCGCCCAAAAAAACATTTCCACTCATTATAAATTTTCATTATTCACGTTTTTTTCTCATTTTTTGTATTATTAAATGCAGTCCAGCAAAAATAAGAGCAAGTGCAGTGCTAATAACCCGCATATCCTGATGATGTTCCCAACGTACATTCTGTGTACGATAATGAGACGGAACAAAAGGCATTCATGCATGTTTATGATGATTTTGTGTCTGTGTTTATTTTATTTATTAAAATTCTTGGAATATTTGCTCAACTGATTAAAGAGATAGATATACGAGGCTCGACATGAGACTTCACAACTCGACTGGATTAAATTTTATTTGCATAAAATACAAATTAATGTCCGTAATTTAATTATAAATTTCCTTTCTATCCGTGTCGGTGTCCGATTTCAGGTCAGAGCAAAAAAAAAATAAAATAAATCTAATTTAAAAGGAATTTCCATTAATTTTCCGACTTTTTACGACTCAACGACATTTCAACTTCGAACTTCGGACCCTTTTTTATTTCACGAAAGGGCGACAACAACAACAACACGCTTGGCTATAAAATCAGTGATCAGGAAATTCATCTCCATTCAGTCATATTGGAGTGTCAGAATTCTCTCACTTCAGTTAACAATGAACGAAAATAAAATTACACACGGATCATCTCGCATATTTTCAATCATATTCATAATAATAAATAGAATGTGAATAAAAATACGTTTCAAGAATTTTTCTTTTTTTTTTCTCGCATCTCATTGAAAATATTTACTGTAAATGCGCTCTTGTTGTTTTTTTCTGTTCCAATTCGAAGAATCTTCCTTTTTTACATCGATATTTTGACACACATACGCAACACAGAGGGAATTACGGAAAATCAAAAATAGGTTGTGGTAGTCGAGTGATAGGAAGAGAAATAATTTTTTGTCTGAATGAACACAAATCCCCTTTTTTTGTTGCCTTTATCCATTTTTTTTTTCTTTAAAGGAAAAATATTTTTATTGTTTGAAAATTTCACAATAAATCGATATGTGAATATTTTGACCTTTTACTCGTTCTTTTATTTTTTTTTATTTTAATAAAATATTAAATGAAAAAAAAATAATAATTTTTTGGATGACTTTTGAAGAATGAAAAAAAATTTGCCCCTTTATGTCGACCTTTCACTCCAATTTCCACATTTTTACATAACATTTATTCGCATAAACATATAAAAAAAATTTTTTTTGTTCATAATCTTGAAAGAAAATCAGAAACACAACTAAACTATCATTCAACCTAAACATGGCGTGGCAAGCGACAAGAAAAAACGGATAAATATGGTGAAACATTTTGTATTTGTCTCGGTAAATTTATGTTGTTTTAAATCATTTGTCACACATTTTTTGTTGAAAAAAAAATTTATGAAAAAAAAATTACGGAGAAAAAAATATTTTTAAAATATAAAATAATAATATATTTTTTTAAATATTTAACATAAAGGAAAAAAAATATTTTTGATTTTTTTTTTATTTATTTTGAAACAATTTAAAATCTAGAAATACTTTTAAAAAATTATTTTATTTTTTTTTAAAATTATTTTAAATCGTTTTAATTATTTTTTTTTTATTTTTAAAAATAATTTTTATTCATTTATTTTTTTTATCAAATTTAATACTTCGATAATTTTTTTTAAAATTAAAATTGAATTTGAATTAAATTATTTTTTTTATTATTTTTAATTATTAAAATTATTTATATTAAAAATTAAGTTTTAATAATTCAAAAAAAAAATTAAAAAATATTATGAAAACGCAAAAACTAAATAAATAAAAAAATTAATTAAATTATTAAAAAAAAATAAATGTAATAAATTTTTAAATTTAAATTAAATTAATGAAAATTAAAAACGCTAAAATTTTTTATTTTTTATAAATTAATAAAATTTTATGAACTTCAATAAAAAGCATATGTCTCAATTTCAATTTATCATATATGTTTCCTGTTTGCCTTTTTATGTCGACAAAAAGGCTTTTTATTTATTTTTTTGTCAGTTGATGTTTTAATAGAGCTTTTGCCCATTTAACGAAATTAATGAAAATAAACTTTTTACGAGTTGGTTTCTAATTTATCAAATTTTAATGAAAATATTTGCTCATCGTAAACAAACACTGTTCACATGTTTCATCGTTCGACCATCGTTCTCGTTTTTTTTTTATGATTTTGTTCGATTTTATTGCCGACAACTTGCTGCGAACGACGAGAGCCATTCATAACTCGACATAAAATGACTGATGAGAAAAACTCGTCTACGGCACGTGTATTACAAGGACAATAATATTTCGTTTATCGGAGGGATGATGATGATCATCTTGCCTGCGATGCCGAAGGAAAGCCATAAAACTTTCGGGCGAACACTCCGTCGAGCGATGATGGTGTAAGCGAATAACAAATTGCTTGTCATACATCCAATTCATACTTATTTATAAGGTATTGAAAATGAAATGAAATAAAATAATAAAATTGTGTGTGCGAGTGGGTTGGCGGCATGAGTAAGCAAACAAAAATGCGAGAGAAAAGGAGACCAATAATCAAATTGCCCGAGGGACCAACTATGACCTGTACAGCGATTAATATATGACAGAGATACAATTTTTTATGTGGAGACGCCGGGCTGTCTGTCGTGCATATCCCAAAAGTCGTAAAACTAGGGGATGTAATAAACTTGAAATATACGATGATGATCCAATGAAGTAGAACATCAATGCTTAATAGGGTTTTCCTTTATTAAATAATCAATTTGACAGGCAACAAAAACTTTCTCTCTCTATCTCACTAATTCACCTGCAGCTAATTTCCGATGATTGGGATTATACGAGATGATAAGATTTTCCGCGAAATCTAATAAAATATGATACAAATTGCGTGTCGATGACATTAAACCAAAAGCAGCAACAATGCGATCCATCAAATCCACACACAAAAATTAATGAAATTGCTAATTTGATACCGATTTGCTAATGGTGTAAATTTTATTGGGTTTACCGAACAAAAAAAAAACAAACAAAATATACCTACTTTTTTTTGGGTAATTGAATCATCAATGCGACAAAAATTTCAAATTTTATTTTGCTGCTGTGCAATAAAGTTGAATTCATTTTCAATTTGAATTTTAGTCAGTCACGTGGAAATAATTCGGCAAACAACAACAATCAGCATGCGAATAATGATGACAAAAAAAAACTTTTTTGCTCGATTCGAGTGTAATTTAAAATTTAATTTTCATTAAACACGCCTAATTTTTCATCGCATACAATTTTGTTCATGTGAAACGAAAAAAAAAATAGTAGATTTGTAGTTGAGTGAAAATTTCAATTTTTTGAAAAAAAAATCATTTGTGGGAAGAGTTTTGACGTGAAATAGTAAAAAAGTCATATTTAATTATTTTTGAAATTTTGAGTTCATAATTTAATAAAAATTAAAATTTTTATTTTGGAAATTTTGATTTCATTATTTAAATTTTATTTTTAAAAATTAAGAATTTTTATTTAAAAAAAATATTTAATTTTAAAATTATTTTTTAAAAAAATTTTTAAAAAATTATTATTATTAACAATAATAAAAATAATAAAATTGCAAAAATATTAATTTTTTTTTTTGTTAAACGAAAAAAATTATTATTTAATGAAATTATTTGAGGTTAAATTTTAAACATTATTTTTTTATTATTTTTAAAAATTATATTAATAAATTAAAAAAAATATTTTAAAAAATTTAAAAAAATTAAAACAAATATTATTAAATATTTTATATTTTTTTATTCACAATTTTTTTTTCATTTAAAAAATTATTAATTTAATTTGAAAAAAAAATATTTTAAATTATATTAAATTTATATAAAAATTTTACTTTTTTTTAAGAAAAAAATTTAAAAATTTTTATTATTTTTTTATATTAAAAATAAATTTTTAATTAAAAAATTAAAAAAATTTAATTAAAAAATTTAAAATAAAAATTAAAAATATTAAAAAATCTAAAAAAAATTAATAAACATTAACTTTATTTAATTTTTCAAAAAAGCCTTTTGTATTTTTAGTAAATTTTTAATTAAACTTTTGACGATTTATAGAAAATTTAATCAAAA
The DNA here is from genome assembly GCF_036172545.1 of Culicoides brevitarsis. NCBI lineage: Eukaryota > Metazoa > Arthropoda > Insecta > Diptera > Ceratopogonidae > Culicoides > Culicoides brevitarsis. Next base: position 41,209,173 of record NC_087085.1, on the reverse strand, counting down.
CATTTTTTTTGTCACATAACAAGTTTTATATATTTTCAACTTTAGATGAAAAATCAGGACAAAAAGGTACAAAAACAACACTTGAATCTCTCACTGTCCTACTTTCATCGACTTTTAATGAGTAAACTTTTGCTCCATTCACTCGTGTCATGCGTGTTCATTTCGTCGAAAAATGAATCAAAAAGAGGAACAAGAATTACTTTGTTATTCCGTGTTTGCCAGTTTCGCAAATTAATGTAATTTTTTCCGGCATGTTTGAGCTTTTTAAAGCTATCATTGCGCCTCTTTCACTGCCTCAAATCCCATTTACATAAATTAGACGGAGAGCAGGCAAACACACACAATGGCATGTGATTAAAATTAATTTTATCATCAACGTTGTGCCGTCGACGACAGTGTTTTGCTTTTAAAAAGAAAGCAGTGTGTGCCCGTAAATAAGCTTCATGAGTGTCGTTCGCTCATTTGGCAGCTACTTCGATAACGTTCTTCGTCTCCATTCGTCCTTAAAATGGCACGCATTGTCGTCGATGATGATAACAGCAAAAGAAAAAAAAAGTGCTTTGCAAAACAGAGACATGAGTATGTTGATCACGTTTGTTATGTTATTTCCTATCATTGAAGTTTCCGACAACTTTTCCCATCTTATTTATATTATTAACATCATATACCATCCTTCAATGCGGAGCGACATACGTTCGAGAATGAGAGATGTGTGCCACTCTTCCTTCCTCTTTTTTTTGCGAACGGAGAGAAAAAGTATGAATGCGTAATGTAAGCAAAAATGACGACTCAAAAGCGTGACAAATCAAATTGTTTTAGAAGAGCTTGCTGATGTCTGTCGCTTGCTCACGTAAATAATAACAATAATTTACGTTCTTATCTCTCTTTTTGTGCGACGCACGCATGTTAAAGTTAAAGGATTAAAAATTGTTCGAGGGGAAACGAAAATTTTTTTGAAAGACTTTGAAAATTTTTTAACTAAAAATAAGATTTTTTAATGAAAAATAGCTGAAAAAGTCATTTTTTTTTAGAAAAGGAACGCAAAATTGTTTAAATTAAGTCAAAAATCTTAAATTTATTAAAAAATTATGGACCCGTAAATTTCGTTCTACCTGAGGAAAATATTTGCTCATCACAAAAGTATGCAATAAATTTTTCTTTTACATAAAATTTAATTTATATTTATTTTTTTATTTGTTTTTTTTTTAATTTAAGTTTTTACTTATTTTGTATACAATGAAGCTTAAAAATTATTTTTAGAATTTTTTTTTAATTTTTTAATAATATTTTTTAATTTAAAAATTTTTTGAAATTTTATAGAAAAAAAAATATTAAAAATTATTAAAATTTTATAAAAAAATATTAAATTTTTTTTTTAAAATTTTTTAAGTTTTTTAAAAAATTAAAAAAATTTAATTTTTTAAATAATATTGTGAAAAATAAAATAAATAATAAATTTATTTAATTTATTATTTTGAAATTTTTAAAAAATTTATTATTTACAAAATTAAAATTAATTAAAAAATTTAATTTAATTTAATAAATTAAATTAATTTATAAATAAATAATAAATTAAATTTTTTATTAAAAACAATTTTATTAAATAAATTTAAATTTTATTATTTTTTAAATTATTTTTAAATTTATTTAAAATTAAATTTTTTGAATTATTTTTAAAAACATAAAAAATATTCGTCAATTTTAAACTTTTTTTTTAAATAAAACGTACAAAAATTGAAAAAATAAGCCGAAGTTTGATAAAAATTCGAATTTTGTAAATATTTCAACATCTCTCATCATAACTGTCAAAATAATGTTAAAATCTCACCCGATAAATATTTCTATTCACATCAAAAATATTTTCAATTCCGCAAAATTGTTTGTTTCGCGTGCATCAAACATCTGCAGCAACAATCAAAATACCTTTTTCCAAGTAATGAAAATCCATTTTTGCATCAATATTTTCCATTTTTAATGCAATAACATCGAAATGGATGGAAAACAACGTCATTGCGGATGTGGCATACAATTTCTTACCTTTTCGCAAAGTTCAACAACGACGACGGCAACGAAACGAAAACAAAACTCAAGAAATAAAAGCGCAATAATAAGAAGAAAATGAGAGAGAAGAACAAAAAAAAAATCGTATGAAAATAACACAAGCTTCTGCAATTTTGCTGGCAGGCTAGCAAACGGCACCAAAAGACGACAGAAACTGAACGCAAGAAGGTAATATCTATTGCATCGCATTTTGTGCCGAAGGGAATGCTGCGATGCAGCTTTTTGTTTTATTTTAGACTTTTGTGAATATTATTGCTTTGCTGGCGATACTTTTGCGAAAAACTTTTGCTTCGAGGAAATGAAAAGTTCACGTTCGTTTTGAAAAAAAAAAAAAAAAATAATTCGATGCAAAAGAATTTTACTTTTGAAAAAAAAACAAAATTCTTCAAGCATTGCCTCGGTCCATCCAAAAGTTCTTTTCATGCAAAAACCCAATATCCTTAATACACATCCTTTTAATAAAACATAATTTATCTAAAAATATTCCTGCATTCCGACACAACCTTTTCCCAAACACATGTCAAGACCGACGAACAAATTTCCAGTTAAATTTTGAAAGGTAGAAAACACGAAGAAGAATTTTTTTTTCAAGAAAAAGGAACTTTTTTCGCTCAAGTTGTGAAAAGAAGTCTGTAAGTAATAAGCAAAACACCAAAATGATTTCAATTTATTGCGAAAAAGACAGGTAGCTATGCGGAGCCTTATCAAGAAACTTTTTTTTTTTTGCACATATTTGAATATATTTTTTATTAAAACACACACAATGCCTTTAATACGCACGCAGAGCTATGAGGAAGAGAGATCTGTTATGGAAAGATGGATGGAAAGAAGATGTATGACGGTTTGAATTATTTTTTATAATTGAATTCTATTGAGAGATGAACGAGGAGTGTGAAGAAACGATATGCGATGATGAAATGAGAAAAGGGTTTCCCATGTTTTCTTGTTTGACAGAAGGAATTTGAGATAAAAAGGTAATTTACCAGACGACTCCATTGTAAAGAAGTTTAAATTTCGAAAAAATGTTAAAAAGAATTTATTGAAGAACTAAAAAAAACCTAATCAAATTTTTATTTTTAATTCAATTCATTTTTTTTTTTAAAAAAAAAAATTAAAAAATTATTAAAATAAAATTCTTAATTATTTTTATTGACATTTCAAATTTTATTTGTAAAATATATTTCAAATAGATAATTAATTTATTTTTTTAAATTTAATTATTTTTATTTTATTTTTTTTTTTTTTTTATTTTAAAAAAATTTTTAAAAGTAAAAAATTAAAAAAAAAATCAAATCATATTAATTGAGTTTTTATTGTAATTTTTCAAATATTTTTTTAATTTTTTAGTATTTCATTAATTTGATTTTTTTTTTTTTAAAAATTTATTTTTTTTTTATTTTTAAAAAATTTGAAAATTTTAATTTATAAATAAAAAAAAATAAATTGAAATAAAGCAAAAACCAAAAATTTTTTTTAATTTAAATTATTATTTTGTGAATATTTTTTTTTTATTTTTCAATAAAAAAATAGACTAAAAATTCTTTAGAAAAAATAAAATAAATTAAAAATCTTTCTTTCAGACCTAAATTGTATAAAAATTTTTTTAAAAAAATAAAATAAAAAAAAAATTAAAATTAATTTAAATTTTAAAAAATTGTTTAAAATAGGTTGAATTAAAAAAAAATCTAAAAAATTATTTAAAACAAAGCAAAAATAACAAAAAACAATAAAAAATAATTGAAAAAGTGTCACTCAATTCTAAATTGTAATCTGAAACATTTCCCTTCATTGTTCAGCCCTCTCAACAAACAATATCCTTTTATGATAAGAAGCAATTATCACGACGATTCAATTTCATCGAGTAACATTCCAACGCACATAAGTTCTCATTTTGAACGTTTTTACGATGCACAATAATAAACTCTCTCTAAGACGCAAAAATAAAATAGTTTTCTACTTACTTTTATTTTTGCAGAACAAAAAGAAGTTTTCTCTTTTTGTGTTGTTGCTATAAGAAGCCTTTTTGTCTCTTGCTCGTAATGCAATACAATTTCGCAAATAAAGAAGGAAAAATGAAGTCTTTTAAGGAATCAAGATAATATAATAAAAAGTATTGTTGTGATTACGTGCCGGAAAATGCAGCATTAATTTTAATGCAACAACGTAAGGCAAAAGGCAAGGTATGGACCGACATTCGTGTTTAGCTTGGCTCACGGTAGAATGAGGAAGAGAGAGAGGTTAGAGGAAAAAAAAGGAGAAACGAATGCGGTTTATTTGCTATTATTATATTAAGTGAGTTTGCTTCTTCTTCTTATTTTCATTCTTTTCCTGTATCATGCTCTTGTGCACTGTGAAAAATTCATGTATCGCAAGTTGAAATATTTCAAAAAAAAAAAAAAATATTTAAATTTGGACAAAGCTCTAAAATGTGCATTAGGGAAAATTTTTTGAAATGTGCATTGGGCAAAATTTTAGAATGCGCTATGGGATATAACATTTAACCCCCAATACACATTTTGAAATACTTCCCCAATATACATTTTAAAATTATATCCCAATCCACATTTTTAAATTTTGTCCCAATGCATATTTTTAAATTTTGTCCCAATGTACATTTTTAAATTTTGTCCCAATGCACATTTTTAAATTTTGTCCCAATGCATATTTTTGAATTTTGTCCCAATGCATATTTTTAAATTTTGTTCCAATGCACATTTTTAAATTTTGTTCCAATGCAAATTTTGAAATTTTGTCCCAATGCATATTTTTAAATTTTGTCCCAATGCACATTTTTAAATTTTGTCCCAATGCATATTTTTAAATTTTGTCCCAATGCACATTTTTAAATTTTGTCCCAATGCACATTTTTAAATTTTGTCCCAATGCATATTTTTAAATTTTGTCCCAATGCATATTTTTAAATTTTTTCCCATTGCACATTTTAAAGTTTTAGCTCAATTCACATCTCGCGGATATTTTAACTTGCGAGAAATAATTTTTTTATAGTGTAGCTCATTGTTTTCATCTCGCATAAAAATAATAAAAATAAATTGAGAAAAATAAGGTAGCAAACTTCTTAGATTGGTACCTTGTTGTCTTCATTTTTCTTCGTTCGCCGTCGTCGTCGTACATTTTTTTAAATTATTGCAAGAGCGGAACACGGGACTAAATCTTTTTATTATGCTGTCGATGTGAAAATAATCCTAGAAAATGTGCATAAAGGAAATGAAGTGTACTGCTTCTCCATTTTCTTCTTCTTCTCCTTCCTTCTTTTTTTTTTGAAAAAAAATTATTCCTACAAGACATGGCGGTGCACCGTTCATCAAAAAATTACTCTTGTTCCTCCGCCCTTTCATGAATAACGAACGTTAGAAGCTTAAAATAATTGAGTGTATTTTTCTCTTGATTGCCTTCGAGATTAGGAGATATCATCAGACACATGCACAACCGAAAAAAAAGCATAAAAATAATCATAAACTCTCATAATAGGATGAATGAAGCATGTTGTTTGGCTTAAAAGTCACTTTAAAATGTCTATCTAGGCCGAACACCCGACAAGCACTCTCGAAAAAATTTCTCATCCTTCAAGTAGTTCATAAAAGTATTTTTTTTTCTTCCTTATTTTAATTATTATCAAGTTTCTTTTGTTTCGGAATTCGTGATGATGCACTTGCGTGCCCGAAGAAGAACACTTCGTTGCAAAAAAAAAAAAACAAAAAGCTGTCACGGATTATCTGAACAATGAACTGCAATTTAAATGAATTTTTATAGATGCACCTGGGTGTCGTGTGGTTGTGTCATTGTCATTAGCGTGTCACAATAAAGTTTTTTTTTGTGCGATGGCAGGTTTGTAGATGGATTTAAAAGTGCTTCGGAAGGAGTATCAGGTGCTGTGATGTAAAAGGGTTTTTTTGTGTCATTTTGAGTGAACAACTTTTTTTTTATGTGCGTTAAACAATGGATGTCGGGGGATGGAAAAATAGAATGAAATGATTGAAGGGCGTTGTTTTCATGAGTTTGAAGTTAGAACAAAAGCGTGTATTCTGAATTAATTTTTATCCATGGAAAAAAATGTTCTTTAATTAATTTTTCTTAATTTAAATAAAGAAAAAAAAAGTTGCAATTAAAATATCTAATATAATTTAATTTTGTTGAGTTAAAAAATTTTTATTAAAAATTTAAAAAAAATTATTTTAAAAAATTTTTATTTAAAATTTATTTTTTTTGTTTTAAATCTTATGAAATATTTAAAATTAAAATAATAAAATTTGTAAATAAAATTTTAAGAATTAAAAAAAAATATTTTTAAATTTAAATTAATTTAATTATTTAAAATTATGAAAAAAATTGAATGAAATTTAATTTTAAAAATATATAAAAAATTTAAAAAATAAAAATATCTATAAAAACATTAGAAATTATGAAAAATATTTTTAAAATTAAGAAAAAAATATTATAAAAAAAATAAATATTTAAAAATAAAATCCAAAGTTTCAATTTAAATTATTTTTCTATTTTTTATACATTTTTAAAATTGAATACAAAATAAGCTCATTTATTTATTTTTAATTTAATTGATTTATCTATATTTTTTTTTTGTAAAATTTAAATTTAAAAATTATTCATTTGTTAATATTTTTTTTAATATATAATCTAAATAAATTGAATTAAAAATATTAACAAAAAAAATAATTTTTAAATTTTTATAAAATTTTTCAAAAAATAATAAAAAATATTTTAAAAATTATTATAAAATAATTATAAATTAATTACTACAAAAATAATAATTTAAAAAATTATAAAAATATTTTTTTTATAATTTAAAAAATTCAATCATGTTTAAAAAATTTTAATTTAGAATTAACATAAATTTTTAATTTAAAATATTTTTTTAAAATAAAATTTTAAATTAAAATTTAAAAAAAAATTAAAATGAATTAAATTAAAAATAAAAGCTTAAAATTTATTTTTATTTATATAATTATTTTTATTTCATTTATTTTAGAATTTATTTTAATAAAAATTAAACTTATTAAAAATTATTTATTTTTTTTTATTTTAATAAATAGACGTTAAAACGAGTAAAATCCAATTTTTTTCTTCAAAAACCTACAAAAAAAATGTGACTTGTCATGCTTTCAAAAACACATTTTCAGTAACTATTATGACGTCTATCAATTTCTAAAGAAAACTTTTTCAAACAAACCAACGAAAAAACAATGAAAATAAATTATTATTATTATCGCTTTCTACTCTCAGGCAACACAACAACTGAGCCTCCCTCTTCCGACACTTCCTTAATAACTCGACTTGTGCACGACACTTTTCCAGTCTCAGTTGTTCCCTAATTTAATTATCATTGTTCCAACAGACACAAAACACAACACAACTCACACATAACGAATAGCTTGCTAATCTTTTTATAATCAACGATTTAATTTAAATTTTGTCATGTTTGTAACCTTTGTTTACATTCCTACACAGCTGCTGCTGCTGGTTGCGAGCTTCGGAAAAAATATAAATTATATATGTGGAAAATTATTTCCTGCTTTGTGTTTTTCTTTGTACTTAACGAATGCCTATGTGCGCGTCGGCAACAATAATAATCAGAAAAATGCTCGCAAACACGAATTTCGCTGTAACAAAGGAGGCGACGACAGAGAAACGAGAGAGAGAGAAAAAAAGAAAAAAACAACATGGATGAAGCAAAGTTCAGTTTAATTACACAAACTTTTGTAAACTTTTATTACTTAAAGTCTTGGCTCAGTACACAAAAAAAATTATTTTAAAGCAAAGAAGATTATATTTACAAAGGAGAAACTTTTTGCATGTCTGTGAAATTTTCTTCGTCATGTGAAATTTTTTTCTAATTTCTTGTGTGTGATGTTGAGGCATCTCTTTCGCCTTCCTAAATTATTATTATATTAAGTGATTCTTTATTATTTTGCTCTTCGAGTGTGCAAAATATTTCGAGCGAAAACTGCAAAAGCGAAGCAAGGAATGTAAAGTGAAAAGTTCCTCGACGAAAGTAATGGAATTATAACGGCTTTCGACATTGTTTTATGTCTTAATACAATCTTACATATTAACTTTAGCTGGAATCCATTGGACTGGACTGAGAAAAAAATTCTTAAAAAAATCCGAGAAAGGCGTTTTGGGCAATTTTTATCGAAAAAAAGGATAAATCGCACATATGCATAGAAAAAGTTGTAAAATTTATGTAAAAGTAATCAGATGAATAATCGACCGACAAGCGTGTTTTCAGTCATTTTTTTAAAAAATATTTCTTGCACTCGATGACAAGACAACTTTTTTCAAAAGTATTTGCATAACATGTAACTAATGCAGATAAGTCAGCTTTTCTCATTATTATTGCTTAACGTTCATATTTGAATAAATTTTTTGTTCAAACTTTTTTTTCTTTATAAAAATAAAATAAGAAAATATTAAAGAAAGAATTCTAATAAAATAATAAAAATGGCAGAAAAAAAGTTTTTTTGTTATGCATTTTCTTTCTACACCTTTTATTGTTACTTTAGACATTTTATAATATTAAAAAAATATTTTTTGCACGTTAAAGTGACTCGACAACGTCTGCCAGAAAGTGCGGGAAATATTAAATAAAACAAAAATTTATTTTTTTTTTTTTTAAATTTTTTTTTATTTTTAAATTTTATTTTTTTAAAAATAAAAATAATTTTCATCATCAATAATTTAAAAAATAATAAAAATTTAATTTTTACATTGAAAAATAGATATAATTAGAATATTTTCATAATAATTTTAAAATTATTATTTTTATTTTTTTTTCTAATTTTTTTTTTAATAAATTTTAATTAAATTATAATCTCAATTTTTCAAACTTTAAATTTAAAAAAAATAAAAATTAAATTTTCAACTAAAAAAACTTAAAATACAATATTCACATGGAAAATTTAAAAATCAAAAATTATTATCATAACATTATAATAAAAAATATTTAAAATTAAATAAAATTTTGAGTAAAATTTAAAGTAAATAAAAAATTTAATTTAAGTAAATAAATTTTAACTTAAAAATTTTAAATAATTTATATAAAATTAAAAAAAATTTTATTTTTTTTTTAATTAAAAATAAAAATAATTTATTTTAATTAATAAAAAAATTAATTTTAATAAAAATTACAAAAATTTATTAATAAAAAAATAATAATTATTTCTAAATATTAAAAAAAGTTAATTTTTAATTTTAGAAATGAAATTTTGAGTAAATAAAAAATTTAATTTAATTAAATAAATTTTAGTGAAATAATTTTATTTTAAGTATTTTGTTTCTTTTTACATTTCCCGCAACTGCCTGATAGCAACCCCATATATATTTATGATATCTCAAGTCATAAAATGTTAGCCAGTCGTCCTTCGAAGAACGAAAGAAATAAAGTAACTTGTTCCATATTTAATGTTCATTCGTTCGTGAGTCGCGCTTTTTACTACTTGCAGCAAAAAAAAATATCTTAAAAATTAATATTTTTCGCTCTTTTTAGGGAAATTATCAAAACTAGTGTAAGTAAGATGGAACAATTGTGAATTATTAACGTTGAATTATTAAGAAAAGGCATGCAATAAAATGTATTTTTGTGAACAATACATTAGCGCTGCTCTATGAATAAATCATATCAAATTATATGAATTTCCTTGCGCGCTTCAAAAATCAGAATAATTATATTTTCCTTCGAAAAACGAATCCGAATGGAATGAATAGTAAATGAAATCACAAAGTTTTTGTTGTAAAGCGACTTATTTCATTATTGATATTTTAATTATTTTCTTCGAGTAACGACAAGAGACGACGCCAAAACTATTTCGCAATAAAAATCATAAATGGAAATTATATGGAAATTAGCATATCGGAATTCTTTCGTAAATCATCAATTTATCTATTCATGACGCTTTTTTTTTGATGGAATTCGTAATAAATCCATAAAAAAGGAGCTTTTTGCGATATGCAAAAAAGGAATAACTTTTTTTTTTATTGCCGACACGAATTTTCCATAAACGATGTGAAACTGTGAGACATTTTAATATACTTCACATGCGATATGAAATTTTTTTTGTATTAGAGAAGCTTGTCCTTCACTCTTTTTTCCTCGAATCGCGTTTTGGGATGTCAAACCTTTTGTGCGAATGTCACATGCCAAAAAAATAAAGGAAAGAGGAAAAAAGGAAAATTTTGTGAATGGTAATGAAATTGAGTGTAATCAGTAAATAAAAATATTACATAAACCGTCTCAGGGGAGTTAATTTTAATAATAATAGAAAAAACAGGAGAGAAATTTAGGAAAACGCAGATTTAGGTAAACAATGAAAATAAAAAATTGAATAAAAATTTGTGAGTTTTAAAAGTTGCCAAGAAAAAATTCATTGAACCGCATTTTTGATGAATTTTTTATTTAATTTATTTATTCATGATAAATATTTAATTTTATTTTTTTATTAGTTTCATTTTTAAAAATAATAATTTTAACAATTTAAAATAAAATAAAACAAAGTTTAAAAATAATTAAAATAAAAAATATTTTTTTTTATTAATATTTTATCATATTTCCGGTTTTTTTTAATTTTTCAGGCTTTCAAAAATTTAAAATATTTTTTTTTAATAAATTCAAGTTTTAATTTTTGAATAAATAATTAAATTCAAAATAAAAAATTAATTTGTTTCAATATTTAACAAAAATAAGAGAAAATACAATTCAATATTTTTTTAATGAAAAAAAAAAAAAAAATTAAAAAATTATAAATGAAAAAAAAATTAAAATTAATTTTAAAAATTTTATTTAAAAAATAAATGTCAATTAATAAATAAATTATTATCAAAATAATAAAAAAAAATATTTTAAAAATAAATTTTATTAAATTTTTTTTTAAATATTTTAAAGATTCAAATAATTTTTTTTATTTTTTTTAAATTTAAAAAAATAAAAAAAATATTTTTTTTAATTTATTAATTAAATTAAATTTTAATTAAAATTAATTTATTTATTCCAAAATTTTCTTTCAATACTTTTGTACTAAAAATAATATTTTTATTTTTAAAAATGTTTTTCAAATGGGTTAAAAAAAAAAAAAATACCGAGAGAATAAAACACAAACAAAAAATTTTACCCGAGGATATTTCATGCGTTGAGGGACACAAAAAAATTGTTGTTACATTTTTCCTTTTGTAAAGCCTCGATTCAATAAAATAATATTTTCTAATGGCTTGGAATCACAGAAAACTCTTTGTAGGGATTATAAATAGTTGACAGGCGGCTTTTCTGTCACTTCACCGCAATTTTATTTCTTTTTTTTTTGCATGAATGATGAAATAAAGCCCGTTGACATGTTTGTTATTGAATTCAATGGATTGACAAACTATGAAAGAGAAAGAGGAAAGCGAAGAAATCGTTTCTTACTTGGAATTGGTAATTCATTGTATACATTTGTGATGTACTATAAACATTGAATGACTTCTTTTCCATGCATATTTCATGTGTACAGAGGCAAAAATATAATATATTGATACCCTTGACATGTTATTGCTTGTATATTGTTGCCGTTATTCCTCATTTGAATATATTTTACCTTTTTTGACGGCTTCTTCTCGGAGGTTTTGACGTGAAATTCGCTCTTTTTTCCGCATTTCAGAGCGAAATGAAATACGCGCGCACCGAAAATCGACCAATTTATGTCGTTTTGTGACATTTGTTTGCAACTGCTGTTCCCTTTTCATCAAATTTATTATTCAAATATGCTCCAAATTGTAATGGAAAAATACGGAATCAACCACACTTGACCGTCAAGTGAGTTCTTTTCTTGAGTGAGTGGCATGCAGGCAACGGGAATTGATCAAGATAAGCACTTGACGGATCAAAAGTGGCTCTTTTAAAAGATTAAAAACCCAAAAAGGTTTTTTTTTTTCGTTTTTTTGTGCAGAATCGAAGTCATACCGTAAATATTTAAATAACTCGGAGAAGAAAAAAAAATCAATAGAATTTCGCTTATCTCGAACGTCGAAGGATAAAATAATATTACTATAGGATCGACAAACAAAGATAAAATTTATACACACACACGAGGAGATGTAGATAATTTTAACATACATTTATTTTGTGTCAATAACGCAATGTTGTTTGTTCGTGTATTTGTTGTTCTACATCATTTGCAAAAGCAGCAGATGTATGGAAATATGTAGAAAAAAGAAGCTTTATCAAACTAACAACTTCTCAAAATGTTAAAATATTTTAATATTTATACGTTTATGTTTGTTCCTCATTCTACGATTTTCACGTATTTTGTGTGAAAAATTAAATTTCGCAGCTTGAACAAATTTTTTCATATGAAAAAAAAATTTTTTGCTTCAAATTTTTTTAGCTTTAAATTTAAAATGATAATTTTTTTAAATTTTTTAATTAATATAAAAAATTATTTTTTTTATTTAATTAATTTTTTTCAAAAAAAAAATAAAATTTTGAGTTTAAAAAAATAATATATTTTTTTTTAATTATTAAATTAAGTAATTTAAAATAATTTTTAAAAAAATATTTTAATTGAAAAAGTTTTTTAAAAAAAAATTTTTATTAATTTTTTTAAAATTAAATTTAATTTAAAAATAATTAATTTTTTATTTAAAAAAATATAATAATTTTAATTTAATTTTATATATTTTTTTATTATTAAATTTCGTTTAATTTTTTAAAAAATTATTTAATTTAAAAAAAATTAAAATAAATATGAAAAAAATATTTAATTTAAAAAATTTTTAAATTCATTAAAATTTTTTTATTTAATTTTTAATTTTTAATAAAAAAAATATTTTTAAAAATTATTTATTAATTGATTTTAAAAAATAAAAAAAAAAATAAAAATAAATAAATTTTTTTTTTAAAAAATAAATATTTAATTTATTTTATTGAATTTAAAGGTTTTATTAAAATATATTTTTTTTATTTAAAGTTTTAAAAATTTAATTTAAATTATTAAAAAATTAAATATATTAAAAAAAAAAATAATCAAAAAAAATTAATTAATATTAATTAAGAATAATTTTAATTCAAATTTAAAAATTAAATATATTTATTGAAATATTTTTTTATTATTATTAAAAAAATAAAAAATAAATTTATTTACTTTAACTTTTCATAATAAAAATATTTTTTTTAAAAAAAATTTTTATTATTTATTTATTTTACCAAAAAAATCTGAATTAAAATGAAAAAACTTTTTTGAACAAAATTTAAATAAATCAACATTCTCTTTAAAACTTTCACCAAAACACTTAAATGCGAATCATCAATTTCCCACAAATTTACAACTACACGCTAAGAGGCAGACATTACATTATAGCTTTTAAGTTAAACACACTCATTTCGTTTCGTTTCATTTATTTACAGCCAGCAGCGAATTTCTGGCATGTTTTCGTCAAACGATCCTCACTTCCGAACCGCTTTTTTGATAAATTTCTCATAAACACACATAAAACCTTATCTCGACGATTATGATAAAATGCGAATTAAGGGAAGAAGGACGAGTCGCGTAATCAGGATAATCAAAGAGATTCCCTGCGACATATTCCATTCATTTGATTAGATAACGACGATGTTTGATTTGTATTACTACACGTATAAATTTTTATTATTTGCACGTTGCTCGATAACCGCAGAAAATTTACGACTTTGATTAACGATGCATGATAAAATCGGGGAACAAGGGAGCGACTGGTAGTTTATTTAACTAATTTTACGATTTTTTTTTCTTTCAGAATTGATGCGAAAGTCAATCAACAGTGCACAGATGGAATTAAGAAGCAACGATATTCCTAAAAAAAAAATCGAAAAAATGAGAATTATCAAAAAAATCACGACCAATAACTAATTTTAATCGACATCGTGTATAAAAAAAAATATTTGTAAAGTAAAAAAAATTACAAAAAATGCTAGTTTTTAAGTTAATTAGCATCATCTACTGCGTGCTACAAATTTTTGTAAATAGAACAAATGGCTCATCAATGGATTTATATAAAAATGCCCGATTGGGCACGCGAATTGTACAAACGCGCAATGGTCGAGTACAGGGACTCATACTCCCGTTGGAAAATTTCAAGTTTCTCAAACCCGTAGAAGTGTTCCTCGGCGTTCCGTATGCCACGCCGCCCGTAAAATTAAATAGGTAAGTAAAAAATTTTTTTAATTTATTTAAAAATTCAATTATGAGGTAACAAAAAAAAATCTCAAGAGACAAAAAAAGTAAATTTAATTTAAAAAAAAAGTGATAATTACTTTTTTTTCCGATTATTGGATAAAAAATTTATTATTCAATTAACGCGTAACATAATTTATTTTTTTTTTTTAATTTTTTCCCATTATTTTTTAATATTTTCATAAAAATTATCGGTAATTGTCTCTCCCGTGACAAAGTTGAATCAGTTAATTGCGTGTCACAGCGGTTTTCACGTTTTTTTTCTGTTCAAACAAGACGATAACGACGACAATCTAGTTAGGCACGTTTGACCATTATTACGATGAAAGCGTTAAAAATCGCTCTTATCACCGACCAAAAATCTAAATTCGATCCTAAAATAACAATAAAACGTATTATTATCAATAAAGTTATGGTCACGAAACGGGAATTAGCAATTTACATTTTTTTTTTGTGTCGGTCAATGGATTTATTAAGTGTCTCCCGATATCGAATGACGAGGGTATTTGATAAGTACTGAACAGGGAGAAAAATATCAACAAAAAATTTTTCTTTTCGTGACATTTTTATTACTTGACAAATATTTGAGTGGCGGGCGATGACAAACGTCAAAAAATGTCGTCCCTGGATGAAAGGAATGACGGACAATGAGAAAAAAGGTGAAAGAACAATAAAAAGAGATTACCTAAGGTTAAAATTCACACGCACGAAGAAAAAAAAAAGTTTTATTACAGAATTCGGAAATAACCAACGGATGATTTTTCGATTTTGTCCAAATCGCTTAATCTTCTGTTAAATTAGAAAAATTTCCTTTGTCAATGGAAATTTAATTTTTTTTTCGGACCGCAATGTTTTTCACACACACACTAAAAATCGATGTCCCGTTAGCAATTCGACGAATTTTAATTTAATTCTTGGAAAAGAAAAAAAAATCAACCGATGGCTATAAAAACTCATTATTGAAGTTTCTTTTGAAAATTCAACAAAATATATAACGAAAGAAATCAATAAGGAATAGACAAAAGTCGCTTGAATTTTATATTTTTTTCCTGATAACAACAAGAGAAAAAAATTCCATTGTTATTGATTTTGTGCCAGAATGCCAGAGTAATGTGTTTCCAGTCAGTTTCTCCTCTTTTATTGAATTTAATTTGACGAAATGATGGGAAAATATATCAGTTACTGAGACAATTTGATGTAATCTGAAGCAGAAGTCGACGACGTAACAGAAGGGAAAATATTAATAAAATTTTGTGGAATAATGAGTCAAGTATTCATTCATGGTTGTCTGCAGAATTTTATTATTAAAAAATATTGGAGAAGGAAAAATTTTTTTATTATTAAAAATCGAATTTATATTAAATTTTTTGGTGATGATTTCTTAAATTTATTTAAAGAAAAATTTGTCTTAAAAAATTCTTTTTAGAATAAAAAAAAATCTCAAATTTCATAATTCGCCGTAATTCCGGTAAAAAAACCCATAAAAATTACCTCAATACCGTTATTGACATTAATCTTTGCCAATGTGCTTCGAAGTAATCTTCCATTTTTTTATTTATCGTTCTATCTATAGGTTTCTTTACAAGATTATGTTTCCGGTTAACTGCCATGTTCCCTTGAATTTCCTTCAATATTTACCTTTTTCATCAATTTATAAATAAAAAAAAAGAAAGAGAAAAAGTAACATTTGGCCTTTATAATAACTTTTTTTTTCTTTAAATTCAAGGCAAAAAAAAAAAGGAAAATCACGTGTATCGGTATCATTTTAACAAGCGAGAAGCAAATAGAAAGCAATCAAGAGGAACAGAAATTATATATTAAAGGAAGTAAAAAATTTATTTTTTTCTATTGGAGGGATGAGAAATGATGAGAATATAAATAAACAGAAAGAGAAAAATAGGCAAACAAATTTTCATTTCACGAGAAGAAGTAAAGAAGAAGAAAACGAAAACGAAAAAAGGAAACCCCTGATTAAAAATATCAAACAAGAAAGTGTTCTGTGGTAATGCCCTGTTGATAGAAAATGAGTTAAAATGAGACTTGAAAGTTTAGTTTTAATTAAAAAAAAATTATAAGTGATACAATAAAATTAATTTATTTTAAAAGTTTACAAAAAAAATTAAAACTTCAAATTTTATATAAAGTGAACAAATAATAAATTTTGAGCAATTTGAATCGTCAAAAGTTAAGTTAAGATACATCAAGTGCATAAATTGGATCCCATACATTACTGAAGCAACTTACTTCAGAGATCATCAAACATCGGACCTAAAAATCTATATTCGAGTATAACTATTCTTACTTTGTTTAAGACTAAATTCGCACAAACCGAGGCACAAATTACACATTCTTTGCATCAGATAAAAGTGAAACAAGATTGGAGCTTGATTCTCGTTGAAATTGTAAATAAACATATTAGAGAATAATAATGACAGATAACATACAAGATGCCAAAGAGATGAATTGGTATTCAAGGTCTGCAGTAAAATGAATAATACAATGAAAATTAAGCCTATCAAAAACAAATATTATGCAAAAGTCATTATATATAAACTTAAAAGTACAGTAAAGAGTATCGAGAATCATGAGAATCATAATAATTTTCTTTAAATAAAAATATTGCTACATTTAAAAATAAACTAACCGCGTTCATTGCGTACAAACATAGAAATATAATTTTTTTTGTTCGCAAAAAGTGAAAAAAATTATTCTAAAATTTTTAAAAAATTAGTTTTTTTAATTAGGAGATTATCAACTCAAAAATTGATACATTTAATTTTTTCTAATTTTAAATAATTTTATTAAATTTGAAAATTTTGTTAATTTGAATTTTTTAAAATTAATTAATTATTTTTATTAAAATAATTAATTTTATTATTTTTTTTAATTTTAATTGTAATTTTTTTTTATTTTTGACAATTTATCATAAGAAAGGTAAAATCTGTCATTTTTCCATCCACAGGGCAATGAAACTGTGTTTTTGTTTGCCGATGAGAAACATATCTGTGTTATAGTGTTAGACTTAACATCAATATGGTTGTGAGTGGCTTGTTATTTGTTTGTTTATTGGTGAGCCATCTTGTGATATTTTTCCATTTCTCCCATTTTCTCGTTCGTTCGTTCATTCGACGACGACGCTTCGTATCTTAATTTATCAATCTCAAATATTTTTGTACCATTATACAAATGATTTTATGTTTTGACGTACAGTGCGATGATTTTCATAGAGAGAGAGACAAAAGAAGGGACTTTTTTTTTCTTTTCATCATCAGATTACACATTATTTCCCACTTGCCGAATTACCATTTCTGCATGTAAACTCGAACATAATCCAAAGTTCTGGCAAACGAGCTAAAATTATCATTAGAGAGACGAAATGAACCATGCATGTCGTCATCGTCGTGGTAGCTCTAACCAGTACGCAGATTATTCGGGCGATAGTGCCATGAATGCCAGTCGCGGGAGTGATAAGAAAATTTATGTAATAAAAGCTCGCACCAAAAAACTGAAAAGGAACAAAATTTGATTATGATAACAAAAAAAAAAAAGAAAAATAAAATAAAATAACGAAAGAAGACGAAAAAGTACCTCTATCAAGAAAAAAAGACGAAGAAAAATTAATTCAAAGCCATCATCTAAATATAAAAACTTTTCCCCAAACACCTTTGAATTGTGTTATCCGAGAAAAAAAAGTGAAGAAACGCAGAAAAAGAAACGCGCGGGAACACCATATCGACAAGAGGCTGATGAAAATGTTACGTTATATATCTCAAATGAGTTTTTTTATGGATTTTATTATCATCGTTGTGAATTTTGGATTACGCGCGCCCGAAAAAGCGACACAATGTACAACCATTAACGTTTCGTACATTTATTTCAATTCAAGAAAAAAAAAGTGTGTACCCCGCATGTACATTATAAACTTACGAACGATAAAATCAGAATTCCATGTTTAAGAAGACGAAAAAGAAAAAATTCAATGAGATAAAAACGAAAGTGTGTTGTAATACAAGGAAGAAAATCAAGAAAGTCATCATTTAATGTCGTTATGTAAATGGCAGGATTCCTCCTTCATCTCCGTAAAGGTCTGTATTTATATTTTGATAAAGGATTTTCAGGCGACGGGCGCTGTTTTGTAGATCCCGAGATCAACAGAGATGACACAGATTTCCATAATTTTCGTAGCTGCTGATTTTTTTTCCTTTTTTCAACTTTTCTAGTTGTAAATATTGTTGGAAAACGAGAAAAAAAATCAAATCCCTCTGTATTACCCTTTGATTGCTCGTTATGTCTTCGTTTTTTTTTCATTCTCGAATCGTGCCACAGACAAAAGCCCATAAAATTACGAGCAACGTCCTATGAACGAAATTTTAACCAAAAACATTTTAACCGCACACAGATATAGAATGTGGCTTTGTGCCATGTGAAAATATGTGAAGCTACATTATTAGAACGTAAATGATTCCCAATGGAATTGATAAAATAAATTTTTCACATAAAATATTTTTTGAGGATGTCCTTTTCTCGTATCTCAATTTTTTCATCTTTTGGAGTAAAGTTAACTAAAATGTAGATTTTTTTATATTTTTATTTTAACAAGTGTTACGTTTTTAAACAAAAATTTACACAACTGTATTTTAATAATTCACTATTTTTTTTTTAAACCACGTGTTAACGGAACAATTAAACAGATATGCTTGTTACATATTTTAGAGGCAAAATAACAAGTATAATATCAGGGTCAAAAATTGAGATAAATCAATAAGAAGTTTGTTTGAATTTCACACAAAATCGATATTTTTATTGTCATTTTTAATGAGTTTTAGATCTATTCAAACAAAATCGGTAAATTTGTAGGATCAGAATATATTGAAAATTAAAAGCATTTTTTTTTTGTTGAAAGTCCTCGTTTTGTTTAAAGTTAATTAATTGACAATGATTTTAAATGTATTAATTTAATCATTATTTTCTTTTCAAAAAATTAGAGATAAATTTAGAATTTAATTAGAGGCACAATTTTTTGACTTATTTTCATTCAAAAACTTCAAGAATTTGACTTCGAATAAGAGCTATTAGGTTTGGGTCTATTGGTTGACAATTTTGGACAAAATCGTTGAGAAGAACAGCAACGTTTCTAGCTAGGTCGCCAGCTTTTTTAGAAATTTGCACCAAATTAGAGAATATTTTTCCTTCTTCAATGGTCTAAAATAAAAATAATACGGTTAACGGTTAGAAAAATAAAAATGAAAGACTTACGATTGAGTACGTATTGGGATCACGAAGAATTTTGACAATGTCTTCAACAAGTTTAGCTCTACAATTGGACGATTCGTTAACAATATATTGAGAAGTGCGAATTAAACTTTCAATTGCCTCTTGCAAACGTTCTGTACTGTTACTGAAATACTCAATCACTGAATCAGCTGTATCGTGAAGCGTTTTTTGAATTGCCTGAGAATGTTTATTTAACTCAGCATGAGCGATTCCCAATAAGCCTTCGGTATGTTCCAACAAACCAGTAGGAAGACCAATTAGAAGAGCAGTTACTTCATCGGAATGTGCAGCGAGTGCAAAGAGTAATGCAGTGAAGCTGGATGCAGAGGTAACATCTTCAAAATCTTCCAATTGTTCTGTGATCAGATCATGAACAATTTCTTTAACTTTTAGCAAGGCAGTTTCCCTTTCAGCAGGAGTTGAAGCATCTTTAGCATCATGAAGGAAAGTTAAATAAGGCATAGCAGAAACGCCATTCACAAATGTCATCGTTGAATTTTTGATTAAATCGACACTTTTTAAGATAAGATCTTGCATATGCTCAACCGTGTCATCTCCAAGAGTTGAATCCAAAGCTCTTGGTAAAAGGTAGTAAAGTCCCGTTGAACCTGCATGAGCAGCTGCCGAAACATTTGCCTTGATTGCATTTACCAAAGCATTCATATTCTCCAATTCTGCTCTCAGTTCATCAGCAACGTGAGGATCAATTAAAGCTGACACGTTGATGGCTTTTTCAACTTCATTCATCAAGTTGTTCAAATGCGTATTGATATTGTTCTTTCCCGTATTTGGGTTAGCTTGTTCCAAACCAGCGTGAAGACCATTGGCAACAACGGAGGGAACTTGAAGAGCTCCATTTAAGATAGCAACAGCATTATTGAACGTATTGGAAGTTGACTGTAACACGTTGCTACTTAAACCAGTCAAAGCATTAACTGTCGACGTCAGCAAAGTCGTTACGCCAGAAACGAGCGACCCAAGTGCATTTAAAACGCCTGAAGTAACTGCCGAAATTGTTGTCCAAAGAAATCCCAAAAGACGAGGGGATGGTTCGACTTCAGCTTGAGGAAGTGTGAATCCAAACGAGGTTTGAATCAGTAAAATGGCACAGAAAATTGCCAAAATTTTCTTCATTTTTATTTCTTTATTTTTTTCCAATTTTTTGATGTGTTTAGGGCTTGACTATTTAGAGATAACTAAATTTCAAATTATGACTAAAATGATCTTAAATACAAAATTTTTTTGTTTGAACAGTTTGAAATCTGTACAAATAAAAAAAAACAAGGAAGTGATAAAATAAAGATCGAAAATATTAAATACAGGGAAATTATTTAAAATTAATAGCAATCTTTTTTTGTCTTAAGTCCTCTTTATTAATTTTTATTAAAATAAATTGACAAAGATTTAAAACATATTAATTTATTCATTATTTTCATTTCAAAAAATAAAGATAAATTTAGAATTTAATTTGAGGCTCATATTTTTGATTTATCTTCAAGAGAAAGCTGCACGGATTTCATCCATGATAATATCTCTTAGTTCTGTATCTACTGGAAAACATTGAGCAAACTCTGTGATAACAACAGCAACTCTGTTAGCTATTATCCCAGCTTGGTCAGCTACTGACTTCAAAACAGTGAATATTCCTCCTTGGTTGGGCTAAAATAAAAAGAAATACAGTTAACGTTAGACAAATAAAAATAAAAAACTTACGATTGTGAACTTAGATAAATCAAGAGCAATTTCATTAAGGTCTTCAACCGCTTTACCTCTGCAACCGGATGATGCCTTAACAAGATATTGATAAATCATAACTAGATTGTCAATTACCAGTGGCAAAAGTTCTGGTCTGTTATCGAAATACCCAAATACTAAATCAGCAGTATCGTGAAGCGTTTTTTCAATTTCCTGAGAGTGTTTGTTTAACTCAGCATAAGCGATTTTCCAAATGCCTTCGATATGTCCCAACAAACCGGTAGGAAGGTTATTTAAATGAGTAGTAACTTCAATCGGAACTTCTTCAATAACTGTCATTTGGTTCTTGATTATTTGATGAACAAGTTCTACAATCATCTGAACACGAACTTTTCCTCTGAAATAATCTATAACATCACCCGTATCACGAAGGAGATATACAACCGTATTAAAATGAGAATTGAGGTTTGCTTCTACGATTAAGTCATCTGCTAAATTATAGATCGTATAGCCACCAGTTGAGATAAGACCTTGCATATGCTCAACCGTATCATCTCCGATAGTATCTTTCAAAGCTTTTGGCAAAAGATAATAAAGTCCCGTTGAACCTGCATGAGCAGCTGCCGAGACATTTGCCTTGATTGCAGTTACCAAATCATTCATGTTCTCCAATTCTGTTCTCAGGTTATTAGCATATAGGGGAT
Organism: Culicoides brevitarsis; assembly: GCF_036172545.1. Taxonomy (NCBI): domain Eukaryota; kingdom Metazoa; phylum Arthropoda; class Insecta; order Diptera; family Ceratopogonidae; genus Culicoides; species Culicoides brevitarsis. The sequence continues at coordinate 41,187,227 of NC_087085.1, read as the reverse complement.
TTGTTAATGCTGTAACGTTGATGGCTTGCTCAACAGCATTCAATAAATTGTCCAAATGCGTGTTGATAATGCTCTTTCCCGTATTCGGATTAGCTTGCATCAAACCATCGTGAAGCCCACTGGCGGCAGCTGATGGTACTTGAACAACCTCATTAAAGGTATCAACAGCATCACTGAACGTATTGGAAATTAAATATAACTCGCTGCTACTTAAACCAGCTAAACCGTTAACTGTCGGCGTCAGCAAAGTCGTAACGTCAGAAGCGAGCGACAAAAGTCCATTTAAAACGCCTGAAGTAACTGCGGAAATTGTTGTCCAAAGAAATCCCAAAAGACGAGGGGATGGTTCGACTTCAGCTTGAGGAAGTGTGAATCCAAACGAGGTTTGAATCAGTAAAATGGCACAGAAAATTGCCAAAATTTTCTTCATTTTTTTTTCTTTATTTTTTTACCAATTTTTAGACGTATTTAAGGCTTGACAGTTTAGAGATAACTAAATTTCTAAAAAATTATGATGAAAAATGATAAAACGACCTTAAATATGAAATTTCAATGTTTGAACAGTTTGAAATCTGTACAAACAAAAAAAAAACAAGGAAGTGATAAAGTAAAGTAGGGAAATTTAGTTACAGAGAATATTATTTCAACAAACTCTTAATTTTTTTTAAATTTTTTCGATAAAAAAAATTAAAATATTTTATTATTATTTTAAAATTAAAATTAAAATTATTTAAAATTAATTAATTTTTTTTAATTTTTAAAAATTCGTAATGATAAAATAAATAAAAATTAATAATTTTTAGAAAACAAAAATAAAATATGATGAAATTTTTAAGAATACTCTGTACCTAAAAATTTCTGTATTCTCAAAAAACAAGCCTCGTGTCACCTCGTTACAAAGTAAATTTGCGTCATTGAAAAAATTTGTGTTTATCTGTTTCGGATCTTGATATCACCAAGCACACTATTGTAACAAGCGTACAGCAAGTAAAACGTCACAAGGGTTGCAATTAAGACAAATATGACAAAGGATAATTGCAATAAAATACAGGGAAAATATTAGAAATTCATAGCAATTTTTTTTGTCTTAAGTCCTCTTTATTAATTTTTATTTAATTAAATTGACAAAGATTTAAAATGTATTAATTTATTCATTATTTTCGTTTAAAAAAAATGATAAATTTTGAATTAAATTAGAGGCACAATTTTTTGACTTATTTTGAAGCGATTAAATCCAGTAAGTCCTCTGCAAAATTCCAGATCGTATAGCCACCACCTGAGATAAGACTTTTCATATTCTCAACCGTGTCATCTCCGAGAGTATCTTTCAAAGCTTTTGGCAAAAGATAATAAAGTCCCGTTGAACCTGCATGAGCAGCTGCCGAGACATTTGCCTTGATTGCAGTTACCAAATCATTCATGTTCTCCAATTCTGTTCTCACGTTATTATCAAATAGGGGATTGGTTAATTCTGTAACGTTGATGGCTTGTTCAACAGCATTCAATAAATTGTCCAAATGCGTATTGATAATGCTCTTTCCCGTATTCGGATTAGTTTGCTCCAAACCATTGTGAAGCCCACTGGCAACAACTGATGGAACTTGAACAACCTCATTAAAGATATCTACAGCATCAATGAACGTATTGGAAATTAACTCGCTGCTACTTAAACCAGCTAAAGCGTTAACTGTCGGCGTCATCAAAGTCGTAATGTCAGAAGCGAGCGATAAAAGTCCATTTAAAACGCCAGAAGTAACTGCGGAAATTGTTGTCCAAAGAAATCCTAAAAGACGAGGGGTTGGCTCGACTTCAGCTTGAGGAAGAGTGAATCCAAACGAGGTTTGGATCAGCAAAATGGCACAGAAAATTGCCAAAATTTTCTTCATTTTTTTACCAATTTTTGAAGTCTTAAATACTTGATGATTGAGAGAAAACTAAATTACTAAATTATGATAAAACGACCTTAAATACGAAATTTCAATGTTTGAACAGTTTGAAGTCTGTACAAACAAAAAAAAACAAGGAAGTGAAAAAGTAAAGTAGGGAAATTTAGTCACAGAGGATATTATTTCAACGAACTCTTTTAATTTTTTTTTACCATTTTGTTAAAATATATTTGATTATTATTTTAATTTAAAAAAAATATTGAAATTTCAGCCTTTTTCAAATTTTAAGATAATTTAAAATTTGTTTTTTTTACATTTTTAAAATTTTTTAATAATAAAGTTTAAAAATATTTAATTAAAATTAATAATTTTAATTAATTATTAAAATAATAATTAAAAATTAATAATTTAAAAATAAATAAAAAATATATGATGAAATTTTTAAGAATACTCTGTACCTCAAAAATTCTGTATTCTCAAAAAACAAGCCTCGTGTCACCTCGTTACAAAGTAAATTTGCGTCATTGAAAAAATTTGTGTTTATCTGTTTCGGATCTTGATATCACCAAGCACACTATTGTAACAAGCGTACAGCAAATAAAACGTCACAAGGGTTGCAATTAAGACAAATATGACAAAGGATAATTGCAATTTTATTTCCCATGAGATGTGCTCGTGGCGACATATGAAACGCCAAGTAATATGCAAAAACAACACACATAATTCTCTCTTTTTGAAGTTGCCTTGCTTTTGACGCGTACTTGCCATGCATTCACGTGAAAAGTATGAAAAAGTAATGAAAATTTATGAGAAACACGATGCTAGAGAAGAAATATGCGTTGGAACATATATTATGACAACGACAATGATGATGATGATGATAAAGAGAACGTAGGCAAAGTAATCTACATAAGATGTTCTTATTAAAAGGAGGCAACAACAGAATAGTAAAAAAAATATGTTTTTACATCATAGAATTGGAGCAAAAGTAACTACAATGAATTATTTTCAAAAATTCGAGAAAGAGACCACCCGAGGTGTAATGACATGCCTTTTGACACATTCTTACTTTACAAGTTGTTCTTCCTCCATCCCTCCCATTCGTATCTCATAAAGACTTGTCTCGATTACTTTTAGCTATTATTTCATCTTTTATGTTCTCTTTCCTGTCTTTTTGCTTTTTTTAAACAAAGCAAAACTAAAGAAGAAAGTTTTCAAACATAATATTTTTATTTTAAACCACGTGACCATATTTAAAAAATTTTAAATTTTGGCGGGAAATTACATATTAAATTTTTACTTTTTAAAATTTATTTAAAATTCAGACTCAAAACAGATTTAAATTTTTTATGCCAAGATACATTCATAAATTTTAACGAAACAATTTTTTAAATTTTAACCACGTGACCTTTATACCCAATGCATATTTTTTAATTATTTCACTCAAAATAATTTTTAATTTTTTTTTTCAAATCACATTCTGTATTAAGTAAAATTTATTTTTTTTTTGTTATGAAAAACCAATTAAAATTAAAATTTTTATTTTAAACCACGTGACCAATATTCATATCCCAAAGCAAATTGTAAAGTTTTTGACCCAAAACACATTTTAAATTCATAAATTATTTGAAATTTTGACACAAAATAAATTTTAAAATTTCATCTTAGTTCATTTTAAAATGTTAAAAGTATATATTTTGAAAAATTTAACCACGTGACTAAAAAACCGCATTTTTCATTTACATCAAAAAGTCGTCAAAAACGTCTAATTGATTGGAAAGATGATAGAAGAACATTAACACATGATGTCTTTTCGAACACACAAACATTGTCTTTCATTATTCATTTTATTCGGATGAAGTCATGTAGATGATGGACTTTTCTATACAAGACACCGCATACCGCACACACAAAGCGATCTTTTGTCTTTTCCATCAATATTTGTTCAACGGAAATAAGTTTTCTACTTAAACGAGTGTAAATATTATATTTTATCGACGTTGATGAGCGATGGTTGTTGTCATGAATTGTCGTCGTTGACATTTGACAATTCCTTTGTTTAGAATTAATTTTTCTTCTTTTTTGTTTTTACGTGAGCAAAGAAAAAAATCATGAAGGACACAATAGTTTCCTTGATTATTTCCGAACAATGTTCACTTCCGCGAATTACAAAAATATTTACCGGACCTCATTATTATTTTCTATTTTGAGTCAAATTCAATTGTGTGCTGCGACTTGACCAGAAAACTAAACAAAAGTACAAACTAAACAATACAATTTAATGACCCCCCTATTTTAATGGCAATCCTTTTAATTAAGTATGTGCGTTGAATGGTTGTTTTGTTATTTTTTGTCCATGTTGTAATTGTTGTACGAAAAACGAGTGTAACGGCATTATTTTGTTTGTTGAATAGAAATTGGGCATTATTAGAGATTATCAGTCAATAAATATTTTTCGGGACAAACGTTTCCGTGAATTAATTATACATTAATGAGGATGTTAGTTGTCGTTACAAACAAAGAGCGGAAATTATGTGTTTGACACAAAATTGGAACATGAAAATTAAAAGGAAAATTGGAAAAAAAATTAATTGGTTTTATATGAAGAATGAAAAAAATAAGAATTAGTAATAAATTTAAAATTTTTTTGTTAATTTTTTTTTTATTTTATTTTAAAAATTTTAAAATATATTTTTAAAAATATTTATAAATATTTTAAAAATCCAAAAATATTCAAATTTAATTTTTAATAATTTTAATTTTTTTTTTTCAAAAAATTAAATAAATTTTAATATTTTAGTATATTATTTTTATTTTAAAAAAATAATTAAAAGATTTTTTTTATTTAATAATTTTATTTAATATTTATTTTTTTTCCATTTAATTTTTTTAACTAATAATTTTTTAATTTATTTATTTTTAATTATTTTAGATATTTTTTTAAATTACAATTTTAAGTAAATTTACATGAAAAAAATTAAAATTAAAAAAAAATATTTCGCAATAAATTATACTTTTAAAATTAAATTTTAATTTCTTTTATCTTTTAAAAAAATTAGAAAAGAATTTAAAAAAATAAATAATAATAAAAAATATTAAGTTAAAAATAAATAATAATTTACAAAAAAAATGAGGCTAAAAAAGAATTTAATTTTTTTTTAACTTTTAATTGATATAAAAAAATATTTATTTATTTTTTCTTTTTTTTCTGCAACTTACGTAACTCAAAACGATAAATAATCTAAAAAAAAAAGAAAAAAACTAAATATCTCAATTAAAAAAGTACACAACGTTTAAATAATAAAAAAAACTACAATGTTCAGGCAGAATTTCAGCCGTTATTTCTCATTGCTCTACTTAAACCAAACGAACAATTTATGCAATCTTCTTTTCGCATTACTGCATGCTGCACGAGAATTTTTCTCCGGAACAATGCAGCACTGCAAGAAAAAAATATATAATAGAAAAATAAATAGAAAAAAAAAATAATTATAAAATGATACGTAACACGTACGATCCATTGCATTTTTGCAGCATTTACCGATTGCGATTTTCCCTTTTGTGTGGGTTGGATTAGTCGAGAAATGCTTTCCGAGAAAAAAAATTAAACAAAGTTAAGATCGGAAAAATCCACTCAACATGTACTTTAGTGCGGTTTAACATTTGTTACATTTTTTCTTGCTATTTTGCATGTAAACGTTTCAATTTAATTAATTATTATTCATAGTTTCAAGTGTTTTCCATTTTTCTAATTTTCCTCTTTCCCTCCCCTTTTTTTATTCGGAATTTATTAAAATTTAAAAAAAAACTTAATTTAAGCTGCTAAAATATTTTCTTTAAAAATGCTAATTTTTGATAAATTAATTTTCAATTAAAATTTTAATAAATCACAAAGAAAAATCAATAAAAAATATTTTAAATACAAGTCAAACAAAAAGATTGTCGACAAAAGTTTGAGAGTGACACCATCAACGACAAAAGATAATTTTCAATTGAATAACAAAGTTATTTCGCATGAATTGATGACAGGTATTTTGTTTTTTCATATTTCTCCTTTAACTTTATCTTGAATGCAAATTTTCAACAGAGAATAAATTTTTGAACGAAATTTGAAATAACAATAAATTTTGAAAACAAGCAAAGATATAATGAATTGATGAATCATATTCATTCATTTAAGTTTGAAATTTTCGTGCTGTCTTCCCAAATGTACGTTATTTTGACATAGAAGTGATGATAATAATTGGTTTTATGAAATAAAATATTGTCGCTTTAAGTGAAAAGACAAAGCAATCAAATCAGTTTTGTTATAATGAACGGATATGAAAATCAAGAAGTGCTTGAACTAGTTTTGAAAGTTTATTTTAGTTATGTGAAAGCCAGTCGTCTCCATGTTTTTTTTTTTGTTAAATTTTATTTTATTTGTATTGTAAAATTAAATAAATTTTTAAAAGTTTTAAATAATTTTTTTTTAATAAATCTTAAAATTAATTTATTTAAATTTTTAATTTTTTAAATTAATATTTATTGTAATCTAATAAAATAAATTTTTAATTAAATTAAAAAAATTAAAATTGATTTTTATTATTCATTTTAAATACTTTGCTCTAATAATAAAATTTAATTATTTAACATTTTTAAATTATTTTTTATATTTTTTTTTTGATTTTTAATTAAATATTTTAATTAAATTTAAATTAAATTAATTAATAAATAAAAAATTAAAAATATGTAAAAAAAATATTAATATTTATTTAATTAATTAATTTAATAAAATTTTTAAATACTTTTTAAATTATTTTTTAAATATTTTTGAATAAATTCAAATATTCAGAAAATTTTTAGAATTTAATTTTAAATAAATATTTATTTTAAATATTTTGATAAAATGAAATTTTATTTAAATTTTATTTATTTTTTTTTTGTATTAAATTTTTTTTTACATTAAAATCTTCAGAGTCAAATTAAAAAAATTTAAATTTTTCTGTTTTTGCATTTATTTTTTTTTTGAAAATATTTTAATAAAATTATTAAATTTATTTGAATTAAAAATTAATTAAAGTTTAAAATAAATAAAAATTAATTAATATTTTTTTAAATTATTTTTTTAACTTTTTATGAAATTTTCATATTCTTTAAATTTTTATTTATTTATTTTAAATTATTTATTATTATTAATTTATTTATTTTTATTTGAATATTCAACTAATATTCAACAAATTTATTATTTTATTTTTATTTTCAGAATTTTTTCTCATTTTATTTAATTTTCAACTAATACAAAAATTTTATTTTTTCAACAAATATTTGTTCAGACAGACAAAAATAAACAAAAAACTTACCACATTTTTTGCGGTAATGCGGTAAAAGGAAAAAAATATTAACATAAAGGACATCCTTTGCTGTCTGGTCATTGCCGTCACATCTAAGCTTTATATCTCAAATGCATCGCTAACTAAGGCGTAACACATGTACGAGACTAAAAAGAACGAAACATGTCACAAAATGTTTGTACAAGAAGCTTAGAGAGATTTTCCTCTTGCGATATAGATTCAATGTGATGTGAAAAGCAAAAAAAAATGCACAAAAAATAATAACAATAAAGTTTGCCCGTTTGCTGTATCGTCTGCTTACTCGTCTGCCTGCCGTCAGGGTATTGCTTCAGTTTCTCCGTCAGAGGTGAAAAAAGTTAAACTTATGGCATTTTTGTAGTAGTAAAACTTTTTAGTTTTGCAAAAAGTAGTAAACTCTCGAGATTTCCATTTTTTGCATATACTGAAACTTTTTTTTTCGAATGGATTCTCACACATCACAGATTTTGATTACAGCTTTCTATCTAATGCGCGAGAATAACTTTTGCAGAAGTTGCAGTGCATAGCAAAAAGTAACAACAACAACAAATATTTCAATTGGCATTTGCACCAACGCTTAAATTGTCCGCACAAACTCCGGAGAGACAAGATAACACTTGTCGTATGAAAAAACATAAAAAAGTAACAACATTATTTCTGTTTTTTTGTGCACCTCCATAAAATGATGGAAAAACCGCCACAGAGACACAAACTGCATAACATGTAGAAAAATCATAAATAAAAACAAGCAACAAAATCAATTTGTGCCAATTTTTATCTTCGTCGAATGTTCCGTATGTGAAGCTAACGACATCCCAAGCGAATGTCAGGCAACCAGAAGAAATTTTCCAGACGGCAATTCTGCTGCTGCTGCTTCTTCTTGCCTAAATTGCCAATTATTTTATTTCCAGTGTCACTTCCGTGCCTGCTTCATGTTCACATTTTAAATGAAATAAATACAGGAGAACGAAAAAAAACAACTGCATAAAATATTTAGATATTATTCCGAATGGAAATACATGAACTTTGAACAACAACAAGAAGAAGTAGACGAAGAAGAAGCAAAGTGCGACCAGAACAACTTGTTCTCTCTCGCTGCACCTATCTTGTATCTGCAGAACGAAATGAGAGAAAGAGATAGTTTTGTTGAATTTACATCGTAAATACATTTACGCTACTTGGCTCTGCTGCGTCGAGTCAGTTGGAGAGTTGTATAATAAATTGCAAATGATAAACAAACAACAACTAAGTGCTGTAAAAATATGACTTTCTTGAGTTAGAATTTTTTTATGAATTTTATTAAATTTTATTTTTTGATATTTAAATAAAAAAAAATAAAAAAAGAAACAAATTTAAAAATTAAAAAAAAATAAATAAATAATAAAAAAAATAATTTTTAAAAATATTAATTTTTTGTTTTTTTTAAAAATTTATTTTTATCTAATTTTTAGTTAATTTTTTATTTTAATGAATTTAAAAAAAAATAAATTTTTAATTTGTAAAAAATCCCTAATTGTTGCAAAATAAAAAAAAAATAAAAATAAATATAACAAAATCTATAAAATTAATTTATAGATATTTTATTTTTAAATTAAAAAAATTATTTAATAAAAATTTAATTTTTATATAATTTTGTTTTATTTTCATGAATTTTTAAAAATCAAATTTTATGAAAATCCTGAATAGTTTAAAAAATTGTTAAAAATAATAAATTTTTAATTTTTAAAAAAATCTTTAATAGTTGGAAAATATAAAAATATTGAAAAAAATATTCAAAAATTAAATTTTATCTAATTTTCTTTATTTTTTTTTATATTTTTAAAATTTTATAAAATATAAATAAATTGATTGATAATTATTTTCAATAATTTTTAAATTCAACAAAAAAATCTCAGTCAATTAAAAAAATCAAAAATAATTTTGACAATAACTTTTTAATAATAGATATTGACAAATTCATCTAAATAAATAGAAAAAAATGAATAATAAATAAAGTTTTTTTTTTTAATTTTTATGAAATAAAAATAATTTTAAATAAATAATTTAAAATTATTTTTTTTTAATTAAAATTTATTGAAGAAAATATTCAAATATAAATAAGCATAAAAAAAAGAATCTAAAAAAAAATTAAAAAATATAATTTCTATAAAACTTACGATCAATGACAATGACATAAATTTCAATGAATACAAATATAAATTTAAATTAAATATTTTCTTTAATATATTTCAAATTAAATTTACTTATGTTTTAAATGTCATTTCTGCCATTCAAGGCAATTTTACGTCTGTAAGATTTTTTTAAATTTTTTCAAGGATTTATGAATATTATTAAATATTTAAATTATTAAATTTTCTCACAAAAACAGATTTTTAAAATTCATTTATATTTATTTTCCTTGAAAACAAAAATTTAATGACCTCAAAAAAGTAATTTTTTCAAAAATAAAAAAAAACATCCCACTGTGACCTCAAAATTTGAATATATGACAACAAAAGTGAATTTATATTTTATTCTATGTATCTCTGCTCTTTGGGCAACACAATCATACAAAAAAAAACATAAAAAGCCTTGCTCTTGTTTGTTTGCATTTAAAATAAATACAAATAATAACTACAAACAACCCGAGTACCTACTTGAGTTTGCGTTATAGCGGAATGCTGATAAATGGAGTAAAATGTAAATAATGCGCTCTGACTCTGTTTCTCCTTATTTTTCTCTGCATTCATTGTCATCATATTTTTTTCACAATTTTTTACAACAACAATCATAAAAGGTATTGAGTTGTAAAAAAATATAAAAAAAAATAAGTTTAACGAATGTGTCAGAAAGTAAAGTTTTTTTTTTTTTTGAATCATGACTATGGAAAATATTTCGAAATAACAACCGAGTAATAATAGGTCAAAGGATGTTTTAATATTAAATGGACCATAAATTGTTTATTTCGAGTATGAAATGGAAACGCCCGGTACTTTTTTCCGAAATTTTTTGAAGCAATCTATTTTACGATGACTACGAATATAAACAAAATCTACAAACAAAAATTGATTACTTTTGCTCTACATTGCACTTTTTTGTGTGTTGCTATCAATATTTCAATGCTAGAAAGCTAAATTTATATCTGTTGGTTTCCATCAACTCAAACATTTGCGAACGCAAAAAAAAATGATGACGAAATATAAAAAAAAAATAATATTTTGCCAGAGGAGCATAAAAATGAACATCGTTGATCATAATAATAATAAAAACATAAAAAAATGGTAAACCAAATAAACTTTACTTGAACACGAACATATTTTTTCGTCTTTCATTCATTTACGGATAATAAAAAAATTGTACAACGTAACATTTATTTTGTTTTTTTTTTATATTGAACAAAAAAAAATATAACAAGGGCGGCAATGAAAAATCCAAATATTTGGTAATATTTCACGATAAATTCGTCAACGTAATGGTTTTATGTTAATTATATAATTAAAAGTCTCGAAAAATCTTTATTTCAATTTAAAGCGGAAAATTTTCGTAAATAAATATTTTTTTCGGTAATATCTCTGAAAATGAAATAAAACGAACAAACACACATACACGTCAGTAATAAAATAAAAATCATTGCAGTAAAAAAAAAATTTTTTTTTTGTTGAGGAGAAATAGCGCGTGGATGTGAACAAACACAAGCGGGAGTAATGAGAAAATGCCTTAGCTCTATCATTTCATTATTATACAACGGAACAAAAAAAAAATATAATAAAAACAAAAGGAGCACATTACTGGCTTGAAATATTGAGCTATAAATCTGTGTTCAATAACAATAATAATGAACGCCCCAAATAAATATCAAAAGCAGGCTTTTATATGTAGTTTGTTATTTTTTTTTCTGCTCGTGTGTGTTTCTCCTTCGATCCACCTACGACTCGGAGGCTTTAATATAATAAGGAAAGAGCCATAGAGTCGCGCACGAAAGAAATGAAAAAAAGTACAATAATAATAACAGTAGTAGTAGTAATATGAAACACATTGTTCGACAAACAGTTTCACATCACTTGAGAACGACCAAACTTTCGTCGTTTTAATATTTAGAAAAGAAAAAGATTTTCCGACAAAATGTTTTTTTTTTGTTTGTTGATCAATTACGGTATTGCGAGTAAATTATTACCTCATCCTTGTAAGAAGTTTTATTGAGAATGGACATGGATAATATAATTATGGACTTCATAAAATATTTTTTGGGAATTTTTTTTTTTTTTTTGGGCTCAGATGAAAAATTTTCAATATATTTCGCATTTATTTAATAGATTAATTAAAAAATTAAATTAATAAAATAAATGAATTTGAAAAAAAAATTAATTTTAATAAAAAAAAATAAATAATTTATTGTAATAAAACTTAAGTTAATTACAAAAATTATTTTAATTTAAAAATTGAAAACAGAATTTGATTTAATAAATTTATTTTTTATTATGATTAATTATTTTATTTTTTTATAAAAATTTTCATATTTTTTTTCGAAATTTCATGATCAAAAAATTTTTATTAATCAAAATTGTGACGAATTAAATTTTAAATTTTTTTTTAATAGAAAAAAATTTTAATTGACATTTTATAAAATTTTTTTGAAAAATTAAGTGAAATTTAAAATAATTCAAAAAATATTATATTTAATATTTTTATATTTTTTTTTAAATTTATTTAAATAATTTTAAAATATTTTTAATTAATCATTTTATTTATTTATTTTTTTTTTCATTTTTTTGATAAAACAAATTAATTTTTAAATAATATATTTTAAATAAAAAACAAAATATAAATAAAATTAATATGAATTAAATAATTAAATTAAATAAAATTATATTTTTAACTTATTTTATATTAATTTTTTATTAATTTTATTTTTTTATTATAATATTATTAAAAAAAAATTTAAAAAAAAAAATCCGCCATCTTTAATTTAATATGAGGAGTACGAAATTGTAAAAATCTGAAATTAGTGATCGCCCTAATGCACTAATTACTTCTTTTCCTGATCATCCCAATGAAAATTTAAAAAAATAATTATTTATTGTTAATTACCACGTAATAATAAGCATGTTTGAACAATTATTAATTAAAATTACACATTCATAATTTCACCCTTTTACCGCTCGCAAATTACTAAACAAAAATAAAAAAAAAAATAATTAAATGTCTGATAATAATTATCAACTTTGTCATTATTATTATTATAAAACGTCATTTCGCCTATTGTAATTATTTATTTATTTGTTAATATTACCACAAAACCAATATCGTCGTATAAAATGATTCTACAATAAATTATTGTTATTACAAACTGTAACACAGGTAGAAACATATGTAAATATTTTTAAGCATGTTATTTATTGGTTTTCGTAGGTATTGTGTGTGTGACAAACAAGAATAATAATTATTATTACTATTTATCGAGTTATTCATTAATTTACTACAGCCAGGAAATATGATGAAGTGCGTATCTATGACGAAAACGTGTAATTTGTGGCTTCATTTCTGTCTCTCTTCCTCGCTTGTCTGTTGACAAAAGATGAATTATGGTGCGATGGAGACGTCTGTTTACTTTCAATTTCTCCAATAAAATATAATTTGCATTAGAAGCAGCTTTTAACCATGTTCATATATCATTTGCATGGGCTTGTTACCGTTGCTGCCGGTCCGCTGGCATAAAATAACACACACATAATTACATTAAAACGGAAAATGACGCTTAATCTGATATTATCGGGCAACGGGAGTTTAATTATAATATATATAAGTGGTTGTATATGAAGAGTTAATAGGAAAAATCGCACATATGCATTTTTGACAATCTGAAAATAAAATAAAAACTTAAAATATTAAATAATTTATAAATTAAAAAAAATAAAAAAATTAAACTAATTTAAAAAATTTTAAAAAAATTTTAAAATTTTAAACAGTTAAATATAATAAAATATAAATAAATTTTAAAAAAATAAATAATTTATTTTTTTTAATTAATTAAAATATTTTTTATAATTTATTAAATTAATTTAAAAATATTCTTTTAACTATTTATTCTATAATTAAATTTTTTAAAAGGTTTTTCCGTAAAAAAGAATTTTTTTTCACTCTTTTCTTTATTTTCAAGATCTAAATAATTTTTTTTTTTAAATTTAATTTAAACTTTTAAATTTTTTTACTTTGAATATAATTTAAAAAAAAAAGTTTTAAGATTTTATTTTACAAAAACACCTTTTGAAAAAAAAATTATACAAATTAACTTAAAAAATTAATTAAAATCAAAATAAAAATAAAATTTAATTATTCATCAAATATTTTTTATAACAAAAACATTTAAATATTTAAAAAAAAATATCAAAAAATAATTAAATAAAAATTTATTATATAAAAAAAAATTTCGAAGATTTTCAAAAATTTTTATTTTTTAATTATTTATTTAAATTTTATTATGATTTTATTATTTAAATTTATTTATTTTTTTAATTAACATAATTTTGCTAATTTCTAATAATTGCTAATTTAAATATTTATTTCTTTTAATTATTTTATTTTATTTTTTTGTGTTAAAAAAATTAAAAACATAAAAAAATTGAAAATGTGCAATTTATCCCATTAACTCTTCATATGTACTTCTGTCTATGTGATAAACGAAAAAAGATAATACGGATAATATATAATGCTGCTTTGAATGTCTGATACAATTATAAAACATGCAAAAACGAGGAAACGGCGATAATTTATACCGTATACAAAAAGGCATGGATTTAAAACCTCCCTCTCTATTTTTCCATTAGGCAATTTGACGTTTAGAATATTTCTGCCCGACTCGCACTGCGATGGTCATCGTCACATAAAACGCGATTACTATGATTTGATATGCGATTCAAATTGAGCGTGATATGCATCGGGTATCTAATTAATCTAAAATGCGTACACTATCATCCCGCCAGCGATATTTGTTGTTGTTGTTGTTGTGATTTGAGGTTAGTTTTTTTCGTCCTCGTGCACAAACAACGCGCTGAAAAGTAATTTAATAATATGGCGCAATTGATCTCGTTTGGATGATAAAATTAGTTTTTGCGTCCCTTTTTACGTAAATGACTTTATAACGTTTAATTTGGCTAATTGAGCGTGTTTTTGCACAACACCTACGAAAAACGAGGCACTTTTTGCGTGTGCCTTGATCAAGATAATCAAATGGAACCGATTGCGCCTTGATAGAAAATTTAAATTAACAGAAGCCGCATCTGAGTTTCATGTATCGTGTCGTAATTGTTTATTTTTATTACTTCTATTAATTTTATCATTTCATCTTTTTCCTTCATCTTGGTTTACGTAATTTAACGTCTTCTTGCATGACGGAGCTTTTACTTCATGCAAAAAAAAAATTAGGTCTTCATGTCTTTGTACCAAAAATAAATGGAGACACGAGCCGAAAATGAAGACATGAGCCATGAATCCATGTTTGCACGAAAAGGAAGGAAGATGAACGTTCTTCACTTTGTTTTATATATATTTGCATGTAAATTATGATACACATGTTCATTTGACCGTGTCTTTCTAATCAACTTAGGATTATCAACTTACTCATGAAACTTTGTGTTTTTCCTCTTGTACATCGGCATTTTGTGGGCACAGTCAATTTATAGTTATGTTTAATGGAAATTTTCATTTATTCTTGTGCTTCAGATTTTAATACGATTAAAAATATTACAAGAAGAGCTTCAAAGATATTTTCCAGATATTTTTTAATAAGCTTACAACTTTTTGAGAATTGAAGAAAAGGGAAAAAGACTTTGTTACTTTAAAAGCGTTGAGGCAAAATGAGCTTGTTTTTATTCATGCACATGTATTAAAATTACTTTGAAGAATATTGAAATAGTTTAGTGCATTTTTATTCTGAGAATTTTATATTAGAAAGTTTTTTAGTATTAAAAATATTTTTTTATTAGAATTCTTTTTAAAATAAATTAATTTAAATTAAATAAAATTAATTTATTTAAAAAAATAAAAAAAATAATTTAATTTAAAAAAAATTATATATTTCATTTTTATATTCAATGAAGAATTATAAATAGTAGGTAAAATTGAAAAACAAATAAAAAAATAAATCAAATTAAAGTAATTTTAATTAATTTAATCAATTAATAATTTATTTAAAATTAAAATTTTTTAAATTAAGAAACAATAATTTAATTTCAAAAAATTAAAAAAAAATATTTGATAAAGTAATTATATTACATAAGAAAAAATTAATTTTTTATTTAAAAAAATATTTCGTTTTATAAAAATTTTATTTTAATAATAATTTTATTTTAAATTTAATAAAAAATATTTTTTTGTAAGTAAATAATTATTTTTTAAAACATTAATATTTAAATACCTAATTATAAATTAAAAATAAATAAAAAAAAATAAATAATTGGTATTTAAAATATAAATTTTGAAATAATATAAATGAACATTTATTTAATCGTATTTAAATAAAAATCTTTAAAAAATAATTTAAAAAGAAACAATAAAGATTAAGTTTTTAATTTAAGTTCATTACAAATTAAAAAAAAATAAAAAAATAATTAAAAGGTATATATTTTTTAAATTAAATAATAATGCATTTAATAATATTTATTAAAAATCTATTAAAATTAAAAAAAATATATTAAAAAAATTAAACTAAAAAATATTTTTTAAAATTGATTATTATTGCAATAAATAATATTTTTAAAAATAAATTTAATTTATTTATTAATTTTGATTTAAAAATTTTAATTAATTTTTATTAATTTAATTTAATTAAAAAAAATAATTTTTTCTTATCTTGAAAAATTTTAAATTAAAAAATACCAGACGTTCCCTCGTAACAAAAATTTAAAATGACTCAAATTTTTTACTTACCTACAAGGTTATTTAAGGACATTTTCTGCCCATCCATTAAAAAAATTTTCACGCTATATAACTGTGAACAAAGCAACACAAACGAGGATCAACGACGCGTAGAAACAGTCTCTCTCTGCAAATTCCATTAAAATCAATTTCATTGTTAAAACCTTAATTAAAGATCCGCACCAATTTCGAAAAATGTCAATTTATAGCCGAGCCAGACTTTTTTTTTTGTTTTTTGTTCGTTAAAAAAAATGTGTTGATGGTCGGCATTTTAATATGTTTTTTTTGTTCTCTTTTATAACATTTTATTTTACTGTTTTTTGTTCGGGCGAATGAAATATTATCTGACAATTGAAAACAACAAAAGTCTTATCAACTTTTAATACAAATACAAAGATAAATCGCACGTTTGCTGATATATTATGGTTAAACTCCATCCCCATCTAACTTTTCGTCTTATTCTTCTTCGACGAAGACACAAATTGATTGTCACACCGAAAAAAACATATTGGACATTCCTCAGGCGATAAATTTCGATCCAGGTACCATTTATTTACTCCTTCTTTACCGACTGTTGAAGAGTTGTTTTTATTTTTTTTTATTGTACGTGGGTGACTTTCTGTAATTGTCAGCAGAAAAAAAAAACAAAAATAACGATAAAAAGTTCGAGATAAAGGTAGTGCTAAATGGAAATGTGATAAATAATACAGGCGAATTTTTTTTTTCATCGAAAATCGTCGAGTGCGAGATAAGAGACATTTATTATGAGAAGACAATGGCAATAAGATGAATGGTGCCGAAGAAGACAATATTTTATATATTGACGTTTATATATTTTGTTTTTCGTGTCTCTCGTTTTGTTTTTCATTATTTTTTTTTTGTTTCGAAAAACGGAGAAAAAAGTGTGAAAAATAGATAATTTTGTTTTTGTTGTGTCTGTGCCGTGTAAGAAATGTAAGGAAAAATATGTTAAAATGTTGTCGCTGTCAATAAAATCGATTCGTGTGCCATTTGTCGGGCGAATTGCTTCCATAAAATCAATAAATCACGCAAGTCTTGGCAAAGGCAGGCGAAGGAAAACCCAATTTTCGATGAAAATTTCATAACCCATTATCAAGACTATAATATTTCAACAATTTTAATTAAATTACCCAATATATTTTATTACTCTCTCTATAGTTTTTGTTGATTTTTCTGTTCCGTTTCTAAAAGTTGCGGGAAATTTAAAATAAATGAAATATTTTAAAAAATTATTTTTTTAATTTTTTAAATTTAAAAAAAAATTAATTAAAAAAAAATGTAGAAAAATTTAAAAAAAAATTAGTTTTATTAAATATTTTAAAATTATTTAAAAAAAAAAAAATTTCAAAATTTAAAAATTTAAAAATAATAAAATTATATAATGAAAAATTAAAAAAAAATAAATTATATTTTTTTTAAAATTTCAACTTGAAAATAATTAAAAAAAAATATTTTTGAATTTTTCAAAAAAAATTTAAAATTTTTTTTATTTAAAAATAATTTTAAAATATTTCAAATATAATTTATTTTTTCCGTATTTTTTAAATATTACTTAAATTTTTTAATAAAAATAAATTAAAAAATCTAAATAAAATTTTTATTTTAAATTATAATTAAATAAAAAAAATAAAATTAAAAAAAAAAATAAAATTTAATAATTTTGAAAAAAAAAATAAATAATTAATAAATAAATTTAAATATTAAAATTAAAAATCAAATAAAAATAAAATTTGAATAATTAAAAAAATAAATAAAAAAAAATAAAATTTAAAATTTAAAACAAAAATTTAAAAAAAAATCTAATATATTTTTTTTAAATTTCCCGCAACTTTTTGTTTTTCTACCGTTGCGTTGTTACCAACGCCGTTGCTGAAACTCACCACATCCATAATAAAACACACATTCACGAAAAAACCCTAAAACTTTGTTATTGCAATTATAAATATCTAGCTTGTTACGTATTCGAGTGTGCAATGTAAAACTTCATACCTCAAATTGTTACGAGCGCAAACACTTGAAAATACACAAAAAAAATTAGTTGGAAAATTATTTTGGTGCATCCACAAATGTTTTTTCTCTCCGTGTTCGCAGTAAATGCAGGTTTCCCTATACTTTTTCGTAATTTTTGATGACGACGACGACGCCGGTGCACCATCCAAAGCGCACACAACACTAATGATAATGACAGAATAATATGAAGAACTGAGGTAAGAGCGTAGATAAATAATGAGGCGGGCGGCATTGTAGCAAAAAGTTTTTGGCATCCAAAAAGTGGGGAATTGTTGCAAAGTTTCAATGCAAGTCCCGGGAGAAACGAATGGAGAACATGAAACAAAATTCACCTAAATAGGATGCAACAATTAACTAACTGAAAGTTGGTCGTTTTGAACTTTGTTGTGTGCTTGTGTTTTGTGTTGTTGATCATGTAGCGTTGTTATAGGTGAAATAAAATAATAATTGGCAAGTCATGCTAAATATGCGCACTTTTGGAGTATCTTTAAATGCATGTGAAGTAATGGCGAAATAAATTTAATAATTACAATGAACAAAAGGTTTCATAAATGGGCAGCGAAAAATTTTAAACATGAAAAAAAATTTTGAAAAACATGTTGAGAAATTTAAAAATGTAAAAATATAAAAAAATAAAGTTTTAAAAAAAAAAATCAAGTTTTAAAATATAATTTTAAATTAAATTAAATTAATAATAAATAAAATATTTAATTAATTTTATTTTGATTTTATTTAATTAATTATTTAAAAAATAATTAAATAAAAATAATTATTTAAAATAAAAATTATTAAATCGATAAAAAATAATTAAATAAAAATAATTATTTAAAATAAAAATTATTAAATCGATACAAATAAAAAATAAAACAACAAACGAATTATTAAAAAAATAATTTAAAATTAAATTTATTTAGTTTAATTATAATTTTAAAAAATAAAAAAAATGATAAAAAATAATTTATATAAAAATATAATAATAATTTTAAAAAAATTAATGAATTATCAAAATATTAAAAAAATTAGATTGAATATTTTCTGAATCATTTTTAAGCCAAACATATATTTTTTTAATTTTTGTATTACTTTGAAAATCTTTTTTATTTAAAAAATTATTAATTATTAAAAATTATTATAAATAATTAAAAAAAAATAAATTAAAATATTAGAAAAATCTTGATATTCTCTCGATCAAAAATTATTATTTTATTTCTGCTAATAAATAAATTCAATGAAAATATTAATCTAAAATAAATAAATGACAAAGAATTATTAAATATTTTTTTTAATTAAAAAAAAATTTTTAATTTAAATTATTTTTTAAAAATAAAAATAAAGGAATTTGTGGTTCATTTTAATTTTTTATTATTTTTTTTTTTTTTTTTTATTTTAAATTTAATTATTAAAAAATAAATTTTAAGCAATTAAATAAATATTCAACTTAAAAAATAAAAATAATTTTGTTACCTCATACAAAAATAAAAGTCTCTCCCATAAATAAGAAAAAAAACTTTTTTTTGTAAATATAAAAACCTCTTCAAATTATAATTAATTTAAATATTTTTCTACATTTTTCATTCTAGGTAAGAAAAATATGCAAAAAAAGAACTGTGTCAACATACATCAACCCGTACAACAAAGCAGCATCCGGTCCCGACTCACACACGAAAAAAAAACATTTGACCTGAATCACTCAATTCGTAAGAGTACATTTAAAATGCAAATGTCATTTTTGTACGCGTGGAGCACTTTAAACAAATATCATATTTATTTTATTCAAATAATAATAAAATAATAACAAAAAATAAAGAGAGAGAGCGAATTAATGATAAAATAATAAAAATATATTTAGATAGGACGAATTATGTAGTTTTTTCACAAACTCATATTTTTGAGTGATGCGAGGGGCTGTCAAGATATCATTTGACATGCGGGACATTTTTCCGGGAAAACGACCCTCAAGGACATGCAAAAAAATAAAATTAAACAAATTTAACCAAAATATCCCTAGTTGGTCTGGTTTTGAGCAACTGCATGACGCCACACATTTGCTTCGACATACAAATTCAAATTTTCGGGAAACCGACCGAGAAAACCAACTGTGGCGATAGAAAATGAGAGAGCTAACCCCAATTTTGAATGTGGCTTTCATAAATTTCGTCATGTGTGTGTCATAAACAAGAAGGAGCCTCGTTGGTGTTTTACCGAGGCAAATTTTTGGAAGCGCACAAAAAAAAAGGTAACAGAACACACAAATTTCTGTGCCTTTAAAATATTTAAAGTTTCCTTTTTGTGTTCAACGTATGGAGCAAACATTTTATTATTATTATTATTAACGCTCTTTTGATAAAAACACGTATGCTTTTTCCCCATTTCTCGTGTGCCACAGAGAGAGACAGAGAGATATGGTTTATGTTCGCACAATTGCTGTGCTGATGTAGAAAAGGCCTCGTTTCAGTAAATTTTAATTTCTGAAGCAAACTCTGAAATATTTTATTCACCGAGAATAAATAAAACAAAAGGGATATGTGGAAAATTCGTTCGCTTGTTTGTTCGCTTTTTTCATTGTGCGCCGCTACCTTTGTTAGCGAATTCTTTGCTAATCGCATAAATTAGCTAATGGTCGTGTTGTCATCATCGTTTTTACGATAAAAAATAAATTGTTAGGCGGTTAAATTGAAAATTTTATATTTTTTTTAATTTTTGGGGGAGGAATAATAAAATAATTTGAAAAATTGATAAAATAATTTTAATTAAATAAAATAAAACAATTAAAATATTTTTTTTATTAAGATTTAAAATTTTAAAATAATTAAATTTTTATTTTAATTTTCAATAAAAAAAATAATAATTTTTTATTATTTTAATTTTTTTTAAAAATTATAAAATAATATTTTGAAAAATAAATTAAATATTTTTTTAATTAAAAATAAATTAATAATTTTATTATTAATTAAATAAAAAAAAAAAAGAAAATGAGAAAAATTTTAAATTATATTTATTTTAAATGAAAATTATTTTTTTTAACTTTAAAAGTTAAAACCGAAGTAATAAAAAATTATGAATGTTTTTTTTTATTTAAATAATCATATAAATTAAAAATGTTTTATTTAAAAAATATAAATAATTTAATTTTTTATTTTATTTTATATTTTATTTGAAAATTACCGAGTTGAAAAAAATAAAATAATTAACCAAGTTACATTTTTTTAATTTAAAAATTACAAAAATTCTTTATGATTTTTTTAAAATTAAATTAAATTAATTTTTTGAATAAAATAATTTTTATTCTAATAAATTTTTTGAGCGATTTTTATTTATTTTTTTTCTTTAAAAAATAATTTTTATAAAAAAAATTATAAAAATTGGCAAAAATATTAATTTTTAAATTTATTAAATTATTTATAATTTTTTTTATTTATTTCTTTTAATTTTATTTTAAATTTTAAAATTTTGTCAAAAAAAAAAAATTAAGGGAAAATTACAAAAAAATAAAATAATTAAATTTATCCGCCTAAAATAGTTTGTAATTACAATAGCACACGTGAAAAGAACAAATTTACCAAAAATTACAAAAATTCCTATTCAAATTCGAAGAATTTTGTCTTTTATGTTAAAACGTTTTCAGTTTAAAACGAATGCAAATGGCATCTAAAAACTTATCAAAATGGATGCTTTCACTTAAAATTATTTGTTTTGCAAATGCATTTTCCCCCTTTTTTGTTTCTGTCTCTCTTTCTCGTTTTGCATTTCGTATTTCGTTCATCTCCAAATGTGTTTATTGATGCTGTTGAATCACATCACAATTTCAATTGTTTACAGAACTGTAAATGTAATGGAAAAAGCAAAAAGTGGTTTTTCATTTGCAATGAGTGGAGTTGAGTTGGTACTTTGATGTTCTATTCGTTTTCTGTATTCTGTGCAAAAATTCAAATTGACTGGAATTCAGCAACATACGAGAAAATTGGAGTGGTTTTAGATTAATTGGAGCAAAAATTGTAGCACATCCAGACGAAAATAGTTGAATTTTGGGGCAAAATTGACCAACAAATCGACCAAATTTTCAAATAAATGACGACAAAGCATAACTTACTGCCAACAAATTACAAAATTTAACCCATCTATCAATTTACGGTATCCTCAAAAGGATAAAATTTGCGACGAAAATACGAAAAATCAAGCCGTAAAATCCTTTTCTCCCCCAATTATTTATAATTAATTTACAAAAACACGAACCGAAAATGGATTATTGTTGTTTTTGTCGCAGATTTCATTAAGAGCGCGATCGTTTCAATCAATATTCCATTTGAAATTAATCTCCTCCGTTTTTTTTTTGTCGACATTAATAAATAAACGACATTTTTTTGTCATTAAAGGACGAATTAAAAAACTCGATTGAAAAATGAAAAAAAAAAAGGAAAAAACGAAGGACAAAGCGCTTGATAATCAAAATCGCTTTCACTTCACGTCGCACAAAAAAGAAAAAAAATGAAGAAAAAAGGGTAATTTCATTTTATATTTTCCTGTAATCTTCTCGAACGATATAAAAAAAGAGATACTTGATGATTGTTGGATGGCGATAAGATTTTGTCTGAAAACGATTTTTTCTTATTTTGTAGAAAATTGCTCAAAAGTGGTTCATCAACGATGGACTTGCCGATGGCGGAAAGCCATATGCTTGTAATTTTGCCTTTCATTAACTCATTTTTATTATTTTTCTTTTGCTGCTAAATTTTTATCTTGACGGGAAAAAAATATCATTGAAATTAATTGACGTGAACCCTTTTTTAAGCGATTTTTTTCTTGGCAGATAAAATGTCAAGTTGAGGAGTCAAAATGTGTTTTTTTTGTGAAAGCGATTAATTGTCTTTCTGATAACTTTCGTGTTGACAAAAAATTTTAATTTTTTCTTTAAAAAAAATTTATTCTTAAATTTAGAGGTTTAAAAAAATTGTATGAAGGTAAAATTTAATTTAACTCAAAAAATAAAAGATTAATAATTTTAATTAATTATTAATAATTTTTTTGCTTAAATAATTTTAAGCAAATTTAAATTTAAAAATTTAGTTAAAAAAATAATAAAAATTAAATAATTAAATTTAAATAAATTAATAAAAAAAATCATTAAAACATTAAAAAAAATTAAAAAAATAAAATTTTTTCAAATTTTTGCATTTTTATAAAATTTGCTTAAATTTAATTTTTTAATAATTATTTAACTTAGTAAAAATAATTAAAATTCAATTCAAAAAACTTTAATTTTATATTTATTTTAATTTTTTTTATTAATTTTTCATATTTATTTTAAATAAATTAATAATTTATTTCTATTGACTCATTAATAAATTTTGAAAAAAAATGTAAGATAAATTTAATTAAATTTAAAATAAAATATTTAAAAAAATTAAAAAAAATCAACATAATTAAATAAGAATAAAAAAAGAAGAAAAATTGAAAAAAAAATTATTTAATTTAAATTAAATACCTTAATTCAATAGAAATAAATTATTAATTTATTTAAAATAATTATAAAAAAAAATAATAAGAAATTAAATTAAATATAAAATTAAAAATTTCTTCAATTGAATTTTAATTATTATTTATTAAATAATTTTTTTTTAAACATTTTTTTTTTTATTTTTTTTTTTAATTTTTTTTTAATTTTTCAATTTAATTTTTTAATGTTTTTTAAATATCGCTTTAAAGATAGAAAATATCATAAAAAATACTTTTCGTAATTAAAGACTAAAACATTCTTATTTCTCAGAATTTTTTGATCCAACCTTTTTTTTGACAGCTCATGAAGCCTATAGCAATTTTCGTGTTACAAAAAAAAAATTCCCTAAAAATAATTATTTATAACTTCCTCGAACACACACACACGAACGCCAAAGGAAGCGCTCATGATCGTTGTAATCACTCAGAAACCGACACACAGGGTGTTATTTCGGTAAAAGCTATAATTTAATTTAGCGTTGTTTATTTTAATGAATTCCCTAAAAGCGTGTGAAAGACAATAACTAAATAAATGGGAGTAAAGGGCGGATCATTTACGGTTTCTTTTTTTTTTTTTTTTTTTTGTTTCTCTTAATCCATAATTTTTAGCATGAATATTATTATTACACATTTTACACAAGTCATAAATTCGGGCGAAAATATTACTGATTTATTGCTGTAATTTCATCAAATTATACGGTCTTTAAAAGCGTTCTTTTTTGAGCTTTGAACCGCGCGCGCGATACAAACACACGCCATCATCGTCATAAGTAAGACATTAAAACGTCTTAATTTTTCCTCTGTAGAGTCGTTTTTTATGTGCCATCCTTCTCCTTTTTTTCCTTCTTTCTTTATGTTTCGACTACTTTTATGAATGCTAATCAGAATTTTTTTGCTAAAAAATTCATAGAACTCCCTTTTTTTCCTTTGCTCAGCTCGAATAACGGTAAAAAAAAAAGTTAAACCCAAACCCCGAGAATTGCAATAAATATGAGGTAACAAAAGTAAGACATTAACCAATTTGATTTATGATTTTGTAATTTACTTCATACACATTTAATTCTGTTGTTAAGCATCGTCGTCGGGCGCTATTGTTCACTGAGCCGCATAAAAAGCACACACACAAGAAATAAAACAGAATTAAGGTCCTGGAATGTAGCTGCTACCCCCTTAAAATTTACTCGCACACGCATAAACAAAGCAAACATAAATCTTACTCTCGAGGAAAAGACGAGAGAGCGAGAGGACATCCGTTAAATTATGGCATCCTTTTGGAAAATTTTTGACATACACTTTGGTCTCTCGTAGTCTTTATCATTACTTTTTAACAGACACACTCCGCGCACAATAATAACGGTTAAGCTGATTATTTGTATATTTTGGACGAATAAAAGGGAGTTTAAAAGTGTTTACATTTGATTTAATGAAATTACGTCGTTTTCGCTACCTGAACAACATTTCACGAGCGAACGAACCGAAGACGGAAAAGGCATTTTTCATTATAACATAATTTTTAATAATAGCGAAAAAATGTTGAGGAGGAAGAAGTTTATGACACGTTATCATATTTTAAATACTTTGTCGAAAAGAGAGCCGAAAATTCTTGATAATAAAAAAAAATGTATAATAAAAAAGTTTTAGTACAAAAAATGAATAATTACATTTTTATAAACATCAATTAATTTTTTTTGTTACTATGCGGGGATTATTATTATAGAATAGGGGTGTCGAAATTTTTTATTTATTTTTTATGTGTTTTTATTTATTTTTTTTATTAATGTTTTATTTTTTTAATTTTAGTTTATTTATTTTTTATTTTTTTTTAATTATTTGTTTATAAAATAATTTTTAATTTAAAATTTGGAAAATAAATAAAATTTTATAAATTCAGCTTATTTTAACGATTTAAATTTCATTTTATTAATTTTTAATAATTTTTTTCAAATAAATTTTTTTCAAATTAATTCCTGATTTTTAAAGGCTTCAATTATTTTATTTTAATGGATGAATTAATTCAATTTGATATTTTTATTTTTTCAACTCTGATTGGTTGTAATAAAAATTTTCCGGCTAATAATGACGTACGACAAACCAATAATACCGCATTTTATTGAAATTTTTAAAAATTAATTTTATTTAAAAATTATTTTAACAAATTTAATATTATTAAAAATTTTTAATTTTTAATTTTTTATTTAAAAAAAAATTATTTTAAAAAATTTATAAATTTTATTTAAAATTCTCAATTAATTTATTTAAAAAAAAATATAAATTTAACTTTTAAAAAATTATTATTATTGAATTCAATTTTATTTTTAATTTTAAAATTTATTTTATTTTATATATTTTTTTCAATGCAAAAAATTATTTTTTATAAAAATAATTTATTTTTTAAAATTTGGAATTTTTTATTTTTTATAAAAAATAATTTTAAATATAAAATAAATTATTTTTATGTTCATAAGAAAAAAATTAATTTATTAAATTAATTTTGTATTGAAATTTGTTTTTTCAATACGAAAACATTTTTTTCAAATTTTTTTAATTTTTAAAATTATATTTTTATGAAAAAATTATTTTTTTAAACAAAAAATTAATTATTTTTTTTTCCTTTACAAAATTCTCCCCAAAAATTTATAAATTAATTTTACATGAAACAATATTTTTTTCAATAAAATATTGTTTAATATTTTTTCCTTTAAAAAAGTTAAATTAGTTTAATATAAATATTTTTTTAATTTTTTTTTATATTTTTTTATTTTTATTTTTTTTTTTTGCAAAATAAAAATATTTTTTACAATCCCTAATAAAGGATAAATAATTGCTCTTTTTTTCCAAGAAATACTTTTAAAATAATTTTTGTTTTATAAATTTTTAATAATTAAAACAAAATTAAAATTCTTTCCGGAATATTTTTAAACAAAAAATTATTTTTTCTAACAAAAAAAAAATATTTATTATCAAAACAAGCAAAAACATTAATTAAGCAAACAATCAACGAAATAAAACAATTTTCATACCAAATATTCATTTAACATAAAAAAAAATAATTTCATACCATAAAAGTGCACCTAAATTAAATAGTTTTAGTTTTCATACAAAAACTTGTACAAAAATTAAATAAAATTGATGAAAATGCATTTTATATTGCAATGTAAAACATCATATCAAACTTTTTTTTGTCTGGCATTTAAACATATCAAACTTAATTAAAATAAATATTTTACATACAAAAAATCACTCGAAATATTTTTATGAATGTGAAAAAAAAGTAATTAACTCATGAATGTTTTAAGTGTTAAAAAAACAAAAATCACATCAACGATGACATGTTAATATGAATAAAATGTGTTCATAACTTCCCAAAAAAATTTTTAATGACGATTTAATGTCATATTTTTCATTAAAATGAAATTTTTCACATAAAAAATGTCGCGGTTTTCGATCCTTTGATCCTCGTTTGACATTTTTTTTATTGTATTAACATATTTTTTGCACTTTATTTCGCACTTCAGTCCCGCAAATGGAGAGATACACTTGACTAACATTATAATTAGAACGGCGAAAATTATGTAAAAAAAAATGTAAGAAAAAGGGGGAAAAAGTTGGTCAAACCACTTGATATTAAGTCGCACGAAGAAGAGTCGAGATGAGATAGTAAGAAAGCAAGTGGTACAAGAAACTTTTTTTGTTGTACTCGACGGATGTTGTTTTTTTTTCTTGCTAGATGTTTACTTTGCGATAAAAATATGGATCTTTGTTCTTTATCGCACGAGACGAAGTGAAAGCAGAAGAAAATGTTCAAAAAAAAAATTTGTTTGCGAGAGAAACTTAGCAACGAAGGAAAATATAATTAAAATGGAAGGGGGTTGATTACGACGACGACAACGAAAAAGAAGAAGACGTTGACGGAAAAAAGAACGTAATTGACTTTTCTTTGTTGTTTTCTTCTCTTTTCTGCCTTTGCTCAGTCCAATTTTTCCTTGTATGGGATTCTGTGAAACTAAAATTGTCGTTTTTTGTCGCATTTCGAAGAAACAAAGAACTTCAGACTGAATTTTTTGTGATATTTGAGATTGAGGAGTAAGAATTTGTAAAATGAAGCATATTAAAATCTGAAAAAAAAAATATTTTTTGTCATCAAAAGAATAAAATTTTAGTAAAAAATCAATTGTGGAGTATAAAAATGTAAAAATTTTAAGCTGAGAAGTAAAAAAATGTAAACATTTTTAGCTGAGGAGTATAAAAATGTAAAAATTTTAAGCTGAGAGGTAAAAAAATGTAAAAAAATTTAGCTGAGGAGTATAAAAATGTAAAAATTTTTACCTGAGGAGTATAAAAATGTAAAAATTTTTAGCTGAGGAGTATAAAAATGTAAAAACTTTTAGCTGAGGAGTACAGAAATGTAAAAATTCTTAATTGAGGAGTACAAAAAAGTTAAAATTTCAAAAATTTCTTAATTGAGAACAACAAAAAAAAATAAATATTGGCTTTATGTTAAAAATTTCTTATCTTTTAGGTAAAATTGAATATTAAATCAATTTTTTAAATGATGAGGAGTACTAAATTGTGAAATGAGGAGTACCCAAATGTAAAATCTCAAAATCGTAGAATTAAAATGCGATAAAGCTGAATAAAAAATTTATGACGAATACTATTGATTCTCCTTGCTATTCCAAACACATGTCGTCTCTTGTTGTTGGAATGTGGAAACGCATGGTCTTGCCTTTTAATAAATTTTCTCATATTTTTTTCTGTATTTTGTCGTGCGCTGCGACATGCAATATTATTAGATTGCATAATGATATGTAAATGTTCAACAGAGAGACAACGACGTTATTTTTACTTATTATTAGGAAAGGCAGTAACAAGTTGCTAGACGACCATGACGACGACGACGATGATGATGTCGACAAAACCAACTGACGACAAAATTGTCTTTTTTTGTTGCTTGTTGAACGAATTTCTTTTTTTTTGTGTTTTGACGAGGACGACGAGAATTTTTTTTATTGTCATTTTCAGACAGATATTTATTTTGCTTTTTCTCGTTAAATAATTAATGAATGAAAAATTGATCCTGCGAAGCGTGAAAAATAGCAAGGAGATAATCAGAGCATTAAGGGAACTCGTAACCAAAGGCGGCGGCGAAAAATTTAACGAGTAGCTCTTAATTATTTAAGTACCTTTTGAAACCGTAGTTAATTAAAGTCGTAAAATTTGTAAGGGGCTCCAAGCTCGTTTTATGATATTTTAATATTATTTTAGTTTAAACATTATTAAACCACAGCCGGAAATCACTTTTTTATAGTAGTAAATAACCTTGCCCGGTACCTTCTTCAAAAAAACTTTTTTTTATTTTGTTCTTCAGTTTTAAAGCGAAAGCCTTTTTATTAATAAATGATAATAAATTTTCTTGCTTGCTGGAATTTGTAGCGAGCAAATTTTGTCCCTCATCAAATTCTTACATATATGTAGATATATTTCTATTTTGCATGCATTTGAATGTGAATCTCTCGCAAATGGCATAGAATATTCTCTCTCGGAGACGATGATGATGACGAAAATAATTTATGCGAATTGAAATTTGAATAAATTGTTGCTGTTGCTCGGTCTTGAGATTCGTACGAATAATATTTTCCAGGCAGGCAACAATAGCAAATAACTTTGATTTAGATGAATTTTCTTTCGCTCCGCTTCTTGCATGCTGAGGGAAAGGATGCGAACGAAAATATTTGATGATGATTTACATACAGTCCATAAATAAAGATGAGAACTTCGAAAAATGTGTTGGGAAAATTTAAGATTTCGCACATTTTTTGAAAATTTGAAAAAAAATAATTATTTAAAAATTTTAAACTTCTTGAAAAAAAAAATAATTTAATTCAATTAAAAAAAATTATTCAAATTAATTAATTTAATTTTATTTTATTTTTTTAAATATTATAATTAAATAATTAAATATTATTTTTTAAATTAATTTTAAATAATTTAAAGTTTAATTTTAAAAATAAATTTTTTTTATTTAATTTTTTAAATTAAATTAAATTAAAAATTAAAAATAAAAAATTTTTAAAAATTAAATTAATTTAATTTAAAAAAAAATTTAAAAAAATAATTTTAATAATAATTTTTTTTTCTAAAAATCTTATTTTTTTCAAAATAAAATTTTTTTAGGTTAAAAACTGAATTTAATAAAATAAAATTAAAAAAAAAAATTTTTCTAATTTATTATTTATTTTATTTTTTTATTTAATTTTTATTTATTTTCTTTTTTTTAAATTATTTTATAATTATTTTTTTTCTTAAATTATTAAAAATACTTAATAAAAAAAATATTTTTTTAAAGAATTTTTTGAAAATTGCGAAACATAAATTTCTTCCATTCTTAAAAAGCTAGACAAATATTTTACAAAATATGTATATGTGAGTAATAACGATGTAATGTAGAACAGAAAATGATATTGCATGACAAATTTTTTCATGATTATGTAGGAAAATTGGTGTCATTAGAAGAAACGTCTCAAGGGGCTTCGAGCCTTTTCTTCTTTTTTTTTTCTTCACGCACACAAAAGAAAATTCTTAATAAATAAAAAGGGACGTAAAATTCTTTAGAGATCTTTTGTTCACTTTGGCTTTTTTTCTTCTCCGCATGACAAACTCAAACTTGACTCAATCTATATGCAAACTTGAGTCAACACTTGCTTCCCCTTGCTGCTTGCTGATTGACCCAGATAAATATAATCTTTTGTTGTGTGTTCAATGGACTCGGATTTTCAAGATGCTATATTATTATTTTCCACTCCAACCCAAGATCATTATTATTATTCATGCATCTTTCCGACAAACAAAACATTCTTTTTCCTTTCCATTTAAGCCTTAAAAGGGTGCAGCAGGAAAGGCACATAGAGAGAAAAAAAATCCAATAACTAAAACTTTGATATTGAATTACTTTGCATAAAGTAGAAAGAGGAACGATGGAAGAGCATGCCAAGAGTATGTCATCATCTAATGCACTTTTCAATACATATTTATTTATAATTTATTTTCTATTCTATTTTTTTCCTTGCCTGCAGGACAACCTTCGTTTATAGGAAATATCAGGGATGTACTGCAAAGAATTTTTAAATTAAAAAAAAATTATTTAATTTTTATAAAATAAAAAAAAAATTAAATAAAAAATATTAAAAATTATTCGGAAAAAATGTTGGATTATAAATTAAATTAATAAAAATATTTTTTAAAAAATTTAGTAATTTAAAAAAAAATTAAATTTACAAAAAAAAAAATCAAATAAAAAAATCAATATTACAAATTAAAAAATAATTTATAAAATAATAAAATAAATTAAAATTTATTAAAAAAAAATAATATTAAAAATTAAAATAAAATTCATGTAAAATTAAAATTTAAAAAAAAATAAAGTTAAAAAAAATTTACGTTTTAATTTTTTGTTAACTTCAAAAAATAAACAAATGAAATAAAATAATTAAAAATTAAAATTTAGAGAATTCAATAAATATTTAAAAATTTATCTGAAAAAATTAAAATTTATAAAAACTTTATAAATTATAAAAAATAAAAGTTTAAAGCTTTTAAAAATAATAAAATAAAATTTATTTTAAATATTTTTAAAAATTAAATATTTTTTCAAGCAATTATTTTCTTATGCTTACCTAAAAAATTTTTGTAATTAAATAATAATTAAAATATAATTATATATTAAATTATAATTAAAATTAAAGTTAATTTAATAAAATTTAAATTGATTTAAATAATATTTTTTTTAAATTATTTTTAATTAAATTAAATTAATTTTTAATCAATATTAAATAGCTTAATTTAATTAAAAAAAATTAATTCCAAATTAAAAAAGAAAAATTTTTTTAAAAATATTTAAAAATAATTTTTAATATTTTTTTTTTTAATTTTTTAAGAAAAAAATTTCTGTATCCGTCACTGCCTCATATAATAAACTCAAGTCCGAACAAAAAAAAATTAAATGATATTACTCGTCTTTTGTACTTT
This sequence comes from Culicoides brevitarsis, assembly GCF_036172545.1. Classification (NCBI taxonomy): domain Eukaryota; kingdom Metazoa; phylum Arthropoda; class Insecta; order Diptera; family Ceratopogonidae; genus Culicoides; species Culicoides brevitarsis. Next base: position 41,155,549 of record NC_087085.1, on the reverse strand, counting down.
GCACAAAAAAAAGCCGAACGAAAAATAATGGAAAAAATCTAAAATGAAAGTTATCAAAGCATAAATGATGTTGATAGGGCAAAAAAAATAAATACAGGAAGAGGAACATTTCTTGGCATTCTCTCGAATCGAACCGAATAGACAAAACGTGACTTCACTTTTATTCAAGCTCTAATTTGATTTATTGCCGTATTATTTGTTGATTTGCGTCGTTGTTGCATGGAGTTGATGATATGACTTCGCATGCATTCGTTGCGAGGATTAAATTTTTGTTGTCTGGAAGGCAAAAAGCATTTTAAAAGAAATTTTATGTGATTTTTTTTGCGTTTGTGTGTTGTTGCGAAGTCATTTGTCGACATCAATAGCAATCAATTCAATTAAGGAAAATCAAGGGAAAGACATAAATTTTCAAACCGTAAAAACCAGACGTCTCCTCGTGGTTTGGCATTTGAACGTTTCCTCAAGATTTACGTTCGCATCGCATGCAACGATGCATTCCTGAGATTAATCTATTTATCTTCCTGTGATTTTGAGCGATATGTTACTACTTTGTGCCCTCTCTTGAAATAATTGCCTTTATTTAATTCCATCGATGTACGTTCGTCGAGAATATGCAGAGAAACAACAATAATAACAGCAACTAAAGGATATAAATTAGATTCTATGCTCAAACAAACGCAGTGGTTTTATGCTTCTGGCAATGCTGTCGGAGTTACTTGCATGGTGTTTATTGAACGATAAATATTAGATTTCTCCGGGAAACGTTCAATAGATTATCGGCATGCATAAAATCTTTGCGGAGCTGCTCTTCGTTCGAATAATACTTGATTATGTTTATTTACAGATTATTTGCTCAGTATAGAAATTTTCGTATGGAATATCCAATCGAATGATAATAATAATGATAATAAAGAGTCTTCTTATACAAATTCTCTCGAAATGTACGAAATATATCGGAAGTTTCGTTATTTACAACAAAAGTAAATAAATTTAGATATGGAATGGAATGTAAATAAATAAAATAAAAAAATATTGCGAGAATATATTGCAAGTAGGAGGAAAAGTAACGAAAAAAGAAGGAAATTCGGGTAGAAAAAAATGGTCGGGTTTTTAAAATAAAAAAAAAAAATATTTTTTTTTACCCTTCAAAATGTTTTTTTTATTGAAAAAAAATCAATATGTTAGATTTTAAGATATTTTTGCATGATAAAAAAAATTTTTATTAAATTAAATTTATATTCGATTTAAATTTAAAATTAAATAAAATAGCTATAAATTTTTTTTTTATTATTTTGGAAAGAAAAAGAGGCATAAAAAAATTAAAATTTAAAAAATTTAAATAAATTAATTATTAAAATAATGAATTATCATAATATCGATCGTTGATATTTTATTTAATAATTCGATATAAAATAAATAAAAATTACAATTAATTTTAATTGAATAAATTTTATTTTATCTGTTATATTTTTTTATTTAATAAAACAATATTTAAATAATATTCATAAACAATAAAAAATTATTAATAATAATTAAATATAAAAAAAATAATTTTATGTTACTTTTTACTTATTTTTACTTACTTACTTTTTTAACCTTATTTTTTGTTATTTTTTTAAATTCAGAAAAAATTTTCTTATAAAATTAATTTAAATTTTTTCTTTCATATTTTTTTAATTAATACAACAATGTTTAATTTAATAATTTTATTTAAAAAAAAATAATTAAAATTAAATAAAAATTTATGTTATTTTTAAAAAAATAGTGCAAATTTATTTAAAAATTTTTGAATTCAGAAAAAGTTTTTAAAAATTAATTTAATTTTTTTTTTACTTTTTTACATTTAATTACATCTAACTAATTCAAAAATAAAACTTTTAATAAAATTATTTTTTTTTAATAACAAGGTTCTCATCATTAAACAGCGGCAATTGAAAAAAATGCTTTTGAATAAAGAGAAATCTTAACATAAGAAAATTTTTAATATTTATTAAATAATTCATTTAACATTGAACATCATTTAAATTAAATAAATAGAACATGAAAATTAAAATTAATTAAAATCAATTTCTTTTAAATTTCAATAAAACCATGAAAAATATTTTTATTACAAATTTCTTTAAACATATTTTCTTGAAAAAAAAAATCCACTTTAAATTTATTGCACACAAAAAAAGTTGCAAAAAAATCAAAGAACATCATTAAAAAATGTTTGAAAAAGTTTATTTTTATTTTTCTTTCAAGGAGTTTTTCTTCGAATTTTTTTATTGATCAAAATTTTTCCTTGTAACAATTTTTTTTTACTTTTTTTTATACTGCTATGTAATAAAAATTTCTTGCAATTATATTAAAAATCTTTTTAAAAAAAATCTTACCTTGAGACACATGAATATTTCCATAAATGAAGGTCAAAAAATTATTATTCACCAATTTTAATTCAAATTCCTCATAAAATCAATTTTGTAATCCGCTCAAGTCTCCGCTTAATAATATTTAATCACATTGTTATAATTCCCTACACAAAAAAAAATAAATAAAATGATTGAAATCCAATTTAAATTCGCAAAAAAAAATAAAAGTTAAACAGAAAATCTACTTAAATGCTCTTCGGCAGCCTCACCTCGTCATCATCATCGTGCGAAATAAGATAAAAAAAAAAGAGAAATATATCGAATCAATCATTCCGAAATAGGATTTGCCACTTTTCAGTCTCGCATTGGCAAAAGGAGAAAGTTTTCCGACATAATGAGGACGACACACACACGAACAAATTGACAATTTGATAACATCAATCAAATATGCAAAGAAACTCTTTTTTTTTTCATCGCATTTTATTTTTTGAATATACATCAAAATTTTTACACGAGCGGCACGAGAGAAAAATCAGAAAAAAAGAAGAATAATCCGATTTGTTATTTGCTTTATTACAACATCTTTTCGTCTACCTGTCGAAACGAATAAAAAAGGAACAACCTTTTTATATTATATTTGATTGTTTTATGTGTCTTGTACAATATGATGACACTCAACGTGGTGCTTTTTTGTTAAATGATCAAAAAAAAATCGATTTAGTGCGAGGAAAAAATGTCAGGCGAAAGGATTTTTCTTTTTTATTATTTGACTTTTGAAGTAAAAAAAATATTCCATATGCGTCTCCCTTTATTTTAATGGCTCTTTTCGGATATTATTATTACACTTTTAGGCACTTTAAAGCACTCTTTTGTCTGTTCCCACACACACTTTCCATTGTTATATTTTTCGTTATTTATATTTACTTCGCCCGCTTTGTGTTTTTTTCTCGTTCTTTCTCTTCGTTCGTGTTGTTATGGAAAACACTCGATTCATTTATTTTTCCTCTTCTTTGTGTGTTTGTTTGTTATTTAAGAGCAGAACTTGTCTTTATCGCTCTTTGAATAATACAACACACACACACACGACCACGTATCGTTGCTTAATTTCGATTCTATCTATATTATTCCCACAAGACAAATAAAAAGAAGACTTTTTTTTTCACTCGACTCACTCCTCTCGTTTAGAGAATGGCAGAACAAACAGGATTATTTACTGCCCGAGTCTTATTTATCGAAGGGCATTTTTGCGTTGTGTGTTCATTATTAGACTCATTTTTACACAATTTGGAGACTCTTGAAATGATAAATAAATAAAATTCCCTTAAAGAGGTTTCGGAATTTTATTTTTGGATAATCCGTGTTTTCATGCAAGACTTTTTTTTTATTTTATTCAAAGAAGGAAAAATATTGGGAGCAAAGAATAAACAAAGAAAGTTTACGCCTAAAGGCTGCTAACCTTTATTCTCTTTAGATGAATGGAATTTTTTAAACGGTTCCTTCCGAATTGTTTTTTTTTCTTCAAAGATCGTCTTTATTTTTAAATTGTGAAAAATTGAAGTTTTTCAAAAAAAAAAAAAAAAGTTAAAGATATAAAAAAATTAAGATTTTGAAATTAAAATAAAATCCAATATGAATTTTATTAAAAATTAACAAAATTTTTTTAATTTAATAAAATTAACTAATTATTTTTTTTTTTTAGTTAATAAATTATTTGAATTTAAAAAAAAATAAAAATTGATTGAAAAAAAATTAAATAAAATTTTTAATTTTAATACCAAATTTTAAAATTTATTTTTAATATTTTATAATTTAATTTTATTTATTTATTTTTTTTATTTTTCTGTTAAAAATAACAAAATTTGAATTTTTTTTTAAATTATATTTTTTTTTAATTATTTGAAATGAATATATCTTAATTTAAATATTCAAATATTTTTCTTTAATTTTTGAATTATTTTCAAATAAATAATTTCATTAAATATAATTTTTTTTAAAATTTTCAATCAACAAATTTTTTTTAATTTTTTAAATTTAATTTAATTTTGAAAATTTTTAACTTTCAACGAATTTTTTTAATTACCTAATTTATCATTATTATTTTATTTTACTTTATGAAATTATTTTTTATTATTTTTTTATTATTTTTATTTATTTTTTCTTAAATAAGATTTCTTTTTTTTGTTATTTAGAAGAATTTTTTTTAATTTTTTATTGTTAAAATTTAAATTCAAATATTTTTGTTTATTTTTTGAACTTTTTTTATAAACCTAAATAATTCCATACGAAAAAATAAAAAAAATTTAGAAAATCGTCAAGTAACAAAATTTCGACAAATCAAGTAATAATTTTTCTTATAGAATTAATAAAAATAAATTTTCAGAAAAATATTCATTATTCAAAAAAAAATTTTTTTTTTTAATTAATTATTTAACTTTTAATTATTTTATATTAAATATTTATTTTTTAATTTTCAGAAAATATTTATTTTTTTTTTAATTAATAATTTAATTAATTTTTTTTGAGGTAATAAAATTTTTTGTCTTCATTAAAAATTAATTTTTTTTTTTTGTAAATTTTATTTTTTAGTTCAAAAAATTAAATTAAAAAAATGAATCTTAAAATATTTTCTTGCAATTTCGAAACACAATTCCTTCACATTGCACACATTGTTTGGTACCCTTTCATCTGGTTTTTACGATTAATTAAACTAAAAGACGGAAAAAAGGGATCTTCATAATTTACACGAGTCATTATCACAAGCACACGCACACAAAAACAATTATTACATCGGGTAACGAAGTTGTTGTTGTTGTTGCTGACTGCCTTGCTGCTTTTTCATGCGAATTGAGCAAAAAGGGCAGTTTTTTCTTCTACTCTTTTTTTTTCTTCTTCGTGTCTAAGACAAAAGCGCCCACATTTCACACAAATGACAAGACAAACGGAACAAAAGGAAGTTCAGGTAACGAAGGAATTTTAGTTTCTGCGAAATTGCTCAGAAATTTTGCTACTTTTGCCCCGTTTTGAGTGATGACGCTCGTATATCAGCGGCTTTGCTCGTGTGCAAAAGACATGAAACAAGAGAGATTTATTGTTGAAGGAAAATTACATTTCCCGACGAAGAATGAGTGTTGGCAATAAAAAAAGGTATTTCACATCATCAACTTTAATTTCTCCGTAGTTCGCTGATGTGACCGTGATTCTTGTGCATTGGCCCATCAAAAGGCGAGAAAATAAAAGTTTTTTCCCTTTTTTGTCAAATATGTGAAAAAATCACTATAATAATAACAATTTATTGAAATTTAAGTGTCTCATTTGATTTTATCTTCTTCAGCTCGTTCAGTTGTAATTTCTGAAAAAAAAAGAAAATAAATAAAAAAAAAGATACAAAAAAATAATAAAATAAAGACGTCGAAAGAAAAAATGTAAAATTCCCATCACATCGACGATCCGATCCTTTTTTCATGCTGCGACTTCTATTTGGTTAAAAAAATATTTTTCTCATTTTTTCGTTTTTTTCTTTCTTTTTTTGCAGATTTGCACCAACACGCGCTGCAGATCCTTGGGATGGCGTGCGAGTCGCCGATAAATTTAGTCCTGTGTGTCCTCAACGACTGCCAAATATCTTAAATGAAACGCTGGCATTAGAGAAAATGCCCAAAGGACGTCTCGAATACCTAAAACGTTTATTGCCTTTTTTACAGAATCAGTCGGAGGACTGTTTATATTTGAATATTTTTTCACCGATGCATGGTAAGTAACTTTTTTTTCCTGTGTCCTTTTCCAACAACAACCTTCGACGTGGCTAAAAAATATTTATTTAAGGCTTGTTAAGCTTTTGCCGGAAATACGCAGCTTAGAAAAAATAAATTGAATTGTAAAACATCCAATTGGGCATTACAATCACGAACATCCGAATGCGTCGTCGTAGTCGTGCCTAATCCTGCAAAAAAAAATGAGAAAAAATATTATTATTATCATCGCCTTACAATGCACTTTTTCGCCCCTTTTTAGACGCTGGAGGAAGAAAGAAAAATACCCGTTTCAATTGTCATTGAGAGACAGAAAAGCGAGTAATTGAAAATTTTTGCAGTAAAAATGTTTACACGAATTGCATTTTAACGAGAAAATCCCTTGGAATCGAATGCGGAACCAATCCGGACAAAACAAAAAAGAGCGAGAAAAACTTTTTTTTTATCCTCGCCATAAAAATAGTTTTGATATAAAAAAAAATCTGAATCTAAGCTGGTAATTTTTTATTTCGCAAACAATTGAAAAAGTTAAGCCTCCTGCATGCATGAGCGAATAAAAGAATAAAAAGCAGGAAATTTTAACTTTCCCTAAACGTTTTTTTTTCCTGCAATACCAACAATAATAATAATGAATCGCATTCAAAATCACGAGTAATAAATATAGGAGAACGCTCTCGCACGTCTCTAATTGAACGATTGTTGAAATCAAATCGGAAAAATAACGGATTTTTATCTGTTTTTTTTTAACGTGACATTAAAATTTTATCGCTTTTTTGTGGAGACGGATGGTAGTTTATTTTTTTTTATCCCTTTGGGAAATTTTTATTTATTTTAGTTTTTTGCGTTTTGAATTTTTGTTGGAATTTTTAAAATAAAAATTTAATTTTTTTAATAAATTTAAAAAATTTAATAATTTTTTTTTTTTAAATTTTTTAATTCATTTAATTTATTTTAATTAATTAAAAATTAAATTATTTTTTAAATAATTTTTTTAAAAAAAAATATTTTAAATTTTTTTTGTTTAATATTTTATTTATGAATTATTAAATTAATGAAAATTATTTGAATTATTTAAAAAAAAATTTAATTTTTAAAAAAATTATTAAATTAACAAATTTTTTTTTTTTTTATTTTAAAAATTTATTTATTTTTATTTAATTAATTTATAAATTTATTTTTTTGAATTTTTAAATATTTAAATTTAAATTAATTATTTAAATTATTTAAAATTTAATTTAATTTGATTAATTTATTTAATATTTTAACATTTAAACATTTTTGAAATATTTTATTTAATTTTTCGAATATATTTATTTTTAAATTCATAAATTTTTGAATAAATTTTGATAATTCAATTTATTTTTTTTTTTTTAATTAATTTTTTTTTAAATTTTTTCAAATAAATTTTTTTTTTTGAAAATAAAATTTTAAAAAAAAAATTAAATTTATTTTTTTGACAAAAAAAATTTTATATTTAAAAAAAATTCTTAAAAGAAGCAAAACACGAAAAGAGATAAATTTCGTCGAAACTTTCAAGGCACGACGAAACTTTTAATCTATTGTGTCGTTAGATAGACCCATTAAATTGACGTCATTTTGAATTGTTCGTTTAGAATTAATTCGATTTATGTAAATTTTTTTGCCATTCAGAAATAATGACAGTTATGACGATGACATTTAACGACAGAACAAAAAAAAAGTTTTAAACGGAAAAATGGGAAAATTTTTATTACCTCGATCAGATAAATTTCCAATTTTTGTCCACCCCGTCGATTGCCAACCAATTTATCAGTAGATTTGATTCTGCTTCAATTCTTACGGAATAGTTTTATTTTTTGTGTCTTCAGTGAAAAAAAAATTATCTGCGCTGATTGCCATGTTCATGTCGAGATTTTCAATAAGACAATTTCAATTGATGGCTCTGCAATAAAATATCTCTTTTCTATCTCATCCATTTGCAGCATCATCGTTAGAACAAAAATTACCAGTAATTGTATTTCTACATGGAGAATCATTTGAATGGAATAGTGGCAATCCATTTGATGGTACAGTATTAGCCAGTTACGGTGAAGTGGTTGTAGTTACTATAAATTATCGTTTAGGTATATTAGGTGAGTATATCCAACGTTGATTAGCTCTGCTTTCATTTAGAAATTGACTCTGTGAGACGAAAAAGAGGGAAATTTGAAACATTTTATTATTTTAAAGTTTTAAACTTTGTCTTAAAAGTTAAATTTTTACCTTAAAATTTTAATTTTAGAATTTCAAAAAATTTTCAGAACTTGAAAAAAAAATTTTTTGATCATAAAAAGATTTAAATTTTTTTTTTTTGCTTTTGAAGCTATTGCAATGCTAATTTTGTACCTATAAAAAAATTAATCAAGACAAAATTTATATTTTATTTTAAAAAAAATAATTCAATTTAAAAATTTTTGAATTTATGAACTGAAAATTGATGAAAATTATTATTTTTACTCAAAAATTAAAAAAAATACTTTTATATTAAAAATAGATTTAAATTCAATTTTTTAAATTATTCTGAGAATAATTTTTTGAAAATATAATTTAAAAAAAATAAAATATTTTAAGTTGAAAAAAAAATTTTTTATAAAATTAATTTTTGAGGTTAATATTAATTAAATTTATTTAAATTAATTAAATTTAATTTTTAAAATTAAAAAAAAAAAATATATTTTGGAAAAAAATCAATTTATTTAATTAAATAAATAAAAATTTCAAATAAAATTAATAAAAAAATAATTAAATTTTTAATAAAAAAAAATTATTTTAAATAATTATTTAAAAATTAATTAATTTTTATTTATGAAATATTTTGAGATAATTTAATTTTAAAAATTAAATTAAATTATTTCATTAAATTTTATTAAAATTAAATTAATTAATAAATTTAAAAATTAAAATACCTGAAAATATTTTATAAACAAAATAAAAGTAAAATTTACCTCTTTTCGCTTCGCAGCGTCGAGTTGTTATTGTAAAAATCGCAAAACGACCGATAATGAAAATCAAATAAATTTATCGGAGAATAGGGAGTAATTAATTGCATGTTTTTCCATTCATTCTCTCTCCTTTATCAGGTTTTTTAAATGCCAATCCAAGCCCGCATATTCGCGCGCGCGTAGCAAATTATGGTCTCATGGATCAAATGGCTGCCTTACATTGGGTCAATCAGAACATCAAGTTGTTCGGCGGAGACCCGTCGATGGTAACACTCGCGGGGCACGGAAGCGGCGCCGCATGCATCAATTTTCTTATGAGTTCGCCAACAATGGTGCCTGGCTTGTTCAATCGCGCAATCCTCCTTTCGGGCTCGTCGCATTCGTCATGGGCGCTGGTCGAGGATCCCGTCATTTATGCCCTCAAGTTGGCAAAGGAACTCAATTGCAGCGTGCCCGACGATCTGTTTCGGCATCACGAGCAAATTGTCGATTGTTTGCGCGACGTCCCGATCGAGAATTTGTTAGCGATCGACATTCAACCACCGAGTTTTTTAAATGCTTTTGGCCCGTCGGTAGATGGCGTTGTGATACGAACGGGGCACGTGAATCAAGAAATGGATGATGCGCCGGCACGAGGTCCCACGAAACGATCGCAAAATCAACCGGGACGCTACGATTTGTTGTTTGGCGTCGTGACGGGCGAAGCGCTGTGGCGTTTTAGTGCGCACGACATCCAAAACGGGTTCGAGGGCGAACGGAGAGACAAAATCCTGAGAACGTATGTGAGGAATGCTTACACGTATCATCTTAGCGAAATTTTTTATACGATAGTCAACGAGTACACAGACTGGGAGCGCACGAATCAGCATCCGATCAATACGCGAGATGCGGCGGTGCAAGCCTTATCTGATGCACAATTTGTGGCGCCGGTTGTTCATACGGGCGACACTTTTGCTCCGACGCCTCCGCAAGGTCCGGGCAGCGAAGACGATGAAAGTCAAAAATGCTTTTTTTATGTCTTCGATTATCAGACGAAAGATGGCGATTATCCGCAACGCATGGGAACTGTGCATGGCGAAGATTTGCCGTATGTCTTTGGAGCGCCTCTCGTCGAAGGTTTCAATCATTTTCCGCATAACTATACGAAATCCGAAGTTGCGTTATCGGAAGCGATGATGATCTATTGGAGTAATTTTGCACGAACTGGGTGAGTTTTTAACTTTTTTTTTACTCAAAATATTTTTTTCGAGATCCAAAATTATTACCAAAAATTTAATTTTATAATTTTTCTACCTAAAAATATTAAAAAAAAATTAATAAGTTTAAATAAATAAATTAATTAAAAATTAAATAAATAAATAGGTTTAAAAAAAATTAATTATTAAATAATTAAAAAATAATTAAATTTTAATAAAAAAATTAAAATTAAATTTTTAAATAAAATAAATTATTGAAATTATTTGACTTTTTAATAAATATTCTAAATAAGAACAATTTTTAAAATAAATTTTAAAAAATTTTTTTTTTAATTTTATTTTTAAAATTTATTTATAAAAAATCTAAAATTTTGAAATTTTATTTTACTGTAATTTTTTTTAATTTTGAACTTTTTTATATTTCAGAAAAAAAAATTATTTTTTTTTAATTTTAATTTTATTTTTATTAAATTTTATTTTTTTTTTTCAAAACATTAAAAAAATTTTTTTTAAATTATAAAAATTTATTTAAAAAAAATAAATTAATTAATTTTTTATTTAATTAATAATTTTGATTTAATTTTTTTTTCATTTAAAATTTTTTATTAAATTTTTTTTAATTTTTTAAAATTATTTTTAAATAATTAATTTTTTTAAATTAATTTTTTTAATTATTTAAATCTTCATTATAGAAAATATTTTAAAATTTAATTTAACTTAAATTATTTAATTTTTTTTTATTTTATTTAATTTTTATTTAATTTAAATTATGATAAATTTTTTTAAATATTTTTTTTTTAAAATAAAAAAAATAATTTTTAATAATAATAAAAATAACTTTAATTTTGAAATTTAAAATAATTAAATTAAAAATATTTCTCAAATATGAGCAAAAAAAAATTATAAAAAAATAATTCTTGACAATTTCTCGGAAAAATATTTTTCATTTTTCCGCAGAAAGATTCGAAACCAAAGAAAATCTAATTTTAAACGAAAATTTCCATTTCAGTAATCCCAATGAGCATCATCGCCAAGACTCTGTGTTGCCCGCATCAAAGGAAAGAAATCGTTACCGAAGCGTCACGTGGGAAGAATACGACCCAGTTCACCAAAAATACTTGGAAATTGGTAATTTTTCTCCTCTCAAACGCAAAAAGAGACAATTTTTAATATTTTTTTCTCTCCTTTCAGGCATGAAGCCACGCATGAAAAATCACTTCCGTGCGCATCAACTCTCCATCTGGCTCAAGCTAATTCCCGAACTACACAAAGCCGGCATGGAAGATGTCATCGCCAGACATAATTTATTCAAGAATCACGACGACATGAACTTGTACGAGGGAATTGTAAAGCCGGATTCACGATTTGCCTTTCTCGACGACAGCTACAAGCGACGCAACAACATCACGGAGCTCGTACTCGGCGCAGGTACGTGTCCATTTATCATCGATTAACGTTCGATTTTGCACGAAGGGAACTTAAATTGACCGATTTTTAATTTTTTTTCTTTGTGTCACGGAGTTTTATGACTTTTTCGCAGCAGAAAAAAAGCTCAAAACGGAGATTTGAAGAATTTTCCATTAAAATAATATTATCGTCATTGTCATCGTGTGCCATTTTATAACGAAAACGTCGACACTAAAAATAGAGAACATGAAAATTAAGCTCAAACGTATTATTACCAATGACCTTTTTCCTCTTAAAATATTCATCATTTTGCATTTATTATGAGAGGAGGCGCGTTTGCTCATGTTTCATTGTCATATTTCATAAGTTTCCAACTGCTGACAATGAAAAGCGAGCGAGGATGAGCAACGTAGAAGAAAAAAAAAGCAGAAATGCAAACAATCCATTAATAATATCTTTAGTAGCTGTACTCTTTGGTATCCCGCTAGAAAATGACGTACTTCGTTACACACGGAGAAGCGAGAATGAGTGAGTGTGTCTGGAGATTGGAGAATAATGATGAAGAATATGCGTGATGATGTTTGTGATTATGCTGACGATGATATTTGTTGGTGCGGTGTGTCGCTTGTCGCTTGTGAAAGATGACAAAAAAGTTTGGTGTCAAATTTTAAAGTTTTAAACTTTTTTTTTGCTCGCATTTGGAGACACTTTTTGTTGGAAACGAACATTTATCGTGATGCCGCAACAATATTTTCATTGGAGATTGCAAATTTCAACATATTTTTTTTTTTTGAGAAAAATATGAAGCTTCTCATTTTGTTCGAATAAAAAAAAACATCTAAAAAATATTTTTTATTATTTTTTTAAATAAAATACCTATTAAAAAAATTATTTCAATTTAATTTAATTTTTTTTTAAATTTTTATTTTTTTTTATAATATTTTTTTTATTTCAATAATTTTTTTTCAAAATTTTATAAAAATAAACTAATTTAAAAAAATTAATTTTGATTAAAAAAAAATTTAAAATTCAATTAGAAACAATTTTAAATTTAGTATTTTCCAATTTTTAATAATTTTTTGAAAGCGTTTGAAAAATTTACATTTTTAATTTTTTAATATATTTTTTTATTTTTTATTTTATTTTATTTTTTTTAATTTTTTAACACTTTTAGACGAAAGAAAAAATTATTTAATTTTTAATATTTTATTTTGAAAAAAAAATTATTGCTTGAAAAAATTTAAAAAAAATATTTTTTTTAAATAATATTTATTAAAAATAATAATTTAAGAATGAAAAACAATTAATTAAACATAAAATTTAATTAAAAACTTAAAATTCAATTAAAAATTTTATGAATTTAGTTTTCTAAAATTTAATTAATTAAATATGAAATTTATTAAATATTTAATTAAATTTAAATATACCTATTTGTGAAAATAGAAAACCTATTGCAAAAAAAAAAATTTTTTTTGAAAAAAAATTAAAAAAGAAATATAAAATTTTATTAAAAATGTTAAACTTATTAAAAAAATTAAATTAAAAAAATTAAAATAAATTAAATTAAATTAAAAACTTATTTAATATGAATTTAAAATAAAAAAATTATAGTTTAAATGAAAAATTAAATAAAAAAATATCGTAAAAATATGAAATTTTGAAAATTAAAAAAAATTATCTGAAAAAAATATTTAAAAAAAAATTAAATGCAAGGATAAATTATAATAAACTTACCAAATTTCATACTCGAACTTTTGAAAAAGTCAACATTTGCAATCTCTTAAAATAATAAAGAAAAAAAAACAAAAACTTTTTAACAATAAAATATGATCAAAATTCACTTTACTCCCTTCGCGCAACGCCGTAATAAATCAAAAGAGAACGTTAACGATTTTTTGAATAAACAGAATTTTGTCATATTATTTGTATTAAATTAAAGGATAGTTGCCAAAAACTTTTTTTTTTCGTTTTTGCTAATATTTATTTTTGTTTCTCTCTCGTTTTAGGAATAACAACGATGGATCCGCTGCCATTTACCACGTGCATCCCATTGGGAAATTATTCGGGTTACGGCGGCGGAAATGCACACGCAACAACCAACATTGCCAATTCCACGCAAGATACTTTAGCGGGATACGAAGCAGCTGGTTACGCTGCCTACTCGACTGCCTTATCGGTAACGATCGCCATCGGTTGTAGTCTTTTAATTTTGAACGTGTTGATATTTGCCGGCGTTTACTACCAACGTGACAAGACGCGTTTAGAGGTAAAAAGTTTGCAAAAGCAGTACGGTCAACAACGCCCGGGCCATCAACAATCATTCGATCCCATTAAACATGCTCATTTTCACCTCGGGCACTCGCAAAGCGCAAATGTCATCGTCGACGTAGAAAATCACGATACCGGCGCACTCATCCTCTCGAGTACGGGGGAGAAATCGCCGCACATTTGTTCCAACTCGATGCAAATTAATGTAATGAAAACAAGTTCGCCGGGGCACGGAGGCATGACAACGGGTTGCATGACCACGACGCAGGCACAAACGAAAATCCCCAATAACGCGTGTTACGCCAAACAGCAGCAGCAGCAGCAACAAAAATCATCGGAAACGCAAATGCCGATCACAGCGGGCGTTACAATCCCCATCAAGACGACGCAGAATTTCAGCGGGAGCAATAATAATCGGAGTATTAATACGAATGAGTCGTCTTTTACGACGTCAGTGCCGAGTGCGGGCATGATGACACTGCCAAAATCGAGTAATTTGTCAATGCAACAACATATGATGACGATGCAATATAGCGGGAATGGCGGGAACACGAATCCTGCGTCGTGCATGACGCTTCCGAGAAATCCAGCGACGTTAAATAATACAGGTAAGGCTCTTGTTTTGACACTCAGGGTGACAAATTACTTTTAAATTTTTCATTAAAACTACAGAAAAATAAATTCTTTAAAAAAAAAATTATAAAAAAATATTTTTAAAATTTTTATAAATTTTTTAAAAATTTTTCATAATTTTAAAGTCGAACTAACTTTATTAAATTTTATTCATAAATTTTAAATTTATAAAATAAAAAATTAAAATAAATTAAAATTAAATTAAATTAAAAATAATCTTGAAAAAATAATTAAAAAATATTTTTCAAAATTTTATCTACAAATAATTTAAAAAATAAAATAAAAAATTATTTTAAATAATATTTTTTAATAAAAACAAAATTAAAAATAATTTAAAAAAAATAAAAAAAATTATTTTAAAATATTCTGAAATAGGTAATTTTAATATATTTTTTTTATTTTAAAATATTTTTTTAAACTTAAATTTACTCTTTTAAAAAAAAAATTAAAAATTTAATATTAAAAATTTATGAAAATGTAAATTGTAAAGCATAATAATATCAAAATTTTTAAAAATTAATTTTAAAAAAATTAAAAGTATAAAAATAATATTTAAACAAATAAATAAAACTGCAAGAAAATAAAAAAAAATTAAACAGCATCAATTTCTTCATTATATTCGTTTAATTTAAAAAAAATTTATTAAAATATTTATTTTTAAAATTTTTCATAAAAATATTAAAAAATCTTAAAAATTATTTTAATTTAAATAAAAAATTAGAATAATTTTTATTTTTTTTAACTCAATAATTTTAATTTTTTTTTTTAAATGAGTTATTTTCATTAAAAATTTACTCATTTTCTTGTTTCAAAATTACTTCTGAAAAAATTATAAAAAATTGTCACCCTGTTTCGCACAACTCGATTTACATTAATTACACCTCTTTGTGTCTCTTTCGCTCGTTTCTCGTTTTTTCTTCCACACACAAACACAAAATTGAACCTTTTCACAGAATTCTGAACAAAAAAAAAATGTTTCACAGATTTGCAGCAGAAACAACCGCCAAATGGAAGTGTCATCGGCGTGCATACGCACACATTGGGACGACATCCGCACTCGCATTCGCGCCCGCAACAAATAATTCACCAATCGAGTAGCTGTAGTCGTAGCAATAGTCCCGCAGATAATCGCCCTCTGTTATCCTCTTCCTCGCAATCGTCGTCGGCGACAACGGCAACGATCTCGTCGCAGCAACAACAACAACAACAAACCCCAATCCCGAAGGCAGCCATGGATGAAATGAGAGTATGATTTGATTTTTAGGCACCATCACCGCCAAAACCAACGATAACAACAACATCGCCATTAACAAACATAAACATTGTTTTGTGGCTTCAACAGGCAAATACGATGATGGTGTTCTTCTATCGCGCTCGCTCCCGACACATTTTGTTATCGTCGCAGGTAAACCATCTCCTCTAACCATCGCACACCGTTCAACTTTATCAAATTTCACTCAATAAAATTTATTTTTCTAACGCGGTGTTGAAATAACACGCGCACATCCACGCAAACCTCTGCAAATAAAAATACTAAAAAAAATTAGGTTGATACAATTATTAAAAATGTTTCAGATTTCATGAACTTTCAATTTAAAAATTTTATAAAATTTAATTTTAATAATTTTGTACATCTAAAAATTAAAAAGGATTTTCTTTCATCCTTTCATCCAATATAATTAATTTTTTTTTATTTTTTTCAGATAAAAGATTTGACTTATTTAATAAAAATTAATTATTTAAAAAAAATATATATTTTTAATAATTTTATAAAAAATTATTTTAATTATTTTTTTTAAATTATTGTTAATTTTAGTTTGTTTATTATATTTATTTTATTAAAAATTATTTATTTTTTATTTAATTTTTTTTTTTGCAGCAAAACTTAATTTTAATAATTTCTATTTAATTAAAATAAAAAAAATTATTTGAATAAAATTTTGCTTCAAAAAAAAAAATAATAAATAAAAATAAAATAAATAAATAAAATAAAATAATTTTGATTAAAATTAATAATATAAAAAAATTAAAAGGAACAATAATGTTTTATAAAATAATTAAAATAAATTTTTATAAAATAATTAAAAAAATATAAATAAGTCGAATAATTCTGAAAAAAATTTTAAAAGTAAAAATATTGAATTAATTTAAATTAATTTTTTTTTTTTCATAATTTTTGGGTCAAAAATTAATTAAAAGTTGAAGATTTTCTTAACTTTTTAATATTTAAAAATTTTTTAAAAATTTCATATAAAAATACGAAACACTTTCAATAATTGTATCAACCTGAATCCATAAATTTTCAGTGTCATCAAGATTTTATTACTCGACACTTCTCTCATGAAAAATACAAAAAACAAAAAAAAACTGATGTCAGATTTGGTCCTTTGATAACACGAATAAAAAAATCTAAACGTCAATAAATTACTTTTGAAATGTTTTTTCATGCATTTTTCGTGTGCGTTTCCATTGAATTGTCAACATTTCTGTGGTTGCCGCTTCAAATCTGAATTCCGGGTCATTTTTAATTAAATTCAAATCAACGGAAATGTAAATAGAGCGTGGTACTAACATGCTGCGATTTTTATTAAATAATTTCATTTCGTTTCAAATTTCGTGTTTATTTTTGCGAACGGTGCAAAATAATTATGGAGACGCCTGCTTCATATTTAATTAGTGAAAAATATTATTTTTTCATTATTTCAAAAAAAGTGAAATAAAAGCCATAAATACATATCAATAAATGCTGTTTATTGTCAGAACTTTTAAAAAAAAATTTTTAAATAAAAATCCTCTCATTAAAAGTTTATTTTGTTTTCGTCAAAAAAAAAAAGACATGAAAAACTGAGTAAATGTAACAATATAATAATTATCAGATTTTTTTCCTGCTCAGTTGACGACCATTAAAAATACAAATATTTTTTTAATTTCCTGACCTACAAAAAAAAAAAAGTTTTTTTTTATTTTTTTAATTAATAACATAAAAAAAATATTATTTCTGTACTTTTGGAACAATCAGTGCGCTTTACAACGCACATTAATAATAATAAAATATTTTCCGTGTCTGTCCTGTGTGACAAAATAGCGCACGTTTAATTTCCATGATGAGAGTAATTTATAAAAAAAAAAGTTTTCTCACATTTATTTTTGTTTTGAAACGAAAACAGGCGTGTGCCGCCATCAAATTAAATGAGTTTCGATTAAATTGAAGGATTTCATTTCATTTTTGCGCACTTTTCGTCAAAAAGAAGTTAATTAAACTTTTTTGTTGTCTGAAACAATAACAGACAGAAATCAAAAGATGTTGCAAAAGTCAAAACCAACGAAAAAATGCGGAGAAAAATGTTTTTTCTCGTGAATATCTCTTTCGTGCTCGTGAAAGAGGAATGTTGTAATTAATGTACAAAATTTCTGAGAACAACAGCATGCCAGTCGGCTTTTCAAGTGAAATTTCACAGTTGATTCTGTAATTTAAGATAAATTACAGTCTTTTTGTAAATAAATATAAATAAATTCAGTAGAAGGAGTCATTTTGTAAATATATATCGTATTGTATTGAAAATGGAAGAAAAATTTTTTTTTAATTTTTTTTTTTCTAAAAATTAACTTTGACTCTTGTTAATTTGATAAATGAACTAAAAAATATCAATAAATTGCTTAAAGCAACTGTAAAAATTTTGTAAAAAAAATTAAATTAAATAAATGATAAAAAATTACAATTAAGAAATCGTCGTCTCTATTACCAAAGAAAACATGAAAATATAAAAAGTAATTATAATGCCTCTTTAGGTACCTAATAAACAAATTTATAGACTAAAAATACAAATAAATAAATTTAAATTGGTTTTTTTGTTATTTTATGATTATTACACAACAACTCCCAAAACAAACAACTTTTTTATCCGAATTTTTGCTCGAACAATTTTTTGTTTGTCAATTAAATTCATACAAAAATAGGAACGTTTCAATCCTAATAAAACATAATCAAAAAGGATATTGATTTTTAAAATTAAATTATAGTCGACTGAAAATTATTATTATTTTTTATGTGAATAATGAAATTGAAAATTGAACATGAATTGAACAATTTGTATTTATTAATAAATAAATGAGAGACAAAAATAAAAATTAAAAAAAGGAATTGATTCCTCTGTTATACAATTTATGCCGATACTTTGTTGACGAATATAAATGAATATTTTGTTGAATTTCTATGAACATATTATTATTATTATAGACGAATGAAGAAATAATTTCTTAGCAAATTGTTATATAATTATTAATTAAATTTGAATATTATATAAAACAAAAATGGAAAATGATGAAAAACGTAAAACGGACGACAATTTATTATTATTAAATTATTGAAATGATTGCATCATATATGTTTAAGTTACTGTTTTTCAATGATGATAAAGTATAAATATAATGAGAAAAAAATTATAAAAAAATTTAATTAAACTTGTTTTATTTTTTAATGAAAAAAAAATTTAAATGATTTTTTCGAAGGTAAGTTATACATTTTTTTCAAAGATATTTTAAATTTAAATTTTAAAAAATTAAAAAATTAAATAAAAAATTTTTTAATAAATAAAATTATAATTATTTAAAGATTTTAAATTTTATTTTATTTGGAATAAATTATTAAAAAAAAAATTAAAAAAAATTATTTAAAAAAATACATTTTTTAATTTTATTTAAAATATTTTTTAATGTTTAATTGTGTTAATAAATTAAAAATATATTTTTTAAATTAATTAAATTAATTTATTAAAATTAAAATATTTTTAAAAGAATTTTTTTTTTAAAATATTTTTTTTCGTAAAAATATTTTTATATTTAAAAAAAAAATTAATTAAAATTTAAAAAAATAATTTATTTCTTATACTTAGGTATTTTTCAAATGAATTTTAATTAATTATAATAAAATAATTTCGATTAAAATATGTATTAAAAAATTATTTTTAAAAATGATTATTTAAAATTTTAAAAATAAAAATTGTTTTATAAACGGAATAAAATAAAAAATAAATTTGCTTTAATTTTAATTTTCAATTAAATAAAATTAGTTAATAATTTACGGAAAAAATTATTTTTTTTAAATTTTTTATTTTAAAAATTAAAATTTTTAATTCTTTAATTTTTAATTAAATAAAATTATTATTAAAAATAGTTTTAATTTTTTTTTCGATAAGTTTATTATTTTTATAATTTTATTTTGCTAAAATTGCGATTAATTACAAAAAATTAATTAAATTTATTAACTAAAATATTTAATTTTTATTTAATTTAATTAAATTAAATTAAAATATAAATTATTTAAAAAAAACTAAATTTATACAAACCTTTAACTCAATTTCTCAACTTTAAAACAAATAAAACTCTCATTTCACTCTATTTAAAAAAGGTTTTCTTTATTTATATATTTACTTTTTGTCTATAAACTATAAAATTTGATTACAAACATTTACTTCATATAATAAAATAATAATAATAATATTTTTCATACACTTTAATTTAATTTTAAATATGTAACATAAGCGCAAAGAGTATTTTTCTTACAATGAATGCAATAAAGAATGGAAGCTCTTCTTACAATTAGATACTTTATTACAAAATTTAATAAAATAATATTTAATATTAAGTTTTACTTTTTTTTCGTGGAAATATAAAAAGGAACAAACATAGCTCTCTGTCTATGTTTAAAAAGAAGGTAAGAACTAAAAATAAAATTTTTACATTTTTTTGTTTAAAACTATCTGAATAATATTTTTAATACAATATAAAAGATATATTCCACATGAGTTTGTAAAGTTTTTGGAAAACTTTTTTGTATACATGTGTTCTCTGCGCGTTACCTGAACAATAAATAATATTTTTAGATGAATTTACGTGTAACGTATTGTACAAGAGATTTTTCGCATAATAATATTATTATTTTAATGGTTTTTCATTCTTTTAAAACTCTTAGGCAAGTTTTTAATAAAATTTCAGAGGAAAGCAGGTGAAGTTTGTTTTTACAAGAAATTCAAGTGTTTGTTTGAAATAAACAAAAGACGCAAAATGTGGCATTTTGCATCGAGATGTGCGTTAATTACAAAGTCAAACTTCGAGTTGGTTCAAACTTTTACGCAATCAGAATAGAAAATCAGGTAAAAAGTAACTTTTACTGCTAAAACATAAGTACTTTGCATTTAAAATGCATCAAATAAGTTATTTTCTCTTAATTAAATATTTATCCTATTCCCACAAGCATCCTAACTTTCAAATAAAAAATTACTTTTAATCACAAATTTCACTAAAAACAAAACTTAAGACAAAAATTTATCTACAACGTCTAAAATACAGACAAGAAAACTTTTTTTTCTCGTTGTAATTCAATTTTAGTACTTTATAAATCTGTCAATTCGGTATAAATGGCATTTCGTTCGAGATTTCGTTTACTCAAGTCTTCGTGCAAACGAATCAGGGCGTCTTTGATTTCGATTGATTGATTTTTGGAGCGTTCCAGCGCGTGTTTGGCGTCTTTTAAGGCATCCGCGGTGTTGTTAACTTCCAAGAGAGCTTTGGCACGAGCGTAATATCCGTCGTAGCTGTTTGGTTTGAGCTCGATTGCTTGCGTCGCTAAGTCAATGGCTTCAGTAGCGTCCTAAAAAATTATAAAAATTTCATTAAAATTGATTTTTTTCAAAAATTTTTGAGAAAAACTTACATCCATCTTACGCTTACACCTTGAAAGATTCAGTAAAAAGTTGAATTTGAGTTGTTGGAATGTTCCAGCGTTCTCAACTTGCTGCTCAGGTACCGGAATTTTCTTCAAAGCATATTGATAGCGGTGTGAAGCTTCCTGCAAACGATTTTTGCGGTACAGGGTGTTGCCGTCTTCGAGTAATTTGTTCAATAGAATTAACCTAAAAAATTATTTTTTATTAAAAATCAATTCAAAAATTAAAATTTTTAAATTTCTTACATAATTTCGGGTTTTCCAGCTGCCATTGCCCATGTTGCGGGTCCCAATTTAGCGCCGCGTTTCAAAAATACTTGCACAACTTGAACATTTCGACATGCGATTGCTCTATCGAGGGGTCTCATGCCGTTAATGTCGACATGTTCAATTAAGGCACCCGTGTCGATCAATAATTGCACCAAAGCAGCTGAACCTTGATACGCAGCCAAGTCGAGAGGAGTTCTTCCTGTGTTGTCGGCATGTTGTTTGTCGGCTTTTTCTTCGAGAAGTCTTTTGGCAGCTTGTAATTTGCCGCGTAAGCAGGCCCAACAGAGAGCTGTTAATCCGTCGTTGTCACTTTTGTCCAATGTTGCTCCTGTGAAAAGGTAAAATATGAGTTAAAATATTAGTCTTAGCACTTTTAATTCAATTTAACAATTTATTTTATTTAAAATTATAATTTTTAAAAAATATCAAAAATCTCTTAATTGCTTATTATACAAAAAAAAAATTTATTTTTTATTTATTTATTTATTTTTTTTTTTTTATTTTATTTTTTTTTTTTTTATTAGTTTATATGAATTTTTATTTTAATCTTATCTTTTGAGTATTTTTTTTTCAAATTTTTATTTTACTTTTTTAATTAAATTTAATTTTCAAAAAAAAAAAATAAATAAAGTTTTAAAAAAATAAAAAAAATTGTTCCAAAAGCCAAAAAGCTAATTAAAAAAAAAAAAATCAATTGAAAACTTAAAATTAATATATTTTTTTTAAACTTAAAAAAAAAAAACTTCATTAAATTAATTTATTTTTTATAATTTTTATTTGTATTAGTTTTTTATTAATTTTTATATTATTTTTTTTTTTTCAATTTTAATTAATTTTTTTTATTAATTTTTTTTAAATATAATTTTTTTTAAATTTTTTTTATTCTTAAATATTTTTAAAAATTTTAAATAAAAAACTTTTTTAAAAATTTTAAATTTAAAATATTTTAAGAATTTAAAATCATTAGAAAAAAATAAAAATCTTAGAATTTTTTTTTTATTTAAATTTATTTTCTTGCACAAAAAGGTAAAATTAAAACAAAAATATAAAAAAATCTTAGGTTTTTATTTTTTTATTGGTATTTTTTAAATATTTTCTTAAAATTTTAGACTTTTCGTGAAAATAAGCAAAAAAAAAAAATAAAAAATTAAATAAAAATAATTTTAAATGAAATAAAAGAAATTTTAAAAAATGTAAATCCAAAAATATTTGATTTTTTTTAAATAAAAGAAAAATTGAACAAAAATTAAAAAGTATTTTTTTCTTTAAAATTTTTTAAATTTTTTTTAAATAAAATTAAATAAAATAAAAAGTAAATTTTTAAAATAAAAAATAAATAATTAAATAAATTTTTTTTATTAAAATAATTCTTTGAAAAATAAAAAAAAATGAGAAATGTACGATTTAAAAAAAAATCTTTTGTCAAAAATATTCAAAATTATTTTTTAAAAAATTATTCTTATAATATTATTTTTTTAATTAAAACTTACCTCTCGAGAGCAGCAACTCAATAATTCCAACATGTCCTTCTTCCGCAGCGATCATCAAAGCAGTTTTCCCATTCATATCGGTTTGCTCAACATTACACGAATTTTGCAGCAATCTTTCTACAATTCCCCAATGACCTTCTTTCACTGCAAGCAACAACGCCGACAGTTCTTTCCTATTTCTCACATCACAATCAGCACCTCGTGAGAGCAAAACCGCCAACGTATCTGTTCTACCATTCATCGCTGCACTCGTAAGCGCCGTTTCTCCCGAAATTTGTCCAACTGCATCAACTTCAACTTCCGGCATATCCAAAAACTCCTCGACAATTTCCGTATGACCTTGACCCGCAGCGACGATACAAGCTTGTTGCGCCGCTTCCTTCAACGTGATATCATTCGAGTTCTGCCGCGTATTCCAATCGCATGCTATGAGATATTTCACGACTTTCAGATGACCAAAAGTGGCGGCATGAACCAAAGCTGAACGTTGCGTGATGTCAACTTGCCCAACGGCACTTCCGGCAGCAACGAGTTGACGAACGACGTCGGTATGCCCCTTCGCCGCCGCGAAAATTAAGGGAGTGCATCCTTGGCTGTTGGTTTTGTGAACATCAGCTTCGTATTCGAGCAACAAATTTACCATGGAAACAACTCCTTCATGGGCTGCGATGCACAAAACTGGAGCATTTCCCAAAAAAGGCGTTATAAAATCAGGAGAAGCTCCTGCGAGAAGCAACAATCTCGAGACTTTTACATTCGGGTTATATACATTTCGTAAAGTGCATAAAGCGGATGACGCACATTTCGTGGCATTGGCAACCCAAAAAGCCTGTAAATCACGCGGCGACTGATTTGGCGGCGCATTTCGATATAAATGAGCTTTCAAGATGTGATGACCCAATTCCAAGGTTTGTTCCGGATCGAGGGGAATTTGTAAACGACACAATCTAAAGGCAATCGCAGCATGTCCCGTTCGGAGATCAATCAAAAATTTCGTAGATTCACTTTCGTCACGTCGAATTAACCACTCCCTGAACGACGGATGGAAAAACATGTAAGTATTGTCGAGCCTTTTGATCAAAAATCCCGTCAAAGTCTTGAAACGATCGAGAAATTCCTCCCATTCCAAAGGCATTTCGCACAATAAGGCATTGACGGAGTAAAATATCTCGACTAACGTCAACGGGTACAACGCCGCCAAGCAAACACTCAAAATTGGCATCACTTTGTCATAAGCCGTGGTCGATGGGAATCTCAAATTAAAGTTTAACAAGTAAATTTGCGCCAATGAAACCGGCAAAACCTTATAACTTGTGGATTTTATGACCAAATTTCGTCGTTCGATCAAGTCTAAAGTGAGTTTTGCGAACAAAAATGATCCTTTAGTGAGACTTAACAGATGTTGGGTGAATTTCAACTGAGCCACACTCGAATCTTTCGAACTGCTTCCGACATTTCCTTGAATTGAGGGACTGTGGTTGACACGAAATGAGATATAATCGAGCATATCTTTCTGTAAACAGTCGTTGGCGGTCCAGGCATCCAAATTTATCTTCGAAAAAGGCAAACATTTCGTGAATTCCATCATTTGGGTGCGAACGGAAGCGATAATTTTCAGCCACGGAGGGAAATGTTCGACAATTCGGGCGAGAAATGAGGCAATTGTGTCGCCGTGATCCGGTTTATGGTATTCCGCTTCACACAAAGCATCGATCAGGATGATGTAATTCTTCGCGGGGATCTTTCCAATGCGTCTTAAAGCTGCCAGGGGTTCTAAAATGCCTTGTTTTATCGCGCGATCGGGATCTGCGATGCATTCTTTCATCGTCAATACATTCTGCAAATGCGCTTCTGACAGCAAAAATTCGTGATATGCCGCCAAAGCGGGTGCTTGACACAGCTGAGCTGCTACCGAATGAATAAAATCCGGAATAAAGCACGTTGTGTTGTACTCGGCTTGGCAAAAGTGATAAGCAACGACTTGCGAAGCCAATAAGCGAATTCGATCGATTGCGACGTTAATTTGGCAGTAAATTCCATCGTTTTCTTGGATATCGGGGATGTCACGACGTCGTCCGAAACACGAGTAATCCACGAGTTGAAGCATTAATGCGGTTTTTCCGGTGCCTAAATTGCCGTTTATCAGAATTCCAGATACTTCGGGAGCAGCAATTGTTGTTGTGAGTTCGCGAATGAGCCATTGACGCCCGATGAACAAAGGATCAGATTCTTGCGAAGGAACTTCGAAGAAAATTGGCTTCAAGTTGATCTGCGGTTGACGAAATTGGGCGAAACGAATGCGGGGGTCGATGGGTCCTTTGACTTGTCCTGAACGAGCGGATCGGCGCGCGGGGATTTTGCGGTTTTTGAAGAGAGATAATTCCTCGACTTGACCTGCTTGGGATGCTGAAATGAAAAAAAATAAAGAAAAAATTAATTTTTAAAATAATTCAAAAATTAAAAAAAAAAAATTGAAAACGTTTTTGATTTTTTAAAAATTAATTTTTTTAAGACAAAATTTTTAAAATAATTTATTTTAATTTAATTAATTATAAAGTTTTTAAATTTAAATTAATTTATAATTGCTTTGACATAGTTTTAGACATAGTTTTGCTCTTGATTTAGTTTTTAAAAAAAACTATGTCAAAGAAAAAATTTTTTTTCAGTTTCAATTTTTTGGCAGTTTTGAGTTATAAAATGATTAAAAATGATAAATTAGAGCCCTCTGACAAATTTTTATTCATTTGGAGCAAGATTTGACAAAATTGGCTTTGACACAGTTTTTGACACAGTTTTTTTGCTCTTGATTTAGTTTTTAAAACAAAACTATGTCAAAGAAAAAATTTTTTTTCAGTTTCAATTTTTTGGCAGTTTTGAGTTATAAAATGATTAAAAATGATAAATTAGAGCCCTCTGACAAATTTTTATTCATTTGGAGCAAGATTTGACAAAATTGGCTTTGACACAGTTTTTGACACAGTTTTTTTGCTCTTGATTTAGTTTTTAAAACAAAACTATGTCAAAGAAAAAATTTTTTTTCAGTTTCAATTTTTTGGCAGTTTTGAGTTATAAAATGATTAAAAATGATAAATTAGAGCCCTCTGACAAATTTTTATCCATTTGGAGCAAGATTTGACAAAATTGGCTTTGACACAGTTTTTGACACAGTTTTTTTGCTCTTGATTTAGTTTTTAAAACAAAACTATGTCAAAGAAAAAATTTTTTTTCAGTTTCAATTTTTTGGCAGTTTTGAGTTATAAAATGATTAAAAATGATAAATTAGAGCCCTCTGACAAATTTTTATCCATTTGGAGCAAGATTTGACAAAAATTACTTTGACACAGTTTTTGACACAGTTTTTTTGCTCTTGATTTAGTTTTTAAAACAAAACTATGTCAAAGAAAAAATTTTTTTTCAGTTTCAATTTTTTGGCAGTTTTGAGTTATAAAATGATTAAAAATGATAAATTAGAGCCCTCTGACAAATTTTTATCCATTTGGAGCAAGATTTGAGCTTTGACAAAATTAGCTTTGACACAGTTTTTGACACAGTTTTTTTGCTCTTGATTTAGTTTTTAAAACAAAACTATGTCAAAGAAAAAATTTTTTTTCAGTTTCAATTTTTTGGCAGTTTTGAGTTATAAAATGATTAAAAATGATAAATTAGAGCCCTCTGACAAATTTTTATCCATTTGGAGCAAGATTTGACAAAAATAGCTTTGACACAGTTTTTGACACAGTTTTTTTGCTCTTGATTTAGTTTTTAAAACAAAACTATGTCAAAGAAAAAATTTTTTTTCAGTTTCAATTTTTTGGCAGTTTTGAGTTATAAAATGATTAAAAATGATAAATTAGAGCCCTCTGACAAATTTTTATCCATTTGGAGCAAGATTTGACAAAATTGGCTTTGACACAGTTTTTGACACAGTTTTTTTGCTCTTGATTTAGTTAATCAAATGAATTCACCCGAAATTTAAAACAAAACTATGTCAAAGAAAAAATTTTTTTTCAGTTTCAATTTTTTGGCAGTTTTGAGTTATAAAATGATTAAAAATGATTTTTCTGACAAATTTTTATCCATTTGGAGCAAGATTTTTAGCTTTGACACAGTTTTTGACACAGTTTTTTTGCTCTTATTTAGTTTTTAAAACAAAACCATGTTCTCAACTTCCTTTCAAAATTTTAATTTAATTAAAAAGTTCTCATGAGAACTCAAGCCCTTTTTTATTTAAAAAAATTTTTAAAAAAATTTTTATTATTTTTTTTTAATAAATTATTTTTTTTAATTTTAAAAAAACAAAAAAAAAATAAATAAAATTTATCAAACAAAAATTAATTAAATTTAAAAAAAAATTTATGAATATTTATTTTTTACTTTAATTTTTTTAATGCAAAAAATTAAGTTAACATGAAAAAATTAAAGGATTAATTAAGAGCAATTTAAATAATAAGATAACATAAGATAATGGAAAAAGTGTAAAATATTTGAAAAAAATTAACATCTTTAACCTCTTTAAAAATTAAAAAAAAACATTTTCAACAATAATTTCTTATTTCTTTAAAACTTACTCGTCACAGAATGTCTCCTACTCAACGGACTCGACGAAGCATTACTCTGCTCCGACACCGAAACCGACATCAACGATCCAATTGAATCGCATCCTTGCCCCGATTCTTGTGTAACTCGCGAGACATCCGCTTCCGAAGATCCCGTCAACGTCGAAATTGGACTAGTATTCGCTGACGTAAGAGAACTACAGGATTGCACAGGCGCTCGCATATTCCTTCTCGGATTATTTTCCAAGAAAAATCCCAAACGCACTTGAAGCTCATCTTGACACGCTTGAGATTTGTTCTGAAGATTAACGGGCTTGACATTTCCGCCTTCGTCATCTGCAAAAAAAGCAAAAAAAAAAATGAAAATCAAGAAAAATGAAGAAGGAAAAAAATTTAATGGATTAAATCACTCAAAAAAATCACACAGGTGTTAAAAATGAAAAAAAAATTCGTGCAAAATGATAAGAAAACCACGGCAAACAAAATAAATCATAAAAAATCACGACAAATTATTTTTTTTTATGAAAAAGAATCATTGCCTGCGAGTAAATTGAGTCCAACGCCCGCAGATGTTTCATCCGCCGACCACAGAGATTTAATTTTGCCAAAAACGAATGACGAGAGTTGGGCTGGCGTGCTAATGGCACCCAAACTTAATCTGTTAAATTTATTCGAGTCCGTTGATGTTGTCGCTGCTTCGCCTGCTTGCGCCTGTTTTCGACGTCGGCGACAATTTACCGCAAGTTCCGTACTATTATTTGTGGTAACACTATTGTTACTGGTTGTCGATGTGTTTAATTCATTCGGTAAACCTTTAATTATTATTATTTTATTTTATGCATATTGCTTAAATGGTGCGTAAAAATATTTATTTTAACCCGCGTCACACATGTGTGGTCTTTAATGATATTATTGAGCGCGGAAAGTGCATGTGAGCGGTAATTGATTTTTTTTTCGCTGCATAAAATTAACAGAAACTCACCTGAAAGTGTCGAATTGTCATGCACTGTGGCAATGTGACGTTTTATGCTGAAGGGATTACGGAGATTTTTCGGAAGGAAAATTCGACGACGCGTTGGAGGCGTTGCGACATTAGATGTGAGCTCAGCTAAACCTCGAGATGGAAGACATCCATGAGATCCGTTGATCATGTCGTTTGATCCTTTGACGGGACGACGTTTTAATTTTCCCAATTCGGGCGATGGGGAAGACATTTCACTTCGACTCTGAAAAGAAAACAAAAAAAATTAATTAAAAAAAAATATTAAAAAAAATTTAATTAAAATTAATTTTTTAAATAAAACGAAAATAAAACAAAAATAATAAAAAAATAAATCTCAAAATAAAATAAAAAAAATAATTGCAAATAATATTTAATTATATAAATTTTATTTTATAGAAAAAAAAATAATTGAAAAAAAAAATTTAATTAAATTTTTCAATAAAAAAGAATAATCAAAGATAAATTTTCAAATAAAAAAAATATTGAAAAAAAAATATTGAAAAAAAATTATCAAAAAAAAAAAATAATAATTTTAAATTTAATTAATTTTTTTTTAACTTTTAAAATAAAAATTTAATAAAAATAAAAAAAAAATAATTACAAAAAGTTATTTTAAAATATTAATAATTTAATTTAATTCAAAAAAATTAATTTAAATAATTAATTTATAAAAATAAACTTATTTTTGTTTTTAATTAATAATAC
This sequence comes from Culicoides brevitarsis, assembly GCF_036172545.1. NCBI lineage: Eukaryota > Metazoa > Arthropoda > Insecta > Diptera > Ceratopogonidae > Culicoides > Culicoides brevitarsis. Next base: position 41,126,237 of record NC_087085.1, on the reverse strand, counting down.
AAAATAATAATAAAATTTAAAAAAAAAATTAATTAAAAAAAATATTTTAAATTAAAACAATTTAAGCATAATTTTTTTTTTGTAGAAACCACACTTGAACGAAGAACACAAAAAAAAAACAGAGCGAAGCCACACATACACATGTCAACCTATTGAATTACTTACGTCAGACATCATCGGTCCAGTGAACAGTTTCAGGAAACTGAAACCACCTGAACGCCAACCAAATATCTGAAACATTCATAGACACGTGAAGATGCGCCGTAAAGAGAGAGAGGAGCAATAAACTATAATAAATGGCATCGTGTAACATCGCACACATTTTTCTGCATCACCTTTTTATATTCGCCCATTCACTCGATTTCGAGAACAAAACAACAGCCATAAAAGTTCATGTTCCGAGAGCAACAACGAGCAACATCGCAACAATGAACGGGCAGAGAAAAAAAGGACGTGCTTTGCCCTTTTGACTGTTCAATTCATTTATTTCGCATGCACGACGACGACGACGAGCGAAAAGTGTGTTATCAAATGAATGCTATCTGTATCAAGACAGCTATAATTTATTATACGCCTGAATGAGCATATGACCTGACCACTTGTGAGCGCTACGAGCATCGATAAGTACCGAGAGACGAACAGCAACGATGATGATGATGTTGATGAGAATTTTTTGCATTGCACGCATTTTTACGTTGTCCAGGGCAAGTGATAAAAAGAATAATAATATTGAAAGGGAGGAAGTGGATTTCACTGATTTTTAATGCATTTTTAAGAGAAAAAGTGCTTTTTGATGGTTTGTTTTGTCTGTCTGTTAATGTTTCAAATTTATTTTTAACTATTTTGAAATATTTAACAAATTACCGTACAGTATATAATTATAAAAGAATTTAAATAATTTGATCTCTTATTATTTTTTTTGTTTATTTCAAATTCATATTTTTGAAATTTTTTTTATTAAAAATTTTGAAATATTAACTTATTTTGTATTTTCATATATGTATTTTATTTTTCATATATTTTAAAAATTAAAAAATTACAAAAAAAAAAAAAATAAAATAAAAATTGTTAAGGTTACTTTTAAGTTTTTGACTTTTTTTTAAATATATTTATTAATTTTTATTTTTTTTTATTTTTTGTATTTTTCAACACTTAAATGATATTTTTAAGATAAAAATGTATGAAAATACAAAATAAGTTAAAATTTCAACGTTTTTAGTTGAAAAATTTCAAAAATATTTTTTTTTCTTTTTGAATTATCTACATTACGGTAATTTACGATTTTTACCGCATTTCGAAAAAAAAACGAAGACTTGTTTTAATTTAAAAAATTATATTTTTAATCGAAATAAAAAAAAAATTGACTTGACTATTTGAATTTAAAATTATGGTTAATTTTTTATCTTTTATTATGAGCAATGAAGATTAATATTTAATTATGTGGTTTTATATTAAGACAACTAAATTAGTAATCTTTAGAAGTTCACTTCAGCTGAAAGTTTGAAATGCAATTTGAACTGCTCAAAATATAAAGTTGTTGCGAAAATTTTGCTCTTCAAACCACAAAATCAAATAGTTTACCAAAGAAGAAACTTTATGGGAATTATGTCGAGTATTTCTTGCGAAAATCTTTTACTACAGCTTAACGATTTAAAGTAATGAAAATTTCTTTGCTACTGTTCTCATCGTTTTTCATCATTTTAGCTTAGGTTCAAAGTCGTATCATGAAACTTTCCTTTCAAGATTTTTTGTGAAGTTCAAACTTGATCTCATTTTATTAAAATTTTTTTAAATTTTCACAGATTTAATGAAATTTTTTTCAACGATATGAAATTTTTTATCTTTCTTTTTGAATTTAAAATTCAAAAACAAAATGGAAAAATTTAAATAAATTAAGAGAAAGCTATTTTCGAAGTTAAAAAATTTTTTGAAGTTTTTTAAAATATATTTTAATTTTTTTTTTATTTTACTTCTTATTTATTTTCATTTTTTTTATTTTATTATTTTTTTTAATATCAATTAAAAATATATAAATAAAAAAAAAGTTGAAATTTTAAAATTTTTAAAAAATTAAAAAATTCAAAAATAAAAACTTAAAACAAAAATTTTAAGAGAACAGATTTTTAAATTCTCTTAAAATTATCTACTTTACGGTAATTTGTAAAAAAATTTTAATTCCCTAAAAAAAACATTAACAAACAGACAAAATCTCATCATTTTTTATCTTCAAAAAAGACAAAATATTCAAAATGCGCTCAATTTACTTTTTTCATCAATTAAAAAAAATATTTTTAAAAAATAGAAACTTTTTCTATGATTCTTTAGAAATGTTTTTAAAAAAGACCAAAGCAAAGCTACACGCAATTGCAAGTTTGAATAGCAAAATTCTTTTCAAAGCAGAAAAAAAAACAGTGAGAAAAAAAAACAATTTCAATTTCGAAATCCATAAGCTAGTTGCCATTAAAAAAAATGCAAACACAAAGTAATTTGATTTAATTAAGATGAAAGGAAGAAGGCGTTGCGAATATATGCACACCATGCAACATTTCTTTTGCGCTTCTCCGACGTCGTCGTCCAAGCAATTATCCATGCATGCTCTTTGCATTTATGATTTTCTATTGCATGCCGAGAGAAGCGAGAATAAGCAACAATAATCCAGTTTGTGTCAATATCAATAGACTCGGTGTGCACACAATTTATATTTATTATGATGAAGAATGTCGGCTTTTGTGCACAGCTCGGCAAATAGTAGATTGCAAAGTTAACGAACAATGAAACAGGTCGTTAATGCATACACGAGCTTCCGTAGATTTATGCTGCAGATTACAACTCGATGCGATAGAAAGTGACAATAAGCTTTAATAACGATCGGAAAACATTTTTTGCCCTGAATTCCCTCTGTTGCTTGACCAAAATGCCATTGACCACCCGTTACTTGCGAAATTTTTCTATAAATTTAATTAGATTTTGATCAATTATCTATTAATTGACATGGCAAAAGCTCAACATAATTTATTGCATCGCAGCCAATTACAATATTGATTGCCGCCGTACGATATTTATTCACTCTTTGTGTGTTTTTATTTATATTTATTTACGAAGAGTATCGGCACTGATGCCAATAATGATGAAGCATCGAGATAATGTGTGCAACGGACAAGAGAATTGCAATGGTCAGAAAATGTTTGTCGGATGTTGCCATCTAGAGTTTTGTCGTTTCTCGAAGTTTAAAAGTAACACGAACCCAATTTCGTGTCATCAACGCCAGCAGCGCGCGATAATTAAATAACATCGTCGATCATAAATGCTAAACGACGACGTAATTATTGTTGACAGTTTGATCGGACTTTTACTATCGAGCTCACATATTGCATTTTTCATCGTAATTGTCGTCGTCAGCATTATCATCATCGGCAGTAAAAAGAAAGTTTAAGCCGTTATTGATGCGAAATAAGTAAGCAAATACCCGCAAAATACTGATTTATGAACTTTGTTTGACAGTTTAAGCAAATTTTATTTATTCTTCTTTTGCTTGATTTCAGAAAATTTCAGGAAGAAGTAGGTTAATTGAAAATACTTAAAGCTTATTTTAAGTAGAAGACGAGAAAAAAAATGCTGTATTTTGAAGCGGTTATTTGTTCAAGTACTAACTAAAAAACGAGATGTTGCTTAACTTCAGTGATTAGACGAGAAATTGTGTTTATAAAATATTTAGTGTGATCGTTGAAAATGATCTGTTTGTTTGTTTTTGTTTATGAATTTACGCGCCAATGTAAAGTGCATTGCATAGATTTGTTTTGACGTTTTGTCAAAAATGTAAACAAAGAGATTTCTAACTAAATTTTGAAGGAAAAGAAATATTTTTTTTTAAAATTAATTAAATCAAATTATTTTTATTAAAAAATTATAAGTTAAAAAAATAATCAAATAAAAATTTAATTTAATTTTTTTTTTTTAAAAAAATTTTTTTAAAAATTAATTAAAAAAATTTAATTTTAATAATTTTTTGGAAAAAATTTTTATTTTTTATTTTAAAAAATCAATTAAACTTAAGTTTGAGAGTTTAATTAATTAATTTTTTTTAATTTCAGACCATTTTAGGGAAAAAAATATTATTTATTAATTTTATTTATTTTTTTTAATTAAATTTTTTTATTATTTTATTTTTTTGTATTTTTATATTTATTTTTTTTTTAACATAGTTAAATTAAATTAATAAAATTAAATTTTTAATAATTATATTTTAAATAATTAAATTTTAGTTACTAAAATAAATGTTTTAAAAAATTTTTCGACTATGAACATTCCAATTATAGGTGAAATTTTTTGTAGATTTAAACATTTTTAATTTAAATTAAATTAAAAATTAAATTAATAAAATAATTATTTAAATCAATACGTAAAAGTATTAAAAATTAATTAAAATATAAATATTTTAAAAAATTAAATAAATTAAAATAACAGATAAGGAATTTTTATTTAACTGTCTTTCAAATTTTAAATATTTTCAATTTTTAATTGGCCAATTTATATTAAACTTTTATTTTGAATAGAATTATTTTTTTATTATTTTTATTTAAAATTATTTTTTGATAATTCCTTTCATAAAATTTAACCTAATTAAAATTAATTAATAAATATTTTATAATTTTTTATTAAAAAAATTTTGTTAATTTAAATTTTATTAAATTAACAAAAATTATTTTAAAAAATTAAAAATCTCAAATTAATTTTTAAAAAATGTTAAATTATTTTAAATTAAATTTCAATATTTTTTATCAACAAAAGCTTAAACATTATTCCCCCCATTGGAAAAAAGTAAATGAAAGTGTCGCGCGAAACCCGCTTTCGAGATCGATAAAGCCAGACATTTCATGTCAACACCTCCATTCAGCGCGAAAAAAACTTTTTCCTGGCACAAAATCAATAAATTGAAATCAGGTAGAAGCAAAAAAAAGAAAGCGCGTATTTTTTCGACACATGTAAGTTGTAAAAAACATTTTATTGTCAATCTTGATTACAAACAAGCAGTCGACGACACTCAGTCTCGCGAAAAATAACAACATTGTAATATTTCATAAATTACATCGCATTCTCATGTGTATTAAATATTAATATTAAATATTCATTCAATGATTAACTTTTGCACAGCACATAATTTTCTTGGGTAAACAAACAACATACCAACAAATTCTCAGGTGACAGTCGACTGGCACGAAAATTGCAATCAATACGTTGTCTGTTATCAGCTTGTTAGCGTTAAGTATTCGCATGTGAGAGAAAAAGAGAGTCTCTGGCAGTAATTTTACACTTTACAACAATAATCATGTAAATATCACATGTCTTACGGTTAATATTTACAAATTTTCCAAAAACGACGAGCAAATAAATTTTCTGTGAACATACGTCAAAGCGTTCAATTTAACACCAATTCCGAAATATATTAACAAAGAGAGTAAATTAACTGTCTGCTTGTTATTGATTCTAGTTGAGATACGGCTGTTTTGCCTGCCAGCGTGCCATTTGTATCGAATTTGTGCAAAACACATGGAATTTACACCAAAAACATTGTACTCATGCTGCTCTCTCTTATCATTTGCGCAAAAAAAAAATTAAATAGTATTTTATTATTTTATTGCACACACACACACACAGTATGAGCGACAACTCACATAAGTCATGTTTAATTTAATGTGGCTTGAAAACTGCAATAATAATCATAACATTGGCAAAAAGTCGCTCAGCTGGTCAGATTGCACTGGAGGGGCTCTCTACTTAGCATTAGACATGAATGCAAATCGACACTTTGTTGGATCGTGGCAAATGCACGTCGTACAAACTTTTAATTAGATTATGTCAGACGTAATCAGGAGGAATGGCAGTTAATGTTTTAAGAAATATTTTCTTGAGGCTAATAATCGCAAGTGTATTATTTGTTCTATCTATGCCGCCCGTTAAGTAGTTTTGTGTGATATTGTGCAATATTTTTACAGTGTGTTTAATTATTTTTTCGTTACTATTTTATTTTTTTTTAATTAAAATATTTTTTTAAAATAATTTAATAATTTTAAAATAATTTTAATAAAATATATTTTATAAAAAATAAATTCTTATAAAATTCTTGAAAAAATTATTAAAATTAAATTATTAAAAAAAATTTAAATATTCATAAAAATTAAATAATTTATTTTTTTTTATAATTTTAATTTTTTTAAAATCTTTCAGAGGTTGATAAATTAACACATAATTTATTTTTTTTAGAATTATAAAAAAATTATTAAAATAATTTTAATAATTTTTAATAAATAATAATTTTTATTAATTAATATTTTTTTTAAACATTTATGCGAATATTTTAAAAAAAAAATATATATATATATATATAAATTTAATAATTAAAATTAAATATTTTTTTTAAATCTTTAGGGTTTAAAGAATTTAAGAAACTAATATTAAAAAAATTAAATTAAAATATTATTTATTTAGGATTTATAAAAATTAAATCAAATTTAAAATATTTTTTTTTTATTTTTTTAATAATTAAAATAAAAAAAATAAATTTATTAAATAGAGGCACAAAAAAAGTTTAAAATAATTTATAATTAACTAAAAATTATTAAAAATTATTTTAATTTTTTTAAATAATTTTTTTTAAATACATTTATTTTTTTTAAAGACAAATTAATTAACAAAACGAAAAATATGAAAAAAAATTGAAAATTTTTTTATAAAAAAAAAATATTTTTTTTTATGAAAAATTAATCAATGTTCAGTTAAACAAGTTTTAAATAAAATTTTAAAAATTAAATTATTTTTTTTATTCTTATTTTATTAATTTAATAATTTATTGTTAATTTTGACAAATATTAAATTTTATTTTAAATTTTGAAAAAATATTTTTTTTAATACCTTTTTTAAATAATTTTTTAATATAAAGTTAAAAAAAATAATTAAAGACACTGTAAAAATATATATTTCAACATAAACAACGGTTTAGTTTTTCGAAACGGAATCACTAAATAAAATACCGTGCAATAAAAGGCATTGAAATCCAAAACTTTTTAATTAAAATTCATTGCGATGCTCTCGATATCGCTCTCTCTGTGTGTGCGAAAATATTTGACCGGACCATTTTCTGGTTAATTGTTATACTAAAAGTTTGTTCCTCCTTTTGTTTTATTATTATTATTATTATTTGCAACAAGCAATCGCACCATTGATTTTTGTCTGGATGTCGCGTATTCGCGAGCACACGACGTAAACAATAATTTTAATTGCTTTTGCATGGAATCACACAACAAAATATAAATTACAATGCATTTGCCGGAGTGCAAGCGATCATATTGTAAATTTTAATATAAAATGAAACATAAAACCTTTGGCACTGTTTTTGTCATTTTTGTCGAGACTCACGTGTGTGTATTGGTTTTTAATTGTAATTGATATGTGTTTTGTAATTATTTATTTGAGCTGGATGTAATTATCCGACCTCTTTTTGTTTCGAGTGTGTCAAAGTGACATAATTGAACAGCGATAATGCACTCCAAATTTCCCAATGGCAAACAATTTGAACTCAAAGTGCTTCATTGTGATTTTTTTTATTTATTTAAAAAAATAAAAAAAAAATTTTTTTCAAACAAAAAAAATTACAAAAATTTTTTTTTTCATATTTTTTTTATTTTTTAATTTTTTTATTATTTTATTTAAAAAAAAATATTTTATTTCTCAAACAAAAAAAAAATATTTAAAAAAAATTTCTTTCATATTTTTATGAAAGTAGCAACAGAAAAGAACATTTTCCACTCGAACACTTTTATGATTTTTATTGCAAATTTACAACTGAATAAAGACATTAAATTTGCAAAAAAACGGAGGTTTGTTATTATTTATTATTTTTAACAGTAGTTTAATTGAATGCCAAAAGAAAGAGTTGAATAAATTTTTTTTTTTGCTCTTATTAAATTTTTTATGAGAAAAAGCCTTTCGTCTCACTCAAAAAACAAAAATTAATGACATTTTTATTAAAATTGAAACCTTTCTTTACAAAAGTGCAATTTGCAACCAAAATCAAAAATCCAACTTCATCAACTTCAATTATTATTATCAACATTCGCAACGTTACCTCATTACGTTAAATTTACTCAGAGATGCGGAATCAAATTTTGCGGTTTACTTTTTGAGTGTTTTTTCAACATTAACTGAACGCAGAAAACGAGACAATCAGCGTTCTACATGTTTTTTTTCGCAAAAAGTCATTAAAAGTTCACTTTTAGCCACAAAGAGCGGTGTCTTTTTTCTCGGGCTTCCTTTTTACAAAAAAAAAAAAAAAAAAAAAAAAAAAAAAACAATTTTTTTTATTGTGCGAAAACTCGGAGAATTAAAATAAATATTAAAATAATTTATAAAAGAAAGGCAGGCAACCACAAGAATTTTTTATTTGGGAGTTCGTCTCGGTTCATTAGTGCGTAATTAAATAATGAAAATACACAACAATTGTTAAGCAGATTATTATTTTTTTTTATTTAATTTTTTTTTTTTTGAGTGTGAAAATCTCGCATGATACGCGGAAGATAAATTTTTATAATTTTTTTTTATTTATGATAAAAAGACACGAAGGAAATGCATCAAGCCACAGATTTTTTTTTTTTTTTTTTTTTTTGAAAAATAACTGGAGCAAGGTAATGATAAAATAATAATAATTGAATGAACGCTTTCGTCGTTCATGGGGATGCTGCTGCTTTTGCTACTGACGCTGCGTAAATAAACGCAATAATATGTTTTAATCATGTGTTCTGCTGTGCAGTTTTATCAAAAGCAACAAAGCCATGCAGATATTTTATAATTTTTTTTTTGCACACACGTTAAAATAATTATAAAGCAAGCGACAAGAGATAATTGTTCATGGTAGGGTTGGCTTTGTGTGCATGTTACATACAATTTTTTATAAAAAAAAATAAAGTTTTATCATAATTACAGACTTTTGCGTAAAATTCACATATTAAAAAAAATAATTTAAATAAAAAACCGCAAAATTTGGGATGCATCTTGTTCGGTGTCGTCGATAAATAATGGGAATGTCACTTCTAATTAAGGTTGTTTATCACAACAAAAAAAAATGCTTGCGAGACGAATTGTATCAAGTGTCGAACCCCTTGCGGCAAGAACGACAAAATAATGACAATAATTTACATTCTTGCACCCTATAACGGTCACTTGCTCACACATTCCTCGTCTTATATAGTACAACCATCCCAAAATTCCTTGACTTAATTAAATTTTTTTAGCAAATTTTTTCCGCTTTAGTGTGAAGAGTTTGTGTGTCGCAATTTTAGTTGCATATTTTTTTTTAAATAAAATTATATTTTTTTATAAATTTAAAATTTTTTTCTTTTTTTTCAAATCAAAGTTTAAATATTTCTTAATTTTTTATATTTTTTTAGAAATTTTTTAATATAATTAATTTAATTAAATTTTTTTTTTTAATAAAAAAATTTTATTAAAAAAAATAAATTAAATAATTTTTATGTAATTTTAAACTATTTTCACAATTTTTAAATACAAAAATAATAAATTGTTTAATATAAAAATAATAAAATTCATTTAAAATAATTACTAATTATTTAATAAAAATTTAAGAAAAAAAATAAATTATTTGAAGAATTTTTTTAAATTTATTTTATTTAAAAATTGTGAAAATAATTTTTAATAACATTAAAACTATTTAATTTAATTTTTTTTTATTTTTTATGTTTTTAAAAAAAGTTAAAAAATTAAAAAAGATCTCAATTTAATTAAATTAATAAAATTTTAAAAAATATAAAAAATTGAGAAATTTAAACTTTAATTAATAAATATTATTTAATTCTTTTCATTAAATAAAAAAAATAATTATTTTTAAGGAAAAAATTAAATTATTCAAAATTTTAAAATTAATATTTTTTTACTTAATTAATATATTTTTTTAAAAAATAAATAAAGCTTAATTTAATAAAATACATAAGAATTTTAAAAAAATTTTAATTTCAAAATGAAATTAATTTATGAAAATTTAAATTTAAAAAAAAATTAAAGAAACATAAAAATTTATAAAAAAAAAAGAATTATAAAAACATTTTTTTTTTAAATTTAAAATTTTTGTATTAAAAAATAAATAAAATTCTTGAAATGAAATAAAAAAATAAATTTTGGTTCTCAAATTTCTAAAAAAAAAAATTATAAAAAATTGCGAAACACAAATTTTTCACAGTGCAAGAAGCACAAAAGAAACATCACTTACCTGCATGTAGGACGAAAAATGCCCGTTCGTTTTAACATGCGACTTGCAAGCTGGTTGCGGTGAACCGATGGGACTCATCAAAGTCGTTGTACTTCCTATGCCGGTATCGTAATCATGTTTCATATCTGAAAGGAAAAAAAATGAAAAAAAAAATTAAAAAGAATGTCATGAAACGGGTAGAAATGCATTGAAATTTGATTTATTACAAAAAGAGGCGAGACTTTTTCACCTACTAATCGAACGGAATGGACAATAACAAAGACTTATTTATTGGTCGAAACAGGTCAATGAATTATTAATAGATTACGAAAAAAAAACGTTGTAAAAAAATATCTTCGTACTTTCATCGAGAGCAGCAAAAAAAAAAGAAAAATAACAAACAACAAAACCAACCTGGAATGGAATGAAACGAAGTTGAAATGTAACTAACACACAACGTGTACAATGGAGGAGCATCGCTCGAAGGTCTTTCGGTGTGAAAGATGAATATGCAAGTATTTCTCTTTTTTTTGTGTGCAAGTTTTAAGTGAGACAAGGTAAAAGGTAGAAAAGCATCGTGAAAGCAATTAAAACTTTTTAACATAATTTAACGCGCGTTCTTTGTTTCTTCTTCTCTCATTCACTCGCTCACTCCGCGCGTTTGTTTATTTACGAAGGTAAACAATTTAAAATAGAACGAATTTACATTTTAAGATAAATTTGAACGAATTTCAACTGATACCGTAACTAATGAGTGTTTAAGGTTTTTTTTTTTCGAGATGCGCACACACAAAAAGTTCATTTTGATAGAGTGATTAATTTAAAATGAGCCCTTTTTACATCAATCATACGTGCATGCATGTTGGGCGAGACACAAAAAACGAGGTACATTACTTAATGTTCATAAATTTAATAGAGCTCTTCTAAATTATGATCTGTAACAAAGTTATTACGACCAATTTTTACAGACTATTAAGCTTATTATCTTCCAAAGTTTATCTTTGGGGGTTTTCAATGTTTTTTGATGGCGATGAACATAAAAATTTTTTGTTTTTAGTAAACAAAGAAAATATTTTTATTTACTGAATTTGTTAATTTTATTTTGTATTGAATGCAAATTTTTAAAAAGCTGAAAATAATTTAGTTCAATATTTATTTATTTTAAGTTTGAATTTAAATTATAAATTAAATAAATAATTTAAAAATTTATTTTTTTTAATGTAATTTTTTAATATTTTAATTTTCTTAATTTTTTTTTAAATTAAATTAAATATTTTTTAAACATAATTTTTAATTTTTTTCATAATTTAATGATTTTACTTAAATTGTGAATAAATTAAAAATTAATAATTTAAAATAATTAAATAATTCATGATTATTAGTTTAAAAATTCTGAGGGAATTACATTTTTTCATAATAAATTAAGTATTCAGAATTAATTATTATTTAAAAATTCAAAAAAAAAAGTATTTAAATTATTAATTATTTTAAATTAATTTTAAAAGACGTATAAAAATTATTATAATTTAAATTTTATTTAAAACAAAAATTATTAAATTAAAAATAAAATTTTAATAATGAATTTTATAAAATAACAATTCAATCTAAAAAATTTAAAATAAAAAGAAAAAAATAAATATATAACATGAATAATTTAATACATGAATAAAATATAAAAAAATAGTTAAAAATTAAATAAAAATTTAACTTATAAAAAATAAATTAATTAAATGACAAATAAAAATTAATCATTTGAATATTTTTTTTAAAATAAAAATTTATTAAATTTTATTAATTTTTTAATTTTCAGACAATTTATGAAAAATAATAATTTTTGTCATAATTAAAAAAAATTAAACATTAATTAGTTAAATTTTTTTTTTAAATAAAATTTAATAAAAATAATAAATCAATTTTAATTATGAATTCAAAAAAAATTTCATCAATATTTTTTAAATAATTCTAAATTAATTGTAATATAAAAATTCATTTCAAAAAAATACATATAAAATTTTCATTTAATAAAATTAATTTTTTTTATTTGAAATTTAGAAAGAAAAAATATTTTTTTATAATTTTTAAAGTTTAAACTAAAATATAAAAATACGAAAAAAAAATAATTAATTAAATGACAGTTCATTGACACTTTCTCAAAAAAAAAATTAATAGTCTCCAATATACTTCTCAGCAGCAAATCCGCAAAAGATGAGTGCAATATGCAAAATAATAAAAAAAAATTAAAATAAAATAAACATTCTACCAACTTCTCGGTATTCCTCTTTTTTTTTCTTCCGTGTGTGCATAATCTCATTAAGTGCCAATATAATATCTTGTGTCTCATCTCGTCTTTCACAATAAAATAATAAAACGATAATGTTTGCATGTGCAACTTAAGGCACAAACTATGTAAATTCCCGAGAAAATGATTATGAGTTTGCATTAATATCCATTTCGCTGTCATCCGCGAATCTTTTGGGCTTGGAAATCGCAGGTGATGACAAAAAAAATTGTTATTGACTGGCGCATGTTAATCGATTGTCATTATTTGATGTAATTTTATTTTATTTCAAACATATTTTTCGCGCAAATGTCATTTTAAGTGCAAATCGATGGCAACAATGTTTTAACGAGTGTCAATATTTTTTAAACTTACACGACGCAAAATGTTTTCCTGATGTTTCTAATAATTTATTTTTATTATTTTTTTACAGAAAAATTTTTGCAGTAAAAAAACAATGAAGACATCATAACCGAGAGTCTCGCAATTAATCACTCTTCTTTCTTGTTCGCTCTCTAATCATCCGTTATTTCTCTATTATTAAATCTGGGATTATTATTTAATAATATCATCATTCCACGCATAGTTTCTGCAAAATTTTCCCATTCATTCATCAACTTGGAGCAGCTTTTGTGTGAAATGGCGCAAAATTATCATAACATGACTTCGTCATCGCAAATCAGAACAAAACTTTTATTCGTTGCAAAAAGAGCTGCAGTCCGTTTGTCTTCTTCCGATCATTAATCATCATCGCAGAAACAAAAAAAAACCCTTTTTTGAGCATTCTCTTTCATTCACTCAACTTCACGTCGTTAAAATAAATAATAAACAGCTCAAAAATCAACATCATCAACTTTTTTTTTGGGTTCGTTGCTTCAATTTTATTTTATTTTTATTTTTTTTTTGCTTTTATGGCCTTTCTTAATGTTTATTTTATTAAAAAAAAAATTTTTTTTGATGAATCTGTATAAATAAAATTTACGAAAAATCCTAATAACTGTCAACGTTTCGGGTTTTGTCTCTTTTGTCTTTTCTTAAATCTTAATTAATGCATCGCTCCGTGGAGAAAATGATTTATTCATTTTTTTTCGCGGAGGGATTTGATGTCTTTATTCCGTCGCTCAATCATTTTTCGCTAATTATCTTTTCGGGTTAAATTTTACCGTTCAACGAAATTGTCTCATGTTTTGATGTCGTCATCACGTCTCACACCTTATTTGTAAAATTTATTAATATTTTGTTCATGTTTAAAAAAAAATTTAAAAAAATAAGGCACGATAAAGGGAAAGTACTTTTTATGGTACAAAACAAAAAAAAAACGTCGAACCTTTTATTATTATTTTTTTTTTAATTTTTTTTTTTAAGAAAAAATGAATAATTTTAAACATCTGCATGAAATTTTTGCGATAAAAATTGCAGATAAAAAAGTGCCAAATGTCCTCTTCCAGCTATTTGTCTTCGTCGAACGTCGTCTTTTCGAATTTATTCGATTAATGTCTCATCATCATTTGTCAAGAAAAGGGTAAAAGGTAAAAAAAAATGCTTGACCCACTTTTTGCTTTTATTTAAAAACACAAAAAAATGATTAAATTTATGCATTTTTCTGTGTTCTACGTCGACGTCGTTGCAGCAAGAAAGAAACCAAGCATGTTAATTTAAAATAAATTTTGACCACTTTATGTAAATATAAAAAAGTGCATGGAGGAGAGAAAAGAAGATAAAAATAAATAAAAGAGGTATCAATTTAAATTAACCGTAGCAAATGGAAATTTAAACAAAGAAATTGTCAATGCGGAGTTCGTTCACTTATGACGAAGGCTCAAAATAAATTTTAAAAAAAATGATACAAAGTGACACGAAATTTAAAGAAACGTGAAAATATAACTGTAAGCCAAATCAATCAATGTCACGATGCACTTTTCTGCATCATCTCACTCTCTTGATAACTGGACTAATTTACAGCATTTTTTTTTTGCATGTCAAATATTTGACATTTGAATCCTTTCACTGAATGATGGGTAAATATGCGAAAAAATAAAATATTATTCATTATTTTTTAAAAATATTTTTTTTTATTATTTAAATGCAAAAAAAAATAATAAATAAAATTGAATAATTTTTTTTACAGATTTTTTTTTCCAACAAATTTGCGGCAGTTCTATTTGTTTGTCGATTACAAACTCTTTTTCCGTTAATAATTCATGGAAATCTGGAATGTTTATTTATCATTTATTTACGTATTGTATATGACGCAGTTTTCGGTAAATATTTTTAATTGTGCATGTTTTCGGACCAAATTTGGCGAAAAAATTGTTGTTTTAAAAATAATAAAAAAATATTTTTTTACACGGTGTGAACATGGAAGCCAATAAGGGCTTTTGTTTTGTTTTTTTTTATTGTTTATTTATTTTTTTTTTATCAATTTATGGAATTTAATGAATTTAATTTTTATTGTAAAAATGCAAAAGTGACATTTTTCTTAATTTTTTTCTTTAAAATATTTTAAAGTAATTTTTGATACTTAAAAAAATTAATTAAATAAAAATTTTTAAAATAATTATTTACATTTTATAATATTTATTAATTTTTTTCAAAATAAATTTTAATATAATTTTATTCATACGAAAATTTTTATAAATAAATTTTATTAAAATTAATTAATCAATAAAATTTATTTGATTAATTTTTAAAATTAAAATTATTTTTTTTTTTATTTAAAATTATTTATTTTAATATTTTTTTTAAATAAAAATTTTTTAAAAATTAAATTAATTAAATTAAATTTAAAAATTTATTTAATTAATTTTTTTAAATTAAAATAAATTTTTTAATTTAAAATTATTTTTTTATTATTAATTAATTTAAAATTTTTAATTAAATCATTTTTTATATTTTTTTTTATTTATTTATTTTTTTTTTTTTTAAATTAATTTTTTTTATTTTTGAAATTAAAAATTTTTATTTTTTAAATAAACTTAATTTTTAAATTAAAATTATTATTTAATTTAAAATTTTTTTAATAATATTAAAAATTAATTTATTAAACCTTTTAAGTTTTATATTAAGTTAGTTTTTGTTTAAATTAATTTTTTTATAAATTTTAAAGAATTTTAATTTTCCCATAATTTTTATTTTCTTCTCTTTTCAGAATCCTTTCACCTTTCCTTTTTATTATCGTGGGTCAAAAAGTTCAAATTTCGCCTTGATATTTGAATCATTAAAATTTCGATCAAAACCCGTTCGAATTTGCATGCGAGCAAGGTGTGTGATCAAGGTTACGATCTCGTAAAAAAAACAAATTTTTGATTATCGGTTGTATTGTAATGGGCCTTAAACATGAAAATATCGAACAAAAAAGAAATTAAAAACACGAACCCGAGTAACGGACCAAATTTATACGCGACAAGCGAGCAAAAACCAGCGAGAACAGGTCAATAAAGTATCCAGTCTCCGTGCGCAGTCAGTAAGTTACAGGTGAAACTTTATTTATTTACGTTACATGACACCGCTCGCGAACGGCTTTTTTTTTATTTATCATGAGTCACAATCTCTCTCTTCTCGAACTCGTATCGATAGATTTTAAAAATTTATGATGGTTTTTAATGATACGTGCTTGTGGCGTCTTTGCCCTTTAATTTTATGGAAATTTTATGCGTCAAATTAAAACTTTACTAATTTAACGCGGGAAGATTCGATGCCGATAATGATGATATGAATGGTGATATTTTAATATTTTATTGGTTGGCAATTAATCTTCTTGTGTTTCATCTTTTTGTTGCTGCTGCTGCTGCCAAACAGTGTCAATAACACAAATCAATATTCTGGTTGTTGTTTTCGATTTAACATCATTATCAGTTTATCAATTATGAATATGCTGCGAGTTTCACTCCGATGAAATTTTTATGTTTTGAACACGCATGGTTTTATGTTCATCTTTTTTTAAATTGTCGTTGTGAAGATTTTGTGTCTCGCAGTCGCATAAAAAATTTTTTTCTTATTTTAATTTTTTTAGATATTTTAAAAAAAAATTTAAAATTGCCAACTAATTATTTTTAAAAATTAATATTTTTTAATTTAAAATAATATTTAAAAAAGAATAAAAAAATAAAAAATTTTTTGAATTTTTTAAAAATTATATTTTAAAAAATTTAAATTTAAATAATTTTTTTTTAATAATTTTAAAATTAAATAAAATAAGTTTATTTTAATAAATAATATTTTTTTTTAATAATTTTTCTAACGCAATATTTTTGAACGTTTAAATAATTTAATATTTGAAATTTTTTAAAATAATTTTTAAAAAATTAAATTTAACTTTAAATACGAATTTTTTTCATATATTTATTTTTTTAATTTAAATGCTGTAATTATTTATATGAAATTATTGTACAATTTTGTAATATTTTTTTTATTTAAAAAAAATTTTAATTAATTATTTTAAACAAGTTTATAAGTTTTTTATCATAGATTTTTTTAAATTCTTTTTTTAAAATAAAAATTAATTTTAATTGAATTAATCGTAGAAATTATTAAATTAAATTATTATTGAAAATTTTTAAATAAAATTATTTTAAATTTAACATCCTTCAAAAATTTAAAAAAAAAAATTTAAAAAAAATATTTTAAATTAAAAATAATTTTTTAAATATTTAATTTAAAAAAAATAATAAAAATTTATTTAAACGTTTAAGAATATTAATTTAGAAAAATATTTGTAAAATAAAAAAGTATTATTTATTAAAATTAACTTAAAAAAATGTTTTTAATTAAAAAATTATTTTAAAAAAGTATATTAAAATTAAATTTATGTTAAATTAAAAAAATAATATAAAAATAAAAAAAAACACAATTTTTATCCCCAAAAAAATCGAAAGCATAACATGAATTTCTCACATTCAACATATAGCGTGTGCTTCTGTTTTTTAACTTTTATTGGAATTCAAAGACTTTCAAAACCGTTAAATGCAATGACGACCTTTTGCATTTTATAATTGATTTCTTTCAATCACTTGGGCACAAAGTAAGCGTGATCGTTATCAAGACATAAAAAGTTACATTTGACAAGACCCATCAGCTAGAAAGTTGCAAGTAAAGTACCCATTAATCTAGCCGCCTGCCTTAATTTGTCTCGAATCTGCAGTTAAAAAAAGGAAATTAAGAGTTTTGAAGAAATTAAATATTTTTTATCAATTTGCGTGCGGCGTGCATGAGATACAATTTAACGATAATACTTAATAATAATAACAACAACCGTAATTTGAATGCCAGAAGCGCACAAAAATAAAATATATAAAATGTAATTACATGGCAGTTATGAGTGAAATTCAAACTGCACTCGATGCTGATGTCGCGTCGCCTGCCCGCTTAATTATCTTCCATTATCAAGTCAATGACTTTGCGTGAAAATCTTATCATTTATTTTCTTCTCGGAAAAGTTGCTGTTTAATAATAATTATTATTATCATCGTCGTCGTACAAACCGAAAAACCAGCAAGTCATGAGATATGGGAAGATTGTGCAAAAACAAACAAATAAAGAGAGTGCGAATAATGTTTCACTAATTGGCTAGAGAGTTGTAATAATAATAATAATATGCAATGTTGTTTCAATCTTCGAGACACCAACGAGCAACGACGGGCAAAAAATTGTTGTTGATACTATTTAATGACAACTAAACATGCAACAACAATAAAATGTCACTTACTTGTGCTTGTTGTTGTTGTTGTTGTTATTGCGCCGGATTGCAAGCCACCATTGTTGGTACGACAGATTGGACACGCTTCATTACGGAACATACACGAGTAACAGCGTTCGTGTCCGCAAGTGTCAATTAGTTTCCTCTTCTTGCCTTTGTCGAATGGCATTTGGCAACTTGGGCACAGCGAACCGCCCGTTTCATTTTCGAGAATTTTTCGGATGGCAGCCAGATCTAAAAAATAAAAAAAATCATGATTTAGTACAATGAATAAAAATGAAAAAAAAAAGGATGATGCAAGTAAGAATTTTTTTTCCTTTGCTATTTGATGATTTTTAATTAATTAATTGACTTTTTTTGGTAAATTTTAAAATTAAATTTTAAAAATAATTAAAAAATATAATTATCAAAAAAAAAAAAATATTTTGAATTATAATTTTTTTAATTGTTGGCAATTTTTAATTTAATAAATAATTTTTAATTATTAAAAAATTATTTAATAAATTTAATTTTTCATTTAATTAAATTTTTTATTTTCATAATTTTTTAAAGAATTATTTAATAAAATGAATTTTAAATAATCAATGTCAATTCTAAAAATTTCCCTTAAAATTTGACTTTTTGATCATAAAAATTTAAATTAAAAAATTAATATATTAAATATATTGCTAAAAATATATGAAAATCTATTAAAAATGTATTAAAATTATTTTTTTTAATTTTTTAACAAGAAATTTGTAAACGTCAATTCAAAATTTGACCGTTAAAAATTAAAAAAAAAATTTTCCGTAAATAATTTTTGAAAAAAGTTGCTTAAAAATTACAAAAACTAATTTAAAATGATCGAAATTAAAAATATTTTTTTTTAAATTAAAAATTCTTTAATCTTAAATTTTAATTTTTTATCAAAAATAAAAAAAAATAAATTCTAAAAAAATTCGTTAATGTCATTTCAAAAGTTTTAAAGTTAAAAAATTTAAAATAATAATTAAAATTAATTTAAATTAATAAAAATAATTATTTGTTAAAATAGCAAAAAAAAAATTAATTAAAAATTAAATTAATTAATTAATTAAAAAATTTATTAAATTAATTTTTAAACAATTATTGTAAAAAATTTTTATCGATTAATTTAAATAATTAATTTAATTAATTTAAAATAAAAATTAATATTTTAATTTTTAATAAAATTAATTAATATTTTAATTTAAAACAAAAAAAAATTAGTTTCAAAATGAATCAAACTTCAATATTGCTCCATCCTGACACTTAAAAATATCACCTGCTGTCGAGCATTATTTCTTTTTATGCATCTCAAGACAGGGTTTAAAACTTTTCTTGCTGCTTTTTTATGTAATAAAAGTAATGTCAAGAAATGCGATACGATGTAAAGTTTTATTTTTTGCACAAAAAGTAGACAATAACAACAACAGCATGTCATGCACCTGAATCTTGCACAAAAAAAATTTTTTTTTTCAAGTTGTTATGAATAATTGAATTTTATGATACTCGAGATGAGCGACGACAGCCAATGTTGATGATAGGTAGAATAATTTTAGCAACAAGATTGGCTTGACATTCTATCGTAGATCAATATCTTAAGTCACACCAAATTAAAATACTTAAAACTCATATCTGCATAATTTATCCCGACACACAAAAAATAATCAGCTATTTATTTCTATTTTCGTGCCATTTATGGCAACTCATTGCTAACGACTGCAATATTATTTAACAAAACGACAACAAACAATTTACTGATCTGTGGTTTCTCGTACAATGGACAAAAATTTTTTTTCTATCGTAGCATAAAACAATTTAAATAATAATTGCTCACGTATATTTTTTTCTGTTTGTACAAAAAAATCGCGATAATTGAGTTAAAAGAGGCGGTTTTGTTGTGACGGCGAGTGGTTAATTTAATGAAACACTTGCAAAAAAACAAACGGAATAGAAGTTGGTCGATACTTAATTAAAAAACATATCGCTGTCAAAGATATTGATGACTGTCATGAGAAAAAGCTTCGTAACTGACTCAATAGATGGCGCTGTTGACTTTTCAATCCAATCTTTGAAGTGATAAACACTCATATAGACAACGGGAAAGCCTTTGGCACTGCAATTCACTCCAAAAGAGACAATTCCCGTTAAAACTCCGCCACAGACAAGTCCTGAACCGGAATCGCCGTTACAAGGTTCTCCAGCGCCATCTCGTGCCGTCGCGCAAATCATTTCTTTTGTGATTGATAAAATTTTTGAAAATTTCTGATCACAGTTTTCATGATTGTCGATGTGAATTTTTGTGTATAAAAGTTTATCTGATGGCTTTGGATTTTTTAATGAATTGTAACCGAATCCAGCAACTACACATTCGTCATTTTCCTGTGAAGGAACCGAAGGTAAAGGAACAGCTTGAACAAATTCATCAAAAACGAAATTTTTCTCGACAACAATTAAAGCGACATCAAATTCAGCAGATCCTGACGGTAAAATCCGATATTTTGGATGAACGCTGATCGAATGTCCTCTCGTGAATGGGCGCGAGTTTATGAAAACACTTCCAACCGTGACAAAAATCTGTTGGGCAGGAATTTTCTTGCGAGATCCAACGACGAAACAATGTGCCGCCGATAAAACTTTCTTTTCCGTTAAAATTGTGCCGCCGCATAATCTGTCGATGCTTTTCAGCAGAGCCACGTACGGAAATTGTCCTTGTTCAGCTTGATTTCCGTCGATGATGTAAGGTGATGTGCGTTTAACTTTTGTCGTCATCGTCGAACTTTGAAGGAAATTCACGAAAATTAGCACTGCGATGAATTTCATGCTATTGGCGATAAAATGACGTGAATGCCGAGGATTGCTTTGATTCACACCTAAAAGTATATGGAATTTTGTTGTCCGCAAGGCATGAAGCCCACTAATTGTCCGTGTGCACACTCCCAAATACTAATCGTTATTTAATGTAATCAGCAATGTTAATTGTGTTCATGTCAGGGATGGGTTGTAAAAAATTAATTTTTTTAAAAAGAGCCCAAAAATTAAAAATTGCATCTTTATCAATTAATTCAAACCAAGCAAAAAAATATTTATTTTATGTTTAATTTAATTTTTTTATTTAAATTAATTAATTTGTATTTTATTATTTATTTTTCGTTGAAAAATTATAAAAAAAATTTTATTATTGTAAAATAATTTTCCTTTTTTAAATTAAATTTATTATTTAACTTTTAATTTTTTTAAATAATTTTTCAAATTAATATTAATTAATTAATTAAAATTAAAGAAAATTATTTTTTTAAAATCAAATATTGAATAAATAAAATATTAAAAATTAAATTATTTTTCTAATTTATTTTATTTTTTTTTTTGTGCAAAGAAATGTTTAAAAAATTTTAATTAATGTTAAAAATAATTAAAATTAACTTTCAAAGAAACATTTAAAAAAAATATTTTATTCATAAATATGAATTTTTATCTAAATGAAAAAAATATCAGTTAAAATTTAACTAAATTTAAAATTAAAAAAAAAATTCCATTTTTCAATCTGATTTTTGAATAAAAATAAATTATTAATAATTTTTTTATTTTTAAAATTCTAAATAAAAAAAAATTAAATTTAAATTAAATTTAAATTTTTTTTTCAATATTTCAATTTGATTTTTGAATAAAAAATAAATTAATTTTTCATAAAAAAATTATTTTTTAATTTTTTTTAAATTTAAAAATTTTTAATAAAAAAATAAAAAAAAATAATAAAAATTAAATAAAAAAATTAACTTTTATTTTCAAGCAAAATAAATTTAATCTCGCCTCTGATTCTTCGTGGAGTAAAATATGCAGAAAAAAAGTGTCGAAACATAATAAAACAGTTGTACTTCATAGATTTTACATTAAAACGTTGTACGATAGCTGATGCATTGTTAATTAATGAAATTCAGTAGCGAGCTCGTTCATGTGGATAACATACTGTTAATTACCGCAAGTAAGTAGTTTATAGCTTACACATTATTTTATTATTAATAAATGTTTATTTTTAACCAAACAACTTTTAGAAATAAAAAAAATTGATGACAAGAACTGGTTTTACGCAGCTCGCAAGTCTAGACTCTTGTCATCGCAAGAAACCTTTTCAGACGAAGCAAATTCCGAATTATGAGCGCAACAATAAATTAATGCGGTAGCCAAGTAGGTCAGATCTGATCTCATCTGACAGGTTTGCGTTTGTTGAATTACTTGCCGAGAAAATTTATGAAGTGAACGTGCATAAATCAAGGATGAGGGAAATTTATGACCTCCGATCCTTTAATCCAAAATTATTACCAAATATTTTTATTATTTTTGTTCGCAAAAACAAACACGAATGCACGAGAGATTTGCAAATTAATTTAAAAACTCCTCGAGGAAATTAATTTGAATCACCTTTCGTATACTGCTACGATGAGAGTTGATAATAATTGATTTCCACGAAAATTGGATGAGAGACGTTTTGTTTACATTTTATGTTATAATTATCGCGAAACGAAGCCCTTGGCGAAAGAATTTTAAGAAAAATTGACTTTAATAATTTTTTTATTTAAAGCGAAAGATAAACCTGACATTATAAAAGCAATTAAACGTTCGATATTATTCACTTGTTATTTTAGTTATTTTTCTGTGTGCGTTGGACCGCCCATATGCACACTTGTCCAGTTTTTTGTTCAAATTTGCTGAAAGATGTGACTTGATTACTGCGTCGTCGTGTCGTGCAAGTAAAATTATTGTAAAAGCAGCATGAATTTCGCATATATCGACTACTATGAGTTGCTAACGACGACAATTTCGTGGAGAAAAACATGTAATAATGTCCCATGCTGACTCTGTGATCCTAATTCAAAAAGTGGCAAATATGGGTTGGAGATTAAATTTGATGTTAAAGCAATGAGAAAAATGTGTTCATGTTATATCTTAAAAAATTAGTTGAAAATTCATTTTTTAAAATTATTTTTCAAAGTTTTTTTTAAGTAATTTTAAATAATTCTAAAAATTTTAATTAAATAAAAAATATCAATAATTTATTCAATTTTTTAAAATAATATAATTATATACATAATAATTAATGTTAATAAAATTAATTATAATAAAATTTTATTTATTTAATAATTTAAATCAAATATAAATCAATAAAGTAAAATAAATATTTAATAAAATATTTTTTTAATATTTATTTATTTTATTTTTATTTTTTTTTTTAATTAATATTAATTTATTTTTTTATTAATTTAAAAAAAAAATTATCTCAAATTAGTTTAAAATTAATTAAAATTAAAAAATATTTTTTTTATTTAATTAAAATTAAAAATAAAATAAATTAAATTAATTAATTAATTAAATTTAAATAAAAAAATTTTTTAAAAATTTTAAAAATTAATTTTTAAAATTATTTTTTTCTTGAAAAATTAATTTAAAAAATATGAATTTTAAAAAAATTAAAAGTATTTTTGAAAAATTAAGAAAAATTGTATTTTTATTTTTAAATATTTGAAAAATTTATTAAAAAATTTATTTATTTAATTTATTTAAAAAAAATAATTTTTTTATTTATTTCGTAAAAAAATTACATAAAAAAATTAACGGTCATTTTTTAAATTGACATTTACAAATTTTCAATTAATTTTTTAATTAAAATTTATACATTTTTGACAAAAATTGTCATTATTTTTAAAAATATTTTTAAAATAATTAAAAAATTCTTCAATTAAAAATAAAATTTTAATTTTTTAAAATTTTAGAACATGAAAAAAAATTTAAAAAAAAATTAAAAATACGTTAAAAATGAAAAATCTAAAAAAAAAATCATAAATCGTTCCATCCTAACTGAACAAATTCATGCATGTGTTTGCCTTAAAGCTAACTGTTCGTTTTATCATCGAGACGACGTCTGACGTAACATTTTAACCACATTTAGAAATCATGTTTGCATTTATCTTTTTCACGGAATTATCGGAAGATACGCGCAAAAATTAATTACACGCTTTCATTATTTTATCAAATTCAGTTTTCGGCAGCATTCATCGCGCTCCCGTATTTGCTCATATCGCAAAGTAAGATGGATCAACGTCATATTTTGCGTATAGAAATATTTGTAAAGGAGATTATTTTGCTGTTTTTTTTTGTGTCATTGTCACCGCAGCAGCAGCAGCGCAAAGAACGTGTTTACTCATAAAAATGATAGATTAAGATTCTTTAGAATTTTGTACATTTTGCATGAATGACATCACAAATAATTCTTTTTTTCTCCAATTTTTTTGATAAATAATGAACGTTGATGATGATGCTGATGAGCGGATTAATATTAATCTGATTAGCAAGCGTTATTACCCCGAATATGCACAAAAAAAAAGAGATTTGCGATGGGAGGCATTATCACATCACGTCGAGCGAACAAAGGGAAAGTTTTAATTAAAAGAATTTCGAATGCATTTTTGATAAGGAAGCACTAATGACTCAATTGAACGGCAAAAAAACGACGAATTGGAATGCAAAAAAGGGATTGGTCGTGCTTTTGTGAAATGTTTATCTTTTCCATTCATTTGTACTTTTCATTAACATTTCACTTTCTACACACACGAAAACTAAACCACACGACGCGCCGCCGGTAGAAATATAATTCAATTACCGTGGCATATCAAAAGCAATTCATCTGTATTCATGTTCGCTCATAACACGAATTTTTGGGAACAAGGTCTTATCTAACACAACATTCGCTCTCTAATCGCGCGATGTTCATAATAATACCATAATTTATGCCATAGTACACACAACAAAGTCAGTAAGTAATAAATTTTAAAATAATATAAATTTAAATGAGTATACGCAGTAATTTTAAAGTAGATGAACAAACATGACACGAAACGGCAGTTTAAGGCTTCGACTCAGGTCCCGAGAATTTTTAAAAAATTAAAAAAAAAATATTTATAAAAATTTTTAATTAATTACAAGAATTAAAATTTTAATAAATTAAATTAAATTAATTATTAATTAAATAATTTAATTAATTTAAATAAATTAAAAAAAAAATAAAATAAATTAATAATTTCGTAATTAGTTTAACTAAGTTAATCAATTATTTAAATTTATTTTAATTTATTTACCTAATATTAAAATTGTTAATTAATTTTTTTAAATTTAATTATTTTATTTTTTTTTATTTTATTTATTTTAGATTTTATTTAATTCAAATTAAATTAAAGTTTTAAAAAATAATCGAATTTTATACCTAAAATTTATTATTTAATTTTAATTTTTTTTAATTAAAATTAAATTATTTTTTTTTTATTTTTGTTAAAATAAAATTTAATTTAATTAAATTTAAAAAAATAATAGAATTTAATATTAAATTTTTAATTCATTTTACAATTATTTTAAATTAATAATTTATTTATTTATTTTTTTTTAATTAATTTATTTTAAATTTTATTTTATTTAAAAAAATATTTAAATTTAATGTTAAATTATTAATTTATAGAAATTTATTTATTTTTCTTTTCTATAAAATTTTTAACTTTTAGTATTTTAATAATTTTTAATTTTTTTATTTTTTTTTTAATTTTAATAATTTAATTTTATAATTTAAATAATTTTTTTTATTATTTTAAATTTAATTAATTTTTTTTTATTTTTTTTAGATGACTTTAAATCCTTAAAAAACTTAAATCCATCCCTGCACGAAGTCAATCACTTTTAATATTGTTCATAAAATCATAAATTTTTCGCAATGACGACAACGAGCAACATTTTGGTAGTCATATTGGGGCCGTTTTATGAATGAATTAATTTCAGCAAGCATCATTACTCTTTTTTGAGCAAGTAAGAACGCTGGACACGATTTTTATGTACATACTTCCAAGTTGATCGTAATCATCAACAAGTTACTTTAAAATGATTTATTGCGCAAAAGTAACGATTTTAAGGATAAATTTTTCATTAAAAAAAAATATTTAAATTAATTAACTTTATTTTTTTTTAGTAAAATTCGATTCTCACGATATGAAAAATTTATCGAAAAAAAAACTCGTGACGATTAAATTAAGTTGCATTCAAATAACACGCAAATCAAGTAGATCACTAAATAAATAACATAACAAGTCTTAATGATATATCATTATGTGACTTCTATTTTGAAAAAAAAAATAGAATTTAAATTTCTGATCATTATTATTATTATTTGTTTAGCTAAATTATTATTATCATTAAAATTCAGAAAAAATTGCAACCCAACCTCGACTCACAGCAGCAAAAGTTGCAACTGTACCTGTTCAATTTATTTCAATTTTTTTTTTCTAGTTGCAACAAATACTTAATTTATTATGAGGCATATTAAGCAGTGTAGCGCAAGACACACCATTTAGCATAAAAAGATTTATGGATATTTTTTTCCAACTTTTTGCGATTTTTATTATTAATTTTTTTAACATTATTTTTGCTTGCCTTTTATTTTTATTCATTCCTCGAACACACACACAAAAAAATAGATTATAACTTTTTTAATATTTTTATTATTAGTTGTGCGGTAAAGTGCATGTTTTCTAATTTCATGCTTGTTATAAAATAATTTTCATAAATTTGTTCTTTTTGCATAGTTACTTTGTCTTGTCTCGCGCGTCATATTATAGAAAAATAATAATAACTTACAAAATTAACACAACACAAAAATATTCGTGAAAAATGATAATAAGTTAAAAAGAGTTGATTAGCTACAGCACGACTTTAGTGCTTTAAAGTAAAAGTAAAAAAAATTATTTAACTGGAAAATTTTAAATAAATTTTAATTTAGGAAGAATATTATATAAGAAGATTTATTTTATTTTTTTTTTTATTTTAAACTATTATTTTCAAATAATAAAAAAAAAATATTGAAAAATAATAAAAAAAAAACACTTGCAATAAAAAAGTAACAAATGACATAATATAAATCCATTTTTAACTGAAAAATAAAAACAATCAACATAAAAAAACGGCAAAACATGTCAAACATATTTATTATTATTATATTTATTTTCCGCACTTGTAGACATTCCGCATACATTTTGTATTATACTTTAACAAGACAAGCAAAAAAAAATCACATATTTGATGCAATTTTACAAGAAAAACAACAAATCTCCTATTATTTACAACACACTGATCGACTTTTATGTCGACTCGAGTAAAGTTTAAGACAAACTCGTGACTTGAACATTTCCTCCCTGCGAAAAAAAAAGTATTTCACAATTTTTTTCATGCATCAACTGTTTCGACAAAAATAAAAATAATAATAATAGTAACATTATAAATATTCAAACTTCAATTCTGGAAAATGTTTTATTGCTACTCTATGGAAAGGAGTGTGTGCATATTATTAGCAATATTATATAAAATATTCGAACTGATACTATATTGCTAATATTTTGACACTATAATACAAAATGTTCGACAGAGTTAATATACAGTGTGTTTAGTTAATATTTTCTCTAACAAATATTTATTTTTTTTATTTTTTTAAAAAAATAATTTAACTTAATTTAATTAAAGAAATTAAATATTGTACATTTTATTTATTATTTTTTTATTTTAATAGTTTTAATTATTTTTTTTTATTTATTTAATAATATTTTTAACATATTTTAATTAATTTTTGACTTTAATTTTAGAATTGTTTAAAAAATTTATAAATCTATGAAAAATTTATCAAAATAATTATGTTTTACAAATTTATGTTTTAAATTTAAAAATTATTTAAAAAAAAAATTACTAAATTAAATATTTTTTTTTATTTCAATAGTTTTTTTAAATATTTTAATTTAATTTTTAATAATTTTTAAAATATTTTTTTTTTAATTTTACAATTCAAAAAAAATAATTTTAAAAAATAAATTTTATAATTTTTTAATTTAAAAATAATTAAAAATTTGTAACAAATTTTTTTTTAATTTCATCAAAAAAAAAATTCTAAAAAAATTATAAAAAAAATTTCGCAATAAATTAATAAAAAAATTATTTTTAATAAAAATCAAATTTTATTTATTTTTTAATTAATATTTTTAATTCAAAAATATTAAAAAAATATTTTTTGTAATAAATTAATAAAAAATTTATTTTTAATAAAAATTTAATTTTATTTATTTTTTCAATTTATTTAATTATTAAATTAAAAAATAATTGATTTTAATTATTTTTTTTAAATTTTATCAAAATTTAAAAAAAATATAAAATTAATTAATAAATAAAAAATATTAGAGAAAAAATTAATTGAACACCCAATATACACAATTTAAGTTATTTAAAAAAAATAAAAAAAGAGTAAAAATTTAAATAGCAAGCAGGATTTAAATGGGACTTGTTACTGTTATTATTATTTGAAAAACGAGAGTTTTGTAATAATATACATGAAAATATAGAATGTGGATATTTTATTTATTTATATTTAGCAGACACTCTCACTGCGACACGACATCAGCAGTAGATTAGTTAAAATTTATTGCCCTTTCTTTCCATTATTTTTATTATATTTGTTCGGATATATTTAGTACTTGTTATTTACGGTTCACGTGTGTCTCTTGAAAAAATTTAAATTTTTATTTCCTGTTGATTCAAGGGTACTTTAATTACAAAATTTTATGGATACGCAAGAAAAACCTCTAATAATATAAATTATGTTATTAAGAAAGGGATCAGATATTTAATCAGATATTCTCACACTGATAACCTTTCTTCCAAAATTATTCGTCTAACAAATAAATATTAACACGCACCACAATTCACACACAAAGAAACAATCTACCTGACCACAAAATATTGTTCTTCCCTTTTTGATTGTTCAAGAGACACGTACAGGTACTACACGGTATAATTAACGTAACGAAATAATTTTTTTCAAATTCATTCATTCTTCAAATTCTTTCTTAATAATTACGATGAACGTTAATCGAATACAAATACGGAACAAATTCTTTTGTTGTTATTTTTTTTTTGTTCATTTGATTTTGCTTACATGCATTTAATAATAATAACGAAAAAAATGTCCGATGGCAGTTTTGATAAAAATTTTATGTGTCTCATCGAATTATGATGAAGTCACCGATCGTTGCAACAAATAAAAAAAAAAACATAAACAAGTTTAACACCTTTTTTCCGTTGTCGTTGTCTCGTCTTCTTTCTTGTTCCTTTGCTCTCGTAAACACTTTGCTAATTTTTTGTGCATGCCCTCTGAGCAACATTGAAACACAGACACTTCTTTTCTATATCCACAAATAAATCATTTCGCTGACTGTGGGCTTACTTGCTTGTTTTTTTCTTGCATTTTATTCGAGAGAGATAATTTTTTAAGCGCTGTTTCTTGTACAATATAATTCTCCTCTGGACTTTGCATTTTATTTGAGTTGATAAAAAAAAGGAATAAAAAATTAGAAACAACGTGATGCAAAAATGGTAATAAAGTTATATATGACAAAAAACACGTTTACTACTAATTTTTTTCTGCTAAAACTCATAAATTTTAACGTTTTTTTTGTTTTTTTTTTATTAATTTAGTTTTAGGCTGTTACAAGTTTTAAAATTATTCTAAAAAATTCTAATGTTTATGTTTTAATTTAAAAATTTTTTGTTTATTAAAAATTAAAAAACAAATTTATTTATTAAAAATTCAATAATTTAATTATTAAAAAATATTTTCTTAAAATTATTTAATTTATAAAATTAAATTAATTAATTAAAATAATTTCCATTTAAATTTTATTTAATTTGTAATTAAAACAAAATTTCGTTAATGTGCCCAATTGTCGTTGATGTTCATTTTTAAAAATAAAAATTTGTTTTTAAATTTTTTAAACAAATAAATAAAATTATTTGAAATGATTTTTTAACTTTTTTAAATAAATTTTGTCAATTTTAATTTTTTTTTTATTTTTAAATGTCGTCGTGTCAGTATGATTTAAATTATCGTCGTGTCAAAAAAATAAAATAAAATTTTTTGCCAAAAAAAAAATAATTAAATGAAAATACGAAATGCGGTAATAATTTTAAAATTATATATTTTTTTTTTAATTAAATTTTAAAATTTTTTTTTATTAAATAAATAATATTTTTCATAATTATAAATATTAAATATTTTTTATTTTAAGTCATTTATTAATAAAAAAAATTTACAAATTTAAAAAATTTAATTTTTTTTTATTTAAAAAAAAATTCAAAAATAATAAAAAAAAATTAAAATAATAAAAAAGTAGAATAATAATTAAAAATTCAAATATTTTTAAAAATTATAAAATTAATAAAAAAATTTTAATTAAATAATTAATATATTTTATTTTAATAACAGAAATATTAAATAAATTATATAAAGTTTATTTTTTTATTAAAATAATTTTTTTAAAAATAATTTATTAATTTAATTTTTTTCAAAAATAATTTTAAATTTTCATTTAATTTTTTTATTATTTTAACTAATAAAAAAAATAAATTAAATAAAAAAATAATAAAATTTTTTTTTAAAAAATTTAAAATTCACATAAAAAAATTTAAAAAAACAAAGGCAATAATTTTTAAAAATTGTTCCAACCTAATAACTTGCAAATGCACCATCGCGAGAAAAACTTGTGCAATTATCGTGTATCATTACAACCAGAGAAAAACAACACGAAAAAACGCACAATTGTTCCTTCAAACGATATGACGACTGACATTATGACGTCCATTCCCAATCCATTCATTTTATGATTATTAATATTGTTATAGACTTTATGATTGTTTTTTTTTTTAAATGTTAATTCTCGCGTCTAACACTCATTTCGTCGTCGTTTTCATGAAAATTAACATTTAACACAGAAAACGAAAAGAGAGAAAAAACGATTGTCATTAAGAACAAGACAACTAAGATTAAAGGTTACTGCGAGCATCATTAAGAAAGGAATGTCATCAACCTTTTGCGCTTGATATTCGATACATTAAAGAAAAAGAGTTTCAAAGAGCTTTCATGGAATTACATGAAAATGAGTGTCAAATGTAGTGATTATTAACCTTGACACGACTTTTAAACGTCTCCCTGCAGAAAATTAGAAAGAAATAGAAAAGTAGTCATAAAAGGTGTTAATGTTAATTGAAAGATATTAAAAATCTCATTAGTCGGTATAATTGTTAAATTACAAAAAAAAGAACAATTAAAGTTGATATGACTCGAGAAATGCCTTTAGGACATTTTTTTGCAACAATAAAAAAATGCTGAGTTCAATGTTCGGCCTACATTTCAACCGCAATAAAATAATGATTTTCAATTAAAATCTTTTGTCTAAACAGCAAAACGTTATGCAACAAATTCCTTTTCAGCAGCTCGTTATGTATACGCTTAATAATATAATAACACACTTGTCAATTTATCATTTTCATTCCCATTTCAATGGAAAAAATATTGTACCTCCTATCGCTCCTTCTCGCGTTACAAAAGCTTTGATCTAGTCTACTTTTTATTTTTTTTTTGTCGCATTTCGAAGAAAAAAATTGTTTTATGCTAAAAAATGTTGTCCGTGGTTCATTTCTTTATTGAAATTTTCATTTTTTATTTATGAGGAGTATGAAATTGTAAAATGAGGAGTAACAAAATGTGAAATATAATTTTTTAAGCGAAAATTTCAAGTGAATTTAATTTTTTTTTAATTAAAAGACAATTTTACAAGCTATAAAAAGTAAAAATATGAAATGAGGAGTACAAAAACGTGAAATATTAAAAAATTAATTAAATAAAATTTGTATTGAGGAGTACAAAAATGAGAAATTTTAGATATTTTCTGTCAAAATACTCCTGAGATTTTTTAAAATATTTAAGTTCATTTTTTTTAAATCAAAACACGAAAAAATGGTGAAAATTTGTTTTGAGGAGTATTAAAATGAGAAATTTTAGATATAATTAAAGAAATTTTGTACAAATACTCCTCAATTTTTTTAAAAATTATTTAAGGTTAATTAAGCGAATTTTTATAATCAGAAAAGTTTTTAAAAAATATTTTGAGAAGTACGAAAATGATAAATTTTAGTCTTATGAGGAGTACTAAAATGTAATTTTTCTTTAAAAATTTGGGAAAAAAATTTAAAATGCGGTATAGTTGATCGTATTTTAAAGCAAAAATCGTTTTTTTAATAATGCCAACCAATAACAAAAGCATTTTATTTTTTATTCGCAAAGAGAACGTGTTTTCCCTATGAAAGCATGTGAGTAAAATATAATCATTATTATTACACACTCTTGTTATAAATATTATTATTATTATTAAATATTATACAATGGCACACTCACTTCATGCCCATATAAAATAAAAATAATAAATAAGATTAGTAACCGCTTCTCGGGTTATCTGCTCACTTTTAATCCACTCGACTACGGGAATCATGTCGCTTGTCGCGTCTCTCGATCCAACAACGACACAATAGAGAAAGATTTCTATTTGATTTAAAACAGTAGCGAACGAGTGAAAAAAAAATTGAAGCAGACATCAATTCAACAACAATAATTTATTTAAATAGTCGTCTCTTGTTTTATATTTTTGTCTTGAAGTGCAATGCAGACGATAGATGAGCAACAAACGAAGTCGACAAAGTAAAATGTAAATTAAATTGTCGCAGTCATCAACGTTTCTAGCATTCTTGTCTTGTTAGTGTTACTTTCGATTTTTAGTTGCATCAGTTATTTTTTTTTGCACTTCAAGTGATGATGGGAGAAGAGAGAGAAAAAGAAAAAGTGAATGAAAAAAAACAACAAATCAGGTGTATGTCGTGATTGTTATTCTTTTTTGCTGGTTCACACGCAGAAATTTTAATAATGCATCTTCCCATATATTTAAATAATTTTGAATTGACAACGAAGACACCTCTGCAAAAAGTTTTTGAATGAAATATGAGAAATACTGTGGTTGGAAAATAAATTAATTTAAAAGCGAAAAAAATAATTTTTAAATTTTTTGTAATAAATAAATAAATTAATTATTTTAAGGGTAATTTTAGTTTAAGTTTAGTTTAATTAAGTTTTTAAAAAAAATATTTTTTATAAAATTTAATTTTAATGAATAAAATTTTTTTAAATTTTTTTTTTTAATTTTTTATATATAATTTTTAACTTTCTAAGATATATTTTTTTATTTTACAATATTTAATAAAAATTTTAATTTAATTAAATTATTTATTTTTTTTATATTATAAATTTAATAAAATAAATAATTTATATTAAAGTTAATTGATTAAAATAAATTAATATTTTTTTCTTCAATTTTAAATTAAAAATATTTTTAAAAAAATCTAATTTTTAAGTTAGGTATAATTTTTTATTATTATTTAATAAAAAATTTAAATAAAAAAAAATAATTAAATTAAATTAAGTAATTAATTAAATTAAATTAAATATTTAAATTAAAAAAAAAATAAAATAATTTAATTATTTTTATTTATTTTTTAATATTTAATTATTTTTTTTTTAAATTAAATAAAATTGAATAAAATAAAAAATAATTTGATAATTTTAATATTCAATTTCTTAATTCTTTTTATAATTTTTATTTTTATTAATTAATTAAATATTTATTTTTTAAGCTTTTTACGTGTAAAATTTATCAACTTTTGATCCAATAAAAATAAAAGTACCTGTATGAGCAAAATTTCATTAAAACGACAATTGAAAAAAAATCGACGCGTCGACAATGAATTACGATGCCGGTGAAAACTTCCACAGAAGTCTTCATGCTGGTCTTTGATTTATATCTTTCGCTCGAAAACGCGTAAAATTTCATATTTTTTTCTATATATTGCTCATGAATGAACGCGCGCACAATCTAGATCAATGTGGGTGTTTTATTAGAAAAAAGTATTAAAAATCCATAAAATAGGAAACATGTTTTAAATAACTTTTTTTTATTGATTTGATAGATGACCAACCCAAGCTTTGAGCTTTTCCGCTATTTACTGTAAAATTAACGTCGCAGATAAATCAGCCTAATATCGCATAAAATATTCGATTTTGTTGCAATTTTAAACGAAATTGGCATCATTGAGGAATTTGCATGCATTTAACTCGGCGATGATTGAAATGCAATAGTGTCGAAATGTCGATATAAAATCGATAAAATTCATTATTTAACAGCTTTTAGACAGATATTTGTTACGGTCTGCGTTCTGATGATGATGTGCCTCGGGTGTACTTTCACTTTTTTTTTCGCATTATTTTCGACGATCATATGGTTACTTTTTTTTTTA
Source organism: Culicoides brevitarsis (assembly GCF_036172545.1). Taxonomy (NCBI): domain Eukaryota; kingdom Metazoa; phylum Arthropoda; class Insecta; order Diptera; family Ceratopogonidae; genus Culicoides; species Culicoides brevitarsis. The sequence goes on along the minus strand of NC_087085.1, from coordinate 41,091,761 downwards.
ATCTCCGCCTTGATTGACATGTCAAAATGTGGCCTTCCGAGAGCTTGAGTTGTGACTAAATTTGTGTAACGAACGTAAAATTGGTGACATAATCCGTGCTATTTCTGCAGGCAAGCAGCCGCCTCTTCGGCGAATGAATGAATGAATGAGTGAGCGACAAAATAATGAATGAATCGAAAAGATGAATGAAATTTTACGCTGCACCATGCAAAAACTGGATCAATAAAGTGCGTGGGTGAGATTTTTTTCTCTTTTTTTTCGCGTGTTGTTTGCATTGCATGCACTACTTTTACTCTATGGAGTGCGGTGCAAAGACCGAAGTAGGTGAAGAGAATTATTTGAAAAGGTACTTCAAGTACGTACAAGACGAATTCTGCCCACTTTTGTACAAATATTACACTTTTACACCGGAAAGCATACGAGATTTGTTTTTTTTTTTTGAGATGTGGGCAAAAATTTTATTCTTGTTTTATTTTATGTCGCGTGGTCTCTGTGCTGCATAAAACGGAAACAAATGTCGGAGTATCTTTCTATTTATTTTACTTTTTTTTCTACAATTTTTTTATTTATTTATTTTTTTTTGCGTGGTTAATTTTTTTTAAATAAAATCTTAATTAATACGTTTAAAAATTAAAAAAATCAAAAAAAAATAATAAAAATTATAATTTCAAATAAATATTTATTTAAAAATATTATAAATTCAATTGAATAAATAATTAATTTTAAATTAAATAAAATATTTTGTTAAGAAATATTTAAATTATTTATTTATTTTTTATTAATTTTTTTTTATTAAATTTAATTTTTTTTTATTATTTTTTTTTAATTAATTTTTTTTAAATATTTTTTTAAATTTTTTTTTTAATAATTTTTTTTAATTTTTTTTTTAAATAAAATCTTTAAAAAAATAAAGAAAATAGAAAATAAAAAAAATAAAAAATTAAAGAATAAAAAATTAAAAAAATAAAAATTTGAAATAAAAAAATAATTTTAAATAAATATTTATTTAATACGTTGGAAAAATATATATAAAATTTTTTTTTTTTTGTTACACAATTAATTTACAATTAATTACTTCGAACCATATTATTACAAAGTAACTTTCTTTCATAACATCGATTAAATACAAAAAAAAATAGAAAAAAAAACTAATCGTGCATTAAAAATTTTTTATGAGCTCCAAATTTTAATAACATGATTACTTTTCAATATAAAAAATTAAAATTGATCCGACTTAAAAGCTTTGCTTAATTTAGATAAGCGAAAAATCCATTATTGTTGTTATACATGTCGGCATTTAACACAAAAGTAAATATATATGTGAACTATTAAAAATGCACTTAACTCGTAAATTTTCTATCTAAATATTGCACATAGTTTAGATATTTATTTTAAGAATTTTCTGATCGATTCGTGACCTTTTTAAAAGACCTTTTTGTGTAATAATTTTTTTTTTATACATGTTTAATATGAAATTTAATAATGATGATGATGATGATATGTAATTTTAAATGTTGTACAATTTCTTGTAAAACATAAAAGGTCATGCCATTTGTTTTCACTTTTTCGACTAACAACGACCATTATTTGCTTATAATGTTACAACAAATATATTATATATGATTATTTATAATATATTTGCTCATGTTACATAAGATGAGACAAAGATGAACTTTTGGCGCGCAAAATAATAATCATAAATATTTAAGGAATATATTTTAATAATTGCGATTTAATCAGCTTTTAACCTGAATAAGAAAACAAAACAAAGTTTTTCAATCAGCACACAAAACAATTCATCATCCTATTTATTTCATAATTTTCTGCCTATTCATAAAATAACACTTTTAATGATTAAATCATGTTTCCCTCTCCGATATGTATGTTTGTGCATTATGCGAAAATTTATATCTATTATTATATTCTGCACGTTAGGATAACAAAAACAAGACAAAAATAAATATCATATAAAATTAATCAGAATTTCGCAACATTGTACTCGACGTTTTAAAATGTTACTATATTCATCAGTATGAAGTCAGGTACCTCCGTCCCGAACGAATGAATGAATAGAAATAATAAAATATATAATAATATATGGAAATTGTATCTCCATTCCACTCAAAACTAATCAAATTCATACACAATTTTGTATCTGACACACAAAATTTCAGCAACAAAACATGATACGACCTGTCCGATTATTACAATGTTCGGTTTTTTCGTACCGACCGATAGTTTAACATGCTTGCATGAATTTAAAATGTACATGCAATTTTTAACAAGAGATATAAATTGTGTACGGATTAAAATTTGCAACAATTTTAGAAAAGTTGCGTATTGTTGATAAATTTATCCCGGTTATTGTTATCGAAATGGTATTAGAACATTTCAATATTTTATGAACAAATTATATCGATGGAAATGATTTTGATAGAAATTATAATTTTTTTTTGTATAAATGTTCAAATTTACAAATATTTGTTACAAAATGTTTCCTATTTATTATTTTTTTTTTAATTTTATCATTATTATGTTATTATTAAAATTATTAATTAAAAGTAATATTAAACAATATGTATAAATATTACACAAATATAATGAAAAAATATACAAGTTATTATAATAAATAAAATTTTAATAAACTTTTGTTGTGAACAACATATATAATTCATATATGTTAGCTATTTATAATACAAAAAAGGCTAAAACGAAAATCAAAAATATTTTTAGTATTCAAACAATAAATAATTTTTATATTAATTTTATAAAAAATTATTAAATAAAATAAATTAAATTATTAATTATTTAAATAATTATTTATAAAAAAAATTATAATAATATAAACAATTTCAATTAATTCAAACCAAGCAAATAATTTTCAATTTTTTTTTTTTGACATTGAAAAAATAATTTAAATATTAATTAAAATATTATTTAATTTAATAAAATATTTATTTTAACTAAAACTTATAAATTTATTATAAATTCAATTAAAGTAATTAGATTTAGAAATGCATGATATATAAATTTTTATATTTAAATTTAAAATAAAAATTTTGAAAATTTATCAATTTTTAATTTATTAGTCAATTTTTAATTCATTAATGAAATTAATTTAATCTTTATTATTTTCTTTTAATTATTTATTTTAAATTAAATCTTTAAATTAATTATAAATTTAATTTAAATCTTAAAATTTTAAATAAAATTGAAATAAAAATGTTTTAAATTTAAATTTTAATTAATTAATAAAATTTGGTTTTTATTTTATTTTTTATATATAAAATTAAATTTATTTTCTTTTCAAATTTTTTTTTAAATTTATTTATTTTTTTTTATTTTTATTTTTTTTGCTAAATTATTTTTTTTTAATTTCATATATTATATATTAAATTTCAAAATTATAAAAAAACGAAAAATATTTTAAATAATTGCTTTGGCCTATCAAACAATAAAGTTAACAATTACTTCTAAGTGCATTCATGTTAAAATCCACAATTGAGAGAACTAAGAGAACCAGAAATCAATTATAAGTAATGACTATTAAAAGTATAAATTATTACAGATATAAAATTATTGTGATTAATTGAGTCAAGTTACATGTGCAAATTTATTACATTTCTACCATGATTGGATTTCACAATGATTTGATCCAATTTCATCAACAGATTGAATTTATTTTGTCAATCAACTAAAAATACATCTCATTGAACAAAATTCAAATACACACAAAGACTGTAAGTAGGTATCACTAACTCGTTTTTTTCCTTCTTTCAACTTCAATTACCTTTGAACGAATATTTTACTATTATTATTATTATATTAGCATATTCAAAAGATACAGTTTCAAAGTTCTTTTATTATTACTTCTTGAAGATAAGAATCAGCAGCTCCGTAGCATCAAAAGGCTTAAGCTCTACGATATATTGCATAACTTCTATTTTATTACCATTGTATGCCAGTTTATTATTATTATTTATTATACATCGGTACACACACGAGGTAAGAAGAATTGTAGCAAAAGAGCACATAAATAAATTTTGAATTGATCTATCTATCGCATCATCTCACAAATACACACAGAATGAATGAATGACTGAGTGCCTTTTGATTCTCTTAGAAGTAGTATAAATAAGATACATTTACACTCGAGCATTCTTTGTGCCTTTTGTTTGCATAACACTTTGAACTTTAACGTCAATTGATTACTTGTCTTTGATGCGATTTATTTGAATAGAATTTGCTCTTTTTTCGGTGTCAATGAGCTATGGCGCTCGAAAATTCTCTGAGGGAATTCACGCAGTGCATCATAGATGAAGATTCACTCTAAAAATAAAATAAAAGAAGATGTCTTTGATAACAACGACAAAAAATTTCTTTTTCATTGCCTTATAAAGATCAAATCTTGTACGAGTTTTTATTATTTTTTCAGTTGTTTGTGTTTAATGTTTACATGTTGCTACGATTTGTAAAAATACAAATAAAAATACAGTGCGATGATCTACTTTTATCGTGACTCGTTAAACATTGTTTACTTGTTTCACCTTCTTCCAAATAAAGACACCTTAAGAGACATGAAAGGCGAGACATGTGCGATGCTCAACTTTTTTTTATTGTTATTCGTAATATTTTTTCCTTGTTTGCAATTGCTCCGTTATTTGAGTGATTTTCTATCACTTCTAATACTAACTTTTAAAAAAAACTGTTGTTTGAACTTTTTCACATTAATTTATTTAATTTTTTAAATAATTAAAATTTTAATTAAATAAAATTTAATTTTTTAATTTTATTAAAATTATTTTAATTTAAAAATTAAATTTAATTTTAATTAAATTAAATTTTAATTTTTTAATTAAATTAAATTAAATTTTTTTCATTAAATAAAATTTTAATTTTTTTATTAAATAAATTTTTTTTATTAAATTTAATTAATTAATTTAATTTTTTTTTAATATTTATCAAGAAATCTGTCAATAATAAAAAAAAAACTTAGAAAAAGACACAAAAAGAAAAAAAATCAATCAAGAATCGCTTTTCTCATTGATTTTAACTTTAACTCAAGAAGAAAACATCTTTGATTGACAAGGCATGAAGACAAATGAAATTTTAATGGACAATCGTTATTTATCTCCATTATTTATGCCTTCTTTGCATTATATTAGTCATTTTAAGCGTTTTTTTCCTCTACAACTCGCTCTTGATGAGTGATAGATGCCTCGAACGAACGAACGAAACATTATCATAGGAAAAGAGTTAATTAATTACAAATTCATTTGAAAATCATTAAGAAACCTTTTAAAATGAAATGATCATTAACTCATTTCGAAAAAGTTTTTTCGAGTTGAGCACAAAAAGTGCATTAGGATGAACAATATAAAATGCATGGCAAATGCAACGCTAAAAATGGACATCGCACGGAAAGTCACGTCATCGTGAAATTAATCAACGAATTGAGGGAACTTGGATAAAATTTAATTTTCTCTTATTTGATGTTCTAATTGGAAATATCTTGATTGTGAAGTGAAAAGAAAACTCATCAATTTCAATCTTGAAGTAATTATTCCTTTGAATTATAGTAAAATTAATGATAAATTACAAAACAAAAATTAAAAAAAAAACACCTGAAATATTTTTTCAAATAGTATTTATTTTTAAAAAATAAATTTAATAAGATAATTACAAAAACTAAAGAAAATTATATTGTGCAAATAAAATTATTAAACATTCAATATTTTGTTATTCCAACTTCTCAAAAAAATTGAAAAACTTAAATTTTTATTATCTAATAGAATAAGTGAAGGCAATTTATATATTGCAAATAAACTAAATTATTTTTTTTACATGATTTTTTCCGAACTCTCAAAAAATACTTGAAGAGTTCTTACAATTACAATTGTAAGATATTTAATTTATTTTAACAAAAATTTTAGATAATCTTAAATGATCTATTTACAAAAATTCTAAAACGTAAACAAACAATTCATATATTGCAAAAAGCTTAAAATGTTTTTTAAAAAACAGTTTTTCCGAAGTCTCAAGATTTGCTTGAAGAATTCTAAAAGTTATAATTCGCTCAATTTTTTAAAATTTAATTTAAGTTAATCAAACAACGGATCACAGACATCGTTTAAAAGATATATTTTTAAAAATTTAATTTATTTTAAAAATTTAGTCCGAGCTGTAAAAAAATTTAACAACTCAAGCTCAAAAACGTACAACGATTCGCATTGAACTAAAATGTATAAAAATACAGCACGAATTGTCAATTTGTTTCATTAAGCAAAACATTATTTTTCCGAACTCTCAAAAAATACTTGAAGAGTTCTTACAATTACAATTAGTTATTTTATTTTAACAAAAAATTTAGGTAATCTGATATGATCTATTTACAAAAATTCTAAAACGTAAACAAACAATTCATATATTGCAAAAAGCTTAAAATGTTTATAAAGACATGTATTCCGAAGTCTCAAGATTTGCTTGAATAATTCTAAAAGTTATAATTTACTCATTTTTTTTAAATTTAATTTACGTTAATCAAACAACGGATCACAGACATCGTTTAAAAGATATATTTATAAAAATTTAATTTATTTTAAAAATTTTATTCCGAGCTTTAAAAAAATTTAACAACTCAAGTGGGTTTAACGTTTATAAGCGATTTATATAATGCAAAAAATTAAAATGTTTTAAAAAAATATTGTTTTCGAAGTCTCAAGATTTGCTTGAAGAATTCTGAAAGTTATAATTCGCTCACTTTTTTAAAATTTAATTTAAGTTATTAAAAAAGTGGATCACATACATCGTTTAAGAGATATATTTTTAAAAATTTAATTTAATTTAAAAATTTAGTCCGAGCTTTAAAAAAAATTAACAACTCAAATCGGTTCAACGTTAACAAACGATTTATATAATGCAAAAAAATATGTTTTAAAAAAGAGTTTTTCCGAAGTCTCAAGATTTTTTTGAAAAGTTCTAAGTTATTGTAAATTACTCAATTTTCTTATATTGATTCTATAAAAATAATCTAATTTAATTTAAGTTAATTAATTTTTATGAATGAAATGGAGGACTTTAGACAATGCATTGTTTATAATGCACATAACCAAAAAAAATTATAATTTTAAGTTTAATCCGAGCTCTCTAAAAATTTTAAAACTCAAGTTATATTTAATTATTAACTCAATATTTAATTCGATGTCTACAAACGTTTTAATAATTGCAGAAACTTAAAATGGCATTGAAAACAGTTTTTCGAACTCTCTTTCTTGAAAGCTCTTTGAATAAATCCATCGCTTGATGCGAAGAAATTCTATAAAAACAAAATAAATAAAAATTATTAACTTATAATAACTTCGACTTTAAAAGAGTTACTTACACGCATGTGAAATTTCATAAGGAAATGAAACGAATGAGTTTTTGTTCCTTCGTTGTTTACGTGAAACAAATAATTCCAACATTACATCTCGTTTTCGCCTCAAAAGTTCTGATGTGTTGCTGTTTCATTAAATGTTTTTTTTTAGTCAAGTATTTTAAGTAATTTACAACTGTTTACCTTGTGATTCACTGATTTTAACATTTTTTGAGCTTGTAAAGTTAGATATTTCTGAAGAGAATTTAATAATTTATGAGCTACATTCTAAAATTTCAGTAAATGTCACGCACAAGTTTTTGCGGGAAAAGAGACGTCAAATCATCTCTCTGTTTGACGTTTATAATTCATGCTCGTTTGCTAATTCAAGATGAAATATTCAAATTGGTTGTTAAATTTTGATTTTAATTTTTTTTTTGACTTCTTAAGATTTTTTTGTTTTTACTATTATTTTAAATTAATATAGAAATATTTAAATAACTCATCTTGCTTTCCAAGACGACACTAATTTTCTATTCTAAAAATCCTCAATATTTATACCAAAAATTCTTGATGCATCTCTACTATGAATCATCAGGAAAAACCCAAAATGTTCCATAAAATCTTTCCAAAATGAAGTAATTCGACAAAAAATTGCATGGTGTGTCACCATTTTGTCTGGCGATAAAAAATTACAGCATTTATTGAAATTTCCTGTCTCTAATCTAGACAAGTTTGTACATTTTTTTTCCTTTGCTATGCAAATATACGCTTGATATACGCACAATAAAAGTAATAAAATCTTACAATTTCTTTACAATTTTTCGCAATAAATTTTATTAACAGACACCTACTTAAACTTAAATATACAATTTATCACTCGTACAAGCGAAAAATTCTCCCGAAGTCTCAGACAGACAGAAGTCGCAAAAAAAAAGTTGGCAAAGTGGGTCGACAATAAATCCGTCACGAATGTTTTCTCCCCTGTGTAAAGTTTTTTTTTTCATGTATATCCAATATTTTGCAGTCAATTACTTCTTGCACATGCAACACGAGAAAAAAAAGTATTACAACCAGTCTTGATCAAATAAAATTCAGGTTTAAAACTTTATAATCTTTGCTAATCCAAACAAATATCTGGGCTTATACAAAGTTTTTAAACATACAAAAAGGCTCTTTCATTCATAAAATGTAGAGTTAGCTACATTTACTTACAACACGAAGATTAAACCGTTTTCATGAATGAAAAATTCGCACATTTAGTCATTCATGAAAAAATAAACTAAACTCGTCTTTAATGTGTGGGATGTAATAAATTTATGACCATATTTAGAATTTTTTCCGAGTCTCTCGATTTTTTTCAAAATTTAATTACAAACAATTACGTATCAATTCCTTCCCAAATCAATTTTTTATAAACTTTTTCCTTCGTTCTGCTTTTTTTAAAAATAATGTCAAAAGAACTCCGTTGCAACTTTTTAATGGAAAAAGTACAGGAAACGACACTTTTAATATAAAATAATTACGTACGTGTGCTTATTTGATGGCAACTTGTAACAAGAGTGCACTTCTTGTTGGTAATTTTCGTAAAATGCAACGCAGAGACGACTGCAATCCCCTGACATTTGCTTTAATGACAGAAAAGTAAATTTATCTCCGAGCATATATGTTTAAAACGCTCGTAAGAGACCATTGAGCGATGCCTTGAGAGAAAAATTTAAAGTTCCGCAAAATTCGAAATTAATAATTATTGGACGAACCCCTTAATTTTGAGCTTTTTGCAGCAATTTAATTATCGTTGATTGCTCAATCAAACGAGATCGACAATATGTAATAAAAAGTATGCAAAAATATCGCATGCGAAAATAAAACATGCAGCTACCGTTGTAACACTCAGCAGTGACTTAGAAACTGTTTATTATAATGTAGCTGAATCAAGTTTCAAATTAAATTATCTCTCTTTGTGTGTTAGAGACTCTCGTTAATATTAATGGATTAAGTATGGGTGCGTTTAATGTTTGTTGTTGCTTGTTTGTTGTAAAGCATAAAAGTGCAAGTGTAATGAACGAGCAAAGTGGCACAATGTATTTTAATGGCACGGAAATGAGCGAGACGAAAGGAAAAAACGGTAAAGCTAATGAGAAAATTGCTAATATTGAGGACGATCCTTGCTGGTTAAATTGCTTCAAATTATTTTTTAGCTTGTATGAGCTATAAAACGTAAAAATTTTCGAAGATAATATTTAAAAAAATATTTTTTAAAAAAATTATTAATTATTAATTAAAAAAAAAAAAAAAAATTAAAAAAATTAATAATGCACTAAATATTTTTTTTATCAATAAATAAAATTTTTTATTTATTAAAAAATAATTGAAATTTTAAATATTTATAATTTTTAATTAAAAAAAAAAAAAATTTCTTTAATTTTCATATCTTTTGTTAATTAATTAATTAAATAATAATTTAATTTAAAAATAATTAATTTATTTAATTTTTTAAAAATTTAAAATTAGTAAATTAATTAACTTAATTTAGTAGAATAAAAAAAAAATATATTTATTTATTTTTTTCATAATTTTAAAAATTATTTCTATATTTTTTTTTGTTTGTCAAATAATTATTTAAAAAAATGAAATATTTTCAAATAAAAAAGTTTTAAAATTTATTTTTATTTATTTATTTAAAATAAAATTATTTTATTTAAATTATTTTTTTATTTAAATAAAATTAAAAATAATAAAAAATTATTAAATTTTCTAAAATTTTAATAATAAATATATTTTTTTTATTTTTTCAAGTTTCTTAATTTTACGAAAAATTAAAAAAAATTAAGATTAATTTTTCTTTTTTGCAAAAATTCCATATAAAATATTTATTTATTTAAAATTAATTCTAAAAAAATTAAAATTGAAAGTAAATTTTGTTGATAAAATCAAGATCATATGAACGTCAAAATTGCTCAAACTAAAAAAAAATTAATAAAAAGAGGTCAAAAATGACATTTTATCTTCTCTAAATCACAAAAAATACCAAAACCTCATTCCACAGCTCGTGCAGGGTCACCTTTGTCTGTCTGTCAATTCCGCTTATCACGCGATATAACAAAACCAATTCTTTTATACACTCGATTTTTTTTGTGCTCGCAATCAAAATAAACAAATTAATTCCTCTCATTTGCAGTCAGAGGTTAATTACTGTTCAATTCACTGCGCCAGCCTTTTGTTTATAATCGATCAAGCGTCTCACCAACCGACAAATTCAATAAAACCGAGCAAAAAAAATATTTCGCACATACACGAACAATGCTCGGTCAGGCCATATATTGACTCAATCGATCATCAATTATTTACGCTCATTTTTAACATTCATACTTATCTCATTAAGTCTCTATTAGTGCTGAATTAAATGATCTATTATACATAAATTGCTTATTTTTCTGCATTCCGCGTGTTTGTTCGAATGAATGTCTTTGTTAAAACTAAGAAGAATATAAATAATTAGATATAATTTTTGGATTGAATTTATTGATTTTTTTTTGCTCCTTAACTTTTTCGCTCATCGAATGTCAGTTTTTTTTTCAATTACTGACAAAAAAAATTTTTGCGGATATGTTGACACAGAATATACAAAAAATTTGTAATATTGAACGTCAGAGTTTGAAACAAGTGAAGAAAAAAAATGTGCAAAGTCATTTATGGGGTATGATTGATTGTTTATTGATTCCGATCGGATACAGATAAAAAAGTATCGGAATCGATAAAATAAAGAAGGAATTCTCGAAAAAGGGAAAATACAGTAATTAGATGTCGAGTTCATGCTGAGGAAAGTGTGCGGATTAACGAAATTAAGTTTTAATATTTGATGTCGAGATGAGCAGCTGTCTGTTTGTTTGTTCTGACAGTTTTTCACGTTGGTAAAATATTAAAGTCCGACATCATTCACAGGGAAGAAGAGTGACAAGATGTTTTTTTTTTGTATTTTTTCTGTTAGAGATGTAGAAAAAAAAATAAAGTTAAATAATTTTTTTTAATATTCAGAAAATTAATTAATTTTTTTTTTAAAAAATTTTTAAAAAATTAATTATTTAAATAAATAATTTTATAAAAAAATAATAAAATAATATTTGATTTAAAAATAAAAAAAAATTAATTAATTTTTATTTTATTTTAAAAATAAATTATAATTTTTAAATTTTAAAAAAATATTTAAATAATTTAATTATTAAACAAAAAATATTTAAAAAATAATTAATTTAAATTTTTTGGATTAATTTTTTTAATTAAAAAATTTTTTAAAAATATTTTAAAAAAAAATATTTAATAATTTAAATTAAAATTTTATTATTTTTTAATTTTTTTTTTTTAAAAAATTAATTATTTTAAATTTTAAAATTTTTAATTAAAAAAATAATTTTTCGGTAATTTTAAAAAATTAATAAATTATTAAAAAAAAATTTTTTTAATTTAAAAATTAAAAATAAAAATTTATCACAATTTTTAAATTTTTTTTAAAATTTTAAGTGAGAATTTTTTTCAAATAAAATTTTTGGAAGAAAATTTAAAAAAAAAATTTTAATATATTAATTTTAATAACATTTTATTTAAATATTTTTAATTTTTTATTTATTTATTTATTTACCCTCAAAAAAATTTTTTTTTTAATAAAATAAATGAAATATCTTTCAAAAAAAAAAATATGAGAGTCCATTCAAGCAACAAAAACAAGAAATTGTAGAAGGAGAGAGGTGCTTGTAAATATTTAATCATCCTCAATTGTCATAATTGTCTACTATCTACTTGAAAAATCATCCGAAAGCCTTTTCTATGTAAAATTTTGTCTCTGCCATTTTCTTGCGTTCATGCAAATTGAATGCCACAGTAAAGGAGAACGGAAAAGGAAAACCTTTACCAATTAAAAGTATTTCTCCTCATACTAACTTTGGTATTTATCTTCGTCTTCCGAGCAATACTGTGAAAGATGACGATGATGATGACATTAAACTTTGTTTGAAAAGGGTCTCATTGAAAACTAATTGATCATTAAAAGTTTAGTCAAAGAGTACTTTTCTCGGAAAAATCTCCTCCCGAAAATTGTTTCCTACCTCGAAGATATTTGCGTTCGAAATGACAATTGCAACCGCAATATTTCATTAATTATTCGCATTTACGGCCTTCAATCGTCTTCCGATCCAACAACAACCTCACACCCGTGCGACAACTTCGCCCCGTATTGATAAATAAATGTTCATCTATCATGTTCCGATGCAAACATGGCACAACAAGCAAACTATCTTATCAAATATTTACAACCGCAAACTACATGCCCAATTTATAGATTTGGCATGGTGTTGTCTCGTCGAGATGATTTTCCCATCTACGCCGCACTCTCTCGGATCAAAGAACATTTTAGTCAACCACAAATTAAACCAAGTCAAATATTTGGCATTGCTGCAGTACGGAGGAGATCGGCGTTCATTAAACAATAAATTGAACAAATTTAGGAAATACATCATTATCACACATTTCATTTACGCTTCATGGCTTTTGCTTTCTTCGCTTTACCGTTAAAGAAAAAAAAAGACGCGATGAAAGTACGAAACTCTCTCACAACTTCACACAAAGGAAGTGTCGTCGTCGAAGAGGCAAAGTGAATGTATTTAACAAATAAATTTATATTGTTACGCTTCACCTGCGAGACTTGACTTGACACTCACCTTTAGTACTTTTTTTTGAAGTGCATTTTCAATGAAAAATGCAATTCGAAACGAAAATTTTGAGTCTGAGGGTTCAAAAAATGTGCATTGGGCTCTCAGATTTTTAAACTATAAATTTTTTAATTTTTATAATTTTCAAATTTTTAATACTTGTTTGAATTAATCCAATGAGTAAAAATTTTAAAATGTGCATTGGGTCAAAAAATATTAAGCTAACTCTAAATTAAAATTTTTCCAAAAAAATCAAAATTGGCATTGGGCAAAATTTTTTTAATCAAAAATAATTAACTGAAGCTCAATTTGAAAAAAAAATAAGAAAAATTTTTATTTATTTTTTTTCAAATAGGTATTTAAAATTTTGAATGAAAAACAATTTTTAGAATTTGCATTGGGTTTAAAATTTTACAAAATTTAAAAATGTACATTGGGTCAAAAATTTAAAATAAAATGTAAAATACCTCTAAGCTAAAAATAAAAATTACAAATTGGCATTGGGCAAAATTTTTTAAATTTTGTCATTTGGGTTTCAAATGTAAAATTTAATAAAAAAAAAAAGTTTTAAAATGTGCATTGGGACAAAATTCCAAAATTAATTTTTTATCAAAAAAAATGTAAAAAAAATCAAATTTCGCATTGGGATAAGTCACGTGGTTACTTAAAAAATTAAAATGCAATAATATCTTATTTCATTTCTCGACGAAAACTTTTTAAATTTTTGTTTGTTGTTTCGACTTGGGCAACAAAAAGGCGTGCAAAAAGGAAATCAACATATTTGTCGGTGCATTCAAAGTCAACTAAATAATCATCAAAGCAAATTCCTTCGTACTTACATTCCATAGCAAGTCTTGGCAAGTCTACAAAGTTCTGAGAAATTCACATACCTGGAAGTAAAGAAAAAAAAAGAAAAAGTTAATAAAATATTCAAAGTGTGTTATCTAATAGAATTTGTCAGAAACTGGTCATCGTCGTCGTCGTCAAGAAATAAAGAACAAGTGCAACCAGACAACTCCACGGAACAACGACGACGACGACGACAACACGACACGATTATAATCTAGACAGGCATTATCACAACAAACAAGCAGCTTATATTTGTCGACAACTGAAGTACAAAAGGACCGGAGCCTTTTAATTAAAAATTCCTTGAATACCTTTACGTGCTTCGTACGAAGACGACGACACACGAATGAAGATGACCAACCTGGTTTTTTTTTATTTATTTCTAAACTTGGGTCCACTCTGCGAGACAAGACAAAAACAATTTAATGATAATAATAATAAACATTAGCATTTTAATATTACTACCGAGCAACGACGACGACTACGACGACAGGCACACAGTTTGCGGTCTTCGTTCGTGAAATGCTGCACGTAAAAGTAGAGAATTCGTAGAGAAAATGAATGGACTGAAAGATAAACCACAACGCAACGCAGTAAATACAGGAGATATTTTATTTAATGAATTTGTGTAGGACGTTTTTTAATTATCTTGCATTAATAATAGAGGTGTTTATGCAAAAAGTTGACTCTCGATGCATTTCTCTCGGTTCTATCGCCGAACGCAAACTTAAACGATAGAATAAATTAGACCGGTAATGTCCATTTTGTGGCAATGTAGCAATTAGTCATGGAGATAACTCGAAAAATAATAACATTAAAAAGTAAACACACGTTAATGGGATAATAATTTTATCAAGGACCTGTTGTTGTTACTTCAACCTAATTATTACCGTTGAGCACTAACGATGGAGATCAATTTTATATTGCTTTAATTACTGCGACGCATAAAAAAGTGTAATTTTACAATATTGACGGTTCAACATCCATCCGTTTATGTCGGCTAGACAGTGTCATAATATTTTAGTAAAGCAGCTTATGCATTTTATTTTATTGTGTGCAAGTTATGAGGCAGCTTAGCGAAGTGCGTTGGTGTCGAGATCTACTGACAACTTATTTACATATTTATTTATAAATAAAAATTGTGATTTGTTATTTTTTTCTTGCAGAACAAGGACGTTTGATGTGAAAAATTTGACAGCTATAAGATGACGTTGATGAAAATTCTGTTATTAAGTACATCAAAAAAGCTTAAAAATGGATTATTTTATGAGAAGTTTTGTTGAAAAAAAATTTATTATTCAAAAAATGTAAAAAAATATTTTTTTTTTATTTTTTAATTAAATTAATTTAATATTTATTTTATTTTTTCATAATTTTTTAAATTAAAAAATTTTTTTAATAATTAAATTAAATTTTAAAAAATTTTTAAAAATTTAAAATCAAATAAAAATATTAATTAAATTGAATTTAATTTTTTTAATTTTAAAATTGTGTAAAAAAAATTTAAATTTAAAACTTAATAAATTATATTATTTAATTTTAAATTTAAAAACTAAATAAATTTGTAAAAAATTTGAGAAATTTGCAGTACATTTTTTTTTCGAAAAATATATTAAAAATTAATTATTTTAAAATAAAAAAAAATATTTCACAATTTTCTTACAACTTTTAAAAATTAATTTTGCTTCTCTCTATTATTTATTTAAAAATAATTAAATTTTAATTAATTTATTTTATTTAAAAAATCAATTTAAATTTCGCGCCATTTTTTGTATTTCCCGCCATTTTTTAAATAATTCCCGCCAATTTTTTTTCCTTTCAAATCTTGAGTAAAATATTAAATTTTGTCAAAAAAAAATCTTTCAATTACCAATTTATCATCGTGAGTAACTTACGATACCTGTCAACAAGATTTGTTGCAAGAGCTCTAACGTACGAAAAAAAAATCATTACTCACAGATTTCAATTAGAGATTAAAAAACAAAAAGTCGTGCAGTCTATTTTATTTATTATTTTCATAATTTACGACTATTGAAAAGGAAAAGTTTTGCACACGAAAAAAAAAAGTAAGTCTCTAAAGACTTTGAACGATAAAGAAAGGTTATGATCTCAGGTGTTTTATTTGCTCTTCTTCATCATTATGAATGCTTATGATGCCACTGACTATAAAAGAAAACTTTTTATTTCCTTTTTCTTTTCGTTCTCTCACTCTCATGGATTATTATTATCATTATTCGACTTTTACGTAATCGGGTCTCAGGTGCTACTTTTTCTCTTCCTCTTCCTTTCAGAACATGACTTGCACTGAACTTTCAATTGACCCGGATTGTTTCCTTTTTTTCCATGCAGGAAAAAAAAAAGTTTTGTGTATTCAAACAAGAACAAATTAATAATTAAACGCTCAATACGGATGAACGACAACGAGACACGACAACAAAATAATAATAATAAAGTTCACAATGTTTAATTATTTTGCATGAATTTTTAAAATGAAAAGTTGTAAAGTGCTCGTACAGAACAAAAAAAAACTTTTGCTATGCAATTTTTTTGCGAGTGTTTAATTTATAAAGATCTACAACATAAAAACCGGGAGAATTGATGACGATAAAAAATATTTGTGTTGTATATGTCATTCATGTAAATTCTTTTTTTTTAACTCAACAAATAAAATTATTTTTTCTCCCTGCAATGTTTTGTGGATGGAAGTTATAAACTTTTACTTGTTCATTTTGTGTATTATTAAAATACCGCTGTCAGGTTCGCTCTGCTCTGTTGTAACAGTTTTTCTGGATAATTGAACATGAATAAAATATAACTTTAAGCGATGCTGCAGTTATGATAAAATGTTCAACAAAAGTGCTATTTATGCGGAAATTCAAAAATTTCTCAACTTTTTTTTTCGAACTTCATATTAAAAGTAAAACACCTTTAATCATCACGGATGATGTCATTTTGCTTCACACAAAAAAAAGTCGTTCGCGATAAAACTAAAACGAAATTAGCAAAAACAAAGCAAAACCAAGCATGGCACATTTCTTCACACATCTATGCTAATTATAATATCAAATATTAAATACTTATCTATACATTTTTTTTTCTATTTTAAATTTTTGCTTTTTTCAACAAAACCATTTATTTTTCATTCAAAAATATTATATGATTAGTCGTCGTTTAGTAATTAACATAAACTTGTTAACAGTTTTTTTCTTCATTTTTTAAAAATGATTTTAATAAATTTAGAGGATATTGCGCATTTATGGATATCTAAATGTATAGCGAGAGATCGTTGCAAAGAGGTAAGAAGTCGGGTCAGCACATGCAAATTTATACTGGTTGAACAAGTCTTGTGTTTTTCTCTTTTATAAAGGGTTTCTAATTTCTTGGGAAGTTTAATGCTCGAGTATCGGATTTAAGATCAAAATTGATGAGCGGTGAATAGAGAGATTTCTTCTATGAATATCATTCATCGTTTATGGCTTTTGAAAATTATTTCTTTGTTACTTTTATCATATTAAAATGTTGTTCTTTTTTCGTTCTTTGTCCATCTTTCTTAATTTTTTTGCTTATTCAATTTTATTTAAGTTTTGCGAAAATAGTAAAATACTTTAATTGAGCTTTGACTCTCGCTTCAGTTGTACCAATATTTTAGTTGCCACGAAAATGATTTCAAGTCTAATATCCATGTTGGATTCACATGTTGGATTATGTTCAGATACACTTTCGATAAATATATGTAAAGTCAACTTTGCATCCGCATTAAAGTTTGTTTTAGCCAGGTGCCTATGAGAAGTTTATTTGAGAACTTTCTTATGGAAAATTGCAGGAACTCTTTCTTATTGCCTTTGATTCTTTGCTCAGCCATTTGGCAGTTAATATTTTGTTGAAAATATAGGCCTTTTCGTTTTTTATCTTTCCTTTAAACATCATTTTCAATATTGCCAGTTCAATTTTTATCCTCTGACGGGTCATGACGTTCTTAAATATTATTGACTCTACAAGATTCAAAAATATTTTAAATTATAGTTAGTTAATTAGTTTGAAAAAAAAAAATAAAAAAAAAACTTATTCTTAAATAACATAAAAAGTTAAAATAAAAATATATTTTGAAATAATAAAAATAAAATTGAACTAAAAATGATTTTATTAAAAAAAAAAATAATTAAAAAAAATTAACTTTGAATAAAATAATTTAATTAAAATTTAATTTTATTAAAAAATTAAAATTTTTAAATTAAAAAAAAATTCTAAAAATTTAAAAAATTAAATTTAAATTCTTTTATAAAATCAAAAATATTTAACACATAAAAATATAAAAAAATACTCGAGCTTCATTCAAGCCAAAAATAAAAACTTGCCACCCCCAAAAGGTGTCATAATTGCCTCAACCTTAAATCATTTATTAATTAACATATCACAAACACATAAAATAACAAGATATTGGAACAAGTGTCACTGCATGCATATTAACTACCATGCGACAAAGAAGAACTTTCAAACAAAACTAATAATAAAAATAGTTATCATAATCGTACTGAACTCCGAACAACAAACTATGCAATTTTATAGCATTTCAAACCATAAAACAGGATTTATCAATTACTACTTTGACAGAATTCCGGATTAAAATACAAGTTTATTCATTAATTCTTCCAAGTATCGACTTGAATAGTAGACATAAAACTCAGAATTTCAATAAATAAAGTCAATTAAAGGTTGCAACCGAGCAATTTGTTTAAGTTTTGATTCAATTGATAACTTTGAGCATTTTGTCTCTCTATTTGAAACGAGTTTAAAAGTTCAACAAGGAAATTGATATCCAGACAAACAAAAAAACATCCGAAATTCCTCACCATATGGCTGACTAATGACTTTCGATGTTTTTTTCTTTGTCGAAAAAATATACCAAAACAATTCCGACAAAAACCAAAAGAAAGAAAGAAAAGAAACAAAAATCAGCAGACAATTGTCTGCCATATTTTGGAGCAATCAATGCCGAGCATTTGCCAAGATGATTGCTCCAAACTTATGGATTTTAATGTTCTGACACGTTGTTGCTGCTGCAGATGATGATGATGATGATCATGTCGATAACGATGATAATAGTGCAAAAATATAATATGAGAGACATAATAATGCGAGAAATGTGAGATGATTCAAACGAAAAAAAAATATTTAGTTCAACATTTTACACAAAAACTACTCTACATGTGTTAGAAATTCCCACGACGACTGAATGTGCAGCGAGAATAAATTTAAAAGACAAAAGAGAATAACGAAAAGAAAAAAGAACTTACGATAAAGGAATATATTATATGGAGAAACAGGTAAACGAGAGATGACGACGTGTTTTGTTCTTAATACATCGGTTTGGTTTTGTGATTGCCGAGCAGTGAAATTATATGTTCAAAAGGGAAGTGAAGAAGAGTCTATCACGATCATTTATAAAAGTCGATCAAAACGGGTTTTACTTCAAACAAGTTGAATCCTTATACAAAAAAAATCATTCTAGGCTAGATTTCACACATTTTTTTATGTTGTGACTTCAAAAAGTGATGAAACCGCAGTTACTCATATTTCACTCAAAATTCGAGGAAAAGCTTTTGTCGGTAATTTGTTCCCAGAAACTTTTAGATAATTTTTGTTTTGATAAGCGACCAACCGATCGTTGAACAGTGGCGACGAGAGCGACATAAAACCGTTGGTTGAATGAATGAAAAATAAACAAAAAGTTGTTTGCGAGAAACAAAGAAAGGCACTTTTTCTTACATCATGACGCGACAACATTCATAATCTTGTGCAAGATGGGAGCACAGACAAGAGAAGCCAATTCAAATAACAACAACAAAAAAATAATAATCCATAACCTTGTTTCAAGTAATAGAGAAATGTTGACTATGTCGAGTGACTTCTATTCGAGCATATTGTCTCTCGGTCGTTGTTTTGTCAACAAAAATGATGTAAATGCGAGATAAAACTATTATTACCGCAGGTGACATTCATGGTGCGATTACAAAGTGTCACCGCATCTTACGTGCGCCATTTAAATGCATACGGTGTTCCAAATGATTTTATTGCGGGATATCAGCAAGTGTGTTAGACTTGCCCAATGAGTCGATGAGGAAAGGAATTTTACTTTGTATAGTTTGAAAATTGTTTTTAAATTTTAATTTTATTCATGAATTTAAATTAATTTAATATATTATTTAATTATTAAATTTATTTTAAAATTTAAATAAAAATTTAATTTAATATACATTTAAATTTTAAAAAATTTTTCATAAATTTTAAGAAAAATTTAATTTAATTAAATTTAAATTTATTTAATATTTTATTTAATTTTTTAACTTAAATAAAAATGTAATCAAATTTATTTTAAATTTTAATTAGTTATTTTTTTCTAAATTTAAAATAATTATTTGATTTAATTTTATTTAAATTAAATTTTTTATTTAATTTTTATCAAAATTTTCTAAAAAAAATTATTAATTAAAAATTATTTTTAAACAATTTTTTTTTAGAAAAAAAAAATATTTTGATCTATTTTTTGAGTCAATATATCATAATTTAATTTTTTCTAAATTAAAAACAATTTAAATGTATTAAAATTTTCAGTTTAAGATAAAAAAAATTATTTTAAATGCAAAATTTATTTTTTTTAAATAAATTTTTATGAGTTTTAATTTGATTTTATTTTCAAGAAAAATAATTTTTAATTAAAAACCCAAAATTTTCTTAAATTAAATTTTAATTAAAACTTTACTTATTTAAAAATTTAATTTTTATTTATTAAAAAAAAATTTTAGTATATTTTATTTTGAATTTAAATTGTATTAAAATCTAAGAAATAAAAAATATATGAAAAAAAAAATTTAAAATATTTTTTTTATTTATTTTTTAAATTAGAAAAAATAAAAATTTTATAAAAAAATTGTGTTAAAAGCTTGGGTTAAAACAAAAAAAAATTAATTAAAATTTTTGATTTTTTAAGATTTTTAATTTAATTTTTTTTTTATTTATTAATTTTTTAGGAACTTTTGGTTAAAATTCATTAATTTAGCAACAAAAGAAGCTGAATTCCCTATTTTTCGATCCAAAGGACACGCCATTGATGATACTTGCTCCGAAACAGCTTTGATGCTCAGAAGTGAATGGAAAAAGGGTGTCTCCCCATATAAATAAATAGATGTTATGATGATTGAGAATATTGCCATCGCTTTCTCCTACAATGCTTCGGAACATATCAAAACGTAAGTGATAGTAAACGTAAACAAAATAAGAGGCAAAATCCACTTATTTCGATGGTTTTGCATGACAATTGATATTTTAATAAGGTATGCACCATGAAATAATAACAAGGAACTCGACAGTCAACGACAAGTGCGACTGAAGAAGAGAATTATATTTGTGGTTAATTAGATTATATAAGGAAATTATTATCTCCTTTTGTTATGTGAGGTGCATGTTTGTTCTTATAATGGTCATTGTCAACGCGTACAATAAAATAATATTATTGGTGTGTCGTTTTGTTCGTAGAAAATGACAAGTAGATGACAATGAGCTTTACGTGCTTTATGCTGTGTCGTTGTTGTTGAAGAAGCGATGAGCCGCATGATATTTATTGTTCGATCACCTTATTAGAGACACTTGAACATGTAAATTTCCGTTTATTTTGGATGATAATCGAATTACCGGCTTGTTTGTGTTTTACGCTTGAATATTAATTTTAATTTGCTTTGTTGTAATTATTGACAGAAAGAGGATTAACGAAGCCATAAAAATACTTGAAAACAATTTGAAGAGAAAAATTCTGTCTGGACCAGAAAATATTGTCTCGTAATATTTAAACGTCAACTTTCATGTAACAACGAAACGGCAGTAAATTATCAGGCTTGACCCCTACTGAGCTGTGTGAGACTACAATTTCATTATTATTATTATTATGCATGTAAGTATAAACCGCAATCAGTCTTGCCCAATGTAATAATTTATTTAACCTGCTTTTGATTGCTGATAAAAAAAATATTTTTTAAAATAAAAAAAAAGTAATTTGATATTTGTGCAGACTGTGAAAAATTTAAGTTTCTCAAGATATTTAAAAAAATAAATTTATTAAAATTATTTTTTTTTTCAAAATAAAAATATTTATTTTAATTCAATTTATTTTTAGTAATTAATTATTTAATTGATGAATTAATTTTTTTATTATTCATTTATTTTTCAAATTTAAATTTAAAAAATTAAAATAGAAAAATATAATTAAAAAAATAATTTATAAATTAATTAATTATTTGTTTAAATTAATTTTTAAAATAAAACATATTTTTTTAAATTGATTTATTTTTTAAAAAATAATTATTATTTATTTTAATTTAATATTTTTAAATTAAAAAAAAATAATTTATTTATTAATAATAAAACATAAATTAAATAAATATTTTTTTTAATTTATTATTTTATTTTTTTATTTTATTTTATTATTTTTTTATTTATTTTTTTTAATAATAAAAATTTAAAAATTTTATTTTAATTAATTAAATTAATTATTCCAATTAATTCAAACCAAGCAAAAAATTTTAAATTTAAATTTTAACTCATAGCGAGACACAAATTTCTCACAAACAAGCGAACAAGTGCATTTAAAAAAAAATCAACAAATAATTTATTATTTGACAATAAATTCACTGGATACTGCATTTTTTTCGGTTTTGTTTCCAGGTTGCTTTAATAAACAAAAAAAAATATTATAAATATTTTAAAGGTATTTTTTTCTCCTAACGACATATTATCATGTGATTATGATATCATGATAGCACGACTTCAACTAGAGGCTGCTGCGGTGCCTGGTTAAGTAGATCTAATATAAAAATTTATAGTTATTTAAACACGTCGTATAACGAGTCTTTTGTTAGTTTTTTTTTTTTTTTGCTTCTGAATAGTTGGTCTATCGCACCGGAGAAGCAGGAATAAAGAAGAAACATAATTTTATTTATCACACACTATAGATTGCCCGACAACATACATCATCGTCGTTGTCGTCTTAGCGCTGCAAATGGAGAGAAGATAGTAGAATCGGGCGACAATGAATTTCACTTCAGAGAGCCATATACCATAAAGCACGTTCTTAATTTTTATTAGTGTTGAGATGATGTTGTGTGCTTATAAGGGAATTTTTGTGAGGCATCTTGTTGTACATTTTATGACGGAGATAAATATTCCATTAAAAAAAATATAGTTTGTGGTGATTTTTGATGAGGTAAGTGTTTTTTTAATAAAAAAAAATTATTTAAGCGAAAAATAGAGCATTTAACAAAATTTTAATCAAATAAAAAATTGAATTAAATAAATAAATTTTATTTATGAATAATTATTAATTAAATTAATTTAAAATATTTAATTTAAAAAAAAAAAATTTTATTATTTTTTAAAATAATTATTTTTAAATTAAATATTATTTATTTTTAAAAATAAATTATTTTAAATAAAATAATAAAAAAATTAATTAAATAAAAAAATATTTTAATTTAATAAAATATTTAAGATAAATAATTAAACTAAAATTGAATTAAATTATTTTAATTAATTAAAAATAAAAATATTAAAAAAATAATTTAAATTAATAAATATTTTTTTTTATTAAATAAATATTTTAATAATTTTTTCATAATTTTTTTTTAAATATTTTTATTAAATTAAAATTAATTTTTATTCAATAATATTTATTAAATTTAATATTTAAAAATTATATTTGATCAAGCAAAAGTGAATAATTTAACAAAAGAAAAAATGAGAAAAAAACAAAAGCGCATAATAAAAATAATAATAAAGAAAATATGGCTTCCTTTTCACCTCATAATATATATTTTTACGTTTTATCATGATTATGTTCTTGAAATATGATCTACATTACAACAACAATAATAATAAAGAAGAAGACATTTTGAGCATGGATGAACTCAACTCTCCTTCAGTGCTCTTTTTTCTCCATGCATTATTGTGCAAAAAATGTCTTTTCAACGCAAAAAAGCATTAA
The DNA here is from genome assembly GCF_036172545.1 of Culicoides brevitarsis. NCBI lineage: Eukaryota > Metazoa > Arthropoda > Insecta > Diptera > Ceratopogonidae > Culicoides > Culicoides brevitarsis. The sequence continues at coordinate 41,067,823 of NC_087085.1, read as the reverse complement.
CAACAACAACAACATAAAAACGTCCATGATGCATAAAATTTTACTGTTTGCTACTATCATTTTATTACATTGACGAGCAAAAAAAAAAGTTTGAGTGCACAACAAAAGCAAAAAGTAATAATTGATTCGCAGAAAAAATGACATAACTCGCCGTCCTGCGCCTCTCGTCATCAACAAAGGATCGATTACCTCGCCTTCGAGACATAATTTGCATCGAAAAAATCACTTCCGAAGAAATATTCGCCAAACCGAGTGTCTGAGAGATCTAACGGGATTTCTCGCAGAAGAAAAAAAAATAATTAGTGTCAGCAAACTTAGTCAAGTCGAGACAAATTTGGTTATTTTATTACAAGTTCTGTCTGTGGCAACGGAGATAACGCACCGAAGACGAAGAAAAAACTGAACTTGAACTTGATGCACACACGCAACATAACACAAAACGTGAAACAATTATGGTGTGTGAATACAAAATAATAATAAAATAATATAAAAGGAAATTTTAAACCTGTTTTCTACGCGATGTTGAGAGGCAGCGGTGCGTTAGTTAGCGAGTTTATAATGATGCTAAAAATAATGAGTGAGTGAGAAACTTCATCGAGATGGATGTTGTTGATGCTGATGAATGTAAGATAAAGAGTGAGTTAGATTGACGCATGAACACTTTCGCGAGTGTTTAATTAAACTAATTTTGACGTGAATTATATTTTATATGCGTTTTGCGGATTGCATGACACTAATTGTGTGCTTTCCTTTTCATTTTAGTTTTTTTTTAGATTTTTGTTTTTTTAATTTCAAAAAATAATTTTTGAATAAAATTTATTTAAATTTATATTTAATTATTTTTAATAAAATTTTATTTATTTATTTTTGTTTTTATTAAATTAATTAAAAAAATATTATTTTAAAAAAAAAACATTAAATTTTCATCAATAGAAAATTTAAAAAAAAATGTTTTTTTTTAAATTATTAAAATCAATAATTTTTTTGTTAATGATTTTTTTTTATTTTATTAAAAAATATTTATTTTAATTTTTTTTTATTTTATTTATTTATTTTTTTGTTAAATTAATATTAAAATTAATTAATTAATTATTGTTAAATTAATTTTTAATTTTTTTTTTATTTTTTTCATAATTTATTTTTTAAATATTTATTTATTTATTAATTATTTTATAAATATTTTTATTTTAATTTAATTTCTCAATTTAATTGAATGGCAATTTTTTCCTTTCCAATTCCTTTTTAGTTCGCTTTTTTGCTATTTTTTTTATTAATTTTTTTTAAAATAATTTTAACAAACAAAAGTCTATAAAAGAATTTAACATCATTTATATCACATAGTAAAATTTTTATGCTTTTCATTACGCCAGATGCCTCTAAGATCTGTTTTATGATTTTGGTTTTGTTGCGATGTTATTACCTATATTTATTTTGAAATAATAATATAAGAGTAATGCAAAGCTCTGCACTAAAAAATATTATGAATATTGTTTTGTGACCATCCATTTCCAATTATAAAGCTGTTAAATTTGTCATTCAATTTCATTTCATTTTATTTCACGAGTTTATAAACTTTGTAAGATAGTCGTAAATGAAACCCGTACAAAAAGTTTAAAAAACATTAAATCAAGAGAGTCGTAAAATTAACGAGATTTTCTGATTAAAACAGATTTCAATCTGATTCTTGTGGGAAAATGTCGTTGTTTTGTTGGAAAGATAGCGAAAAAAATAGTGACTTGACATTTTATTTGGAATGAGATAGCATGGAGGTCAAGATGTGACAAGGTTATTGATCTTTGATTCAAAAAATAATTAATTTATTCTAACATCCTTAAAAAAATTTAAGCAATTTTTGACCAATTAAGTTTTCAAAATTTATTTAAAAAATTAATAAAAAATTCAAAATATATTTTTTAAAATTTAATTAGTCGATTTTTGTTCACAATTTGATTCATTGGGTGCTAAATTAACACATTATTGAAGGAAAAAATAATTTAACATTTTTTTTATTTATTAAAAATTTTTACTTTTATTCTGAAAAAAATATTAAAATATAAAAATCAATTTATACTAAAATAAATTTAAAAAAAATTATTTAATTTAAAAAATAATAATAAAAAAAAATAAATTTAATTAACAAAAATATTAATTTTATAATTAATTTAGAAAAAAATAAAATTAAATTAATTAATTTTAAAAAAAATAAAATAAATTAATTAATTTAATAATTTTACATCAAAAATTGAAAAAAAAACTTGTTTTTACGATGGCAAAAATTAAACCGACACAAATTGATAACAAATTACTCATTTATTCTACTTTTTTTGCAATAACTACATCTAATGAATTATTTTCATGTTACTAAAAACCAATAAAATCCATGAAATAATAGCGCAGTAAATTAACTGATAATTACAGAAATTTCTCTCTCTCTTGCAGTTTGAAATACTCGCCGAAACATTTTACGAAACAATTTTAATATCACAAAATTACTGATGATTTCCTTGTTTAACAACGCGCATTAACGAACATTATAAAATTGCATTAATGCGAGAGAGCGATTTGCATGGCAAGCAAGGCATCAGCAGACGACGAAGAAACAAGAAGAAAAAAAATGAGAAAAAATTGCAATATTTTTTAAAGAGCCCATTAAAAATGCAAGAATGTCGTTGTTCTGTGCTATTATGATCATCGCTGTCGTCGTCGTCGTATTTTTTATATACATATTTATCATTATTATTATAAATAATAAACATTTACAATGAAGAAAAGTTGCGACAAGAGATTGTGGACAAGAATAGTTACTCTTGAAAATTAATTAAGTATAGATAATGTAATTGATAATTGTGACAAACGTCAAGGCAGAAAGAGGTCCGTTAACAGAGCAATTTGTAGGGAAAACACTTGACAGTCCTTTATCTCGAGAGAGGACACCTTTTTTCAAGTGTTCGGCTCTCGAAACAGTGATTGACAAACGAGACAACGACGAAAATTGCGAAACGTGCCTTTTCTTGTTGTTTTTTTTCTCCTTTAAATATGGTAATCACGCACTTTTATTTCCATATTTGGAACGGTTGTTGACACTTTTTTCTGTATTTTTAACAGTAGCGGATTTATTAAAAGGTTTCTGGCAACAAAAAGAAACAAATTTCTCAAAAATAAAAAAAAAAATTAAAAAAATTATTCCAATTAATTCAAACCAAGCAATGATTGAATAATTATCAAGACAGCTAAAATTTTAAAGTAAAAATAATAATATTTTTATTAAATAATAAAATTTAATGAAATAATAAAAAAAAATGTTTTTAAATAAATTTTTATATTGAATTAAAAATATTTAATTTTTTTTTATTAATTAATAAAAATTAAAATTATTTATTTGATTAATAGAATATTTTATAAAAAAAATTAATTAAAAAAAAAAAAAATTATCAAAAAAAAATTAAATTCAAAAAAAAATTATTTAAATTAAAAAAAACTTGATTAATTCAATAAATAAATTAAAAATTAAATAATTCAATTAAAAATAATTAAATTGAAAAAAAAATTACAAAATATTAAAAAATTAAATTTAAAAGAAAAATTGAATTAAAATTAATTTTTCTTATAAATTAAAATATTTTTTTCTAAATTTTTTAATTTAATTAAAAATAAAAAGAAACATTTAAAAAATATTTAAAAAAAATCACAGGAAAAATTAAAATAAATAATTTAATTTTCCTTATGAATTAAAATTAATTTTTCTTAAAAAATTAAAATCTCAATTTTAAACCCGTCTCTGATCAAAGAAACTCCTTGTTACTTGAACTTCTTATAAATGCTCCAAAAATTATACGAAAATCGGAAATTGCCGCTCCAAATCGGTAAATATACTGTTTCCCTTTTGTCTGGCTCGTCTCATTTGCATAACATGCCGAAAAAAATGCCAAAATACGTGAAATACTTCCCACATTACATTACTCATTCACTCGACTCCGTCATGAGAGAGAACTCGGTTTTGTTTGCTACGTATTTATAATAATTTTAATGAGCAAACATGCAAATAATAAAACACACGTCTTTTGCATACGAAATGAGGTAGGTGTCTGTAGTGTGGCACGAAGTTGACCGGAATCGTAAAAGTACATATTTAGTCAATCAAATGAGTAATATTTGTCTGTCACAGAGGTGACTTAACATTATGAAATTTTTTTGAAATTTTTTTTAGATTTTGTTTTTTTAATAAATTTTTAAAAATAAAAAAAAATATTTTTTTTAATTTCAAATAAATTTTTTTAAAATAAATGATTCTTTAAAATTTTAAATAATATTTTTAAAAATAAAAAAAATAATTTTTAAAAAATAAAAAAATATTATTTTATAAATATTTAATTTATTTCATTTTATTCTGATTTATACTGAAAAGAAAAATACTTTTATTTATTTATCAATTTATACATCATTGATAAAAAAAAATTATAGTAGAATATTTACTTATGGGAGCGTCGTTGACCTGTTTGAAAAAAAATTTCAAGTCACACAAAATTTATTATGATTATTATTGGGACATTGACTGCATGGATAAACCTCGAGTCTTATCAAGCTCTTCATAAAAAAAATAATTTTAAACATTCATTTCCCATTCATCCGATTCCATATTCCCGATTCATGGGAAATAAAATATATTTTTTATGCGTTTTTTTATGATTTTGATCCAATATTGTCTATCAAAAGGCACAAAAACCGTCAAACAAGATATTAATGTAGTGAACTGGTGCAACTACTTTGCCAGAGAGCGAATTCGTACAATCATCAGATAATATTGTACATATGAATAAACAAACATGTGGTAACCAAATTTTTTTTATGTTTATTTTTTTTTTATTTTTTGGAATGGTCTCTTTTTTGGTACACACATTTTATTTTTGTTTTATTATTTTTTATTATTATTGTACAAATGTGACATGCACGAACAAAAAATTGAGTGATCACTTGCAAATTTTTTTTTTGTTTGTGACAACTTGCTTTAAAATGTTTTTTTTTTATTTTTTTAGCAATTTGTTAATTTTATTTTTGTACTTGTAAGACAAGCTTTACATGAAAAAGCGTGGGATGACACCTGTAAAAATTTTTAAATTTAACATTTTCCGAGAACTTTCACGTGATGAGTCACAAAATGCCACCAAAATCGTTTTTTTTATATTTTTATGTTCAATTCTTATGATTTTTTTTTTTTTTTGCTACCGAAGTAATTTCAGGATTTTTAATAATTACTTTTTTTTTTAAATAAATTAAATTAATTATTTAAAAAAATTAAATAAAAAAATTTAAATTAAAAAATTAAATTTTAATATAATAAAAAAAAATTCAAAATGAAAAAAATTCATAAAAAATTGAATATAATAAAAAATAAATATAAAAAAAATTTAATAATAAATAATAATTTAAATAAAAATAAATGATTCATTCAAATTTTAATTATATTTAAAAAAAAATTAATAAAATAAAAATTCAAATTAAAAAAATAAATAAATTTGAATTAAAAAAAAAATAATTTTAAATTAAAAAAATAAATAATTTTAATTAAAAAATGTAAATTAAATTAAATAAAAAAAAAATTATTTTAATAAAATAAAATAAAATAAAATTCATAAAAAATTTAAAATTAAAAAAATAATTTAAAAAAAAAAAATAAAAATCAAATTAAAATTAAATTAAATTAAAAAAAATAAAACTAAACATTTTCCGAGAACTTTCACGTGATGAGTCACAAAATGCCACCAAAACCGTTTTTTTTATTTTTTTATGTTCATTTCTCACGATTTTTCTGCTACCGAAGCAATTTCAGGAATCTTAATAAATATTTTAATGTCCTCTTTGTTCGTCTTAACGATTTTCGGATATTTCAGGTTAAATATTTTTTTACGACAGACAGATAAAATTATTATTTTTATTTTAAATTTATTTAATTATGGGAATTTAGAAAATTAGTGCATTAAAAAAAAAACATAAAAAATAGAAAGGGAGACGAAGTAACACATAAATGTTAAAATTATTTACCGCAAACGACCCCTTTGATGTGCATTTGTTGTGCAAATCAAACAAAACCACACACAAAAAGGACCACCCAAAGATCAACCTTGTAATTCAATTACTCACAAAAAGCTCGCTTGACCAAGCAAACAAATGAAATTGATGAAAAAAAATAAATATCTCTCAACAGATAATCAAATATTAAAAAAATATAATAATCAGCTTGTCAAAAAACGCCTACGTAACACGAAAAAAAAAATAAATTTATTATTATGATTAAGATTCAGTAGCGATTTTTTTTTCAATCAAATTTAAATGAAAGCGATTAAAAGAGAATTAAAAGCAAACAAATTGCTCGCGATAATTTTTATACCTCGCAGCGAATTAGATATATCATTGTAGCAACTAAATAATAATAAAAATTAACATTTTTTGATTAATCGCACACACGCAAAATCCGAACAAAAAAAATTTCAGACGACTTTTTTTCGGGTAATTGGCGTGTTTGTATATTATTAGCAAAAACATTTCACTCGCAATAAAATATTCCGTATGGAATTTCGTGAATGTTATCATGATTGTTGTTAAAGATGTCGTCGTCGGAATGTGTAGACTTCGACACCGTTTAACTACAAATATGACACATTTCGAGATAAGGTCTGTTCAAATATTGAATCAGTTGTCGAATGTGTCGTGTCAAGTGAGCGCCACGAAATTTTCCTTATCAGGTGCTTGCTTGACTGATTGTTATGACATAACGCGTTGTCATCACCGGAAGTCAAAAAAAAATTTGTTATCTTAATTCCTTCCTTCTTTTTTTATTTTTAAAGAAAAAACAAGAAATTGCTTTAAAAATAAAAAAAAAAAATTGGAGAAACGGCGCTCATGTCCTTTTTTACACATGTTTGTCATAAACACAAAAAAAAATTGAAAGAAGAACCAGGTCAGGTCAAATTTTCATATTTTTACACTGCGTGAGAACTTCTTACATTTGCAAATGAACAACAAGGGAAAGAAAAACATGTTTTTTTGAATATTCAAATTTTTAATGAGATTGTCAATGTAGAAATTTATGTTGGCATTACATGAGAAACGAATGCTACTTAAATTATATTTTTTTGCAAGTTTGTGCACGTTCATGCATAAAAAAAGAGACTACTATTATATTTTTCTGAGAACAGTTGTTACGTTCTTTTATTTTCTTCCCTGTGTAGATGTTTATTGCGGAGAGTCCTTCGAAATGTGCAACGATGCAAAAGGACATTAGCTTAATACGGTTGATATAAAAAAAATATAAAGTTGCTTTTTAACTTTTAGGATTTTTTATTCAGTGAAAATCCTCTTGTGATTTATATGAAAATGCTTTTACTCGGGAGGAGATTTATTTTTTAACAAAAGGAATTAATTTAAGGTTTTTTTTCGTAATTTAAAAAAAAAATTATTATTCAAGACTTAAAAATAAAAAGTGAATATTTAATTATTTATTATTTTATTAATTAAATTGAAATTATTTTATAAAAAATATTTTTAATTTTAATTTTGGCATTTTTTTAATTTAGGAATTTAAAATAATTAAATAACTTTTATTTTTAACAAAATTTATAAAAAATTTTTAAATATTATTTATTGAATTTTTTTATGATTTTTAATGTAAATAATATGAAAAAAATAGTTTTTTATTTAAAAAAAAATATTTTATTCATTTTTTTTTACATGTACTTATTATTTGATGAAAAATTTTTTTAAATTTTATTTGTCAAAATGTTATTTATTAAAATTAATTTTAAATCAGCTAAAAATTTTTTAAAAGTTTTTTTTTGATATTTTTATTAAAATAATTATTTTAAAAATAATGAATAAAAGTTTTTTATTTATTTTTATCTTATTTTATTTATTTATTTATTATATTTTATTTTTTTTTATTTATTATTTTTTTTTTTTTGAAAAAATATTTTTTGTATTTGTCGAAATTTTATTCGTTTTTCTAATTTTAAAATTAATATAAATAAAAAAATTTTTATTAATTTAAAAAAAAATAATAAATATTTTTTTTATATATTTTTGGTTAAAATAATATAAAAATTATTTTTTTAATTATTTGAGAATTTTTTTAAAATTCTATTAATTTTAGAATTTTTGATTTTTTTTTAATTAAAATATTTTAAAAAATTTAGAATTTTAGTGAAGAACCTACCTAATACACTTAGACTTAATCCACTTCCCGGTCTTCCATTATGTAACTTTTGTTGCAAATAATAATTGCTATTAATATTCGTTCCTGTCTTTGTTTTTTGTTGCACTTCATGCGATGATGACGATGGCATTTTTATACTTTTTTTTATTTTTATTTTTACTTCAGAGCATATTGAACACAATAAAACTTAATTTTCATGAAACCAGAGGCTTGTTCGTAACATCTTTACCATTCACTGAATATTTAATCAACTGTAACATTGATCTCTGTTGATTTATTTGTTTTGTTTTGCTCTGCGAACAATATCGAGAGTTCATTTGAATGACAATCATTGAATTGTGTAACACCGCTCCGGATCGATATTCCTCTGTTTTTACATTCTATTTATTCCCAAAGTCAATCGAACATAATTATTACAATTTTTAGTCTACTTCACTACACGAACATTTCATAATAAAATAATATGCATACAATCAATTGCATGTTTTACATCTATTTGTCATGTATTGAGTGTTATCATCACCAAAGGTTGTGTGTTTTTGTATTGTCTTAACATTGCATGTGTTCACAACTTATTTTTTTTTTAATATTTTAGTTTAGTATTTTATTGAACCTGTAATGATATGTAAATTTAGAAAATAAATACGATACAAGATGTCTTTATTACCGAAGTATTAGACATTTTTTTTTTATGTAAATCATCATCATCATCATCTTCAACAGAAGCTTTTCATCGCGCACAAAACAGACACTAAACAGAAAAAAATATATAAAAAATACGAGGTCGGCATAAAAAAATTATAGAAGATAAAAAATTATATGTTATATTGAAGTAGCCCCCAAAATACATAAAATAACTTTTTTTATTATCAAACATATAGAATACAAAAATAAAGAAAAATAAAATATAAACCAGTTAGAAAAGTTCTTTGCTACTTCTTTTGAAATTTTGTCTTAAATAAATGAGAAATTTTTTTATTATTAAATATAAATTATTTTTGCAAATTTTATTTAAAATCCTCTGAACGAGACTTATGAAAAAAAAAAAGATTGACTAACTTTTTAGTTTTTTTAAAGAAATAAATATCTGTTTAAAAAAAAACAAATTTTATTTATTAATTTATAAAAAAAATTATCTATTAAATTTATTTTAATTTTAATTTAATATTTTTTTAATAAACTAATTATTTATTTAATTTTTAAAAGCTTATTTAAAATATATAAAAATTTGAAATTAATAAAAATTAATTTAAAAAAAAATAATTTAATAAAAAACAGAACTTGGAACTGAAGACTAAAATAAAATATTTTTTTTAATAAAATATAATTTATTAATAATAAATAATTAAATAAAAAAATCTTAAATGGGTAAGATAATAAAAAAAAATTAATTTTATAATTAATAAAAAAATATTTTTAATTTTATTATTATTAATAAAATGAGAAATAAAGAGAAAAATATTGAATAATTTTTTTTGTAAATAAATAATTCAATTAATAAATAAATAAAATTTTTTAAAATTATTTATAATAAAAAAGAACCAATTATATAATTATTAATTTAATAATAATTATTATAATAATATTATTTAAACATTAAATAATTCAATACAAATTTTTTAATAAATACACAAAAAATCATGGTATTGAATAATAATTTTTAACATGTGCCAATAAATAATTTATTTATGCGTTTCAGGTTCTAGCCATTAAAATATTATAATTATATTTTTTTTTATTTTAAATAAAATTCCATAAAAGATATTTTAATTAACAAAGCTGGGTAGATTTTTCGCAAAAATTATTTTTAAAAATTTTTTTCAAATGATGATGATGATCAACATGTCCAACTCATATCGTTTTATCACAAAACATATCACTCACTTTTATTACTTTTTATTCATTCACACCTAATCCATGTTCGGTTATATTTTATATTCCATTATATATATTTATTTATTAATATTATATTAAATTTTATTTTAAAACACGAACATTTATATACAATTTTTTTTATATATTTTTTCAGTACCGCTCTACATTTGGCTGATACTGATCCAATCAATTAGATACATTAAATTGCAATAAATATTAAATTATTCCATTTATGGTTGCTATCAACACTATTTTATTGCATTTATCCGTATTTTTCCTCCGTATGCAGCCAGTAAGCGGAATAATAATAATAATTGAGTAAATATGGTTTTTCACAAATATAATTATTTTTTATTATTATCAATTCAGATGAACGTGTGTCATGTTATAATTGCATAAAAATTAATCCAGACGTTGTTTTTTGCTTGTTTTATTATTTTTAATTCACATAAATGGGCAGTATTATTAGAGATTGATTGAAAAGTGATTATTTTATTGCAATTTCTTTCATAAATATTTTATTTTAGTTAACACACTTATTTTTTTTATTTTATTTATTACTAAAGTTGTATTTATTTATTATTTATGGGATGGCTTATCTTTTGTTTTAATCACTTTTATATTAAAAACACGTTAGAAAATTTTTATTTTTTTTTTTTTTAATAATTTTATGTTATATAAAAATTTAAATTAATTTTCTAATTTTTTTCTATTACTTCCTTTTAAGAGTAATAATGATAAAAATTAATCTTTCGTTTAGTTTTTTATTAAAATTCACTTTTAAGCCACGCGAAATATGGTTAAGTAAGTGCGCATGGTCTCAACGTAAAACACCGACTGACTATGATACGTTATTATTATTTGTTTTGATACTTTTTGTAAAGCATTCTCAGTTACTTCATTCATAACAAGTTATTTAAAGTTGTTCATTTCCGTTCATTTTTGTTCATTTTTCGGAAATTATTTTTTTTTGCATTGGGATTTTGTCGGAAATTATTTTTTGTAACTGGGGTTGAGTGGCATGAGTGACTCTGAGTTACTGTGAGTGACCATGAGTGAAAATGAATTTAACGGCTTAAGTAAACCAACACATGCGCATTGTATTCTGTTATTATTTCAATCTTAAAGTTAATTTTAATACATTGGGTCAATGCGATTTTTATGTGTATTTTTATATGATGCAAAGAAAAAAAACCGGTAAACAATGTCGATTATATTTGCATAAAAAAAATTGAAATCAGATGAGAGGAACTGGTTGCATTGTGCAGAAGTTCAAGAATTTTTCATTATTTAAATATTTTTATTTTTTTAGAGGAAGTTGAGGGCGTTACTGTTTCTCACGTAATATTTTTTATTTTATTTTTTTTTTTTGAATTAAAATTAATTTTTTTTTTTAATTTTATTTTTTTTTAATTTTATTTTTTTAAATTTTATTTTAATATTTTTTTAAATATATTTTTTATTGACTTAATTCAATTTATTTTTTAAAATAATTTTAAATATTTTTATTAATTTTAATTTTTTTTAATATTGTTTTTTATTTTTTTTATTTTTTTTTTTTTTTTTTAATTTTTTTAAAATATTTTTAAATATTTTTTTAATTTTTAATTTTTTTTATATTATTTTTTTTAATTATTTTTTTTTTAATATTTTTTAAATATTTTTTTATATTTTTTTTTCTGCGGAAAAAAAATTCACCTGCAGCTAAAAAGTCACCTCACATTTTTTTTTTAAATATATTTTTTTTATTATTATTTTTCACATAGTGATTGGACTTTGTCGTCAATCAATCAAGTTTCAAGTGTAGTTCACGTTTTTCGTCGATGAATGAAATCATGCGTGACATTGCACACGACGATTTAACCCCTTTGAAAAAAAAAAACATCTGCGAATACTTCTCGATCAAAAAATCTCCTGTGGTTGCTTTTTAATTTTTTATTTCACAAAAAAAAATAATAATCAATATTATTTTGTATTATAAAATGAAAAATCAAATAAGAACACTCGAGACAACCGTTATTTAATGTCAATTAATCAATGTGTGTGTTTTTATAAAAAAAAATATAAATATATATTATTAAATATAATACACATAAAATTTAATATGTTTAATTAACTCAACGCGCACGCTGGACAGAATAACTGCGACTTTATTTATTCTGTTAAATTTTTTGTAACTTTTTTTTAATCCGCAAAAAAACACGCTAAATGCATAACAGGAAAAAAATGAAGAAAAAACTTGAAATAAAACGTCAAAATACTCCAAAAGTTGCTACCATATTTTTTTTTAAATAAAATTAAAATTTATAATATGATTATTGCACGGTTTGCACACCATTTGTCGTTGAATTTGTACAATTTACAAGATTTACGTTGATTTTATTATGTTGTAAAATATTTATTTTTTTTAATGTGATTTTTCATGTAATTCGATAAGCTCATCAGACAGAGAAAAGTTTAATCAAAAAATTCGATTAAAACATAATTTTTATTTATTCGGCGCAATTATCGTGTTACTTTCCAGCTATCAATAAAATACAATTAAATCACGAAAAATTGTCAGTCCATGACATAATTTAGTTTTTAGAATTCATTTCGAACGCATTCATAAAATAAGTCATAACTGGCACATAATCTACATGAAATGCGCTCGACTCGAAATCACACAATAAATGACCAGATCATTGCACTCATCCCACGCTCCAATATTTTCAATCAATTCATTCACAATTTTATGCTCGATAATAATAATAATGTTAATAATATTGAAATATACATTTTTAATAATGTTGCATGCAAATAACTATCCTATCAATAACTGCTAAATATAGAGATATAATCATAAATTTTCGTTGCACACGCATTGATTTTTTTTTATTTTAGCTGTGAACCCAATTCGAGCATAATATAGAGATTTAAAATAATAATAATTAATATTGTGGAAGATTGGAGTTAGAAAATAATTTTGTCAATGCATGAATTAATATAATTTATTTAATAAATGGTTGAGATGCAGCTTTGATCGAATTTGTAACACGCAAAATTTTGGCATTAATTAGGGGTTTTTTTTAGCTTGTGGTGTCATTAGTTTTTAGTGTTATGAAAAATTGCACGCTATCATGATAATAATAATAATTATAGCTTGTGACATAAATAGAAGCCGTCATCATCGCAATTTTTTAATTAATTTTTTTTTTTGGTTCAATGTGTAATTTGGGATGATACAATTTTAATTTTTTTTATTAACTGAGGCAATATTTAAAAAAAAATAATAAATTTAAAAATTTTAATTAAAATTTAATTTAAAATTTTTTAATTAAAATAAAATTTAATATTTTTTTTATTAAAATTGAATTTGAGAAAATAAATTAAAAATATTAAATTTAATTTTTAATTAAAATATTAAAATTTTTAATTTTTTGTCCCAATGCAAATTTTTTCATAATTTTTAAAAAAATATTAAAAAAAATTTTTTGAAAAAAAAAATTTAAAATTTATTTTTTTGTTTTTGATATTTTTAGAATACTTTTTTTTTAAATATTCTTAAAATATTTTTTTTATTGTGTAAAATTCTTATCATCAAAAAATTTTATTCGATATTTAAAAGTCAAAATAGAGTTAATTTTTGTTTTTTGATTTCATATTTTGTAAATTTTTGAAACTTGAACATTTTTATTTTTTTTTTAAATCAAAATTAAAAAAAAAAATTAAATTAAAATTAAAATTTAAAAAAAAATAATTTTAAAAATTAAAAAAAAAAAATAAATTAAAATAATTCTAAATGTCAAATTTAAATTGAATTTTAAATTTATTTTATTTATTAAGATGCTTTTTTGAAAAAAACAATTTTTAAAAATTTAAATTTATTTTAAAAAAAATGTTAAAAAAAATTATTAAATTTTTTATTTTATTTCATTTAATAAATTAATAATTTTTTTAATTTTAATTTATAATTAATTAATTAATTAGGAATTAATTTTTAGTTTTGGAAACTAAATAATTTCAATAAATTTAATAAAATTCAAACATTTTTATTTTTTAACAAAATAATTTTTAATATTTGTAACGTGAAAAACTTTTGCTCATAGCTTTATGCAAATTTTATCGATTATTTCCTATTAAACTACATTTAAAACGTAATTTATCCGAAAAATTTCAATCAAAGTCAAATAAAATTTCGTCGGTCAATCGATAAATGCCTTCTAATTGCAATAATCTCTTTTTAATTGATTTTTCGTGATGTGATGCAGTAAATAACCGCTGCAACGTAATGTAATAAAATCCCGTTGATGAAACTCGTTTGTCACAACGCATCATAAATAAATCTATGCAGAGCTTTACTACAAAGTTGGTGCGAAGAGCGATAAGTTGTCCAAACAAGAAAACATTGAAAATTATAGTAAATCACTTGTCTATCGAGATTCTCGGGTTGCGATTAGATATCGAGTGCGTGCCTGTCTTTCATGCAAATAATTTAAATTTGTGTCGTCGTATGGACAAGTCCATCAATTACATCATCATAAAAGTTCTAAAGTGCTGTAATTATTGTTTCTTTATCACTTTTTCAGTCGCACAAACGAGTTATCGTGTCGAGTAAAGGCAGTAGCGATTCCAAGGCGATAATTTTTCTTGTTCTACGAGACTTTTTTTTTGTGAAAGACGGCGCCTAAAGGAACATTTACATCGCCAGGAAGAATATTTAATTAAACTTGTTCAGCGAAATTTCTACGAATATCTAGAAAAAAAAAATAAAAACAGAAGCAACTAGTTATCGATACCATTCGTCGTCGTCTTCCGTTTTACTTATTTTTTTTTCCTATCGTTCGAGAATCGAGCAAAGTAAACATCAGGTGATTTTGATGTATTTCATTCGATGCAATTGAACGTCCCACGACTTCCATCGACGAGACAACAGCGTCTCGCAAAAATTAACATCCATATCCAATTGATTCTTCGTCTATGTGCCATATACACCTCCAACATTTCAATTGATAGTAATAAATTAATTGATGTCAAGTTTAAAGACTTGATACCATTTATCCGATATGTACAGAGAGAGATATACAAATCAACCTACTGAGCACTATTTATATCTTCCTCATGAATCGCTTTTCTTTCATTGATTCGCATTTTATTTATTTATTTATACTTTTTTTTTCTCTAAATAAATAAATGCAATTTAATCGACAGTTTTTGAACTGATTTTGCTCTGGCTTGGCAAGGCAGACGACAAGTTGGAGTTTTGCTGAAGAAGGAATATCAGTAGAAGATGATCTACGGTGATCTTTACATTAAAAAATTGTCGAGAAATTAAAAATTTAAGCGCATTTTACACAATTTTCAATTTTTCTTTGACAAATAATTAAATCCCAATGCACATTTTAATGAAGTTCACAAATTTCAATTAAAAATTATTTTTCCCAATGCACATTTTAATGAAATTTCACAAATTTCAATTGAAAATTATTTTTCCCAATGCACATTTTAATGAAATTTCACAAATTTCAATAAAAATTTATTTTTCCCAATGCACATTTTGATGAAGTTCACAATTTTCAATAAAAAAAATTTTTTACCCAATGCACATTTTAATAAAATTTCAATAAAAAATTATTTTTCCCAATGCACATTTTAATGAAGTTCACAAATTTCAATAAAAAATTATTTTTCCCAATGCACATTTTAATGAAATTTCAAAAATTTCAATTGAAAATTATTTTTCCCAATGCACATTTTAATGAAATTTCACAAATTTCAATTGAAAATTATTTTTCCCAATGCACATTTTAATGAAATTTCAAAAATTTCAATTGAAAATTATTTTTCCCAATGCACATTTTAATGAAATTTCAAAAATTTCAATTGAAAATTATTTTTCCCAATGCACATTTTAATGAAGTTCACAAATTTCAATTGAAAATTATTTTTCCCAATGCACATTTTAATTAAATTTCACAAATTTCAGTTGAAAATAATTTTTCCCAATGCACATTTTAATAAAATTTCAATAAAAATTTAAATTTCCCAATGCACATTTTTAAGACAAAAATTTGAATTTAACACTTTTTCATAATTTTTTACATTTAAAATTCAAATGCCTTAACACAAATCCATAAAAATCCACATTTTTCGCGAAAAAAATTCTTCAAAATGCCTCAAAGTCCATTGCGCTATATCCATTTATTTATTCATTCATTCACAGAAAAATGCCAAATAAGGGCATGCCACGACAAGACAAGTACAGGTTGCTTTATTCCTCTCTCGATTTACGTCTATTTGTGTCTAAAGTAGGTGCATGCACTTAAAATGCAGAAATTCATCAGAAAATAATCCGATATATTAAATCGTCGTAATAACATGTTTCATGGAGTGAATATTGATGCATTAAACTTACCAAAAAACTGTATTTGATCGGTTCGGCGGACTCCGCCTTTATTCTTCCTTATCCACATTAATTAATGATTTTTTTGTTTTTTTGAGATGAATTCACGAAAAAATCGTATCAGTAGTCACTCCTCAATTTTTATTGTTTTATTTTTATCGGGTTTCAATCAAAAAAGACTAAATAAGAGATTATTCTTTTTTTTTTGCAATTTTTTAAATAATTACAGTCTTTGTAATTCTCTCAAATTTGTATGTTTTTTATGGGATTTTTCCTCCATAAAATTGGTTGGACACGAACTGTAACAGGTTTCATCGCAAAAAAAAATTATTTACATTTTAATTGAATGCGGGTCATAACATTTCACTTTTTACACTGCAATTTTGTTGTTGACGAAACACCAAAAAAAATATTTTTTAATCTTTTGCTTCAGTAATTGTATTTATTTATCACTAATTGATGGACTTTTAATGCCTTTTCCCCGAAAAAAATTTCTCCCGTTCGGTTTTAATGGTAATTTTTATTGCTTTTTATTAAAACAAATTGATTAATAACGAAAAACCCATCACTTCCGATCACATTTTAATCATACTCGAGCAATAATTTTAAATTATTTGCATTAAAATCATCAATCTAGATTGATTTTTGCTCGCATATAGGCCTCACTAACACACTTTTCCCTTTTTTTATTGCCATTTATTGTTATTTATGATTATCGGTGTCGTGTAAAAACGAAAAGTAAACTAAACTGACGCCACACCGTGTCGGGCTCTCGTCTCGACATCGGGAGTACATGACACATGTATAAACAATTTATTGATAAAAATAATAAAAATCGCAGAATCAGTTAAGAATTCTTTTATATTGCAAAAAAAGTAATTAAATTTTTTGCAATATTCAGGTCTCTAAAGTCGCAAATCCGCAAGAAGGTCGATTATCTGACAATGTATTTAATTCACTGCGCGTAACGAATGCCGATCGCTTACTAACCTTTAAAAAAATAGTGAATGAAACGACATGATTGAGCATGACTGTGACTGATAGAAAACTTATACAAACAAAACCCTCGAGTAGACACAATTCTTATCAGTTTTTTTGCTACGTAATTGGCGCACAGAGTCTTATCACGGATTCTTTAAATAACTCGTTCAGTTGGGGGTTTCAGGTATCAACATGTTGCAAATTGGCTTTTTTTTTATTGTGACATACTTAATTTTGAATTAATAGAAGTTTATATGGGGAGTTTTAGTTTCGCAAGTGTAAGAAATTCTAAAGATATGAAAATAAAATTAATTTAAAAAAAAAAAATTTTATTATTTTATTAAAAATATTAATTAATAATTAATTCAAAAATTATTAATTTAATTTTTCAATTAAAATAAAATTTATTAAAAATATTAACTTATATTTTTTTGAAATTAAATTAATTTTATTAATTATTTTTTTTTTCAATTAAATTAAGTTTTAAATTAATCAATTTAATTATATGTATTTTTTTTAATCTAAATTAATTAATTATTAAAAATTATTTTTTTAATTAAAATTTTAATTTTTTTATTAAATTAATTAAATAAAATTTTTAATAAATCAATTGAATTTTTTTAAAAAATCTTAATGAATTTAATTTAGTTAATTTGTTTAATATAAAAATATTTTTTTTTTATTTAATTGTTTTTTTATTTAATTTTTTTTAACTTAATTTAAATTAATAAAACTTTTATTTAAAAATTAATTTAATATTTTTATTATTAATTATTAATTAAAAAAAATAAATTTTAGGTTTAAAAAAAACATTAAAAAATAAAAAAAAAAATTTTGAAAATAAAAAAAAAATTAATTTCATAATAAAAAAAATGTCAAAAAAATTAAAAGAAATTTAAAAAAAAAATTGTTAAAATTAGTTATCGCATTAATTATTTATTAAATTAAAATAAATTAAATACTAAAAGAAATTTAAAATTATTTCAAACAAATATTTTTTTAGTAAAAAAAAATTAAAAATATAGAAATTAAAACACTTCACTATTTTTATTAAATTTTATAATAATTTCTATGTGAACAACTTTTAAAACTTAAATTAAATTTTTGTGGCTTTTGGTTTCTTTATATCCTCTTAAACTTTCTTTATTTTATTGAAAAGTTATAAAATTTATTAAAAAACTCATTCATATGAAAATAATTCTTATTTTTTTTTGTTTCTCGCTGAATAAATTAAATGCGAGAACAAAATTTTCTACAATCCAAAAAATTTGTTAGTAAGTGATAAGAATTTATTTTTAACAACTTTTTTGGTGACGAAACCTTTATTTATTTATGTTTTTTTTTCACGAAGGTCATTTTTTTCTATTTAATTGATTTTGTCTAAATTTTTCAATGGTAGCAAATTTTTTTTATGACTTCCGTTTTTTTTCTCATCGTCTCGCCATTTCAATTTGTTTCGTGCAAAAAAGGTAACGAAGGTAATTTATTGTTATTATTTTTTTTTTATTGGAAAATTTTCAAGAAATTAATGAAAACACTTTCGCCAATCAGTTTTAACAAAAAAAAAAAAAAAAAAAAAAAAATTGGCATTTTTCTATCGTTACAACAACAACATCATTAACGATATCTCAATCAAATAATCATCGGTCAAGCCGTATGTAGTAATAAACATAATAAATGAGCTACAAGATGAACAGTTACGGACTTACATCTGCGATAATATTGTTATTAAAATGTTTGTTGAAGAAAAAAAAAGTTATTTTTGCACTACAAGTACCTGCTTTAAAACGCATCAGATGCAAGCATAACTTTACATGACACAATACATGACATTCAATGATATATTGGCATGGATTTTGCCGTAAAGCCATAAAGCAACGATTTTTTTTTTGCCTTCTTAATTTATAAGATCATGAAAAAATCATAAAAAAAAGATCTCTCGTTGTAACAGTAAAAATTGTGATGCAATTTTATGGGCATCTCATCAAGAAATCGCGTCTTGAGAAAAATTTATATTGAAATAATCTGATGTTGCGGCAGAGGAAAAAAAAATATAAAAACATAAAGATTTATCGCTCAGATGCAAATTAAAGAGAAACCGAAAGTGAATTCAATTTCATGTTATGATACAAAAAAAAAATTATTGACTCAAATATAAATTAAAATCAATGATTCCATTAATTAGCGTCATCATAAATTGGCTGCCGATGAGAAAAAAATAATAAAAAAAAAATATTTTAAACGTGATCGATTATCACAACGCAGAAAAAACAAACACAGATCGTAATAATGAGATATTTATTGCAATTATTACTGCACTCGTTAAATATGTAAGGAACCATCAGCCAAATAAAAAAAATTTGATTCCGGAAAATGTCATTATTAACAATATTAATTATTTAAAATTTAAAAAGCAGATAACCCAAAAAAATAAATTGAAATGCTCTCATATGAGAAAAAAAGAGCAACATGCTTATTATTAATAAAATAAGGATAATTTTTTTTCTTTTTCCCTCGATAACAATCACGTTGTTGTTTTATTATTATATTATATAAAATATATTTTTACATTCACTTTCATTTAAATATTAATGGACAACAATTAAATTATCTTTGCTTTTATTTGCCTAAATAACCGTTATTACTTATTATTATTTTTTTTGTGGCATTAAGATGTGAAGTTCACATAAATAAAAATATTTTTTGAGTTCTTTTGCACAAGGGAGCCGTATAGTGTTCCATTAATGATGATGATTTTATCAACATATGAAGGGACTTTTGGATTTCATTAAAAAATTAAGTTTATTGCTTTTCACACGAAAATATTAATCTTTGAATCTTAAAAAAATATGAAAATTATTTTTGTTGAACTTGTAATTTTTAAAATTAAAAATTTAAATTAAATCAAAATTAAATAATTATTTTTTTTTAATATTTTTTAAAATTATAATTAATTAATTAATTAATTTAATTGACATTTATTTAAATATTTTTTAAAAATTATTTTTAATAAATTAAAATGTAATTTTGACACATATTTTTTTTAATTTTAAAAAGGATTTTGTGAGTTAAAAATTTTTACAATTTATACAATTTTTTATTTTTTATTAAAATTTTAAATTTAAAAAAACATTTTTTAATAAATAAATAAATAAAATTAAAAATTAATTTTCTTATTTTTTTTAAAAATAATTATCTTTAAAAATATTTTTTTTTATATATTAAAAATTTATCAATTAAATTTTTAAAAAAATAAATTTTATTATTAAAAAATTAATTTAAGTTTTAATTAATAATTTTATAATATTTATTTTTTTTATTAAATTTTTATTTATTTTATAAATTTAATAATTTTAAAAAAATTTTTTTAGTAATTAAAAATGAATTTATCAATAAAAATTGTTAAATTAATTATTAATAAATAATAGTAATAATTTGAAATTTTTTTTTTTAGTTTATTTTATTTATTTTTAATTATATTTTTTAAAAATTTTTAAATAATTAAAAAAATTAATTTAATAAATTATATTTTTTATGAAAAAAAATCAATTAATTGCATAAAGATTAATCAAAAATATTAAATATTTATTTTTAATTTATTAAATGAATTTTTTAAAATAATTTTTTCATCAAATTTAATTTTATTATAAATTTCTCATATGAATTGATTTTAATCAAAAAAAAATAAATAAAGATATTTTTGTTACAATTTCTCAAAAAATAAAATTCCATCACGTATCCTTAATTTATTCGCAAAGTACCCCAAATTATTCAATCATGTCGAATTTCTTAATTTTTTCTCTTTGCGTCTTAAATTATATTATGCTACACTCCTTAAAGTCCGAAACAAACAAATTAAAAAAAATGATTTAATTTATTGCAGTAATCAATGCTATCAAAAGAGTGCGTGATTTAACCAATAAAACGTGCACTGCAACAACAACGACAACGACGACGACATCGTCTCTGTCGCATGAAAACTGCAAATGTGCACTTTAATGCTGCGAACATGAAAAAAATTGTACAACAGACAAGTCTTATGCAAATATTTTCAGACAATTTTCTGTTCGTTTTTTTTTTGTATGATTGTCAAATAAAAGTCACAAAAATATATAAAAATTCGCAACAATGCACTTACCTTGATTCGCAATCTGTTGTATTTCAATCTCTTGACTCCTTTCATCCCACCATGTTACTCGATTTTTATCTGTTGTCGTCACTGCTGCGCCGCCTTTCTCGACAGAGGACATCAACGAATTAGGCTCAAATAGTGTGGAACTGTTCATCGAGCAGTCGTCTATGATTGAATTGGTCATTGAGATTGTGTGCAGTGTATTTTCGACACCGTACTCCGTCGTCTGTTGATCAACGCGGGCATTGAGGGAGCCATAACACGACGCTGTCATTATGTTTGGCGTCGTACTTTGCTCGGTCGTTAGCATTATTTGCATTGCATCAAGCTTTTTGCCATTATTCGTTGGAGCATCTCTCGGTTTTTTGTCATTTTTGCGAATTGTTGCATAAATTGCGATATCTGTTGACTGATTGTGATGCACGTCGGCCGTCACGGTATATTGCTGGATATTCTCGAGCGACTGGATATCGAGAATTGTCGATTCGTCGAGTGTCGTCATGTATTCGTCGGCATCTTCTGCCTCCCAATAACTCTTAATTTGACTTTCAGGCACTTCAGACATCTCAGGAGGCAACGACGAGTAATTTTCAGGTTCAATTAAATTCATCCATGGTTCGTACATTGACACGGGACGACGACGCGGATCATCGTACATCGACCCCAACACAAAACGAGGCACTTCTTGATCTACTTCGAAGGAATAATTCATGTTATCAACCCCATTTCCGGGCAAAGTCTCGTAAATTGGTGTCAATAACTTCTCCGTCGACTTATATTTATCCATAACTAAATTGGTTGCTAGCGGGAATCATCAAATAGGAACTAACGTTGATTGCAAGTCTGAAAAAAAAAAAATAAAAATATCAATTATTATTGAATTTCATCCATCAATCGTTCAACACGTTTTCGGAAGGAAGTCATTCTATTCTTGTTATATTTCCATTTTGCTGCCGAGATTTTCTGATAGATTGATCCCCCTACAGATTTTTCACTTCTTAATTATTTCGTTTTTATCTTCAACGAGAGAAAGAGAGAGTGACGTGTTGATTTAACAGGCGAGACATTTTCCACACCTTACTGAATGACGCGTCGCGTATGACAACAACGTGGTGTCTCTTTCACTGAATTGTGAAAAATTTACGTTTCGCAATTTTTTTTTGTCATATATTTAAAAATAATTATTTTAACTCAAAATTCCTAAAATTATTTTTTTAATAATTAATTATAATTTTTGCTAAATAATTTTTTTTTTATAATTTATTTTAAATTTTTTTATTTTCTTTTTTTTTTCGAAAAAATTCTTTTTTGTGCTACATACATATCATAAAAAAAACTTTATTATTTTTTTTTTAATTTTTCTATTCATTTAATTTTTCGATAAATTTTTTTTTAATAATTAAATATTTAAATTTTAATAATTTTTTTTTTTTTGCTGTCAATTTTTTAATTTTTTGATTTATTTTACATAGTTGAAAAAATTTTTTTTTTATTTTTTTCTTATTTAATATTTGTGCAAAAAAAAAAAATTTTTTATTAATAATTTTATAACTTTTAATTTTATTAATTTATATTTTTTTATTAAAATAAATATTTTTTTCATAATTTTTTTTTTATATGTTTGCCATAAAAATATAAAGATTGAATATAATTTTAGATAAAATTTTAAAAAATAAATTTTTAAATAAAATTAAATTTATTTTTTTTATTTAAAATTTATTTAAAAAAATATTTTAAATATTTTTTTCTCAAGTTGTATATTTATTATGAAAAATCAAAAGTATTTTTAGCATTTCAATTTTAATACATTTTTTAATTTTTTATATTTTAATTTTTTTTACAAAACTATCGTGTTTTTTTTTCTGTAAAAAAATTTCTTTGAAAAAAATTTAATTTTCTTTAAAATAATTTTTTTAAATTATTAATAAATTAATTTATTTAAAATATTAAAATTATTAATTTTAATTCAATAATTTTTAAATAAAAAAATTCTTAAAAATATTTTAATTAATTTTTTTTATTAAAAATTAATAAAAACTTGTCAAAACCCGAAAACGTCTCAATTTTTTTTTTCTTTCGTTGCGAGATACAAAAATTCCACAATGCATTAAAAAAAACATTCAAATTTATTTCCATATTTGGAGCAGCGCGCCGTGTAGTACAGTAGTAAAAGTATCCGTGTGGCCCGTGCTCTCGTTTGTGTGCCAGATGCGCATCAATTTTTTGTTAAATTATTTTTTTCCTCCAAAAAAAAATGTTTAAAATACGAGAAGAGATTATTTCAAATAATTTTTTTACAGCGTCAAATGTCTTAACAAATTAATATCAACTGCATTTTATCATCGCCACGATGCACGCTTGATGGAGCGAGTGACGAAATATAGACATGTGCATTTTGACGAAACAAAAAAAAACTTTTTAAATTGTTTATAATACAGTTTTAGTTTATTAGGGGTTAAGGATCCCGATTATTTACGAGATGGATTTTGTTCTTTTGTTCTGAAGCGACAGAAATGCGGCTCCTCAAGAGACCCATTAAGAGAAAAAAGAACATATTGTGAGTGATTTATGCGTTCAATTGTCTCCTCAACAGCAGCTTTTAATTTAGACACGAAAAGTTTGAACTTTTCACCTGCCTCACTAATTAAAAGTTGCATCTTTGAAATTTTTTTTCGTTGCAAAAAAGAGACCAAAAAACAAACCAAAAATTACAACTAAAAGTTCAAATAAAGATAATTTAATTACTCTCATGAGGTGCATACAAAATATTTAACTGTTTTCCGACTTGGTTAACCTGCACGAACAAGTTGCAACATGCACCTTTTCTCTTCGGTTTTTCACCATTTTAAATACAAAATTTTATTTTATTATCATTGTTTAGACAGTAAAATTTATTTGATGAGAAAAGTTGTAAATTTTACGCTCGTTTCCATATTCAAATCATGCCGTACTATCAAATGCCTATTAAAATTGTTGTTGTCTCTCCGATGAATATTAAAACATTTTTTTTTTTTTGAAAATTTTTGCATTAGACCTCCTCCAAACATCAAACTTTAAATTAAATCTTTCCATTAATACCGATAAATAAATGATTGATTGCAGTTGAAGGTGCGGGAAATGTAAAATTTAAAAAAAAATATTAATAATTTTATTAATTAAATTTTTTTTTTATTTATTTTTTTTTTATTAATTTTTTTTTTTATTTATTTATTTATTTTTTTTAATTAAAATTTAATTTTAAAAAATTATCAATATTTTTAAAAATTCTAAATATGAAAGAAAAAATAAATAAATTTAAAATAAATAAATAATGTTATTTTTTTAATATTTAGAAAGTTAAAAATTTATGTATTTTTAAGAGAAATTTATAAATTTTTTTTTATATAAAATTGTGAAATTTTCAAATTAAATTAAATATTTGTCTTAAAAGTTTTGAAATTTTTTTGGCTCATTTTTTGAATAAATTTTATGAAAAATTAACAAAAAATTAAATTTAATTAAATAATTAATAAAAAATCAATTAATTAAATAAATAAAATGAATTAATAAAATAAATAATAATTTAATGAATTTTTTTTTTGTTATTTTTTTGTATTTTTATATTTAAATAAATTTAATAGAAAATGTTTAAATAAATTTAAAAAAAAAAAAAAATAAAATTAAATTAAAAAAAAATTAATTAAAATAAAATTTAATTTAATTTAAAATAAAATCTTGCAATAATTTATTTAATTTTTTTTTGTTCAGTTTTTGAATATTTCATGAAAAATTTTAATTTTTTAAATTAAAAAATATTTTTAAAAAATTTAATACCGAAGTTCGAATGAATTAAAATTAATAAATTAAAAAAAAATAAATAAAAATTAAAATGTTAAAAAAAATTAAAATATTTTGTATAATTTTTACATTTCCCGCAGCTTTGTTTTAAGTAGTTAAAAAAAATCCTCTCTCTCTCAATTAAAGCCATATCTCGTCTTAGCCACATAAATAACGTTTGACAAGAATATTAGAGGGACACCAAAGAGGCGTTTTGTTTTATAATTACCAACTTTCGAAAGCGAAACAAAAAAAATTCTTCAAAAACGATTAAATTACTTTCCATTTATGGCAATCTGTGAGACGGCATTCCGTCACATCTCACAAGACGATTCTTCAACAACAACACCTCATAAAACATCT
Organism: Culicoides brevitarsis; assembly: GCF_036172545.1. Lineage (NCBI taxonomy): Eukaryota > Metazoa > Arthropoda > Insecta > Diptera > Ceratopogonidae > Culicoides > Culicoides brevitarsis. The sequence continues at coordinate 41,042,068 of NC_087085.1, read as the reverse complement.
TTAACTGCGCACATTATGCCCCGCACAGACATGCAAATCTTTTTTCAATGCTGCACAAGAAAAAAAAGTTTAATTTATTGCTTGTTCTTGATCTATTTGATCTGATTACGACGCTCTGGCTGCACTTGTTCGTCGATTGCACAGAGAAATATTTCAAATCTTTGGGAAATCGTCTGTGTAGTTACGTTAAAATTCTGTCTAGCAAGGCAAGAAAGTGCTAAAAATAACAAATTCGCACTCACTTTCTTCTCGATGTCATGACATGCCATTTCTCTTGTACGCTGCTTTAGTTAATTTTTCACTGAAACACATGTGAACACACATCACAGCGCGAGACTGGACAATTTTAGACGATAAAAAGCGGAATTTTTGTGAAATTGGAATTGGCGACGAGACATCCTAACGGGAAAAATACCACAAAGTAGATATATTTAAATTGAATGTTAATGTGAAGACCGACTTTATTATAATTCTGTTGCTGCTGCATCGAGATGAGTCGAGATGAAATAGAGAAATATTTAGCGCACGAGAATCAGATGATGCCTTGCCACAGACAAATGTTCATGGAAAGTGTTTAATGTCTTTTTTCTCTCTTCCTTGCAATAAAATGGAAATTTAATGTCGGCTTTTAAACATATTTCTCATGAAAATTGCTTCAAATCCAGCATTTAAAGGGAAAAAAGGCTTCAAAAAGTGCCAATGAACCTCTTTAAAAATTAAGCAAAATGTCAAAAACTTGCCACTTTACCTAATTGAAGCCAATTATGCTGCCTTTCTATTTTTACGTTTCACACTTTTCATGGTTTCGAGGTGCAACAAACGACAAAAAAGAACTCTCATTGCCATTTAAATCCAAAAATAGAATTAAAATCCACAATTCTTGTAACAAACACGGCACTTTGTCAAGTCGTTGTCGTTCTTGGAGCATAACATAAGTACACGTGTTATAAGAATAATTCTTGACAATCGTTGCACTAAAAGACACGTTTTTGTGAATTAAAAATAAAAATTGAAGAAGGAGAACGACATGATTTAATTAGAACGTGAAGGTCTTATTTGATTTTTCGATTTTTTTTTTCTTTTTTTTTTTTTTTTTGAAGGAGATGATTTTCCATTTTTTTCTATTTAATTAAAATATTTTTTTAAGTTTAATTTTGAAGACAAAATAAAATTTTATTTCTTTTTGATATTTATTTTTTAATATTTTAAATAAAATTTTATTTTTTTTATTTATTTATTAAAAAATATAATTTTGAAAATTTTTAGATAAAAATTATGTGCATAAATTATTTATTTTTAATTTTATTTTTAATATAATTTTATTTTTAATTAAAAATTTTTTTGCTTTAAATTTTTTTTTTTTTTTTTTGAATATTTATTAAATTAATAAAATTTTTTTAAAAAAAAAAAATTTAAATTTTTATATAAATTAAAAAATGAAATAAACTTTAATAAATACTTAATTGAATTTAATTTTAAAAAAAATAATTTTTTTAAATAATTAATAAATTTTAATAATTTATTAAAAATTATTTTTTTTAATTTTAATAATATTTTTTTTATTTTGTTTAAGGCTTTAAAAGTTATTTGAGGTTAATTTAATTTTTTATCGAATTTTTATTTATTTATTTTTTTAATGTTGAAACTTGATAAAAATTTTTTTAAATAATTTAATTTAACTATTTTAAATTATTTTTAAGCAGATAAAAAAATTCATAAAAATAAATAAATTAAAAAATTAAAATAAAATTTAAATTTTAAAATAAATTTAAATATTTTCTCGTGAGAAAAATAATAAATTTTAATTAAAAATCAAAATAAAACATAATTCAACTCTCAAGAACCCAAAATCTCGTTAATTCTCTTCACTTCCTTTTCCTTTGAAAAATTCATTAATTCCAAACCACGTGACTTTTTAGCATTTTTCAAATTTAATTTTGATTGACAATTCCATTATTTCAATATAAAATCCCATTTATCCAAATTTAGATCCCTCGCACGTTGACACCCGACAACGACATGACGAAAAGTCACCGAATCCATTTTCCTGCTGGTAAGTACCTAAATTCATTGAAACATTTCTACTCAAAATCTCGTCAAATCTTGTTGAATTTATTCAAATTCTACTACAACCAAAAAAAAGGGAAACAAGAAAAATAAACAAAAAAAAACAAGTTAAAATAATACACAATTGATTTTAAATAAACATACAATTTATAAACAATTGCCTTTTTTCAATCAATGGAAAAGCAGATGATGTAAATAGGGCAAGGACCCGCAATGTTCATTTACCTTTTTATTTTTTTTTTTCTATTTTTCATAAAATCCCAACATTTTGAATGCTGTAATAATTAATTTTTGGGATTAGAAACACATTTCGAGAAAAAATATACCACAGAATTACTCATTTTATCCCATTTTTATTACTTTTTTACAGAGTTTCACATGAAATGCATCCTTTTTGTGCTGTTGAGTGCATAAAAAACGATTTATTAGTATCTCTTTTTTTATTTTTCACACGTTTTATCCATGTTTGTTGTGATAAAGTGGAATAATTCTTGTTAATTGATAGTTGAGCTTTATAAATATCGTAAACATTAATATTGCTTGCATTGCTTTTTGAGGCAGGAACGTTTCATGGAAGGGAGAAAAATATGAAAAGTTTCAGAATTTTTTAGAGAGTTTAGTTTTTATGGTAAAACATTTAAAATAAAATTAAATTTAAGTTTTTAATAATTTTTTTTAATTTGAATAAAAAAATTATTTTTTTTTAAAAAAATTTATTTTTTAAAGAAATAATTCGGAATTAATAATTAAATAATTCTATTTTAAAATTATATTTATTTAATTTTTAAATTTTAATTAATTTTTATTTTTTAAATTTTAATTATTAATTTATTAAATTGGTATTAAATTATTTTTTTTATAAATTAAATTAAATTAATTTATTTTCTTATTGAAATCAAAATTAAATATTTTAAAAGTTATTTAAATTCAAAAAAATTAAATAAAATTAATTTTTTTTTAATTTCGAAATTTAGTTTGATATTATTTTTTTATTTATTTTTAAAATTATTTTTTTTTAAATTAATTTTCATTAATTATTCTTTAATTTATTAATTAATTATTTTTTTTTAAATTGAATAAATAAAATTGAAAATTAAACTAATTACATTTATTGATGATATTTGTTTTTTTTTTAATTTCAGTTCAAATTTGATGAAAAATATCAAAAAAGGCCTTAAATCCTTAAAATGCAAAAAAAATCTGGATCAATTATTTTAATCATCACAAAATTTGAGAAGCTTCATAAAAAATAGCAATAAATGCATCTTGATGATATGCAGCGGCACACACACGCGGTCGTCTTAAAAAGCATCGCACACACACAAGACGAAGGGGGAGAAATATCGTGACACTCGACACGCACAAAAGGTTTTTACGATTTGTTTCTATTAATAAATCATCCTGCACTTTTCTCGCTCTCTATCACGTTGCGTTCGTTTTATCCCCACATGACGATGATCGTCATCATCATATCCTATTATAGAGATTGAAATGCAAAAGAGAGTAAAAAAATGTTTTTTTTTTCAACTTTTATATTTATGACGGCACACACACGATATATTTATGGGAGCGATATGGGAACTTTCATCAGGCCTATAATACTTCCGTTATTTTTTTTATCATCATCTCTTTTGTTTTTATGGACTTTTTTTTTGTTGCTGCTGCTTAGGTAGCATCAAGAGACTCCTGCCAGTCGTCTCACATAAATATTACGTCAATTTCTTTTTTTCAGGCGTCTTTAGTTTCATTCACACCGAAGCTCTTGAAATTCGTGAGACATTTCATGCAGATATCGACAAATTGCAGCGACAAAAAAATTTTTGATGAAGGCAGGTTACGGAAAAAAAAGAAAAAAATAATGAAAAGAGACGTCTTTCAAAATATGTCAAGCTCGGAGTTCATTATTTGTCACCTTTTTGATTGACAGCTGGTTGACAAACGATCTTCTTCAATTTTTTTCGTTGTTCACGTGACAATTACTCGAGTGTTTTGATTGAAAAACACACACAATGTCGGAAAAAAAATTATGTTTGGAGTTCAATTTCCGATTTAGAGACAAAAGTTCGATCGTATTTTAGGGAGAAAATTATTTTTCAAAGTATCAAAAATTTAAAAAAAAAAATTTTTGAAAAAATATTTTTTTTATAAAATTTTAAATTTTTTTAATATAAAAAAATTTCAAGAGAAAAAAAATGAAAAAATTGAAATTTTAATTTATTTTTTTATTTTTTTTATTTAATTTAAATTTTATACGAAAATTTTATTTATTTTTAAATTATAATTTCCCTAAATTTTGATTAAAAATTAAATTTGAACTTTTTTAAAAATAAACTTGCTGCAAGAATTTTTTAATTTTATTTGAATTTAAAAATTAACTATAAAAAATTAAAAAAAATTCCAAACCCATTCATTAAAAATTAATTTTCTTTTTAAATTAAAATTTAAAAAATAATTTACAAAAAAATAATTTGGTATATTTAAAATTTTAGATTTTGTTAAAAATTTGTTAATTTAGAGCTAAAAATAATTTATTTAAAATTTTAAAATATTCTTAATTAATTAATTTTATTTTTTAAAAATTTCAATAATATCACAAAGTTTAAGAAATTTAAAAAAAAAAATATAATTTTTAATTTAATAAAAAATTTATATTTTTTTAATATTTATTTCTTAATTTTTTTTAATAAATACAATTTGAAAAAAATTTTAATTTTCTAAATTAAAATTTTAAAAAAAATAAAATTTAATAAAAAATTAAAAAAAAATAAAATAAATTTAAAAAAACATAAAAAAAAATATTTTACTTTAAAACAAAAATTCAAGCAATTTTTTTAAATTTTTCATCTCTTAAATTTTTTTTTTCAGAATCAACTTTTAAATAAAAAACGAAAATTTTTGAAGCCTCATAGCTTGAAACATCTCACAAAAGGTAAAAGTTTATAAAACACACACCGGGATTTTCGTCGCGCCGTCGTCTTATTCTCATCAGTGCCTATCATGAGAATCATCGCCGTTGTCGAGTTAAAAGTCACGTAAAAAATGTGAAATTTATGAGGCGACCTCCTTCCGAAAAAAAACTGAACTCACAACAAAAAATTTATTATTATTATCATCAATGTTGTTTATAATCCCTTCATTATTGGGACTGGCACACACATGCGACGACGACGACGAACGCTGACGATGATCAAGTTGATGGTTAATGAACTCGAAAGTCATAAGCTTGTTTATGTTTCACAAAAGAAAAAAAGGATCTTGAACTCTCGCTTCATCGTCTATGCGAGAATCACTCAAATTTTCTTCCAAGTCATAAATTTAAGATGTCTCATGCAATTACTATCACATAAATTTAAACACACTTAAGAACTTGGTCAAGTACGTGTCTCGTCGTCGTCGTCATGCCGAAGGAGAGAGTGAAACTTTTGTGAAATCCATCAACTTTTCCATGGAAATTCCATTAAAATACAATTAAAAATTTAAAATATGTAGGAGGAAAAGTTTTTCATCGCAGTTGTGTGCATGCGGCATGATGTCGTGTCTTAAAGGGTTTAATTAAACGTTTTTTTTTTTGCAACGAAAACGGCAAGAAGACAAGAAGAACATGGAAGATGGAGCGAAGAATCGTGTCTCCTCACACAACATAAACATCGTTCAAAATATTATAATAATTATAGTTGTTCGCATGTTCCATCCTCTCATCTATTCTATGCTCAAATCAGTGACGGGAAAATTTTGAAGACCTGAGGTAAGTAGAATTATTTTTTAAAAAATAATTAAATATTTTTTTTCAGCCTCAAAATTATTTCAATTAATTCAAACCAAGTTCAAAAAAGGCTCAAAATTTATTTAAATTTATTTAAATATTTTTTTTTTAATTTTTTAAATTAAATTAATTTTTTTTAAATTTAAATAATTAGTTAATTTAATTAAAATTATTTTAAAAAATTAATAAAAATTTATTTATTTTTTTTTATTCAAATTTTTAAATTTAATTCTAATTTAAATAAATTTAAATTTTATTTTTTTAACTAATTTAATTAATTTATTAATAAAAAATTTAATAAATCAAATTTTAAAAAATTAATTCACTAAATTTAAATTAAAATTAATTTAATTTGATTAAAAAAATATTATTGAATTTAATTAAAAATTTAATGAATTAAATAAATTAAAATTTTTTAAAATTAATTAATTAAATAAAATTAATTGTTTAAAATTAATATAATTTAATTTATTTAAATTTAATTCAATTAATTATTTTTTTGATTTAAAAAAAAACTATAAATCCCGTCACTGAATAGAATATTCAAATCATAAAAACGGATGTTTAGTGCAATTTTATGTAAAGCACGTGTTTAATTCTCCGAACGATGAAGAAACAAACAAGATGTGTACCAAACCATGTTTTTACCATGAATGGTCTTGATCTTTGACATTCAATGTACAACAATTTAAACAATCTTTTATGCCCTTTTAACAAAAAAAAAACTTTATGGGGCTCTTCTTGTAGTCATTATCAAAACCCATAAATTACAGTCCCTTTAAATAAAACGACGATAATTTTTTCCGGGAGAAAATGAAATCGCTCTAATCCCGTTTTATGCGTTTAACTGCTGTTTCTCGGCTCATTTGTGATTTGACGTGACGCAACGGCGGAAAATGCATCCGCGCTGCAAGTCAGAAGAATTTCTTTGAAACATTGAAAAAAAAGGAAGGGTGTCGACGCGCAATAACCATTTGTTGTTATGCCATGTCGAACATTAAATTGTCTAAATCAATAAAGGAATGTTGTAATAGTTGTTAAAAACAAATATAATGCTTTTAAAAAGGTGACGATGACATTAATCGATTGCTGTTATTGTTTACTCTCGTCGGGGCGAAAAGTATTTCGGGGAAATTTATGAACCTTTTCAATTAAATGGTAGAAATTTGTCATCTTGAAATTAACTAATTTGAATGTTATTTCGAGTTTTTGTGGAAATATTAATAAATCACGCGGAATTTTGTGTTGAGAGGAATTTTCTAAAATTATTTATACGAAATTTATTTTTATTTTATTTTCACAGAAGGAAATTGCAAGAAATAAAAATGATTTATTTTTTTTAAATCGAATTTAAATTATAAAAAATAATTTGCAGTATTGAATTTATAGAAAAAAATCAATTGAAAAATATTCAAAAATTTTTTTTAAAGAAAATAAAATCAATTAATTATTTTAATTATTTAAAAATTGAAAATTTTAATTTTTAAATAAAAATTTTTTAAAAATTTAATTAAAATTAAAAAAAAATATTTTTTAAAAGTAAGTTTTTTTATAAAATATTTTTTTTTTATTTAAATTAATTAATTAATTTTAGTATTAAATTTAAATAAAAAAAAAAATAATTAGAAAAAAATTAAAAATTGAAAAAAAAATAAAATTAATTTAAAATTAAAAAAATTTTTAAATATATTTTTTTTTATTATTAAAATATTTTTATAAAATTTCAAATAATTAAAATTTTTAAAAATTTTTAAAATTATTTTCAAATTTTTAAAATTATTTTATTTGATTAAATTTTTTTAAATTTTAAAAATCAAAATAAAAATAAAATATTTTTAATTATTGCATTTTCCTAAATATGAATCTTTTTTGACCTGTGACAAATATTTTTTGAACGAATTTAAAAAATTTTCCCATTTCCTGTTGATTTTTCTAATTAAGATTGATTCAAAAATTAATAAATAAAAAAATCGCGCTTGTTAAAATTCCTCATTTGCTGGGCAGACAAATAAATAAACATTTTCCGTGACATTTTCATCCAAAACAATCGCCACACGTCGTCGACACACATATATTTATAAACTTCAGACCAGATTCCGCGTATTTATTTGCAAAAAAAAAATATATGTTTAGATGTCTATCTCGCGCAAGGTTAAGAAAAGTTTCTCCGTCGACGACGACATCATTAAGAGTCGAAAAAAGTCTTCCGATATCACGAAAAAAAGATTATATCGCGACAGATTTCGGTCCCTTTTGGCATCCTGATGACGAGCTGAAGGAATTTACACGTCAATAGCGATCTCATTTGCGTCGATTTTTGTTTTGTTGCTGCTGCTGGGGCGCTAAAGTTCATTTACCTAAACGCATTAGGGAACAATCAATCAATTTTTGGTATTTTGTCTCTTCGTTTATTTTTCTTCCGTATTTTTTTTTATATTTATTTCCTCCCTTTTTATGGTATAAGAAGCAACACCCATATAATTACTTTGTAAAATTCTTACCTTATTGTCGCTTTATTGGGAAGAAAAATTTTACATCATCATCGCCGCGTCGTCAGTGAAAGCAGCAGAAGTAATCCAATATTTTTTTCGGTGTGCGTGCGAGGTAATTTATTTCAAATATTTTGGTACGTTTAAAAAACAGCATCTAACAAATTACCGTCTTTGTTGAAAAATTTCTTTTTTTTTTAAAGCAATTAGTTATTTATTATTTCGTTTTACTTCCGATTCGCGTTGAATGTTTAAAACTTGGCTTCCGATTTTTCTCTTCGTCTTTTCATAAAATATTATTTTACTTTAATACTAATAAAAATAATAAATAATCATCATTAACACTCGCGTTTTCTCGACATTCCAAGTCGCGACTTTTTTTTATTTATTTTTCCACAGAATTTAATTTAATTTTATTTGTTTTTTTAATCAAATAATTTTTGTTTTATTTTTTTTATTTATTTTTTAAATTAATTTAATTATTTTTTATTAAATAATAATAATTTTTGCACACAATTTTTTATTAAATTTATTTAAGGCACTTAAACACAAAGAAAAAAATTCACACAGGAAATGTTTAAAATTTCATTATTATTTAATTTAGGAACTTTTTATGAGGTGAAATTTCACAAGAATTGTGAAATATTTTTGGCACGTGTATGCGCGCACTGCACTCCGGCAAGAAGAAATTTCTCCAAACGAAATTATCTCCTCCGAATATCGAACGAAACTGATTTTAAAAATTTTCTGTCGCACTAATAGAACCCTTAGTTTCGGAAAATTTTTCATGTGTTAGTGTAAAAGTTAAAATAAATATTCTTTTTTCTTGTAAGAATTGAAAAAAAACAATCCTCGACTTGAATACATTTATACAAACGCACAACATGTTGCACGGAATGTCTTATAAGATTTTTCTTTTATTTTTGTTCTAGCAGTTAGAATTTTTCGTCTGTGTCTGTAGAGAAATTTATTTTCAGAGCAAAATGCGAGAAAATTCTCTTTTGAAGTTGTTTTATGTTAATGAGTCACGTGGTTAAGGAAGGTCAGTTACAAAAGATTTTTATTTAAAAAAATTTTTTTTATTAACTTTTTTTTATTTTTCAAGGTTTTTTTTCGATTTTTCTTTATTTCTAAAAAAAAATGTAAAAAATATTTTTTTTAATTTAAAAAAAAAATAAAAAAAAAAGTTTTCACTTGGAACTGCCGGGTATTGATCCCGGTACCTCTCACATGCTAAGCGAGCGCGCTACCAATTGCGCCACAATCCCATATACTAAGAGAGATATAAAAGTCGTATTTATACTTTTTTGTTGTACTGAATCGAGTTCATACAATGAAGCATTTTACGTATGGACGATAAAGTAGAGCAAGGGAAAAATTTTAGATGGGGTTATATTGCGACATATTTTCGAATGCTTTTTTGGTAAGGTTTGAAAAAATGGCGCGAATTTCCTTTTATAGAAAAAAAAATATTTTTCTAAATTTAAAATAAAAAAAATTAGATTTAATTTTTTTAAAATTAATTTATTGAGTATTTTTTGATTTAATTTATTTCTCAATTAAAATTAATTGATTTATTTTTTTATTTATTTAAAATTATATTTTTAGTTCAAATTATTAAATTATTTAAAATTATTAAAAAAATGTATAGATTAATTTTTTAAAATTTATTTTAAATTATTTTTTTTAGTTCAAATAAATTAAAAAATTATTTTAAAAAATTTATAGATTTTTTTAAATTTAATTAATTTAATTAAAATTTTTAAATTTTAAATTTTTTTATTAAATTATTTTTTATTTTATTTAATTTAAATTTTATTTTTTTTTTAATTTAATTTAATTTTTTTATTAAAATATAAAATAATTTTTTTTATTTATTTATTAATATTTTTAAAAAAATAATTTTTAAATTATTTTTGAATTTTTATTCTAATTTTTTTTATTTTATTTTAATTTTAATAATTTTCAGTTTTTACTATCTCTGACACCTTTTTATCAGCTAATGAGTGAAATGAGCTGTCAAAAAATTTTTGATTTATTTTTTTGCACGTAAATTTGTTTGACCCTCATAAAAGCCGGCATTTTTGATGAATTGTCAAAATTTAAACAAAAAAAAATCTCAAGAAGATAACAAAATTCCTCTCATTCTCCAATTCTTCATAAAAAATTCTTACAGACAACATGTTACGTATTCACGTGTAGTGTGTTTCGTCAAATCATATATGTTAAGTAATAATTGTACAGTGACCTCTTCTCCCTCTTTTTGTTTATTTTCTCTTTGAAACACATTTTTGACGTCAGTTTTGTCGCGAACTTCCTCGTGGTGTGTTGTCTTTGTTTTGTTTTAAATTAAAATTTATAATTTTTCGACTTACCTTTATACAAAATGGACACAAAAAAGTATTTTTTCCAATAATTAACAAGAATTTCATTAATTTTTTTTTTAATTTTTCAGATTTTTCAATGTCGACGACGATTTAAAGAAATTCCTGACTGCACCAAAAGGCTTCGCAACAAAAGCCATTCGCGCTGGACAAGAACCCGACCAATGGAACAGTTTAGCTGTCGTGCCTCCAATTAGTTTATCGACGACTTTTAAGCAACATGCGCCGGCACAAATTCAAGAAGGAGTAAATTTTGGAGAATCCTTATAAAATTTTTTTTTTAAATAATTTTTTTGAATTTTTTTTAGGGATTCGAATACAGTCGTTCGGGAAACCCAACAAGAAATGTCTTGGAAATGTGTTTGGCTTCAATTGAAAACGCTAAATATGGATTGACGTTCTCTTCGGGACTCGGAGCGACAACAACAATCATTAATTTACTGAAAACGGGCGATCATGTAATAGCCGGCGACGATTTGTACGGCGGCACGAACCGACTTTTGAGGAATTTTGTCGTTTCCATGGGCATCAAAGTAGATTTTGTCGATTTTTGTGACTTGGCTGCCGTGGAAAAGGCAATTACGAGCGAAACTAAGGTGATAAATTGCTTTAAAAGCAAAAAATTAGAAAATTTTCGTGATAATAATGAATAATTTATGAATAATTCTTATCATTTATTGTATGTACATCCAATTTAAATTAATTTTTATGGCAACCTCGACCTTTCGCGACATGTTTTGATACCAAATTATTAATTTTTTTGTACTTTTAGATGTTCTGGGTTGAGACTCCGACAAACCCCTTGCTCAAAACGTGCGATATTAAAGCGGTTTCTGCCGTCGCTCATAAATTCCCGGGAATTGTTGTTGTTGTTGACAACACTTTTCTCACGCCATATCTTCAAAGACCTCTCGAATTGGGAGCCGATATTGTCGCGTATTCTCTGACAAAATACATGAACGGACACACGGATGTCGTGATGGGAGCGGCGACAATGAACAACGACGAGTTGTATGAACGGTTGAAATATTTGCAAAATGCGACGGGAATCGTTCCATCGCCCTTCGATTGTTATCAAGTTAATCGTTCGTTGAAAACTTTGGACATTCGCATGGAGAAACATCGCCGGAGCTCGATGATTATCGCGAAATATTTGGAAGCTCATCCGATGGTTGAGCGCGTTTTGCATCCCGGACTCAAATCGCATCCGCAATACGAAATTGCCGTCAAACAAACCGGAGGGCATAGCGGAGTTTTTTCATTTTATATCAAAGGTGATGGAAAAGCAGCGAGTTTGTTGCTGAAAACACTCAAATTGTTCACGTTAGCGGAGAGTTTGGGAGGATACGAGAGTTTGGCGGAAATTCCGTAAGATTTTTTTTTATTTTTAAATTAATTTTTATTTTATTTTTTAATCATTTTTATAAATTTTTAATATTTTTTTTAAGTTTCATGTTAAACTTATTTTTTATTTTTTTTAAATTTCAAATATTTCTTTATTTTTTTTTAATTTTTTATTTTTTTTTTTATATTTTTTTTTTTTTTTTTTTTTTTTTTTTTATTTTTTTTTAATTTTTTTAAAAAAAATTTTTTGTTTCGTTGTTAAAATTTTTTGAAAAAAAAAAAATTTTTTTTTAATTTTAAAAAAAAATTAATAAAAATTATTTAATTTTATTTTTTCATTTAATTTAATTTAATGACGTCAATAAGTTTATTTAAAATTGAATTAAAAAAAATTCAAATTTTTGTAAAAAATATATTTTTAAATGCTTGTTTTTACTAAAAAAAAAATTCGAAAAAAAAATTTATGAACTATTGAATTTTAATATATTTTTTTTTATTTTAAATTTAAGCTTTTGAAATTTTTTTTAAATTTTTTGCCTCAATTTTAATTTTGAGAACTTTTTTTTAAAATTAAATTAAAATTATTTATTTTAATTAATTAATTCTTTATTTTTTTTAGATCGGTTATGACTCATGCTTCCGTTCCTCCCGCACAAAGAGCTCAATTGGGTATCACGGATAATTTGATTCGAATCAGTGTTGGATTGGAGGATCCAGAGGATCTTATTCAAGACTTGGAACAAGGTTTTGCTGCTATCAAAAAATAAATTTAGGAAAAAAGATAAAAAAAAAATTAAAAGGCATAAAAATCTAAATTTAATTAAATAAAAAGTTTTATTTTCATAAGTTGATTTAAAATCAGAATTTTGTTGAAAAAAAAAATAATAAAATTTAACTTTATACTTATTTTAAAAATTTTGTAATTTCTATAATTTTAAATAAACTGATAAAGTAAAAGTTTTTTAATTATTTTTTTTAATTTTTTTAGTTAAAATATTTTAATAATTTTTAAAAATGAAAAAATACCTTACCTTTGTGATTAGAAAAAATTAAGTATTTTTTAAATAAATTAAAAAAAATTGGTAAAAATTTTTTTTGAAATAAAAACTTGAAATTTTCTTAAAAAATTAAAAATATCAAAATATTTTAAAATTTTTAAAAATTAAAATTTCTTAAAAATGGATCATAAAAATTATTTTAAAAAATAAAATAATTCTAAGAAATTTATTAATTTTTAAATTTTTTAGAGAATTTTTTGATTAAAAAAAATCAATTCAAATTTTTATTCATAAAATTTTTATTTACAATTTTTTTTTTTTAATATTTTTACTCAACCGGTAAGTTATTCATGAACCTCAGGTACCTCGTGAGAACCGTTGGCAGCTCCAACGCCAAAATATTCTCGACAAACAATTTATTTTTGTAGTACAAATCCGGCGGAAGTCCCAATTTCCTCCCTTTCGCCAACAAAGCATCATAAATGCTCGATCTCACAACTTTCCGCGCGACTTCCTTCAGCGACGGCAAATATTCGGGTCCTTTCATTTCTTGCGGCAAATCCGCCGCATACATCAATCTTCGCGTTTCTGCATCCAGTTGCATGTTAAAAGTATCACAATACCGCGTCAATCGCACAAAATTGTCAGTACAAAAAGCCAAAACGATTTCCACATGTTTCAGTTTCCATTGACAGCCACTCCTGAGGAAGCTCAAAAAATGCCCGAAAGCGATGCTGTTGAAGTCAACTTTGTAATCCAAGTCCATCAGGCAATTGTAGAGCTTTAGCAGACGACGAACGTCTCCCACGGTAAGCGGATTGTATTCCATCTCCGCAATACTTGGAATGATATATTTGTCGGAACACGAGTTGATTTGTCGTATCGCCCCGAGACAATCCAAAAACACTTCTAATTTCACGGACGAGTCAAGAGCTTCGTGCAAGACATCGGGAAAGACTTCCGTGAATTGGCGATAATTAAATTGGGTGACTTCCCGCAGCCGTGGATTCAAAATCATGCAAAACGCATAAAAAATTGGGATTTCATCAACTTCGAAGGTCGCGATGAATCTTTTCATGACGTTAAATTGCGAATTTACGTCTTCGTTGTAAAAATCTTCAATTAATTTTCGCACCAAATCGAATCTTTCGAACACAATGGCATGCGAAAAAAGACTCAAAACGGTGCCAAAAGTGTAAAATCGCTCATTCACGAAATATTTGTCGCTCAAATAATCCACGCACTGAATATAATCCTCCGGCAACAAAATCGGGTCCTGATGATTGTGCAGCAACAAGTCAAAAGCCGTCATATTCAAGTTATTTCGCACAGAAATATCGATTCCCGCTTCATCTATGAGATATTTCATCACTGCGAGATTTGGGCGACAATCGGCATTGTGATGCAATGCAGTCCAACCATCGCAATCGACTCGCGAAACATTTGCTTTGCCCAATTCTACCAAAATCCGCACGATATCGAGTTGTTCCCATCGTGAACTTGCCTGTAACGGCGTGAATCCCCGCGAATCCGCAAGTTCAACTAATTCACGATCATATTCGACCAATTTTTTGACAGCTTTTGCTGAAATTCCCTCGCAATATCCCGTGAGAATCAAAAATAACGCACTGTCGCCAACGCGAGTCTTTACTTTTGTATCTACTTTCATGTAGCCATTGTCCAGCAATAACTCGATAATTTCGATATTTTGGACGCAACAAGCGGCGTGAAATGCCGTGTAGCCGTCGTTGTTTTGCACATTTATGTTGACTTCCTAAAAAATTAACGTCGCAATTTAATGAGGTGTTAATTGTTCGTGTGACTTGAATTTAAAAAAAAATATTTTTTTTTACCTTTTCCAAAAATTCCTTGACTTTGTCAACTTCAGAGCTGTAAATGGCTTCGAAGAATTTCGCATCTTGACACCTTTTTAGCATGTTGCCGCACTTGCAACCATTATTTTTCATGAATTAAATTTTTTTTAGATTTTTTGTTTGTTTTGTTTTTCGATTGACAGCTGATGAGAGAGATTCCAAGCTCGAGCTCGAGAATTGATGTTGGCTTGAAGCTCGAGATTTAATCGAGCAATTTTTGAAATTTCTAAATATTTTTTTAAAGATAAAAAAAAATAAATAAATTTATAAGAATAATACATATATGAAAATATTGAAAGAAAATAAAATCAAAAAATTTTTAAATACATTTTAAAAAATTTTATGAAACTGTAAAATTTCATTTAAAAGAAAAAATGAAACAAACTTTAAAATAAAAAAAAAAATCTTCACAAGTTCATTTTTTTTATTATAAAATTTATATTGTATTCGAAAAAAAATATTTCCATTTTACATTACTTATTGTATTTCTCCATTTTATGTACAGTTCTCATAATAAGAGGATTTTGACTTAAATTTTTTTTCATCAATTTTTTTCGCTAACATCTTTAAATGGCTCCTGTACATCGAAAACGCAAAATTAAGAAAAATTCCAAAACAAAAGTTGTTTCTAATGTTAAAACCTTTATTTTGAGACGGAGAACGGTAATATAGCTCAATTTTCAAAAATCTGTACATGAGCCCTCATAATAAGAGTATTTTGACTTAAATTTTTTTTTCAATTTTTTTGCTAACATCTTTAAATGGCTCCTGTACATCGAAAACGCAAAATTTAGAAAAAGTCCAAAACAAAAGTTGTTTCTAATGTTAAAACCTTTATTTTGAGACGGAGAACCGTGATCTAGCTTAATTTTGAAAAATCGGTATGTGAGACCTCATAATAACAGGATTTGACTTAAATTTTTTTCGCTAACATCTTTAAATGGCTCCTGTACATCGAAAACGCAAAATTTAGAAAAATTCCAAAACAAAAGTTGTTTCTAATGTTAAAACCTTTATTTTGAGACGGAGAACGGTAATATAGCTCAATTTTCAAAAATCTGTACATGAGCCCTCATAATAAGAGGATTTTGACTTAAATTTTTTTCGCTAACATCTTTAAATGGCTCCTGTACATCGAAAACGCAAAATTTAGAAAAATTCCAAAACAAAAGTTGTTTCTAATGTTAAAACCTTTATTTTGAGACGGAGAACGGTAATATAGCTCAATTTTCAAAAATCTGAACATGAGCCCTCATAATAAGAGGATTTTGACTTAAATTTTTTTTCATCAATTTTTTTCGCTAACATCTTTAAATGGCTCCTGTACATCGAAAACGCAAAATTTAGAAAAATTCCAAAACAAAAGTTGTTTCTAATGTTAAAACCTTTATTTTGAGACGGAGAACGGTAATATAGCTCAATTTTCAAAAATCTGTACATGAGCCCTCATAATAAGAGGATTTTGACTTAAATTTTTTTTCATCAATTTTTTTCGCTAACATCTTTAAATGGCTCCTGTACATTGAAAACGCAAAATTTAGAAAACAAAAAACAAAAAACAAAAAACAAAAGTTGTTTCTAATGTTAAAACCTTTATTTTGAGACAAAAATTGACACAGTTTTTGACACAGTTTTTTTGCTCTTGATTTAGTTTTTAAAACAAAACTATGTCAAAGAAAAAATTTTTTTTCAGTTTCAATTTTTTGGCAGTTTTGAGTTATAAAATGATTAAAAATGATAAATTAGAGCCCTCTGACAAATTTCTATCCATTTTTTGACAAAAATAGGAGTTTTTAAAACAAAACTATCAAATAAAATTTTTTTTCCAATTTGTAAATAGCTCAATTTTCAAAAATCTGACAAAATTGGCTTTGACACAGTTTTTGACACAGTTTAATCTTGATTTAGTTTTCAAAACAAAACTATGTCAAAGAAAAATTTTTTTTTCAGTTTCAATTTTTTGATAGTTTTGAGTTATAAAATGATTAAAAATGATAAATTAGAGCCCTGTGACAAATTTTTATCCATTTGGAGCAAGATTTGACAAAATAGCTTTGACACAGTTTTTGACACAGTTTTTTTGCTCTTGATTTAGTTTTTAAAACAAAACTATGTCAAAGAAAATTTTTTTTTCAGTTTCAATTTTTTGGCAGTTTTGAGTTATAAAATGATTAAAAATGATAAATTAGAGCCCTGTGACAAATTTCAATCCATTTGGAGCAAGATTTGACAAAATAGCTTTGACACAGTTTTTGACACAGTTTTTTTTGCTCTTGATTTAGTTTTTAAAACAAAACTATGTCAAAGAAAAATTTTTTTTCAGTTTCAATTTTTTGGCAGTTTTGAGTTATAAAATGATTAAAAATGATAAATTAGAGCCCTGTGACAAATTTCAATCCATTTGGAGCAAGATTTGACAAAAATAGCTTTGACACAGTTTTTGACACAGCTCAATTTTTAAAACAAAAATTGTCAACATGAGCCCTCATTGGAGCAAGATTTGACAAAAATAAGAGATTTAGTTTTTAAAACAAAACTATGTCAAAGAAAAATTTTTTTTTCAGTTTCAATTTTTTGGCAGTTTTGAGTTATAAAATGATTAAAAATGATAAATTAGAGCCCTCTGACAAATTTCAATCCATTTGGAGCAAGATTTGACAAAAATAGCTTTGACACAGATTTTGACACAGTTTTTTTGCTCTTGATTTAGTTTTTAAAACAAAACTATGTCAAAGAAAATTTTTTTTTTCAGTTTCAATTTTTTGGCAGTTTTGAGTTATAAAATGATTAAAAATGATAAATTAGAGCCCTCTGACAAATTTCAATCCATTTGGAGCAAGATTTGACAAAATAGCTTTGACACAGTTTTTGACACAGTTTTTTTGCTCTTGATTTAGTTTTTAAAACAAAACTATGTCAAAGAAAATTTTTTTTTTCAGTTTCAATTTTTTGGCAGTTTTGAGTTATAAAATGATTAAAAATGATAAATTAGAGCCCTCTGACAAATTTTTATCCATTTGGAGCAAGATTTGACAAAAATTGCTTTGACACAGTTTTTGACACAGTTTTTTTGCTCTTGATTTAGTTTTTAAAACAAAACTATGTCAAAGAAAAATTTTTTTTTCAGTTTCAATTTTTTGGCAGTTTTGAGTTATAAAATGATTAAAAATGATAAATTAGAGCCCTCTGACAAATTTTTATCCATTTGGAGCAAGATTTGACAAAAATTGCTTTGACACAGTTTTTGACACAGTTTTTTTGCTCTTGATTTAGTTTTTAAAACAAAACTATGTCAAAGAAAAAATTTTTTTTCAGTTTCAATTTTTTGGCAGTTTTGAGTTATAAAATGATTAAAAATGATAAATTAGAGCCCTCTGACAAATTTCAATCCATTTGGAGCAAGATTTGACAAAAATGGCTTTGACACAGTTTTTGACACAGTTTTTTTGCTCTTGATTTAGTTTTTAAAACAAAACTATGTCAAAGAAAATTTTTTTTTTCAGTTTCAATTTTTTGGCAGTTTTGAGTTATAAAATGATTAAAAATGATAAATTAGAGTCCTCTGACAAATTTTTATCCATTTGGAGCAAGATTTGACAAAAATAGCTTTGACACAGTTTTTTTGCTCTTGATTTAGTTTTTAAAACAAAACTATGTCAAAGAAATTTTTTTTTTCAGTTTCAATTTTTTGGCAGTTTTGAGTTATAAAATGATTAAAAATGATAAATTAGAGTCCTCTGACAAATTTTTATCCATTTGGAGCAAGATTTGACAAAATTAGCTTTGACACAGTTTTTGACACAGTTTTTTTTGCTCTTGATTTAGTTTTTAAAACAAAACTATGTCAAAGAAAAATTTTTTTTTCAGTTTCAATTTTTTGGCAGTTTTGAGTTATAAAATGATTAAAAATGATAAATTAGAGTCCTCTGACAAATTTTTATCCATTTGGAGCAAGATTTGACAAAATTAGCTTTGACACAGTTTTTGACACAGTTTTTTTGCTCTTGATTTAGTTTTTAAAACAAAACTATGTCAAAGAAAAATTTTTTTTTTCAGTTTCAATTTTTTGGCAGTTTTGAGTTATAAAATGATTAAAAATGATAAATTAGAGCCCCTGTGATAAATTTTGATCCATTTGGAGCAAGATTTGACAAAATAGCTTTGACACAGTTTTTGACACAGTTTTTTTTGCTCTTGATTTAGTTTTTAAAACAAAACTATGTCAAAGAAAAAATTTTTTTTTCAGTTTCAATTTTTTGGCAGTTTTGAGTTATAAAATGATTAAAAATGATAAATTAGAGCCCTCTGACAAATTTCAATCCATTTGGAGCAAGATTTGACAAAAATAGCTTTGACACAGTTTTTGACACAGTTTTTTGCTCTTGATTTAGTTTTCAAAAAAAACTATGTCAAAGAAAAAATTTTTTTTCAGTTTCAATTTTTTTTTCAGTTTTGAGTTATTAAAAATTTTTTTAAACCTACAAAAAAATAAAATTTCTTGAATTCGTACAATTTTTTTTACTTTTTTTAAAAAAAAATAATTTTTACTTCAAACTCCGAGACTCGAGCTTTGTAAAAGTCGAATATTTGCAATCTCTCGTTCATAAATTGTCAAATTAGCTGTCATCAATAAAAAAACGTAAACAATCGATAAATATTTTCTTCGTTTTCCATTTCAAACAATTTTCTGCCTTCAAAAGGAGTTTCCTCATCAATTTAATGCAAAAAAATGTCAAAATAAATCCAAAAATTGTGAAAATTTGTACGTCTCATCTGTAAATTCAAGCAAATTTGAACGAAAGCCCGTTCAAAAAACCTCACGAGGCAAGTTGTTTTTTTATTGTTACAGAAAAAAAAAGTTGTTACGATGCGACTTTTGCGAAATTTACTCACTTCTGTGCCCGCATCTGACGCCAAAGTCCTTACCAAGGGGAATATTTCTCCAATTTATTATCGAATTCTCTCGAAATTCCCGCTTCCGTTGTCCTTTTGCTTCGGCTACGGATCCGGCGTGAAGGAACAATTAGGTTATGACAAAGCCACGAAGCGAAAAAACATGATTGACTTAATTTACTGCGTGGATAATGCGCATCGATGGCATGCGGCGAACTTGGAACGAAATCCGGAGCATTATTCGGCACTTGCGACCTTCGGGAGTGATTTTATTGCGAGTTATCAGCGCAGTAACTTTGGAGCTCGCGTGTATTTTAACACTTTGGTGCCAATTGAGGAGGAAAATATCATGATAAAGTACGGCGTTGTCGCGACAGACGATTTAATTGAGGATTTGTTGGATTGGCGGGATCTGTATATCGCTGGAAGGCTCCATAAACCCGTTGAAATCGTCAAACCGCCGACAAATGTGAAGTTGGAGAACGGAATTAACAACAATTTGAAGAGTGCGGTGCATGCGGCGTTACTTTTGCTGCCAGAAACCTTCACGGAATACGAATTTTACTTTTGTATCGCGAGTTTGAGTTACATGGGCGACTTCCGGATGACTTTCGGGGAGAATAAAGACAAAGTTAAGAATATTGTGAGACCGCAACTCGAAAGTTTTCAAAGTTTGTATGCGCCAACGTTGAAAATTTTGTCGGAATATGTGAGATTTCCCTCAATTGACGGCCTGGAAGTGAATTGCAAACAAGATTGCAGCGGAAAAGCGATCATGCATCATCTAAATTCGCTCCCAAAATGGCCTCTTCGTAATATCGTGAAGGAATGGAATCGCGGAAAGTACAAACAAGACACGGAAGATGTCTTGAGAGCCGTCGCTCATAGTCCCGAGTACCAAAGTGTCGTTCGTCGCAGCTTAAATGCCATCGTTTTCCAAAGCAGCGCCAAACAATCGCTGAAAAATGTTCCAACAGCGGGTTTAGGCAAGTCCCTGAAGTACAGCTGGGCTAAAATCCAAAAAATGTTACAAACGAAATCTAGTCAGTAGTTGCAAAATGTTCAAAATTAGTCTTCAAAAGTTCCAAAAAATTGTTATTTAGTTAAATTTTATTCCTTAGGAAGTATTATTTTTAAGGTAAAACCTAAATTTTCCCGAATCTCGAACTAATCTGATGAAATTTTTCTTTTTTTTCCGCAGAAATGGCATCAAGTTCAACCTCATCCTCGGAATCCGACGTCGAACGAAGTCGTCATGTCACGTCGAAGCACAAACGCAAAGAGAAATCACACAAAAAGACGAAGAAACGATACAAGCATCGCTCCGATGACGACGAAAAGGGATACAAAAAGTTCAAAAGGAAGAAGGAAAAACGCGAAAAGCGTGAAAAACGGAATTCGAGTGATGACGAAGACACGAAAAAGCCTCAAGCAGCAGGTCCGAGTGTCGAATGCCCTCCAAAAGTTGACGAAGAAAGGTGAGAATGTGAATGATATGCGATTTTGGTACAGCGATAGTGTCTGCTTGACTTGTATAGTCGTTAGCGTAACAGACTCGCGTGCGAGGGGTGTCGAGTTCGATACCTCTCAAGGGGATTTTCTGATTTTTGCGATGATAGTCTTCAGGGTAATTTACGTCTGATTAACCATGACGGATACTCTATAGACCGACGCGCAATGGTCTGTTGAGCAATTATCAGGAAAAATTTCTTTTTTTATTTTTTTTTATGAAAAAATTTTTTTTTGCTCTTCTTTATCGACTTTAAGTTGGAATTATTTTTTTTCAATTTTTTTTTTTTATATTTTTTAAAACAATTTTTTAATTTGCTTTTAAAAGTTAAAATTTTTAATTTAATAATTATTTTATTAATTTTTTTTATTTTATTTTTATTATTTTTTTGTTCTTTTTTGCCTCAAATCCAATTCATAAAAATTTAAGAGAAATATTTTATTAAATAAAAAATACAAATTGCCATGAAATTTGGATATTTTTCATGAAATTAAAAAAAAAATAAATTAATAAAAATATTGAATTATTTAAATTTTTAAAATTAATTTTTTTTATATAAAATTTTTTGTATACAAAAAGAATCAAAAAAGTAATTTTAAATAATTCAATATTTTTTATTTAATTTAATTTAATGAAATTATCATGAAAAATATTTAAAAAAATAAATATTAAAAGTCGTTTTTTCTGTCAATTATTAACTAAAATAATTGATTTTTAATTTATTTATTTTACTTATTTTTTTTTTTTTTTTACTGATTTCAGAAAAAAAAATTATCCAAAATTTTCGTTTTTAATAATTAAAAAATTTTAATTCATTAATTATTTTTAAATTAATATTTATTATTATTATTTAATGTAATTTTTCATAAATTTTTAAGTAAAAAATTTAATTTTGAATCTTTTTGTACAAAAAAAAGTTTTTTGCCATAATTTAGTAAAAAAATTAGATGAAAATCAACTATTCAGTTGAATAATTTTTAAATTTTTGAAATTTTTTTTTTTATTTTTTAAATTTTCTTCTTATTTTTTTTATTTTTTTTAATATTTAATGTGTGTTAATGACTTTTTATTCAGTTTCAAGCTTAAAACTGCTCAAAAAAGGACTTGCAAAATTTTTCACGATTTTAATTTAGCATGAGGAAGAATCGTGAAAAATTTTATTTGTTCGAAAATTGAAAAAATATGAATGGAAATCATCTTCAGAATGTCTTTTTATTTAGTTTCAAGCTTAAAATTGCTCAAAAAGTTTTTAATTTTTTTTTTCATTTCAAAATTAAAAAAAAATATATAAATTTATTTTTTTCAATTTCAGAAATATCCCCAATGCCGAAGTTGACAACTCTTACGGTCCAGCATTGCCTCCGCATCTCATGAAATCCCAAAATCCGTCTCCAGCAGAGCCAAAAGTGATTGGTCCTGTCATTCCATCGCATCTCTTAAGCGCCGTTCAAGCATCTCATGACGAAATTCAAGTACAAGAACCCAACTCCGAGCCTCAAAATGACGAATCGCCCAACGACGATGACGACGACGACATTCTCGACACTGTTGGTCCTCTACCCGGCGTCATAAATCCCGAACTCGAACAACGCGCTCTCGAAATAAAACTCGGGCATGTTTCGTCAAGTGCGAGCGGCGACGCCAACAAGGAAAAATCTCGCGACGAATGGATGTTGGAGTTGCCCGAAGTGCGCGGCGTGACAGATTTGGGATTAACAGCGCGTCAATTTCGCACGAAAGAACGCCCGGATTTTAGTGATCGCAGTCAATGGACTGACACGCCCGCCGACAAGGAACGCAAAAAGCACGGGCAACCCTCAGCAAGGGAAATTGCGAAAGAAGAGGAACGTCAACGGGAGCGACAAGCGATTTTGAGTCGCGATGCGGAACAAGAACGCATCGCAAAGGAACACAAGAAAAAACACAAACGCGACAAATCGCTGATGGATTTGCACGAGAAAAAACTGAAAAAAGCGAAGAAAGAGAAGGAAAAGGAACCCGAGGTGCGACGTCCTTTCGACAGGAATATCGATCTGGCGGCAAATCGCTTCGACGAGGCACAGAAAAAGTCGATCATCAAGAAGGCGCAGTTACTTGACACGCGATTCTCGAGCGGAGCATCCAAGTTTTTGTAGTTTTTTTTACGTTTTTTTTTTATTATTTGAATACTTTTGAGATTTTTTTTTCGATTAAGTTTTAGCTCGTAATACAATACAATAAAAAGTTAAAAAAAGGAAATTATTTAGTCTTAAATTGATTATCGGGCGGCAGTCTCTGCTTGAATCACCTTTGAGGGGCAGGTTTGGGCTTTGGCATTTTACTCAGCAGCTCCTGAATTTCCTTTTTCTCGTCGAAAGTCTTCCATAATTCATACAAATTCGTGATAGCTCGAGCGATTTCTTGTACTTTGTCCATATCGACATTCAGCTCGGCGAACCATCCTTTGAGGTCTTTTTGTAATATCACACAGGCGATTTGGAGACATCCAATAGCGATCTGAAAAATATTTTTTTAAAATAAATTTAGCTTCTTTGAATTTATTTTAATTTTTTTTTTTTATAAAAAAAAATAAAATCATTTTATTAATTTTAATTAAAATTTTATCAAAAATTATATTTTTAATATTTCTTTAAAAAATAGCTTAATTTTTTTTTACAATATTTTAATTTTTAAAAAATTTTTTTAATTTTAAAAAATTAATTTTTAATAATTAATTTAAATTTTTTTAACTAAATTTGACCCGAATTTAATTTTAAAAAAAATTAACTTTGAAAAATTTTAAAAAAATAATAAATAATTTTATTTTATTTAATTTTTAAAGAATTAATTTTATTCTTGGTTAAATTAATTAATTTTCAATAAACAATTTTTTTAATTATTAAAATATTAATTAAATTTAAATCAGTTTTTATTAAATAAATTTTCTTTATTTAATTTTATGTAAATTAAATTTTTAAATTTTTTTAACAGTTATTTTTTTATTTTTTTCTAATTTTTTTTATATTTGCTATTTATTTTAAATAAATTTTAACCAATTAATTTATGAATAATCTTCGAAATTTAATTTAAATTAAATATTAAATTAATTTAAAACTAATATTTAATTTAAAATTATTTATTTAATTTTTATAATTTTTTATCGGTTATTTTTTTTTTATTTAATATGTTCTAAAAAAATAAATTTTTAAATTAATAATTTTTTTTTTGAATTATTTATTTTTTTTTTTATTATTTTTAAATTAATTTTAATTTTTTTTTCTATACAAGATAATTTTAAAATTTTAATTAATATAAGAACGTAAAAAATAATTAAAAAATATCAAATTTTATATAAAAAGTTTTTCAAAAATTTTTTTTTCTAAAATATATTTGTGTTCCAAAAAATTTAAAATAAATTTAAATATGAAGTTTTTTTTAGAAAATTTTCAAAATTCTCACCTGATACGGCGGATAAAGCAACGAAACATCCGTCCTCAGCGAATCATTAATAATTCTATAAGTATAAGCGAGTAACTGATCCTCTCCCTGCCCAATGTCGTTGACCATTTGTATCAGCGGGCGATACGGTTGGTACACAATCAGACAACAATCCAAGTTTTCCAACAAATAAAACTCGCATTCGAGGATGTGGTTCGTGCGATACGGAAATTCCTGCGAATATGCGTAACTGAATTTGTTCTTGATCACATTTTGACACGTCGAGATGAGACGCGAGTTGGAAATGACTCCGAATTCCTCAACTTTGCTCGCGAGGAAGATGCAAGTCGGACTCAGCAAGAGCGGATCGATGCTCTTGAGGGAGTTGCGAGAGTAGAAACGCTTGAAATAAACGGTTGCCGTTGCGATAACTTGCTGTTTGAGCTTCAATTGTTCGCCGAGGACTTGAATTACGTTCGCGAAGAAGATGAAAATTTTTTGGTATTCTTCTTCCGAGAGGATTTGCAGGTCGTTTTGACGTTCTCGGATGAGATCTTGTTTGTCGAGGATCCATTGTTGATGATGAGAGCTTTGCCAGAAGTTGCCTGCCATGCTTTGAGGCGATTTGTGGGCGAGAAATGCAGAAAAAAACTGAAAAATGCGAGAATTTGTTTGGGAAAACAATTGTCGGTACTCTAACGGAGGAATTGAAAACTATGGATTTAGGCTGTTTCAAATTTTTATTTTTTTCTTATTATTTTTAGGAAGGGGAAAATTTTTTAAAGAAAAGAAAAATATCAGAAAATTTTTAAATTAAATTCAAAATTTAAATTTTTAAAAATATTAAAATAGAAAAAAAATTTAATTTTAATTAATTAATTTAATTAATTTTAAATTTTTTTTTATTAAAAAATTGCCGAAAATTGTAAGTTTTTAAAAAATATTTCTTCAAATTTTACATTATTTTTTAAATTTAAGTTTTTTTTTGTTAAATTTTTTCATCAATTTTTTATTTTTAAACAAAAACAATTAATTTTAATTAATTAATTTAAAAAAAAATAAAATTAAAAAAAAAAATAAATGACCTTAAAAATATTAAAACACTTTAAAAATGATTTTTAAAAATTATATTTAAAAAAATTTAGCACATTTTTGCAATTTTTAATTAAAAAAAAATAAAATTTTAAATAAATTTTTTAATTAAAATAATTTTATTTAATTTGAAAAATGGTTTAAAATTTAAAGAATATCAATTGAAAAATTAAAAAGGTTGAAAATTTGGAGTTTTTAAAGAAATTAAATATTTTTTTACAAATTTTTTGGAATTCAAAAAAATTTTTTTGAACGGGGGATAATTCAAACAATTCAAAAAATAAAAAAAAAATTTAAACAGCCTTATTCATTTTCATACTTCTCACATAACCTCCCGGCAAAATGGCTTCGATACAGCTGTTTTATTCTTTTTAATCATTTTTAGAATAAAAATTGCATTAAAATTGAATTTTTATGAAAAAACTTTACATAAAATACAATTTTCAACATATCTGAAGTCTCCAACTTTATGAAAAGACCTTTAAATTCAAATTTTTTGCAGAAATTTCACACGAAAAATTTACTTCAGATTAATTTTATTCATTATTTAATACAGAAAAAAGCAGAAATCGAGGGAAATGCAAATCTTAAGTCGTTTAAAGTCCTCCTCGAGATCGTCCCTGCCCTCCTTGCCATGCACCTGTTTTGCTTCCGCCTGGAGCGCCGCCTTTTGCAGGACCGCCGGGAGCTCCTCTGCCTCTTCCTCGAGCAGCTAAAACAAAAAAATGACATTTTTAGAGAAATTTCTAACAAATTTCATCGCAAAAAACTCACCTTGCGCTCGCAAAATCGCCGATTTTCCTCGTCCCGCTGTCCCTGAACGCGTTCCCTGCTTCTTGAACATCGGCGCGTTCTTCAGCATGTCGGGCAGTATCAAAAATCGGATCTTCGAGCCACGAATGTAGACATTTTCCAACATTGCTGTGCGCCCATCGCGATACGTAACGTTGATTTGTGTCATTTGGCAGTTCATGTTGTCCTCGGCTTCGATGAGTTTTCCGCGATACACTTCTCCGGTGATTGTTTCGCAAGTTACGATATGCCCTTCGGCTTCGTGCAACACCTTAATTGGGACTCCAATCGACATCTTTTACGATATTGTAGATAATTGCGGGCACAATGGAGACTTTAAACACTCGGATCCAGTAGCGGGGCTTCAATTTACGCAAAATTTTCATAAAAATACGTCGGGCAACAGCTCTTGAGGTTCGATAAACAATGCCAAACGTTTTGTTGAGACGACTGAAAGTGATAAAATTGAATTAGCGGGCATCAAAATTAATTGAATTAGCAAAATGGCGAATTTAAACAGTAAATTTTTGTTGATGTTTTGCATTTTTGAGCACCGGAAAACGTTTTTCACGAATTTTTTCATTGAAAATTGATTTTTCTATTGAATTTTTAGTCATCTACGTACTGAATTTCCATCTGAAATCGAAAATCTCTTCGAATATATTCCAAAATCCGTAAAAACATCAAAAAATATTAAAAAACGATGGCAGATAAAAAGGTTAGAACAAAATTTTTAAAAGAAATTTCAATTTTTCATTAAAATTTTCAATTTTTCATTCCAGCAACAAGGAGGCGGCGGAGAAAAACGTCGCAAAGAATCAATTCTCGATCTCAGCAAATACTTGGAGAAGACAATTCGCGTCAAATTCGCTGGCGGGCGGGAAGCAGCTGGAGTTCTCAAAGGATACGATCCCTTGTTGAATCTCGTGTTGGACAATACAGTCGAATTTTTGCGAGATCCAGATGAGCCATATAAACTTGCGGAAGAAACAAGAACATTAGGGTTGGTTGTGTGTCGAGGAACTTCGGTTGTTTTGATTTGCCCGCAAGACGGCATGGAATCGATACAGAATCCGTTCGTGCAGCAAGATGCATAAAAAAAGAAAATATTAAAAATATAATTTTTTTATTATTTAAAAAATAGTTGAAAGGTGTTTTCTTGTTTCGAGAGAAGGTTTTGATAAATTTTAATTTTTAAAGGGCTTCATTAAAAAAATTAAAAATAAAAATTATAATTTTAAATTAATTTTTTTTAATAAATATTTTTTATCTAGAAGAAAATATTTTTTTAATTTTTGGAAATATAAATTTCTTAAAACATTTCAATTTTTTTTAAATACTTCGAAATAAATAAAAGAAGAAATATT
Source organism: Culicoides brevitarsis (assembly GCF_036172545.1). NCBI lineage: Eukaryota > Metazoa > Arthropoda > Insecta > Diptera > Ceratopogonidae > Culicoides > Culicoides brevitarsis. The sequence continues at coordinate 41,014,078 of NC_087085.1, read as the reverse complement.
TAATTTTCTATATATTTTGACAAAAAAAAATTAAAATAAAATTATTTAAAGATTTAAAAAATTTTTTTTTTGTCAATTTTTCATAAAATATTTCAATTTTGTTATAAGTAAAGCATCGAAAAAATTTTTAAAAGACAAAATATTTGATTTTCTTTGGATTTAAAATTTTTTTTCTCCTATCTTCCAATATTTTGAGAAAAAAAAATTAAAGTACGAAAAAAAAAAAATTAATTTTATTTAATTCAATTTAATTCAAAAAATTTAATCAATTAACTAAATAATTATTTTTTTAATTAATTAATTTTGAATTTTATTTCTAATTAATTATTTTAAATTAATAATTGTTTCAAAACTGCAGTTGAAAAACTTTTTATAAGAGTCAATTAAAATTTAAAAAAAATAATTTTTTTTCGTTTTTCTTAAATTATTCTTACCTGACGCTCAAGTTTGATTTTTTTTCATTTTTTAATGAAATTTTTTATCATTTAAAAATTTAAATAATTTTTTTTCTGCATCAAAAATAATTTTTAAATATTTTTTTTTTCAACGAAAACCAATTTAAAAAAAATTATTTACCTCTTTCGATTATTTTTTTATAAATTTTAAAAAATATTTCTCACTTAAATTTTTTTTAAATAAAAAAAAACACTTTTTTATGGATTTTTATTCATTTTTATTAATTAAACTTATAATGTGTGTGTGTTGTGTTTATTTATTTTACTATATTATGCTTCTTATCCTTCATTCCTTTATATTTTTTTATTATTTAATTTTATTATTTTTTTTTATTATTAATTTAATTTTTAATCATACGGGAATTAATATACCAACATTTTGTACATTATTTTTTTTTATATAAAATTGAAGTTACAATGATACAGTTTTTTTCTTGTTTCTTTAGATAGAACAATAGATGGGCTTAGCGTGGGAATTTTTTTTTTTATTTGATCGGGATATGGAGGAGAGTAAAATTATGTACATTTATTTTCTTTATATTTCCTTTAAAATGATTTATTTTTATTTGTTTTACCTGAGTTTTGATTTCAATTCATGCTAATCGTTATCCTGTTTTTTCTTATTTATTTATTTTTTTTTTATTTATTGCACTTGAAAAATTATAGAAAAATAAATATTTAAAAATTTTTTTATTCAAATAAAAAACTCACCTGTTACTAAAAAAATTAAAAAAAAAATAATAGAAAAATTAAAACAAATTTTATGTTTATGGCAATAATTATCGCACTTTCTATAGTCTATCTTTATTCTTTTCTTGTTCTCACAATTTTTTTATTTACTGCACCTTAATCTATTTTTTTCTTCATTATTTTTTCCCAAACTGATTTTTTTTTTTTATTAATTTAGCTTAATTTATTTTTATTCATTTTTTGTTGTTGTTTAGGTACGTTTAATGTTAATTTTTTTTTCTTTTAATATTTATGTCCTTAAATTTCTAAAGTGTGTATTAATTTATTATTTTTATTTTAAATACCCCAAAAATTAATTTAATTTAATTAATTAATTAAATATTTCTTTAAAAATAATTAAAAAATTAATTAATTAGTTAAAAATGTACACAAAGCCAAAAAATTCATCAATCTGGTACTACACAAAAAATAGTTTCAAATCAATCCGAAAACGGAAATAATAATTCGTTTTTTTTTAATATTGACTCTTCAAACATTTTCTTTTTCTCTAAGATAAAATTCAATAATGCTTAGAATTATTAAATTTGCTAAACTAGACACTATGAATAAGACTAAAATGTTTTAATCCTAAAGTTTGAATTAAACGAGGATTTTTTTTTTGAAAATATTTTTTTTTTCAAAGCTTCCTTGAAATTTTTTTAAATATTTTTTCTCGTTTAATTTTGTTTGCATTAATTTAACTATTTATTCTTAATAATTAAAATTTACTTCTACTGAGAAATCTAGGTTACCATTTGCCTAGTTGTTAGTTTTTATGCACATTTTTAATTTTTTTTTGAAAATTTTGTGACCTTTCTAAGTATTTTTTTTTTGTTTTACGTAATTTTTTTCACATTTATTGCTAAAAATAGTAAGCCCTGTGTGCATTTTTTTAAATTTTTTTTGAACTTTCGATCCGAGAAGTGTTTTTTTTTTGCAAATTATTTTTTTTTATTCCAAAACTTTTTTTTCTTACTCTTGAAAAATTAAAAAAAAAATTAAATTAAGATTTTTTTACAATCTAGTATCTTACACTTGCGACGGCGGCGGATGTTTCAGTAAAAAATCAATGGAAAAGTGTTTGTTTAATTTGGCATGAGCTTCACATATTATGGCAGTCTTATCGTCATCGTTTCTATTACATGTACATTTTCTATGATTCAATAATTTGCTTTTTTGTTCCTGCATCTTAACACATTTCTCGGGATTTCGCTGCTCAAAGTTGACATTTTTCTGCATTTTTTGCTGCGGTTGATGTTTGTGGCTTCCAAAAAACTTGGATTTGTCGGATTTTTTGTGAGTATCGTCGCGACACCGGACATTTTTAGAAGTATTTTGTTCAATTTCAAGAAAATTAATGTAATTTGTTACTTGCTCGACTATCTTAACGCTAGAATTTGTAACCATTTTCATGGTTTTTGTCTTTGCGGATGACGTTTTGACGGCATTTGTCGTGTCTGGATGAATTTTTCAGCTGGGTTTCACGTCGTCACGACGAATCGTTGCCTAAAAAAGTGAAAAAATTAAAATTTTGAACGAAAAATTGTCGTAAAAATCATACATACTTGATGTGCACTGTAAACTCCTCGTCCCGTCATCGATCCAGATCTGCTCGAATTGCTGCTGTACGATTGACTACCACTTGAATGTCTAAAAAAAAAACAGAAACAATTAATTTTTCTTTAAAAAAAATAAAAAAAAAATTTTTTTACCTGACAATTTGTTGTGCCGAAACTTGTTCGCGCGAGCTGTGCCGAAAATCAATACCATTCTCTAATGGTAACGGTTGACCGCTGTATTGCTGTTGGGATTGCGCATTCATCGCTGGTTGTGCCTGTTGTTGTTGCGAATTGCTGGATCGTTGTCTACTGACACTCGATTGACTCGTACTATTGCTCGACGTGATTGACACGACAGTCGATTCGACGGATGATGGGCCATTTATTGCGGGATGCATGTTGTTAAAATGTCCTAAAATAATATTTTTTTTTTATTTTTGAACAAATTTTTAAGAAAAAAATAAAATTTTACCTTGTCCTGATTGTGCGTTCGGATTTAGAGGAATTGCAAGTCTCGCATTGACAGCAAGGAGGTGATCTCGTCGAGCGACTAAACTTGTGACGTGTTCTTCTAATCTCACATTTTCACTTTTTAGTTGATGGAGACATGATAAAAGTGAAGCAACTGAAAAAAATAATTAAATTTTTAGTATTTTTTTAATAAAAAAAAATAAATAAAAATTAAATTAAATTAAATTAAAATTAATTAATTAATTTAAAATTAGATTTTTAAATAAAAGTATTTTTTAACTTGGAATGTTAATTTTTTTTTAAAGAAAAATTCTAAAATTATAAAATTTTGATTCAATTTTTTAAAAATTAAAAAAAAAATTGCGTTTAAAAACATTTGATTTTTTTTAAATATTTTTTAATCTTATTTATTACCAAATTTATTTTTTATCTTTAAAATATTTATTTTAAAATCAAATGAAATTTTTTCTGAACAAAAATTAATTTTGCTAATGATGAATTTGTTATTATTTTTTTTCTTTGTGCTGTTAAAAAATTTTAAATTTAAACTAAAAATATTTTTTTACAATTTTTAAAGAAAATTTGAAAATAATATATTTTATTTTTATTTAATTTTTTTTATATTCTATTGAATTTTTTAATTTCAAAAAATAAATTGAAAAAAAAAATGTTTTTCATCGATCAAAATTTATAAGTTGTTTTTTGTGTCTTTTTGAAAATTTAAAAATTCATAAATTTAAATATTTTTTTAAAAATATTAAAAAATTATTTTTTTTTTAATTTTCATCTTTTTTTTAATTATTTCTATTTAACTTTTTTTTTAATTTAAATGATTTTTTTCAATTTTATTTTTTTTATGAAAAGAGGTAACCTTTTTTTTAATAATAAAAAAAGAAAATTTAATATTTGTAAAAAAAAATAATTTTTAAATATTTTTTCTTTGATTAAAAATATTTCTCGAATTTTTTTCTTTTAAAAAATAAAAAAAAACTTTGGACAGATTTCAATTAAAAATTAAAAGAAAAAACTTACTATCAAAATGCTGCGCTTGTTCCATAAGAAATTGCGAGCCTTGTTCCCATTGTCGTTCCAAAAGCTGTTCTAAACTTTGAGGAGTATTTCCGGAAGCTGATGTACTGCCCGCTAACATGCTACTGAGTGATTGTGTGTTGCTGCCATGTGATGCCAAAACAGAAGATCGATTCTAAAACACAAAAAAATTAAAAAATTATGAAAAATTGTCAAAAAAATAAAACTTACTGCTTGTAATTTGCCCGGATAAGTAGGTCCAACGAGATTTGTGGGATCCGTAAGCGGCGTTGCGTTCGCAAGATGCGTTTCGATCTCCATGTTCAACGTATCCGTCAATTTGGGAGCCATACTGCTGCTTGGATTGAGTTGATTTCCCAACATGTGAGCCGCTGCATGAATTCCGTTGTGAAAAAGTTTATTTTCTTTCGTTTCCACGGGCGACACTGCCGCTGTCGTCGTATTTGTGATCGTTGCTGTTCCCGTTTTTTGCTTCTTCGAAGGTTTTTTCGTGCCAATTTCGGATCCCGGACTGCTTGGAGGCGAATCTTTAATTGTCGCTTGCGTAATAACGACGGTCGGTTGTTGTTGTTGTTGCGATGCGGGAACATTTGTCGTCGGCGCTTGCGATTCGTAGCCAAATTTGAGTCCCGAGAAGCCGGATGACGAACTTGAGCTGTACATGACGTCGGGCGTTCTGGAAGTAGAAGGTGAGGATGATGATTCAATTGTCGACATGCGACGCATTTTCTTGGATGTTGCGGGCGGAGCCGGAGATGCCGACAACGCCGGAGCATTGTGATCATTGGAGTTGCTGCTACTTGAATTGTTATTCAAGTTGACGGCAGAACTTTGTCCGGATGTCGCCGGATTATTACTACAATTACTACTTGCGACATTTGTGGGAGACTCAATGGGGTCGGGCGTGGCGACGGCATTCGAGCCACGCTTCTTCGAGACACGTCCTTTGGATTTTTGCGTGTTATTTGTGACAGGAGCGCTACTTGGATTATTACTACTACTTGAACCGCCACCGTTATTCCCGTCGATCGAATGCGATCTTCAGAGAAGGCAAGAAAGAAAAGGAATTTTCATCATATTTACATGCACTACTCTAACAGGTCGATGCAATAATCAAAATTTTATGGATTCAAAATACTTTAAAAGGCTAAAAAATTATTAAAATCTTTAAAAAAATGAAAAAAAAAAATTATCTCAAGATCTAAAAATTTTATTTCGAAAAAAAAATTATTTCAAAAACTCAAAATTTCATGAACGAAAATATTAATTTAGAGAAAAAAAAAAATTCAATTACGAAAAATTAAAAAATTTAATATCGAAAAAAAAAGTTTATTTCGAAAAAAAAATTTAATTTCAAAAAAAAAATTTAATTTCGAAAAAAAAATTAATTTCGAAAACTGGAAAATTTAATTTCAAGAAATAAAAAATTTATTTCGAAAAACAGTTTATTTCGAAAAGAAAAATTAAAATTCAAGAAATTAAAAATTTCATTTCAAAAATAAAAAATTTCATTTTGAGAATAAAAAATTTAATTTTAAGAAATAAAAATTTAATTTCGAAAACTGAAAAATTTAATTTCGAAAAAAAAGTTTATTTGGAAAAGAAAAATTTTTTATCAAGAAATAAAAATTTAATTTCCAAAACTGAAAAATTTCATTTCGAAAATTAAAATTTTTTATTTCAAAAACTAAAAATTTCATTTAAAGAACGAAAAATTTCATTTTGAGAATAAAAATTTTTCGAAAAAAAATTTAATTTCGAAAAGAAAAATTTCATTTCAAGAAATAAAAATTTAATTTCGAAAACTAAAAATTTTACTTTAAGATCTAAATCATCAGAAAAACAAAAAAAAAATCCAAAACACTTTCAACTACTGCATCGACCCAAAAATTCCATCTAAAATCTCTACTCAAAACGATTCCTTACCTCGATCGTCGCGATGTTGGCGCCTCATCTTCCTGCAACGACGTCAGTCTCGAGTTCGGATGCTTCTCATACGTGAATTTCAGCATTGTGCTATTCGTCTCCATCATATTTGTATTTTGTACAGGCGCTCCGTGGACCATGCCATGATCGATGGGCGATATCGAATGAACTGCCGGCGAAGCTGTTCGATGTTGAATGAGCGGCGATTGACGTTCGATCATGTTTGAGTTCTAAAATCCCATGAAAAAAGTTAAAAAATTGGAAAATTAAGAAAAAAAAAGTGAAAATATTTACCACACTTCCAGATTCATTTCTCAGCGCCTGATATGCGTTGCTCGTCGGCGTTGCTGACGAATGTTGCGGTTGATGTGCAAATGGTACGGATAGATTATTATTGTTACTACTAAGGTTGACACCAGGTACATTAGCGGTTGAAAGGGGAACAGATACTACGAGACTAGGTGTAGATGTTGCCGGTTGCTGGCTACTTGTTTCCTTCGAATGTTGCTTGCCCGTCACGAGATTCGCGGCGGAATTGTTTGATTGCACGTTTTGTTGTTGTTGTTGCTGTTTCGATGACACGATGTTTGGCGTTAGATTTTGTATCGCGGGTTCTGACGTTGCTGACAAAACTCCCGCTGTTGTCTCGGATTTCGGTTGAGAAATACAAAACTGCAAAAAAAATCACAAAAAAATTAGTTTTTTCGAATTTTTCGACCTTGAACACAAAAAAAACCTTTATTATCAACTTAGGAGTCCTTTCCTTATCCTTATGTTTCTTTGGTTTCATAATAATTTTACACAACTAACTTAAATATCCATAAATAACAATAAAATTTAAATTTTTTTCCTGTAATTTCGTTCACTTAAGGAGCGTTCACTGCAATTTCTGTCATGGTTCTGCATCAAAATTCGATTGTTTGTCACCCAAGGTAGAAAAAATGTGATCAGCAGCCGGCTGTCTACCAACACATGCGATCGTAAATGCGTAATACACTCGCTCTCTGCACATTGCGACTCGCACACATTCACACTCGGGAGGATTCTATTGTTCAAAGGCAACAGCAGCAAAAAAAAATCCATACAATCAAATTTAAGGGGAATTAGTAATAAACTTTTATTGGGGTTGAAGCGTGTGTAGTGTATGGCAAAAGGAACAAAAATAAGACGTAAAGAGCGATAATAACAACAAAACACACACACAACGATGATGATGAAAGAACAAGTCGAAAACGGAGAGAAGAAGAAGAAGATGAAGGAATAAAAAAAGGAGTTCAGGTAAAAATAAACACATGCTCTTCTTTTGTTCATCGTTCATTCATTCGGTCTTTTGCCATATGCTCGTTCGTCACGTATTCATTACTTTTTATCTCTTGCCAGAAGCGAAAAGAGGTGAATTAAAAAGTTTCCAATTAGAACGAATTTTAATGGGAATTTTTTTATGACGTACTTTCGATTTTTGACATACATTTGTTGTTTTTGAAAAAGAAATTGTAATTATTTTTTTACTTTTCTCATCGAAAGTCTGTTTTTAAGATGATTTTTTTTTTTAAATAATTGAAATTAAATTATCGTTCATTTTTTCTCAGCGTTCAGAAATTTAATAAAATAATAAAAATAAAAAAAAAAAATTAATTAAAAAAAAATTAAAAAAAATAAAATAATTTTTTAAAATAATTTATAATATAAATTATTTTCAGTACCTAAATTTTTAATTAATTTTTTATTTTATTTTTATTTTATTTTATTAGATTTTTAAAACTTCTCGACGCTCAAAATAAATTGAACGATAATTAAATTTATTAAAAAAAATTAACTTAAAAATTGACTTTTGTGTGTTTAATTTTTTTTTTAAATTTTTTTTAATTAGATTTTTGTAATTCTTTAAACGAAAAAAAAATAAATTAAATAATAATTATTACAAAAAAATATTTTTAAATAATTATTTTTAAATATTTTTTTAAATCTAAATCTTTTACATTTTCAGTTAATAATTTAATTAATTTTCTTATCACAATTTTGATTTTTTAATCTATTTTTTTTTAATTTTTTAAATGAAAAAAAAAAATAAATTGAATAATAATATTTTTTAAAAATTTAATTAATTAAATAATTCTTTGATATTTTTTCAAACTTAAATTTAATGGTAATTTTTTTTTTTTCAAATAAAATTTATTTTCAAAAAAAAAAAAAATTAAAAATATATTTTTGAGCCTAAAATGTTCTGAATAATTTTTTTTATTTTTAATTTATTAAATTTATTTTTTTACTAATTTTTTTACTTTTTACGTAGAAAAAATATAAAGCAAAATCTTAAATTTGAAATTTAAAGAAAAATAAAAATATTCTAAAAAGATTCAGTAAATATTTAAAAAAAAAAATAAAATTATTAAAATATTTTTTTTTCAATCAATTTCTCTTTAAAAAATTATTATTTTTATTATGTTCACATTTTGACTAAAAATCTGAATGACTGAATAAAATATTAAATTTTAATTCAAAAAAAATTTTTTTTTTGAAAAACAAATTAATTTTTAAAAACAAAAAGATAAATTATAAAAAAAGAACAAAAAAATATAAAAATTAATTTAATTAAAAAAAAAAATATTTAAATTAATTTTTTAAATTTTTTTCTTGCAAAAAAAAAAAATTAAAAATAAACTTTCACAAAATTTTAAAATTTTTTCACGGAAAATTATTCAAAAGTTACACATTTGACTATTAAATTTTAACGAAATAATTCACAAAATTCATCAATTTTCTTCATAAATGTTTTTCAGTTCATTCTCATGATCATTAAATTCAATTATAACTCTCAATAAAATAAATTCCAGCTTTTTATAATTCACACAAATAATTTTTCATACACTCAAATTTAATAATTTTAAATAAAAACTTACCTTCTTGATACTTTTTTCTGGATCTGTTGCCTCAAGTTTGTCGTATCCCGTCAATGGCGTCAACGTAACTGACAAATCTTTCGTAATAATATCTCTGCAAAATATTTTTTCGCATGAGTCACATTGAACACTTTCCAAAAAAATCCAAAATTTACCTGTTAATCTCATCAACATTCGTTCCACTCGTGAGTCTTCCATCGGATTTGCGTTTCTTCGTGCTACTACTGCTCATGTTATTGGTTGTTGTTGCACTTGTCGACGAGGACGACGACGTTGGCGGTTTCGCATCTCCGCCATTCCCAAATACCGAATCTGACTTCATGACAATCGATTGCGTGAAATTCGACGTCGTGAATTTTTGCCCGAAACCCGATTCTTTGCCATTTCCGCTGTTATTCGACATGCCGTCGTGCTTCTCTTGCTTATTTACGCTACTAATACTGCCCATTGATGGCGAAACGACGTTAAGTCGTGCCGGTTGCAAAATCGGATTTGACGTCGTCGAAGCTGGTTTCTCGGATTTTTGCTCGTTTGTCGTTTTGCTGTTTTGATGACTAGTTGTTGAGCTGATGTTCGTGCTCGAAAGATCGTCTTTGTTGTTACTCGAGGACGACGACGACGACGAACTGCTTTTGGAGTATTTTGATTTTGTGGAGGAGGAATTTTGCGAGACTGACGTCGACGACGACGACGAGGATTCTTTTTCGTGCGTTTTGCTCGTTTTACTCGTGCTCTTTGCGTGTTTGTCTTTGTCTTTGGATGAACTATTGGAGGATGATGAGGAGGTTTTTGAGGATGAGGATGACGACGAGCCCGAGCCGAAGCCACTCGAGGATGACGTTGATGTCGACGACGACGGGTGACTGCTGTTGCTGCTCGTCGTACTGCTGTTCGAGGAGGTTTGGGAGTTGGAAATTGGCGCGGTGCCCGAAGCACTGACAGCGTTTTTGGATGTACTGCTGGATTTGCGCTGTTTGGAGGATGACGACGCGGGATCGGTGGTTTGGCGGGAGGAAGAGGACGATGAAGATGCCTTCGAGAGGGATTCAGCTTCCTTTTCCGGCGACGATGGAGCATCGCTTGAATGCTCGGCGTGACTTATGGGCTTGTACGGAGGAATTGGTTTCACGTTGCCGCCCTTTTTCTGCAAAAAAAAAAAAAAAAAAAAATTAAAAATGAATTTAAGGTAAGCAAAGTCAAAAAGTTTTTTTATTTATTTTTTTTTTTTGTAAAATTTTTTGATGAAATATTCTATTATCGAAAATGTTTAATTTTCAACATTTAAAAAAAAAAAAATTAAAATTATTTTGCATTAAAATCAGTTAATATTTTCTTATTTTTATTTTTTAAATAAAAATAAATTGTAAAGAAAAAAAATTCAGTTCAATAAATTCAAACTTTCATTTAAATCCATTCTTTATAAATTTAAACATTTTTTCATGAAATATTAATTTTTTTTAAATATTTTTTCTAAAAGTTTTTTTATTATTTTTTTTTTTTAAAGTTCAAATTTTGTAAGATATTTCATACAAAATTATTTTTTTTTTCAAAAAATTATGAAAATTTTTCTTTTTAAAATTTTTATGACAATTTCTTATTAAATTTAAATTAATTTAAAAAATATTTAAAAAAAATAAATTTAATTTAAATTTTTATTCAGTTTATTTTTGTTTAATTAATTTTAGTTTTTTTTCAGTCAAAAAATTTAAAAATATATTCATCTTAAAATTTTAATTTTTGACAAAATTTTTTATAAAAAATTTTGTAAAAATAATTTCTGATCAAATTTCAAATTTTATTATTTAAAAATAATTTTTTAAATATTTAAGTGAGAATTTTTCAATAAATTCAAAAAAAATTTCTTTAAAAAATATTTCTAAAGAAAAAGTTAATTATAAATTAATTTTCGAACAAAATTTTAATTAAATCTTGAACATTTTTCAAAATTGGGTGATTTCTAAAATTTTCTTGAAAAAATAAAAATAAATATTTTTTTAAAAAATTGATATTTTTAAAGAAAGTAAAATAAAAGCGATTAATTTCTTAATTTAATTCTTGGTCTTATTGAATATTTGTAAAATTTAAAAAAAATATGATGAACGATAAAAAATTATATTGAACTTTTTTATTACATTTTCTTCTTAAAAAAATATTTTTTTTAATATTTCATTGATTTTAAAAAAAATTTTTATACCAAAAAAAAATTTAAACATTTCAGTAAAAATTTAAATTTTTTTTAAATAATTTTTTGAGAAATAATTTTTTTTTTTAAATTTTAGGATAATAAAATAATTTTTTAATATTTTTTTTTTATTTTGAAAAGAAAATTTAATTTTTTTTTAATTTTAAAGAAAATTGAACTTTTTAATACTTTTTGAAACTCAATATTTTCTCTTTTTTTTATTCAAAAAGTGTTTTAAATCTTAAAAATTTTTGATTTTCGTTTCAAATTGATTAAATTTCTTACCAATTTACTGTAATGATGTTGACAATAACCGCAATATTTGACGTTATCCAAGTAATTTCCCGCTTCTTCGCACAAGAGCCCGAGTTGTTGGGCACACGTGACGTGAAATTGTTGCTTGCATCCCGATTTGTTGCATTGCATACAGGCGCCAGCACTCGCTCGATTTCCCTTGCCCATTTCCGCGCAAATGTAACAAGCTAAAAAATTTAAAAGAAAAAAATTATTTTTAAACTCTCAGTTGGTCTTCGCTCGCTACTTACACTTATTGTATCTCTCGGGAGGTATGAGTTGCAAAATGATGGGTTCCATCGTGGTGACATTGCCGAAACGCACTTCGGGAATGTACAAAGCGCAAACAACGTGAGCCCAGCCCATGTTGTCGGTTTTCTTGAGGGCACCGTCGCGCGACGGGCACAATTCGCAGCGAACGCGCGCCGCTCTCTCCTGACTTTCGCATTTTCTGCAAAACCACGGTCCCGTAGGTACCGTTACGATGCCATAACAGGCTTGATGCACGGCGACAGTGCATCCACTGCCGTCGCAATAAACTAGAGGGTTCTCTGGCCAGCCTCTTTCGTCGGAACATACACAGCATCCGCCGACCATCTCCTTCATTTTTGTCCGTGACACTCGAGAATTAAGTTAATTCGCGTTTCGCGCTCCACGAAAACACACAAAATCCATTGTGGCGCCCCGCGTCGGGGCACTCGACTTTTTTTCCTTAATCAATTTCTCGCTTTTTTCACTTTTTTTTCGTCTTCTTTCTTATCGTTCACTCCCGTGTCGCGTACGTGTCGTGTGTGTATGTGTGTACGCGTTGAATAAAATGCACCTTGCGTAGATGGAAAAGTTCACAATAATAATTAATTCGCACTTTTAGTGTCTTTGGGCCCGCGTTTCGGGCGTTTTTTTACGTTTTACTCGCTAAAGACGCGCCCAAATGCGCCGTTGCACGGGCTTTCACTCACTTTTCAGCACTTTTTCGCCCGTTTTTCCTCAAATGCGTATAATTGTTTATGATTTTTAAATGGATGCACTGAGCGTCGTGATTTCAATTTCAATTTGCTGCCGTAAATACGCGTTCCCCGCGTCACCCTATGCGATATTTGTCTGCACGGGCATGCATATTACACGGCAATCGCTAATTTCTCGACTTTTATCCTGATTTTAAGCCTTTTTTCGATCAAAATTATTGCAGCCCAATTTTGTATGGTTCTTTTGATAACTTTTACATTTCCGTACTCCTCTCTGACATCCGAATGAGGCGCTTTTTCGTGTGACGCATGGTGTTTTGGTGAGTAAAATTTTCCTTTTTTCCTCAATTTTCACAAAAAATCCTCAATTTTAATCAAAAAAAATATTTTTAGCTTTTAAAAAATCATCATGGGCTCCTTAATTAAGCTAAAAAACATTAAATCTCCATTTTTTCAACAAATCCAACAAAAAAATTTCCACACAACAACTTCTCTGATGGAAATTCGGAAGTTATCGAGACTCCGGGTAGTTGACAACAGCGAAATTGGGCGTCAGGCAATGACGGAAGGCAAACCGCCGCGCGTTATTCACGTCTACAACAAAAAATCCGTGGGCATGATCGGCGACAAAGTCATGGTTGCTATCAAAGGACAGAAGAAAAAAGGCATTTTGGTTGGTTTGAAGCAAATTCAGAACCCAAAAGTACCGAAATTCGACACAAACAACATCGTACTGATCGACGACAATGGCACGCCGTTGGGAAATCGCATCCAAGTCCCCATCCCGATGATTCTGCGGACAATTTTGAAGGAAAGAACCCAAGCCAAAGGCGCCGATTACACAAAACTCCTCGGAATTGCAAGTAAATTCGTGTGAAAAAACGTTTATTAGGTGAAAAAAAATAAAATTTAGTCTCGTGTACAGTCAAAATTTTTCCAATACTCTGCAAATTGCTTGACTTTCGCAACGGGATTGTATTCGCGACGTGGTTTTCGGTACGCACGAGCGTCTAATTCAAGCATTCCGCCGATAACTTCTTGCGCAAAGTTGGGCGGGAATCTTTCTTGTTCCTCGATGACGTGTGCAAAGCCCTCATCCATGCCAAAATTGACCCAAAAGTAAGGAAGACCCCTCGGAATGGCCCTTCGAAGGTCTTTTTTCTCTTTTTTCAGGTCGATCAGCTGTTTGTTCATCGACCATTCCCGTTCGGATTCTTGAATGGCTTTTTTAAAGTAAAACGGAGCCATTTCGAAATTTTTGCTCGGCACACAATGAATCACGAGATGCGGATTTTTGTGCAAATAACGCACCGTTTCGAAAAATATCACATCTTGACGTCTCGCAGCGAACATTCGCGTTAAAGCTTTGCGAAAATCGTTAATTTCGGACCAAATTTCTTCATCCACGGAGGTAGAACAGTTCAAGTGAGCCGTTGTTGCGATCAAACAATGTCCCGGCTGGAGTCCCTCATGCCATGGAAGTGATAAATAAACTTTTTCGCCTAAAGCGACGATCAATTGCTTCTCGATTTTGGATGAATCGATGCACATTTCGCAATTTTCCAGGATTTTTGTCGTTTTTTGATGTTCATTTATGGCACGGGCACGTTCCTTTTCACTCATTTTCGCGTCAGACATCGACTTGAAGGCTTCCGAAGCGAAAATGTCTTCCAAATTATCACGAGAACTCCCCGCTTTGCTACTTGCCATCGCAATTTTCGTGAATTGTGCGTCGCCATCGCTCGAAGTTGTGAATTTTTCACGTTCAAACATTTGTTTTATGTCGTATTTGTCGTCGTCGGGGAAATATTTTACACGTTCGCCGCTTAAATGGGTATCGGGCTTTTGTTTTTTTCGTTTTCCGCCTGATCGTGAGTAGGGATCAGCTTTTTCGAGAGGACGGGATGTTCCATGAGTGCTTGATTTTGTCAAAATTATCTCTTGAACGTCGTTTTTCTTGTTGTCAGTTGATGTTTCCTTCGTTTTTGGAGGGATTTTTACCGTTTTTCGACATTCACGGGCAAGTTCAAGCTTTTCTTTTAGTTGTTTCGCGAGAGTTTCGTTGCCCATGATCTCAGCTTTGACAATTTTCGCACCCAATTCGTTCATTTGTTGGTCCGTGAGGAAGTTTTTCATCGAGGATTCGTCTTTTTTGGGGGGTTCGTCGTCACTTTCGCTGCTTTTGCTTCGAGATGGACTTCGGGAAGGGCTTTTTTGGGGTTTTTCAACCGATTTTTCAGGTACGGCTTCTTTTTTTCGCCAATTTCCTCGTTGAACGGGAGTTTTATTTTTATAATTTGAGGATTTTTCATCGTCTGAATCTTCTTTGGGCTTTTGGAATGTCGAAGGAAGTCCTCCGCCCCCATCTTTCCAATAAGGGTTGAGCTCTTTGACACTTTTGGCGGGATCGTAAGAGTCAATTTGCTTTTTTTCATCCTTTTTTGGGTCTTTTTTCTCTTTGCTGTAGGTTGCGATTGTTGTGTCGAACATCCAGGAGTCTCTAACTAAGGGTTGAGATGCTTCCGAAGGCTTTGCGGAGGATTTTTCGACCCATTCATCTTGACTTTCGTCACTTGATTCGCTGCTTGAACTACTTGGACTTGAGTATTTCTTCTTTTTCCGCTTCTTTTTTCGCTTTTCTTCTTCTGAACTTTCATCTGAGTCACTGCTCGAGTGCTTTTTTCTCTTATTTTTGGACTTTTTCTTCTTTTCTTTCTTCGCTTTTTTGCTCTTTGACTGCTTTTTTAATTTTTTCTCGACCGAAGGCAATAAAAAATCCGCTTCTCCTTTCAAAATCTTCTCCCGATCTCGTTGTTCTCTCTTATGGAAACGATTTTCCGCCTCTTTGAGCATCTGTTCACGCGCATCTCGCAGTTCTTGACGATGTTTTTCCTTCTCACGGGCACTTTCGAACTCAATAAAGGACATTTTTACGATTTTCAACGTTTGTTTACCTCGTAAAGTTCAATTTTTCGTCGCATTTCCGGTTTGAAGGCTCTAAACCGGAAACAGGAAGTTGAATTTTCATCCCCAATGCGGAAAAATATTTTTTTCAAAATGTGAGTTGGGCAAATTTTTATCATTTTCATTCGTCTCCGTGTCAATACCACGTTGTGAGGAGGAGTTCGCGATTGTGCAGGTCTTTTTCGATTGGTATTTAGCACCATAGGTATGGAAATTCGCGTTTTTCCTCATTTTATTTAATTTTCACGCATTTCGGTGTCTAAATTTTGCATAAAAATGGAGTTTGTGTGCCAAAGCAGCGATTACAAGTGATAGAAATGCGTGAAAAATGGATTTAATGACGAAATTTGCGTCAAAAATATTCGACACGCCATGTATTAATTTTTGTGTCGTACAATTTCAGGCTATTGAAGCAAATCCAAGATGCCAGGAGTTACAGTCAAAGACGTTGATCAAGACAAAATTGTCAAGGGAGTCGCCCTTTTCTTGAAAAAGTAAGAAAATTCTCCGAAATTCTCAACAAAAAAACTAAAATTTTTGATTTTCGTTGCAGATCTGGCAAATTGAAGGTTCCCGATCACATTGACTTGATCAAAACAGCCAAATACAAGGAATTGGCGCCTTATGAGCCCGATTGGTTCTACATTCGTTGCGCCTCGATCTTGCGTCGCTTGTATCATCGCAGTCCCGCTGGTATTACCCAAATTACCCGCATCTATGGAGGTCGTCAACGCAACGGCGTTCGTCCATCGCACTTTTGCCGCAGCGACAGCAGTGCCGTGCGCAAGGCCATCCAAGCCTTGGAGAACGTCAAGATGATCGAGAAACATCCCGATGGCGGCCGCAAATTGACCTCACAGGGACAACGTGATTTGGATCGTATCGCCGCTCAAATCTCTGCCAAGCAAAGACAAGCACTCAAGAAGGAAGTGATTACTTTGTAAGATGTCGAGGCAACAAAAAAAAATTGTGTAAAGAATAAAAAAAAAATTGAACGGTAAACTTTGATTCTTTAAATTTTTCTTTTATTTCTAATTTTTTTTTTTAAACACAAATTTCCAAAAAGGCAAAATGGGGATTTTTTTTTATAATTTTTTTTTTCAAATTTTATCCGGAAAAAATTGCTTGACCTCTACCTACTTTTTCTCTACTGAATTAGCTTCTAGGTAAAAATCTAGCTGCTAAACTTCCATTAGAACGGAATAATTTTTATTTTTTTTTACAAAACGGGTAATTTTTATTTTGTCAAAATGTGAGGATTTTAATTTTTAATTAAAAAATTTTTTTCAAGTTTATTTATTTTCAAACAATAAAAAAATAAATTATATTTTTTTTAATAAAACTTTAAAAAATCATTTTATTAGAAAAGTAAAAAAATTAAAATCGATCAAATTAATTTTTTAAAATTATTTTAATTATAAAAATGTTTAAAAATTTTAAAAAAATCTTAAATTTTAAAATAAATAAATTTCTGCCTCAGAAAATAAAGAAAACATATTGAAAAATTTTAAAAATTCTTAAATTATTTTTAAATATTTTTTTAAATTAATTCTAAAATTATTTTCTGCTTCAGAAATTAAAAAAAATATTTAAAAATAAAAAAAATATCTTAAATTATTTTTAAATAATTTTTCAAAATTAATTTAATTTATTTTTTTTTCTTTATTTTTGCCCTCGAAATAATTAACTTTCAAAATTAAAATTAAAATCAATCAAAACTTTTTTTTCTGTTTTCATCAATCATCTTTTGACATAAAAAAAAAGTTATTCAAAATTATTAATTATTAAATTAATTAATTTTAATTCTTTTAATTTTTCAAATTGAAATTTCTTTAAAAAAAATTAATTTTAAATTATATTTTCACAAAAATTATTTTTTTTTTATTTTTTAGACTTAAAAATTTAAATTAAAAAAATTAATAAAAATATAATTTTAAAAATTTTGTAAAATAATTAAAATTTATGATTTAATTTAATAATTTCTTTAATTTTAAATTTTTTAATTTTTTTAATGAAATTTTACAAAAAAAAACACTTGAATTAAAATCCTTCCATTCACACAAAAAAAAAACTTACACGTTCGTTCAGTAAATATATAATTTTAAGGTGTTGTCGATCCAATTTGCATCAGGGAGTCTTTAATTTTGCGCTGGACGGTCTCTAATCTACATAATTTTGAAGTAAATTTTGTGCTATATTTTTCGAGGTGAATTTTTTTTGATAAATTATTATTTTGCGTGTACTTTGTACACATATCATATGTAAGTTCTGTTGAATATTTCTCTCTAGACTAGATTTTTTTGGTAATAATTTAATTTTTAATGTAAGTACGGTGCATGGAACTCAATATTTTCTTATCACTTGTCAACTTTCATAAAAATAGGATTGAAAAATGTGATTTTTTTTATAGAAAACTTATCGTAAAACTTTACATAAAATACATTTCTCTCTTTTTTGCGAGTTTTAAACAAGATACGTGTCACTAAATTATCTCTGAAATTTGTAACAAGAAGGCTAAAAATGCATATCATTGAAAAATTGGGGATTTTCTCCCTTCTAGATCGTCGTTTGTTGTCCTCCGCGATTTGTTGTCGTCGCTAAAACCTCATTTTCGGTTTTTGCTTGTTTCAGCCAGTTGCGCAAATCGCGTGTTCGCTCGACTAAGCTGCTCGTGTAATGTGCTGCGAGAGGCGCAAGTGGCACGGAATTGGCAACGGAAGAGGGCGACGTCAGAAACGGGTTCGTATTGCGACCTGTGATGTGTCGATAAGTCTCGAGACGATCCTGCAACGAAGGGACAGTTGTCGTTGGCGAGCCTGCAGGTCCAAACATTGTCCATTTGATTTCTTGCTCGTACGTTGGTGCAGGAGGAGCCGGCAAACCTTCGAAAAATTTAAATTAACGAAAAATTTTTGATTTTAAGCTCTTAAAAAAATTACCTTGAATCTGTTGTTTGCTCAAAATGTCCCAAATTTCACGAATTTCGGCATTCAAGTTCTCCAAACTGTGCATAATTTCGGAAGATTCTTGCAACAAATCCTTCCGTTGTCCCTGAAGCGTGTCGGTGTTCATGTCGGTGCTGCTGAAACCCGAACTCGAATGACTCGAAACGTCGCTGAGCGTTGCGTCTTCCTTGCGATTTAATTTATTGTCGTCACTTTGGAGATCCAGGGGCTTTTCTTTCTCGTAAACGCGTTGCAAGGAGTGCTCAAGATGTCGCAAGCGAATGACTTTTTCACCTAATAAGGCGCGTGTGCGATGAAGGCTCACTTCCATCTCCGTCAGTTCTTTTTCTTCCTGTAAATTTTAAAGAAATTTTTTTTATTTTAAAATTTTTCGATTTTTAAGCATGAGAGTTGGTTGAAAATTGACTTGAGAAAAAAAGTACGATATTTGCTCCTCATATGATAAAATCGTACTTTTTTTTATTTCTTCAAAAATCGATCAGATATCAATGGAAATCAACTTTAGAATGAATATTTATTAACTTTTAGCTTTGAAATCCATCAAAAGTTGGTTGAAAAGTGACTTGAGAAAAAAAGTACGATTTTTGCTCCTCATATGATAAAATCGTACTTTTTTTTATTTCTTCAAAAATCGATCAGATATCAATGGAAATCAACTTTAGAATGAATATTTATTAACTTTTAGCTTTGAAACCCATCAAAAGTTGGTTGAAAAGTGACTTGAGAAAAAAAGTACGATTTTTGCTCCTCATATGATAAAATCGTACTTTTTTTTATTTCTTCAAAAATCGATCAGATATCAATGGAAATCAACTTTAGAATGAATATTTATTAACTTTTAGCTTTGAAACCCATCAAAAGTTGGTTGAAAAGTGACTTGAGAAAAAAAGTACGATTTTTGCTCCTCATATGATAAAATCGTACTTTTTATTAATTCAACAAAAATTGATCAGATATCAATGGAAATCAACTTTAGAATGCATATTTATTAACTTTTAGCTTTGAAATCCATCAAAAGTTGGTTGAAAAGTGACTTGAGAAAAAAAGTACGATTTTTGCTCCTCATATGATAAAATCGTACTTTTTTTTATTTCTTCAAAAATCGATCAGATATCAATGGAAATCTTTAGAATGAATATTTATTAACTTTTCCATCAAAAGTTGGTTGAAAGTGATGAATATTTATTTCTTCAAAAATCGATCAGATATCAATGGAAATCAACTTTAGAATGAATATTTATTAACTTTTAGCTTTGAAACCCATCAAAAGTTGGTTGAAAAGTGAATATTTATTAACTTTTAGCTTTGAAACCCATCAAAAGTTGGTTGAAAAGTGACTTGAGAAAAAAAGTACGATTTTTGCTCCTCATATGATAAAATCGTACTTTTTTTTATTTCTTCAAAAATCGATCAGATATCAATGGAAATCAACTTTAGAATGAATATTTATTAACTTTTAGCTTTGAAACCCATCAAAAGTTGGTTGAAAAGTGACTTGAGAAAAAAAGTACGATTTTTGCTCCTCATATGATAAAATCGTACTTTTTTTTTCAAAAATATCAGATATCAATGGAAATCAACTTTAGAATGAATATTTATTAACTTTTAGCTTTGAAACCCATCAAAAGTTGGTTTAAAAGTGACATGAGAAAAAAAGTACGATTTTTGCTCCTCATATGATAAAATCGTACTTTTTTTTATTTCTCAAAAATCGATCAGATATCAATGGAAATCAACTTTAGAATGAATATTTATTAACTTTTAGCTTTGAAACCCATCAAAAGTTGGTTGAAAAGTGACTTGAGAAAAAAAGTACGATTTTTGCTCCTCATATGATAAAATCGTACTTTTTTTTATTTCTTCAAAAATCGATCAGATAGCTTTGAAACCCATCAAAAGTTGGTTGAAAAGTGACTTGAGAAAAAAAGTTAGATTTTTGCTCCTCATATGATAAATTCGTCAATGGAAATGGAAATAACTTTAGAATGAATATTTATTAACTTTTAGCTTTGAAATCCATCAAAAGTTGGTTGAAAAGTGACTTGAGAAAAAAAGTACGATTTTTCCTCCTCATATGATAAAATCGTACTTTTTTTTATTTCTTCAAAAATCGATCAGATATCAATGGAAATCAACTTTAGAATGAATATTTATTAACTTTTAGCTTTGAAATCCATCAAAAGTTGGTTGAAAAGTGACTTGAGAAAAAAAGTACGATTTTTGCTCCTCATATGATAAAATCGTACTTTTTTTTATTTCTTCAAAAATCGATCAGATATCAATGGAAATCAACTTTAGAATGAATATTTATTAACTTTTAGCTTTGAAATCCATCAAAAGTTGGTTGAAAAGTGACTTGAGAAAAAAAGTACGATTTTTGCTCCTCATATGATAAAATCGTACTTTTTTTTATTTCTTCAAAAATCGATCAGATATCAATGGAAATCAACTTTAGAATGAATATTTATTAACTTTTAGCTTTGAAACCCATCAAAAGTTGGTTGAAAAGTGACTTGAGAAAAAAAGTACGATTTTTGCTCCTCATATGATAAAATCGTACTTTTTTTTATTTCTTCAAAAATCGATCAGATATCAATGGAAATCAACTTTAGAATGAATATTTATTAACTTTTAGCTTTGAAACCCATCAAAAGTTGGTTGAAAAGTGACTTGAGAAAAAAAGTACGATTTTTGCTCCTCATATGATAAAATCGTACTTTTTTTTATTTCTTCAAAAATCGATCAGATATCAATGGAAATCAACTTTAGAATGAATATTTATTAACTTTTAGCTTTGAAATCCATCAAAAGTTGGTTGAAAAGTGACTTGAGAAAAAAAGTACGATTTTTGCTCCTCATATGATAAAATCGTACTTTTTTTATTTCTTCAAAAATCGATCAGATATCAATGGAAATCAACTTTAGAATGAATATTTATTAACTTTTAGCTTTGAAATCCATCAAAAGTTGGTTGAAAAGTGACTTGAGAAAAAAAGTACGATTTTTCCTCCTCATATGATAAAATCGTACTTTTTTTTATTTCTTCAAAAATCGATCAGATATCAATGGAAAATCAACTTTAGAATGAATATTTATTAACTTTTAGCTTTGAAATCCATCAAAAGTTGGTTTGACTTGAGAAAAAAAGTACGATTTTTGCTCCTCATATGATAAAATCGAAAAAATCGACAGATTTTTGGAAAACTTTAGAATGAATATTTATTAATTTTTATTTTTTCCTCATATGATAAAATCGTACTTTTTTTTATTTGATCAAAAATCGATCAGATATCAATGGAAATCAACTTTAGAATGAATATTTATTAACTTTTAGCTTTGAAATCCATCAAAATTTGGTTGAAAATTGACTTGAGAAAAAAATACGATTTTTGCTCCTCATATGATAAAATCGTACTTTTTTTTATTTCTTCAAAAATTTTTGGAAATCAACTTTTGAATATTCAACTTTTCAAGCTTCAAAAGTTGGTTGAAAAGTGACTTGATGAAAAAAGTACGATTTTTGCTCCTCATATGATAAAATCGTACTATTTTATTTCTTCAAAAATCGATCAGATATCAATGGAAATGAACTTTAGAATGAATATTTATTATTTTTTAGCTTTGAAACCCATCAAAAGTTGGTTGAGAAGTGACTTGAGAAAAAAAGTACGATATTTGCTCCTCATATGATAAAAAATGAAAATTACGTATTTTTTACGTATTTTTTATTTTTCAATTTTCAAGCTTGAGAACCATCCAAAAGACATCCAAAAGCATTTTTCATAACTTTTGATCGATTTCAAGCTTAAAAAATAAAAAAAGCAACTTACCATGTACAATTGATCCATCGTATGCCTCACAACTGACGCCGCATGTCTCTGCTTAATTTCCCGCTGCTTTGCTCTGAACGTCGTCCTTTGCGTTCTCAACGACTCTTTTGCCCGTCGTACCGAATCTTTCTCCAAATGAATTCGATGCTTGATAAATTCCAATTCGCCGCTTCCGCCAGCCTGATTGCCAATATCCGAAAATGGATATCTTAACTTATAAGGAGTATCAAGCGTATTTTCGGGAAATTGATCCTCGAGATCTTCCAACTTTTGCAATTGAACGCGCAAATTCTCGACGGGCGTGCAGGGTCGATCTTGTTGCTCTTGACTCAGCGACGTGTGCAAGCGCGAAGTTGACGCTGACTTGGATCTCGTGAAAACTTTCCGCTTTTGACGCCCAACTGACTGGAAATTGTTGTTGTTGTTATTCGAACCGGCTTGATGACTTGTTTTGGGCGCGGAACGAACAAAAGCTTCCGAATCGGAATTTCCGTTCTCGTTGCTGAACGGAATATTCAAATGTTGTCGTCGATTGTAATTATTCGAGATCGTCGTGTCACTCTGACTTATCGAGGTTTCGTCTTGATTTTGCTGCTGCTGAAGGAATTTCAGGTGTTTTTGCGTTGGAGGTTCCGTTCCCGTGGCTTCTTGCAAGTGAAGTTTTTGTTTTGCACTCGATACGATCCCCATTGGAGGTTTTCCGAATTCGCCCGTTTGGGAGGCATCGCGATTGTTCGACGGCGTGCGTTCCGTTTCAGAGCCTGTGGTAGTGATACTCGTTTGTTCGCGTCGTCGATTCCTTCGCTCCAAGGAGATCTTTACATCGTTTTTTAAACGCACATATTTCTCCTTCAAACAGCGATATTTGTCCTCGAGCAGGCGTTTTTCGCACCGAACCTTCTCGTAAAGTCGATCTTCGCCCGTTTCCCGTAACCGTTGACGCTCCATTTGGATTTCGTGCTCGACCTGGGTCCGCATTTGCGCTAATTTTTGCGAATGTTCCTTCTTGATGATCTCTTGTTCGAGTTTCAGGTCGCGATTTAGCTCGTCAAGCATTTCGTTATGATTTTTTTGGAGCGTTTCTGCGGCAATTTTGTATTCTTCGCTGATTTTTTTGCGTTTCGCTTCGAATTCGGCCTCAAGTTTCGCTCGAAATGCCTCGATTTCTTCCTCGTTTTGTTGTTGAACGCCATTTTTGATGTCGTTAAGCTTGGATTCGGCTTCTTTTTTGCATTTTAGGACGTCCTGTAGGTGTTGCTCTTCAATTGATTTTCGTTTTGTCTCCAATAATTCCTTAAATTTGATCTCTTCGTTCTTCAATTCTTTTTCTAAAGCATTCGATTGTTGCTGTTGGAGCTTTTGTAACTTCATATCGAGTAAATCTTTGAATTTTTGCTTTTCATCCTCCAACATCGTCTCTAATTCCTTGTAATTTGAAGCTTTATTGACTTCTTGCTCGAACGAATGCAACTTTGCGTCACTTTCTTTGGATTTTATTTGGCCACTGGAATCTGATTCGCTTTCGTCGTACAATGGTTTCACCATAAAACTCCCTTTTTCGTCTTTTTTGTCCATTTTATCGAACATCGAGAAGATACTGGGCTTGTCTTTCATCTCGTTTTTCGCCACGATCGCCTTCACAGTCGTCTTTTTGATTGTTTCGTTGGCGTGTTGACCACTTTTGAGGATTGCCAGTTGCGTAATTGGCGAAATCGGGGAGATAGCAGGTGTTACTTTCACTTGTTTGACGTTGTTGATGCCTGAATTACCCGCAGCGGTGTCATTATTGATGAAATCCCAAACATCTTCTTCCTCTTCTTCGACACTTTGTTCTTCTTCGGAGCTGTTATCACTTTTAACTTTCCCTTCGTCGTCGTTTTCTTCGGAATTTGCACGAATTTCGGCAGGATTCAAGTTAAATCGCACGATTTTTCGATCGCCATCGGTTGTTGTCTCGAAATCCAAGCCTCCGATCTTCATTTCTTGCGGGCGCGAACGAACATCCGTGAGACTCGAGTCTCGTAAGATGCCTTTCATGATGTTTGGACTCATGCCGAAGGATCCCGATTCACGAGAACGTGCCCCCGAGATGTCAATGGGGTTGGAAACAGCAGCGGAACTCATTGATGGGGTGCCAACATCGCTTTGGCGACGCGTATTTGACTTCAAAAACAAAGATCCGCCACCCTGGAGAGCAAATCCCTTCTTTGGGGACGTTTCTGAGGCGCGATTTGTCGATGCGGCACTCGAAAATGACATAAAAGGAGGTTTTCCGACATCATTTTGCGATGAATCTGTCTTCATCGAAAGATCAATTTTCGTCGGGGCATTTAACGACGACTTTGTTACCTCGAATTTGCCAACTTTGCGTGAAATTGCGGCAGAAACGGGGCGTAAAGGACCTGCAGGAGCTGCATCAAGAGGTTGTAATTGAATGCGATCGCGTCCCGTGATGGGAAGTAATCCGGGACGAGGAGGACCAAAAATTGTCTGTTCAACTTTCATTTCGGGCGAGTCGGATTCGACGTCATTGCCTTGCAAACTACGAATGCCCGAATCGAGTTCCGAGAGTGTGTCGGATTGATCCTGATATTTGCGACGCGCTTTTTCGACGAGTAATTTGTATTCCGCGTCTAACGGATGCTCCCACTGAGTCTTTTTTGTCTCTTTGTTTACGTAATAATGCGCCTGATGCTTTTCATCAAAACTGAAAAAAAAAAATTTTTTAGAAAAATTTTTTTATTTTTGAAGAAAAATTCCTTACCAAGGTTTCCAATTGCTGGGCAAAGCTCGCATAAGACCATCTCGTGCTAAATGCAAGAGGTGCGGTTCATCTGGTCTAATGCCAATTTTTATTGCATAATCTCGTATTTCTATGAAAAGGAGGAAAAAAAGAAGAAAAATTTGACTTTTGTGAATAAATAGAAAATGTGGGACAGAAAAACATCATAAAAAGTTCATAAAAAAAGAAAACATTTCCATTAAAAATTCATACAGACATCAGTCGTCACACACACGATGAGATAATCGATAGCAACTGCAGCATCCAGCAACATTTAGGCTGATACAATTTTCAAAAATGTTTTTACAGAGCTTTTTGGGTTTTAAAGTTTTTATTCAATATCGAATATTATGAAAAGTTAGGATTTTTTAAGGAATTTTTCATCAAAACTTTTTAAAAAAGCAAAAAAAATCATTTCAATTGATAAATTTTTAATTTGAGAACTAAAAAAATTATTTTCAGAATTGAAAATTTAATTTCGAGAGCTAAAAATTTCATGGCGAGAATAAAAAAATTAATTTAAGATTTATTAAAAAAAAATAAAATAAAATAAAAAATAAATAAAAAATTTTAATACTTAATTTAAATTCTAATTTTTTTTAAAATATTTAAAAAAAAATTTTGATTTATTTTTTTTTTAATTAATTTTATTTTATTGATTTCAAAATTAATTTCGAGAACCAAAAATTTCATGGCGAGAATGAAAAAAACTAATTTAAGATTTATTTTAAAAAAAATAAAATAAAATAAAAAAAATATTTGTCAAAAAATTTTAATACTTACTTAATTTAAATTCATTTTTTTTAAATATTTAAATTTTTTTTTTTTTTAATTAATTTTTTTTATTAATTTAAAAACTAATTTCGAGATCTAAAAATTTTATGGCGAGAATAAAAAAAATTAATTTAAGATTTATTAAAAAAAAAAATAAAATAAAAAAATACTTATAAAAAACATTTTAATACTTAATTTAAATTATAATTTTTTTTTTAAATTTAAAAAAAAAAAAATTTTATTTTTTTTTTTTTAATTAATTCTTTTTATTAATTTCAAAACTAATTTCGAGATTTAAAAATTTCATGGCGAGAATAAAAAAAATAATTTTAGGATTTATTAAAAAAAATTTCGAAAGTAAAAAAATTTTCATTCAAAGATTTTTTTCATTTTAAAAATTATAATTTTTTTTAATTTCGATTTTTTTTCAAAAAAAATTTTTAAAAATTTCATTTTGAAAAAGTTGATTTTTAAATATTTTTTGATAATTTAATAAAAAATTAATTTGAAGAAAATTTAAAACATTTTCATCTATTGTATCGCCTCAAAAATTCACAGCTCACAATTTTTCCCATATCATGATGACTTATTTTCTGCTGTAATCCGTTTCTTTTTTCAAATAATTGCGAATATCGATCCATCGCAATTGATAAAAAGTCTCCAAAGATAAGGGTTATTATTGCAGCTGGTCAACCGTCGTCATCGTCAAAGGAAAATAGATTGACCCAATCCTCGCACGTACTCGCATACACACACAAAAATATTGATTTTCCCCGCAATAAGGTACATACACTGTTCCATTCATGAAATCCGCAATGTTCATTCATAAAAGCGAGCAAAAAAAAAAATCCAGGTTCCCTAATGAAAAAATTTTCACGAGATTTTTCTTACCTTCCTTCGTTGGCTCAAATCCCTCATCAAATTCCTCCTTCAAAATAACTGACGAACTCAAATTATTAGCACTACTACTCAAATTATTCTCTATTTCGCTACTCATTATCCTGCGAGTAGACGAAAGCAATAAAAGTCCGAACTCGATCGACCTTGTTATTTTTTTCTGTGTGTTCACGGGAGAAAATTCTCGTATTTACACGCAAGTACGAGGCAATTTCCCATCAATTACTCAATAATCTCTCTTAAATAATGCATGCACTGGACATGACAACATTTTCTCAACTCAAACCACGAAAGGAAATTTTTACTTTTTTTTTCTTCGTTTCTAAGCAATGCGAATGTCGTATACACAAGTTACGTGCGCGTCTTGATTGTTTCGCTGATGAAAAAGGACTGCAACCAGGATACGAAAAAGACGTACACAAAACGTCGCATTTTTGAAAGTTGCCATGGAAACGGACAAAGTCGCATTTCTCCCTTAATTTTTGTTTTTGTTTAAAATTTAATTTTTACTTTTTAAAAATATTTTTGAGAAAAAATTAAATCTGGGACAACTTTTTCGCCCAAAATAGCTTCAAAAATTCAGGAAAATTCATTCAACAGGATTTGCGGAAATGTATTGCGCAGTTTTTAAAAGAAGCGTTATTTGAAAATTTTGTTGAATTTTGATCTGAAAAGTTTTTTAAAAGAAATTTTACAGTGAAAAATAATTAAAAAAGAAGTTTTGAAGGTTTGTGGCTTCAAAAATTTTCGAAAAAGGCTCAAATAACGGGTTTTTAGGCTGATAATACTTTGAAATAGGGTTGCCAAATATTAAGTTTTTGTCCTTTTTAGTATTAACTTAATGTATAAATTGACTTAATGCGAAAAAGTAAAAAGTTTATTATTCTGAGAAATTATTTTTTAAGTTAAAATTTAAAGTCAATTAATTAAGATTTAATTTTTCAAAAAAAAAAAAAAAAAAAAAAAATTGTATCAAAAAATTTTAAGAATTTTACATCTAAATTTTAAAAAAATACATATTTATAAAATTTTTTACTTTATTTTTTTATTTAATTTTTATTTATTTATTTTTTAAATTTTTTTAAATTTTATTTTATTTTTTATTTTAATTTTTTTTATTTTATTTTTTTTATATTTTTTTTTAATTATATTTTTATTTAAATTATTTTTTATTTTAGTTTATAGGTCAAACGAAATTGATAGATTTTTTCAAATTTTTTGTTGAGTTAAAGCTTAATTCAAAAGCTGTCAATATTTTTTTAATAAAAAAAATAATAAGGCAAGATTATTCTTAAGTTAAAGTTTTAATTTAATTAAGAAATTATTTTAATTTAATTTAATTTTTAATTAGTCAATTTTTTTAAATGTTTTTTTTTCTCAAAAAACTGAAAATTTATTAAATTAAAAATTAACATTAAATAAAATTAATTTTTTTTTTAAATTTAATTCAGGTAATTTAACAAAATTTAAATTTAAAAAATTTTAAATAATTCAAAATTAATTAAACTTAAGCTTAACGTTAAAAAACTTACTGAATGAATTTTACGTTAGCTTAAGTTTCAAATTAAGTTTAAATTAAGTTTAAATGGCAACCCTATATTTTGAGACGAATGAAATTGATAATTTACCTGCAACGCCCTCTGACGAGAAACTTGAAGCCTTCCGAGGAGTACAGAATTGTTTGTGTACCAAAACAGGGCGAAACTCGAGCCTCGATTTTTCCTCATTTTCTTTTAGTTTTGTTCATTTTTCTCGCCCAATTCCGTGTTCAACGTGGAAAATTTGTGCTCTCGCACACACAAAGGCCCGACTTTGGCCTCGAACTCTCGAGACAATCACGAAAACTCGCGTGTAAATAATTCGCCAGGGAAACCATTGATGTGTTAGGATTAAGCAGCAACGAGTTTTTGTGCTTTTTACGTGAGACTTTCCTCTCGAAACGCCGTGCCTCAAGACGAAAATCGCTGTGATTCGATAAAAACCTGCGGAAATTGCGCCGCATTAACTTTCGAAGGAGGAAATCCGAGTGAAAGCTGTACACGCCCGTACCTCTACACGCATACGGAACGCACGACGCGCTCGTTGATGTTCCAAAATGTTCTCCAAGAAGAAGAAAAAGCCGCAAATCTCGATGCCCAGCAACTTTGAGCATCGCGTTCACACGGGATTCGACAAGCGCGAAGGAAAATACGTCGGTTTGCCGTTGCAATGGGCGTCAATTGTCGGCAACAATCAAGTACTGAAATCAACGAATCGGCCCATGCCACTTGTTGATCCCTCGGCAATTACGCCCACGGAAATTCTCGATTTGAAGACAATTGTGAGACCGCATGGCGAACACAATGCAAGTCGATCGTCGTCGGTGCTCGGAAATAATTCCGTCGTTTCGGGAACGGGCAACGGAGGAATAATTCTGCCAAAAACATCACACGTTGCGCGTTCAAATTCGCTCCGGAGTTCGAGTCCGCCACGCGTTCGACGCGATTTGATGGGAAATGCAAATGTGCCGCCTTCCGTGCCCGAAGAACCGACGCAATATCCGAGTATGCGACGCGATGGCACGATGCCGTCGCAGCAACCGCAGCAACAAATGCCGAAAATGCAACAACCGCCAAACGTTCCGCCGCATCAAACACGACCAAATCACATGCAAATGCCTCCCGTTCCGCAGCAACAATTGCCGACGTCGCATCATCCGCATTCGCAGCAACAACAGCTGCCGGCGCCCATGCACGGAAATAACAATGTCGAGCACTTGCCGCCGCATCATCAGCACCAGCCAACGATGTATCATCAGCAGAATGGAAATCCGATGCAACCGCTGAACGTTCATACTGACATTCCGCAGACACCTTTTTACAACAACAACAATAGGTGAGTAACGCGACAAACTAATTAAAATGCAGATCATAGCGTTACAGAGCACGTATTAGGTTGATACAAGTGTTTTAGATGTATTTAGACAAAAACGAAACATTTGAAACGAATGAGTTTTACATACTTGAAATGAAAAATTTAGATCTCAAAATGAAGATTTTAAAGTAAATTTTTTATTTTAAAAATATTTTTTTTTTAGATCTCGAAAATGAATATTTTTCGTTTCAAACATCTCGTAAAAAATTAAAAATTTTAGTTAAAAATTAATAATTTAATAAGAAAGTTTTTTTAAAATATTTAAATTTTTATTCAATTTTTTTTTTAATTTTATTTAAATTGTTTTAAAATTTTATTTAATTTTTTTTTAAATTTTATTTAAATTTTTTTAAAATTTTATTTTTTTTTAATTTACCTATTGAACTTTAAAAACTCGAATTGTAAAATTTTATATTTTTTTTAAATATTTAAATTTTTATTTATTTTTTTTTAAATTGTATTTAAATTTTTTTAAAATTTAAGGTATTTAATTTTTTTTTTTATTTTTTTAAATTTTATTTTTATTTTTTTAAATTAATTTCTTTTTTCTTTACATTAAATTAAATGTTCATATTTAAATTTAATAAAAATTTAAATTTAAATTGTCACAAAAAATATTAAATTGAACATTTTTGTTATCGAAATGAATATTTTTGACCTTTTACTAAAAAAAATTATGAAATTTAAAAATCTCTGTGAAATCTAAAAACATTTTTAATAATTGTATCAACCTAATTTTGTTTACAGTTTTTTTTTCAAACAAATTCTTTTGAGTTCGTGACTTTTTACCAAATACGTTCATTGAATAATTAAACAAACAACAAAAAATTTACCTTTTTTAGACCGCAGCAAGCCTCTCCCGTTGGATCGATCAGTAGTGCGGGCACTGTTCAACAGCAGCATCCTCGAATTCCGCCTCCTCATGGCTTCGCTGGAGCAGGACATCCACAGCAGCAGCAACAAGCACCAAATCATCCCATTTTGCCTCCGCATCAATTTGCTTCCCAACCCCCAATTCCGGGTCCCAAACACATGCCAATGCATCCGCCTCACATGACAGGCCCTCCGCAGCCTGGGCATCATCAATTTATGCCGCATAACAATGTTCCGGGTGCTCAAATGCCGCCAACGCATGCTCATAGGCCTCCGATGCCCGATCAAAACCAAAATATGCAACAAAATGCTCAACAGCATCCGGCTCACATCAGCAACGGAAATAATATTCATGCGAAACCCAATTCAAGAGCTTCCAGTTCGAGTGGCGGAAATGCATCGACGACGCATAGCACGGGAGGACAAAGTGCTCAAATGGCAGCGGGGAAACAGGAACAAAGATTAACACATGAACAAGTAAGAAATTTTAATTTTTTTGAAATTTTTATTAAAAAAATTTCATAAAAATTCATTTTTTTTTAAATTTCTTTGATTTTATTAAAACTTAATTTTTTTTTTAATTCGTAAAAATTATTTTTTTTTAATTTTCAAAATTTTATTATTTTTTTTTAAAAAATTTTTTTTTTATTTTTTTTAATTTATAAAAATTATTTTTTTTTTCATAAAAATTATATTTTTTTTAAATTTTCATAAAAATTATGTCTTTTAATATTCATTCATAAATAAAATATTTTTTTTTTAATATTCATTAAAAATTTAAATTTTTTGTAAATGTTTCGTAAAAAATAAATTAAAATTTTTAATTTTTTTCTTTCAGTTCCGTGCTGCTTTACAAATGGTCGTATCAGCTGGAGATCCAAGAGAGAATTTAGATAACTTTATGAAGATTGGCGAAGGTTCAACAGGAACTGTTTGTATCGCAACTGACAAATCTACAGGTATTTTATTCAAATACCATTAAAAAAATAAAATTTTTATTGAAATTTTTAATTTTTAAATAGGTCGACAAGTTGCTGTTAAGAAAATGGATCTGCGCAAACAACAACGACGCGAACTTTTGTTCAATGAAGTCGTAATTATGAGAGATTATCATCATCCAAACATCGTTGAGACTTATAGCAGCTTTTTAGTGAACGACGAACTTTGGGTTGTCATGGAATTCTTGGAAGGCGGTGCCTTGACTGACATTGTCACACACACTCGAATGGATGAAGAGCAAATCGCTACAGGTAATTTTCATTTTTTCCTCAATTTTTTCATGAAAATTTAATTTTTCATTTTTTTTTTAGTTTGCAAACAATGTCTCAAAGCTCTTGCTTATCTCCATTCGCAAGGCGTAATTCATCGCGACATCAAATCCGATTCCATATTATTGGCAGCAGATGGCAGAGTCAAACTTTCGGACTTTGGCTTTTGCGCTCAAGTCTCACAGGAATTGCCAAAGCGTAAATCTCTCGTTGGTACGCCCTACTGGATGTCGCCCGAAGTTATTTCTCGACTCCCATACGGGCCTGAAGTCGATATTTGGTCACTCGGCATAATGGTGATCGAAATGATTGACGGCGAACCGCCATTCTTCAATGAACCGCCATTGCAGGCGATGCGTCGCATTCGCGATATGCCGCCGCCCAAATTGAAGAACTCACACAAAGTGTCGCCGCGATTGCAACAATTTTTGGATCGTATGTTGGTGCGAGATCCGAATCAAAGAGCAACTGCAAATGAGCTTTTGTCGCATCCCTTCTTGAGACAAGCTGGTCCGCCATCGTTACTTGTTCCGTTGATGCGAGGCGCGAGACATGCAAATTGAGGCTCTCTCTTTCTTTCTTTCCAATAATTTTTTTTTTGTACAGTTACAAAATTTTTATTTTTGTATGTTTTATGAAATACCGATCGACGACATTTACAATGAATATCAAGAAGAAGACGAAAAAAAAAAGTTAAGATTTAGATTTAAGTGAATATTTTTTTATATCAATTAATTAAATACTTTCCATGGGATGGTTTTAAGATAATTAAGCTGACTTACATATGTATGATGATGTTAAAGTAACGATAAGACTAGGAGAATAGGAGATAATATTTCAAACCTATTTCTTGAAACTGATACATTCCCCTTTTGAAGATAGATGTCAGTATTTAGAACGATAACCGTCCATCGCCTATTGAAGAAACAGATCTGTGCCGTTAGAAATTTTCATATTGACAATAACATTTCTTGAAAAGAAAGGTTTTAAAATTATAATCTTAATGAATCAGGTACTTAAGAATGTATAAAAAGTAATATTGTTAAAATTTTTCGTTAAAATTTTCTTTTTCTATTATCCAATCTTCTATTGTGTTATATAAAAATTGCTATTATAATGCATTTACATGTATTTTTTTATATATTCAATAAATAAAAATCATATCTGACATAATTGAGTTTTATAAAAAATATTATTTTAAAGTACTTCATATAATAAGGCTTTCAATTGAAATTTCACATTTTTTAAAAATCTTCAAAAAATTCAAATTAAAAAATTTTTTTTTCATTATTTTGGTAGAGTATAAAATATTTCAAAATATCAATCATGCAAATTGTAGAGATGATCAGAAAAAACTTAAGTAGAAGTTATGATTTGCTAAACTGAATTTCCATTTTAATAAACTTTGGTATAAAATCAAAGGCAACCCTTTTCGCATTTATTGGCAATAATTGATTTGCGAAAACTCTAATTTGCATTTTCGGGATAGACATAGCAGTTGTATAGCTTCAGCTTTTTGTATTCCTGACTCAAATATTGAACAGATTCCGAGTCAAAGACAATATCATTTGCTTCGCCGCTTTCCAACAAATCAAAAGTCGGATACAATTCATCCTTTATAGGCCATATTTCAGTATCCGCCTCTGCTAATTCGCAACAATTCAAGCTAGCTAGAATCTTTCTGATTGATCCGTTGCAACGATCCTCTTCTTTTTTCGTCAACATCAAATGGAAGATCATCTCACGTTCTTCGAAAGCATACACTTTGGCAGACAGAATTGATGCTTCCTTATTTTCGTTTCTGCAAAGCTTTTTGAAGTTCTTCGTGTCTTTTGACTTCCATTGCGTTGTTTCAAGAGGCATAACAAGCGCCATTCTTCCACGATAGCTCAAACGCGGGATTTCAGCAAAGGATTTCTTCATGTACAGCAAATCCTGAATGTTAGCTTCTACTGCTTCGCCATAATCGATTGCAAAAACTTTTGTACGATTGTTTACAAATGGCAGCTTTAGCTCGTGAAGGTCATACATGATAACAACGCGTTTGTAAGTGTTGTTCGAGTGAAGTACAGCTACGTTGTCTTTTTTCACATCACTTGAAACCATTCTGAATACCGATTTATCACAAGTATCATAAAAATCCTGCATCTCATTGCTCAGTTGACTGAATGTTGGGTTTTGAAGATGCAAAAAGAACCAAAACTTGTAGGGAGAGAAGATTTGAGTGATACCGATCTGAAACTCTTGGTCGAACATCGAATCGAAGACCAATGCATGCGGAATTTCAGATTTGGTTCGTGCCACGGGAACAGGTAACAAGTTTATTTTAATGCCAGGTAAAGCTGGTTCTAAAGGTTCTTCCTCGCTTTGACTTTCAGGCGCTTTTTCTTGCTTTGGAGATTCAAATTTGATCGGCAAAAAGCTTGGCATTGATAGCTTTCGAGATCTGCGACGGGATCGAGTTTCAAATTGAAGAGCGTCATATTCGTCATCACTTAGCGAATTCGAACGGCTTGTTGATTGATCTTGACGTTGCTTTCGGTACTTCTTCGTGCGTCCTGTAAAGAAATACTTTGGTTAGGTACATTTATGCAAACAAGCATTGTATAAGCTTTTCGTCAGATCACTAAAATTAAGCAACATTGAATGTTTTTTCGTTATTTAATTACACATTATACGATTATTTGCTTTGCATTTTCAAATATTGATGAGAAACTGAAAAATTTGTAATGTAAACAACAACCACGTGGAAATTGAGGTTATGTCAAAAATTTGAAATTTCACTTTTTTTACTGAATAGAATCTTTTTCAGTATTGAAAGTTTTCTCATTTTATGTAGGAGAAAATGCACTAATTTACTCATTCAAAGTTTGATTTGAAATAAATGCACTTGTGAAATTTGATATTCGCACATGAGTTTTTTGTTTACGTTTTTTTTTAAACAGTTAAGAATCTCAATTTTTTCAGATTTTCAACAATTTTTTCACTTGAAATTCACTTTGATACAACTAAAACTCAAAACTTACCCGAGATATAAGACAAAGCATCGTCGGAATCATCAGAATCATCATCCGCCGGCGTAAAGCTGTTGTTCTTCCATGCCCAATTTTCTCGCATCTTTAAAATTCGTATTTAAACGAGTTTCTGTAAAGATTTTTGTATTAATTTCACTTGAATCAATAGCTAAGTAGCTCATTTGACACTTACGAAATGAATTAATTGCACAAAAATATCACAAAATTTAATTATTTTGCTGGAGATACTCTTTTACACGCTTGCCGATTGAAAGTTAGCTTGAACCCTGTGAGCAAAATTGATTCCCAGCTTACGCGGCGTTTGTGAAAAATTTAGATTGCATCAGACATTCAAAGTGAATTCAACAATTTTTTATCTTTAAATGTAAAAATTAAATTTTAAAAGTAAAATTTTTTTAAAGATAATTTTTTATATGAAATTCATGCAAAATTCAAATTAAACCCTAAAGTTGACAAAATCATCCAATGAAGACTTAAATTGATGCTGAGGGTCTAAAATTTCGGATTTTGGGTTCTGAACTGATATATTTTTAGATTTTCAAAAAAATCGTAAGTTTGTAATTTTTTCTTAAATCTTTTGTTTATGATGAAAAAAAAAATAATTTGTATCCAAAGCCCTTCCCATTAACGCTGACTTTTCAATTATGCAAAGTATTGTAATATACCTTATTCAACAATTCTCATTGTAACTGAATTTCTAAAGTTATACAAACACTTTTCCCATCCTCGTTCCTCCATCCATCCATCCATTTGACACAAAAGCGCCAAAGTTTAAAGGTCTCGTTTCATGACAATAAAAACTCGTTACGTACATTTTCCATTGCCGAGGACGAATCAAAAGACAGGAAAAAATTGTGAAGTATAGTGATTAAAAATTCACAAAAGGAAATTATCATTCTAGCATTAATGCATAAATTTTCTACAACCATCGTCATCACGTTAATAATTCCATAATTTTAATGCATAACTCGAGTAGATTTCGTGTCGTGTCGACACAAAAAAAATGTATGATGCAAAAATCAGCGTGATTATAAACTTGGTGGTTTTTTGTCTTATTATAACACTTTACCGCCATAATTCCGAAAAAAAACTGCATGGATCGCTGGATGCATTACTGAAAAGAAAGGAAAACGGGAATGATTATTTTTTTTTCGCAGGCTCCGTTTCGTCAAACTAAAAGGTTAATGAGTAGGCGTCGATTTCCCCGTTGGTTATTGTTGTGGGAAATTTTCGAGAGTAAAATTGTTTCAAAAGTGCTTCCTAAATTAAAATGTTGACTTTTGCAGAACACAAATGCAGGTACCCGAAAACTCTGTGGGCCTCGTTTGCGGATTTAATCGTCAACAATAAGGAATTGCTGAATCACAAATTGTGTGTTTTGCCAAGAGAACCCGATATTGCGAAATATTTGTTGATATTTTTGAGTTTAATTATTACTGTAAGAAAAATTTTTTTTTTGAAAGAAATCTTTAAAATTTTAAATTATGAGCTTTAAGGCAACAGATGTTTACCTTTTATGGAGAAGACTTAAAACGAGCTCAGTACCAAACATGAAACGAATTTTTCCGAGTCTACCATGGCTTCCTGTAACTTATGGAGATTTGAAGATTATTGTTCAAGCGATGCTCACGGAATGGTCTGTTCATATGACGATGCATTTGTTTACTGTAAGTTTCGAAAATTTTCATTGTATTTAAGTTGAAAAGGATTTTCAGTTCCGTCGGATATTGAAGTTTCTGTTTTTCGTATGAAATTAACTCCTTTTAGCTAAATTTTTTATGTCGTTTCTTGTGCCTTTTTCATCATTGAGTCATTTTTGAAATTTCTTGAGGTTTTATTAATATTTTTAAAAAGAATTTTAAGTTTTATTTTCAAATGTTTTTGACACTAAAATGATAATTTTAAAATAAAATTACAAAAAATTATTTGAAATATTAAAATTTTCAGTCAAATAAATAAATAAAATTTAAACAAAAAATATTAAAGTAATGTAGATTTTAAAAATTCTTTTAAATTATGTTCTTAACGAAAATTGAAGTTAAACTAATTTTTGTTTCAAACTCTTTTTTTTTAATTTTTAAACTGAAAATTTTGAAATTTTAACCAATTTTGTATTTTTAATATATATTTTTAAATAATTATTTTTAAAATAATAATTTTCAGTGTCAAAAATATTTGAATTTCAACTGAAAATTGTAAAAAAAACGTCAAAAATTTTAAGAAAAATTGTCTTCACTTATAAATTAGCTTTTTATTTTTAATTTTGTTTTTTTTTTATTTAAATTTTAAAGGATTTTTTTCTCTTAGCATTGATAAAATAATTAAAAAATATTTTTTTTTAATGTTAAAATTTTATTTAATTTTTTATTTATTTAAAAAAAATATAATTTTTTACTTTTTTTAATTAAAATAAAAAAAGTATTAAAATTAAATTTAATTTAATTTCTTTTTTTTAATATAAATTTTTTATCTACATGAATACATTATCTACGTAATTAATTTAAAAAAATTAAATTAATAAAATAGAAATTAAATTAAATTTAATTTTAATACTTTTTTTTATCTTAATTAGAAAAAGTAAAAAAAAATTAATAAAAAAAATTAAATAAAATTTTAACATTTTTGGAGAATTTTTTTTAATTATAAAAAAAATATTTTTTAATTATTTTATCAACTTAATTCATAAAATTAAAACTTACCTTTTTAATTTTTATTTTCAGGACAACTTCGATGGTCTCCTTTTCTCATTATTGGCATTACAATTCCAATTCTTAACATCAATTTACGTCGCATACCAAAGTTATCAGCAATCTCTAACATCACAAGTCCTTTCAACCAAATTCTACATTCACGCCTTTCGTGCCTTTGCAACTCCTTTCCAGTTCAGTTGGCTCCTGTGTCATCTCACAAAATACTTTGGCGCCTGCATCTGGAACGAAAACTAAAAAATTTGTTGTTAAAAACTTCTGCTTGAAGTAGAAAAAAAATGCTTTTATCGCTCAGCAGAGTATCTTTTTCACTTTTGCAACATTCATTATAATAATTATGTTTACGCGTGCATAAAATATCTCGCCAAAATGACTAACAAATTACTGAAGCTGAAGATGCTGAGAAAGCCGTCAAAGAGGGAAATAATTTAAAATGCAGTTTTAATGAATTGAGTTTCCTTTTAATCTTTTGGCGGAGTGACATTAATGCATTTTCCTCATTAAAATGCATTAAATTTCTCTCTAATGTTCAAAAGTGCGCCTCGAGAGATTTTTTTTTTGTTTTTTTTTCATATTTTTTATCATTATGTAATCTGCGAGTACTTTTTTAGTTTTTGCGGATCGATTTTTTTTCCCGTTCCACGTCTCGAGTTGTGCATAAATGGTTGATTTTTTAATGAATCCTTTTCTCATAAAGCACTCATTGTTGGAAAATGCTTCAAATATGCACTCTTAAGACACAATAAGCTTTTGAATTCCATCAACGTGTCGCAGAATCTCTCCTTCATCAGTCTACGCGACATTCACATCGAAGTGCGCGAAATGCATAAAATTTAAATACCTTCACAGAAAAATGTAAATGAGAAGTCAAATAAAGGACTTGCTTCATACTCATTTCTCTATTTGCGCGGAGGAAGATGAATAATAATAATAAACCACTAACGATATGATGAAGCAATGAACGAACGAACGCGACAACCATTGGATGGATAATGAGTTTGCTTGTTATCTACCCGATTTATTATTTTTTGCATGGTGCCTATTTTGGTTCGTCGCTCGCTCCTCGATTCTTTTTACCATAAATTTTGTATTCAGATTATGAATAATTCAATTCAGGCTGTAATGAAGTTGATTATGCGTAATTGAAAATAAGTTGTGTGGCGGGGGTTTGATCTCGTTGAATTTTTTCAAAATATTTTTTGTCGTCAAAAATCAAATTTTACTCCAAAAATTATTTTTTTGATCGACATTTTTGAAAAAAAAAATATTTTATTTTTTTTAAACCCAAATAATTTAAAATTATCAGGTTTCTTTACATTAAGAATTTTTTTTTAAAAAGATTAAAGAAAATTAATTTTAAAAAAATAAAAATTCAATACATTTGGAGCAATATTTGACAAAAATAGCTTTGACACAGTTTTTGACACAGTTTTTTTGCTCTTGATTTAGTTTTTAAAACAAAACTATGTCAAAGAAAAAATTTTTTTTCAGTTTCAATTTTTTGGCAGTTTTGAGTTATAAAATGATTAAAAATGATAAATTAGAGCCCTCTGACAAATTTCAATCCATTTGGAGCAAGATTTGACAAAAATAGCTTTGACACAGTTTTTGACACAGTTTTTTTGCTCTTGATTTAGTTTTTAAAACAAAACTATGTCAAAGAAAAAATTTTTTTTTCAGTTTCAATTTTTTGGCAGTTTTGAGTTATAAAATGATTAAAAATGATAAATTAGAGCCCTCTGACAAATTTCAATCCATTTGGAGCAAGATTTGACAAAAATAGCTTTGACACAGTTTTTGACACAGTTTTTTTGCTCTTGATTTAGTTTTTAAAACAAAACTATGTCAAAGAAAAAAATTTTTTTCAGTTTCAATTTTTTGGCAGTTTTGAGTTATAAAATGATTAAAAATGATAAATTAGAGCCCTCTGACAAATTTCAATCCATTTGGAGCAAGATTTGACAAAAATAGCTTTGACACAGTTTTTGACACAGTTTTTTTGCTCTTGATTTAGTTTTTAAAACAAAACTATGTCAAAGAAAAAAATTTTTTTCAGTTTCAATTTTTTGGCAGTTTTGAGTTATAAAATGATTAAAAATGATAAATTAGAGCCCTCTGACAAATTTTTATCCATTTGGAGCAAGATTTGACAAAAATAGCTTTGACACAGTTTTTGACACAGTTTTTTTGCTCTTGATTTAGTTTTTAAAACAAAACTATGTCAAAGAAAAATTTTTTTTTTCAGTTTCAATTTTTTGGCAGTTTTGAGTTATAAAATGATTAAAAATGATAAATTAGAGCCCTCTGACAAATTTTTATCCATTTGGAGCAAGATTTGACAAAAATAGCTTTGACACAGTTTTTGACACAGTTTTTTTGCTCTTGATTTAGTTTTTAAAACAAAACTATGTCAAAGAAAAAATTTTTTTTTCAGTTTCAATTTTTTGGCAGTTTTGAGTTATAAAATGATTAAAAATGATAAATTAGAGCCCTCTGACAAATTTTTATCCATTTGGAGCAAGATTTGACAAAAATAGCTTTGACACAGTTTTTGACACAGTTTTTTTGCTCTTGATTTAGTTTTTAAAACAAAACTATGTCAAAGAAAAAATTTTTTTTTCAGTTTCAATTTTTTGGCAGTTTTGAGTTATAAAATGATTAAAAATGATAAATTAGAGCCCTCTGACAAATTTTTATCCATTTGGAGCAAGATTTGACAAAAATAGCTTTGACACAGTTTTTGACACAGTTTTTTTGCTCTTGATTTAGTTTTTAAAACAAAACTATGTCAAAGAAAAAAATTTTTTTTTCAGTTTCAATTTTTTGGCAGTTTTGAGTTATAAAATGATTAAAAATGATAAATTAGAGCCCTCTGACAAATTTTTATCCATTTGGAGCAAGATTTGACAAAAATAGCTTTGACACAGTTTTTGACACAGTTTTTTTGCTCTTGATTTAGTTTTTAAAACAAAACTATGTCAAAGAAAAAATTTTTTTTTCAGTTTCAATTTTTTGGCAGTTTTGAGTTATAAAATGATTAAAAATGATAAATTAGAGCCCTCTGACAAATTTCAATCCATTTGGAGCAAGATTTGACAAAAATAGCTTTGACACAGTTTTTGACACAGTTTTTTTGCTCTTGATTTAGTTTTTAAAACAAAACTATGTCAAAGAAAAAATTTTTTTTCAGTTTCAATTTTTTGGCAGTTTTGAGTTATAAAATGATTAAAAATGATAAATTAGAGCCCTCTGACAAATTTCAATCCATTTGGAGCAAGATTTGACAAAAATAGCTTTGACACAGTTTTTGACACAGTTTTTTTGCTCTTGATTTAGTTTTTAAAACAAAACTATGTCAAAGAAAAAATTTTTTTTTCAGTTTCAATTTTTTGGCAGTTTTGAGTTATAAAATGATTAAAAATGATAAATTAGAGCCCTCTGACAAATTTTTATCCATTTGGAGCAAGATTTGACAAAAATAGCTTTGACACAGTTTTTTTGCTCTTGATTTAGTTTTTAAAACAAAACTATGTCAAAGAAAAAATTTTTTTTCAGTTTCAATTTTTTGGCAGTTTTGAGTTATAAAATGATTAAAAATGATAAATTAGAGCCCTCTGACAAATTTCAATCCATTTGGAGCAAGATTTGACAAAAATAGCTTTGACACAGTTTTTGACACAGTTTTTTTGCTCTTGATTTAGTTTTTAAAACAAAACTATGTCAAAGAAAAATTTTTTTTTCAGTTTCAATTTTTTGGCAGTTTTGAGTTATAAAATGATTAAAAATGATAAATTAGAGCCCTCTGACAAATTTCAATCCATTTGGAGCAAGATTTGACAAAAATAGCTTTGACACAGTTTTTGACACTATGTCAAAGAAAAAAATTTTTTTCAGTTTCAATTTTTTTGCTCTTGATTTATTTGGAGCAAGATTTGACAAAAACAAAACTGATGTAAAACAAAAAGAAAAAATTTTTTTTTCAGTTTCAATTTTTTGGAAGTTTTGAGTTATAAAATGATTAAAAATGATAAATTAGAGCCCTCTGACAAATTTCAATCCATTTGGAGCAAGATTTGACAAAAATAGCTTTGACACAGTTTTTGACACAGTTTTTTTGCTCTTGATTTAGTTTTTAAAACAAAACTATGTCAAAGAAAAAATTTTTTTTTCAGTTTCAATTTTTTGCAGTTTTGAGTTATAAAATGATTCAAAATGATAAATTAGAGCCCTCTGACAAGTTTTTATCCATTATATAGAATATGCGTCAAAAAATTTAAAAAAATTATAAAATTTTTAATTTTTTTCTTTAAGTAATTTTTTCATATTTAATTTCAATTTATTTTAAAATAATAAAAAATAAGCAATTTTGCTTAAAAAAAATAAGTAAAAATATAAAATTTCATTCTTGATATATTAATTTAATATTAAATTTTTAATTTGTTTTTCAAGTCACCTTTTTCATTTTTTTTAATTTAATTTTATTTTTTTTTCTTTTGTTGATAAACTCTTACCTTATAAAAATATAAACAAAAATTCGTAATTCGCTGAATTTTATAAAATCTTGTTTATTCATAGATATTTCACACAAAACTATGTTGAATGAGTTTTTTTAAGGTTCATGTTTTAAAAAAGGATGTATTTGATATTTTATGCCTCTCTATTCATGGCATGAATTCAAGGTATGAATTTATTTATTTACCTTTATAAAGTTGAAGTTTTTTGTTGTTCCAAATGTCACAACATTTCACATGTCTGATTTGTGAATTTTTCATGTCCTTTTTATTGTCGTCGTTGTTGAATTTTTAGCAGTAACCGAATATCTCGTATTTTGTTCAAGTGACGTAAAAAAACAAGATTTTTATTGAAAGTATTTTATAAAGTTTAAACTATGAGTAAAAATATATTTTTTGTCGTATATGTCGTCAATGAGACACGTAATTTTGGTTTATTAAATTTATTAAAAAAAAGTAAAATAAATAAATAAAAATTTAACTATTTTAAAATTAAAATTTTTAACTTTCTTTCGTTTTCTTACAAAAAAAAAAAAAAAAATTGCGATGAGAATTTATATGAATATAAGCTTTATAGTAGAAAATAGAAAAGAGCAGAAATTCAATAAATTTTTAATTAAAAAAATATAAAATATTTTAATTTCCACAAGATTAGTATAAAAATAAATTTTATTTCTTGTCAATTCTTTTCATCAATTTAAATAAAAAATTTCAAATAAAGTTATATTTTTTAATAATTTTATCTAAATTTTTCTTAATTTAATTTATATATTATTTTATGTTTTCGCATAATAAAAATATTATTTATTTTCAAAAATTGTTAAATTTTAATTAAATTTAAATAAAAAAAAAATAATTTATAATTGATAAATAATTTAATAATTGATTTTTTAAAATAAATATTATAAATTTAAATTCGCGAGAAAAACAGAAAAAGTTACCAAAAGTAACTTGAAAATTTAAAAGGTTCAAAAAATGTTATGATTTAAATATTTAAATATTTTGCAAAAATTTTGCAAGATATTAAAAAAAAAGTTTAAACTAAAGAAAACAGCAGAACACATCTGTTAAAAAATCCGTCGGTATTTTCTGACACACATTTTTAATTCAAATATTTCATTTCAACATTTTTGCATACAAGTTATAATTTTTTAAAAAATCATTTCAATTATCCAAAAGGAAGGAAATTCCCTTAATTCAACCTTAATTGGTATCTACTCAAAATTTTATTAAAACCTTAATTACAGCCTAATTTGAAAAAAAAAACATTTTTGCTTCTGTCAATTTTTTATTCAATTTTTTCATTCACAATAAAATTGACTGACAACTGTAATAATAATAAAATAAAAAATTGCTTTTCAAGTATGTACTTTTCGAAACAATTGATTGATTACACCAATAACTCAACCAAACAATTTAATTTAATGCCATCGTCCGAAAAAGCGAAACACTACACATAAAAAGTAGCAACAACAGTAATTACATGCCACAATTTATTAACGTTATTTCAGTTCAATGTGTCGCAGCCCCTATGACGAAAAATGTTGAACAGCCGAAAAAAACGATACAAACTAAAAATAAATAAAATAAATTGATGGAAAAAATGGCTGTTTATTGCCATTAGGCATGTAACGTGTGAGGCGTGAATCCCCTTTGCTATCGCTACGGGTTCGCCGTATTGAATGGAACTGTTGATTTGAAATGATTACAACATCATGAAATTATGATTATTTCATTATATTTATTTATTATT
Organism: Culicoides brevitarsis; assembly: GCF_036172545.1. NCBI lineage: Eukaryota > Metazoa > Arthropoda > Insecta > Diptera > Ceratopogonidae > Culicoides > Culicoides brevitarsis. The sequence continues at coordinate 40,970,273 of NC_087085.1, read as the reverse complement.
ATGTATTTTGTTGAATATTTTGATCAATTTCCCCCAGCAATTTAATAAGACCGTGCGTGAGTGTGTGATTTGATGATTTTTTTTTTTAGTTATTTATTGAAGGATGGCGTTTTTTATTTGCCTTGCTGAGAACGTATGGGAATGGAAAAAAATATCAAACATGGAGTGCGTGCAAATTATTATCCTCATTAGTTTATGTGTTGATTTATGATGATGAAATAAGTAAATTTGCAATTAAAAAGGCGAGGCAGAGGCAACGGTAATCGTGCTGAGAGCTCGCAATGACGTGTGAGTGGAAAAAATTACAGGTACATTATTATTAAGGTTGGTACAAACATTTAAAATAATTTTAGTTACATTTTTATTTTTTTTTTTTTAATTTTTAGAGATATTTTTGGAACATAATTATTTTAAAATTATTAAAAATATTTAAAAAATAAAAAAAAATATTTTTTCTTAATTTTTAACTAAAAAAAATAAAATTAATTATTCAATTGAAAAATTAATTATTTATTTTTTTTTAATTTTTTGGCCTTTTATTTAATTTTTAAATATTTTAATTTTTAATTTTATAAAATAATTTTTTAATTTTAATTAAATTGGTAAATTTATAAAAAAAAAACTAAAAATAAACTATTATAAATTTTTATTTAAAAAATTAAAAAAAAATAATTAATTAAAAAAATAAAATTTTGATTAAAAAAATTTTTTTGACTTAATTTTCAAAGTTTTTTAACACTTTTACTAAGCAAAAAAAATTTTTCTTATTTTTTTAATTATTTTTTTTTTTATTTGGAATTTTATTTTATGAAATTTAAAAATTTAAAGATAGAATAGAAAACATTTTTTATTTTTATACCATCCTAATAAAATAGTAATAATAATTGAAGAGGGTTGTTTTAAGCAAGTTGCCATTAAGTACCTTCATGTTTCATGTTTCATAAAAAAATCAAAAAGTAAATAAGTTATTTAACGTTCGAAAAAAAAAATAGGGAAGGAAAATTGTAACAAAATGGAGGCAGATACGGGACAGAACACATGTTGCGACAAATTAAAGTCAAATTTTTACTTACTTGCTTATTAAGTTTTTATGAGGTTCGCCGCAGGATCAAATCAAATCGAACATCTTGCATCTTCTGTTAAGCATTCAAATCACTCTTGAAACTTTTTTTTTTAACCAGATGGAGGATTTTTCGTTTGTATGATGTACATTTGCTACGAGAAACGTAACGAAAAAGGATTAAAACAAAAAAAGCTTTTAATTAACGTTGGCGATGTTTTTCGATGTTTCTCGTTATTTTCTTGCATAAATTTAAATTTGCAATTAAAATCGCAAAGAACGTTGATAAATTTGTAAGAAATTAAGAAAAAATAATTTTTTGGTCTTTAAGCGGGATTTTCCCTTCTTAATTTAGATTTTAATCAAAAAACGGCATAAATACATAAGATAATCTACTTATTTTTTCATCAATCAATCAAATAACGTGTTATGACATGAAAATTTTTCATCATTGCGTAATCTCGAGTATCGTACATGTGCCGTGATTGAAAAAAGGGGTTGTTTATTATTTATTTATAGAAAAGACGAAAATTATCTGTCAATCAATCGTTTAATATTTATTTTTTTCATGTTTCATTTTTCTTATGATTTTTCAAGATAATTTAAAAAATGTCCTTGAAAAGAAAAAAAAATTAAAATTTATTGAATTTTTGTCTGAAAAAATATTTTTAAACATATTTTAAGCAAAAAAATATTAAAATTAAAATAATATTGAGAAACAAGAAAAAAAATATTTATTTAATTTTTTCTTATTTTTCCATATTATCGAAATAAAAAAATTATTTTTCTATTTTTATTTTTTTTTTCGTCAAAAATATTTTAAAAAAATTTTTTTAGACAAAAATTTAATTTACTCATTTTTTTTCATTTTAAAGACATTTTTTAAAATTATCTTTAAAATTTAATTTTTTAAAAAAATTATTGAAAAAATCTTTAAGCTTAAAAAAATATTTAAATTATTTTAAGATTTTTTTAAAAATATTTTCAAACAAACAAAAAAAAATTTTTTTTTTAATTATTTTATTTTAAATTATTTTTCTTATTTATTTTTAAAATTATCAAATTAATTTTGAAAAAATCTCAATTTTCAGAGAGAAAAAAATATCTTTCAGATAGAAAAGTCACCTTCAAACATTTTTTTTTTCAAATTCATTTCTTTGATTTTCAACTATTGAAAGACATGCCATCGACAGAAAATCAAAGACTCCATTTTACAGTTTACTTGAAATTGAAATAAATGACGTATTTATTACATTGAATCTGCCAGAGCACATGAAACGACTTTGAAAAAAGTAAAAAAAAACATGACAGAAAAAATCCATCTTTGACAAAGTCCATTAAGCAATTGGAAAGTTGGCAAATAAACTGTTAGTGACATTTATTTATCTTTTTTCATCGTAAATGTTATTTCCACTCGTGTAAATACGACGTACGTGCTTTGAATTGCCGATGGATTCTTTTAATGAATAGAAACCAATGAGTAAGTAATTTCTTCGAAAATTGCAAAAAAAAAACTTTTTTTATTTATTTATTTATAGAATCGAGATATACCGAGAATAAATAGACAGGACATCATTAATTTAGTTTCCGATTGCTTATTTTCATCATAAGAAAACTAACAGAAGAAACTGATGAGAAAAGATGAATTCCCAAATTGAAGTTGATGAGGAAAGTTTTTTTTTATTCTTTTATAAAGAGAAGATGAAGTTGATGGAGAAAATTAAGAGAGAAACTTGATTGGACGTTATTCAATTGAATCATTTAGTAAATAAATTTAATTATTTTGTGACTTGAGAAATAAATTTCATTAAACGCCTCCATGTTGGGTATTGAAGAATATTGCAATTAATGTTATGAAGAATATATATCTAAAAAAAATATTTAAAAAAAATAGAACAATGAAATAAAATAAGTAAAATTTAAAAAAATCTTGTAAAACAGGATCAAAGTTTTAAAAATAATTTAATAAATTTATATTTAATTAATAAGTGAAGAAGGTTAAAAAATTAAAAATTTGGGTTTTTGTTTTTTTTCAATTTTAAGGCAAATATGCGCAACAAAAAATGTGAAAAAAAATACAAAATTGATGCGTAAATAATTAAAAAAAAAAAATACTTAAGTAAATTTAAAAACATTAAATTTTATGGAAAAATGACAAAATTGTTTAATTATTTAAAAAAATAATCAAATTAAAAATATTGATTATTCATGAATTAAATAAAAAATTAGAGTATTAAAATTTAAATAATTTTGATAATTATAAAATTATAATTTAATGATTATATAATTTAATTTTTGATTTAAAATTAAAATTTAATTAATTTTTAGATTATTTATTTAATTAATGAATATTAAATTAATTAATAATCAATAAATATTTAAATAATTTAATTTTTTAATATCTTTAATTAGATTTTTAATTTAGAATTTATAATTAATTTTTTAGTTTTAGATTTTTTTTTTTAATTTTTTTATATATATCGAAAAATCTTTAAATAATTCTTTAATTTTTTTAAATTTAAAAAAATTTTTCATACCTAAAAATTAATTATTCATTTTTATCATAATCATTAACGATAATTTTGTAATTTTTTGAACTTATTTTTCATTTTTGTAAAGAAAATTTATACAAAAAAAAATTATCAATTTTAATTTTCAAGTCGCTAAATTTTAAATCTCAAATTAGAAATAACAACAAAAAAAAAATAAAATTTCTTCCAAAACTTTTCATATTTCTGCAAAAAAAAATCTTTTTGATTCAAATTTTTGTCCATCAAACCCGAAAATAGAAACATTTCTCCTGAGAACTGAACAAATCAATAAACATCAGCCCCCAATATCAACAAAATTTTTCCTTCATTATTATTTTTTTTTGTACATTTGCATATTATATTTTTTTTATAGAAAAAGACTAGACTACCCATTTGCGAACGAAGGAACGAACTCCCTTGCGAAATAATAGCGTAATATAAAAATGATCATAATGGCCGTATATTCTTTATTTTGCACTTATACATAATAGAACTTTTGTGAATTCGCAATTTTTTACATTTCTTCTTTTTTATCTCTTCTGTATCTGACAGAATAAATATCACGATGTCTATTATTGTTAAGAATTTTTATATTCACAGAGAAAAAAATCTGTATGAATTCATCATTTTGCTATAAGGATAGTAATTTATGAAGAGTAGTTTATGCCGAAATCAGAGAAGAATGGGAATGTACCACACACGAACACACACACAAAAGTTACGGAGAAGAAGGAAGAAGAAAAAAAATGGAATCAGAAAAATTATTATTACGATTTTTATGTCCCGCCCTTTAGCGGTTATTGTATGCAAGTATACTTTGGCATTTGATATACAACACGAATCATAAATCGGTAAGAAATTGTACTGTAGAGCAGAACTGCGATGATTGTTGCTATTATATACACATTTTTTTCTATTTCGTGCATGCGGCTCATATTCCTCGCACAGAGAGAGGGAAAACTTTTTTCATATTCAAATTATATTTTTTTCCTCTTGCAGCATTTTCTCTCTGCGAAAAATCCCCATAAATGGTCGGAATAAAAACTAGCATTTAGAGCGCAGGTTGGTAAATCTAATAATAAGTATTCACGAGTCAACTCCTACTGCAATTTTTTATTATTCATGCAATCACGTAACACGCACGATTTCTTATGGGCGCAAGAGTGCATCACTTGTTTGTTTGTTGATTGAACTCTTTTCTTTTTTTTTTGCCATGCGATGAAAATGTTACAAAATTTTTATGTGCGGAAATATTTTTTAAAAGCTGATTCAGGAAAATGAAGAGGAAATACTTGAGGTGTAAGCGTTCTTGCGAATTAATTATGCGTAAGGAATAAAATGTTTTATGAAGAGAATTCCCAACGGCGACAAATATGCATTTATTCATGTGATTTCGCGTTTGAGTGAAGGGTTAAATATGGGGAGATTCATTAATAGTATGAGTTCTGAATGAAAATGATTTTTTTCTCTGTCATTAAGACTTGCATTTAGTAATTGGATTTTTATTTTTTTTTTTTGTTAGAATATATCAAGTTGAAAATGGAGGCTTTTAAATTTTTAATGGTCTTTATTCTGGGAAATTTGTATTTTATTTTTATTTTAATTTAACGTAAAAAAGATTTGATGAAAAAAAAATTATCTTAAGATAACTTTCTAAAATTATTTATCAAATATTAATTAAAAAGTCAATTCCAAACGATACAAATTCAATTTTTAAAATATTTTTTTTTTTAAATAAATTTTTCATTCTAAATAAAATTAATTAAATAATAAAATTAAAATAAATTAATATAATAAATTAAAACAAAAAAATTAAAAGAAATATTAAAATTATATTTAAAAAGTTAAATTATATTTATATTAAATTAAATATTATTAGGTATATTATATTTTTTTATATTAAAATTATATTTAAATTTAATTTTTTTATTTAATTTTATAATTTAATTTATTTTATAAAAATCATAATTTTTGTTGAATAAAGAAAAAAAAAAGATCAAAACAATATTTAAAAAAAATAAATAAATAAACTATTTTTTTAAATTTGCTTTTTTGTAAAAAAAAATTGTTTTGTAGAAGATAATTCATTATTTTTTATTCAAAGTTATCCCTTTTCCGGTTTTGTCCACAGAGGAGATTTTGGAAAAAAATGGAAAAACTAATTTTTCAATAACTTTAAGTTCAGCTATTAAAATAATTCAAGTTTTACTTGAAAGCCAAGGGTTCAAGCTTTTCAACAAAAAAATATTTTTGAATTTTGGTCCTTGAAATTTAAGAGAAATTTCAAAACGCACAAAAAATCGAAAAAAATTTGGCCCCGGAAAGGGATACGAATTTTGAATATTTAAAAAATATCACAATTTTAAAGCTTTTTACAGAATAATTTTATTTTTGCTAAATGTGATACTTTTTCAAAACTTATTAATTTTCATTAATGATTTACAAATTTTAAATATTGTGAATTTTTTTGATTTTTTGTCATCATGAACTTGAATTTACTTCATTTATCATCATTCATTTTTTTCTTTTCTAAAAAAAAAGAGAAATAATATTTTTAATTTTCATAAATTATATTAAATTAAAATTTCCATCATGAAATTGTAACATCTAATTATCAATTATAATTTTTTATAACTTATTTTAGAGAAAATTATACCCTTGAGTATTAATTTACTTTAAAAAAAATAATAAGTTATGATATTAAATTTAATGAAGTGAGAAACGTTAATTTTAAAATATAAATTTCACACTTCGATAAAAATGAATCACAATATGCCCTCATTATGCACTAAAATATTTTTTTTATTATTCATGATATACTTTACAATTATTAACTTCAAAAGAGCATTTTTTATCCCATTAAGAAATTCATTATTAAAAATTTTGTACAAGAAAAAAATGAAATTAATCCAATATAAAATTCGATCTTAACAAAATTTTCTGTCATCCAGGATCAATTGCGTATTTTTTTATATCCTTTGACATTTATTGTCATTCTTTTACAAAAAAAATCTTTCTTTTGTGAAAAAAAAGTTGAAATTGAATATTTTGTGGCTACAAATACTTAATGAAGTAAAAAAAGGGAAGTACTTACACAAAAAAAAATATCACCAGTCATCCTTATTTATTGAATACCAAAGTGTTTATCCTATATATTTTGACAGATTAACACAATTTATTAAAATAATAAGTAAATACTGAGGACGTGTTAATAATATTCTTGATCTTTTTTTTCTTCTTTCTTGTTTCTTCGATGCGTACCTACCTTGATTTTTTTTTTTTCGTTTTATTTTTTACTTTCAAGTAATTCTATTGAATTGTTAAATGATCAATAATATCTCCTTTGAAAAAAAAAATTATTTGAATAAAGGAATCATTTGTGCGTTCGAAAAATACTTGAAAAACACAAAAAAAAATTAACGACGATAAATCAGAAGCTTGTCAAAATATTTGTGTATCATCATCATCTATTTTAGTGAGAAAATTTTTCAATTAGAAAATAATAAATTATGTTCTTTGTTTTATTTTAATGAAAAAATTAAAAAAAAAAAATAATTAGAAAAGAATTTTTAATAAATAACCAGGAAATTACTGACATAAAATTTATAATGGCTGGTAAGTAAATAATTTTTTTATTATTTATTTTCGCATTCATCTTTAATAAAATGATTGTTAAATGAATAAATTATTTCGCGTATTTAGTATTAAATTACAATAAATTGTTTGTTTGTTTTTTTCAGACCTTTTTCGCCATTTTACAAATTTACAAGCACTGTGGAACAAAATTCTTTCCCAAAGCGATTCTTGAATAAATTTAGATATAACACTCGATAACAACACAAAATGAAAGGTTGGTAAACAAATATTACTTAGAACAGATGTCATTCTGTCTCGAACAATTGTGACACCAAAAAACCGTCATTTGTATAAAAAATACATTTTTTGATATAAAAAATTGATTGAATAATATAGGCATTGTTATATAAAACTACTGTGTGTGAAAGAATGGTTTTGATGGTGATGACGATATAATTGACGTGAAGAGGGTGTTTTAGGGTATCTTTTCGAAAAAATAACATATTATAAGAGCTACCAAGAAGGACCGAATTTGTAGAGGTTTTCAATAGTACAATATTAATGTATCAATTTTGTATTATTATAAATAATATAATGAATAAATGAGAAAATGATGAAATGTTTTTGAAGGAGGGAAAATATATATTTTTATTATGAATTGTTATAAAATTTCTTTCAAAAGTATTTTTGTGTGTTTAAATAGTTGTTGTTGTTTGTTTGTTGGGGTAGTTTTACATGATGTTTATTTTGTTATGTTTTGTTGAATTATTAAGGATGGAAAAATTGGGATAAAAGTTTCAAAACTTATAAATTTATATTTTTATTTAAAAATATAAATAAATATTTTAATTAATTTTCTTTATTTATTTAAAAATAATTAAGAATTTTTAACTTAAAAAAATTAAATTTTAAAAATGATTTTATTTCAATATTTTTTTAATAATTAATTTTAATTAATTAATAAAAAATTATAAATTTAAAAAAAAATTAAATTTTCAAAATTATTTTATTTTCAATATTTTTTTGTTATACTAATTTAATTAAAAAAATAAAATAAAATAATTACAAACAAATATTTAAAAAAAATTTCAATTTATATTTTTTATATTCTAATTTTTTTAATTAATAAATAATTAAAATGTTAAAAATTATTTATTTTAGAATTTAAAATTTATTTTTATTATTTTTAGGTATATTGATAATACCTTATTTTCAATTTTTAAAAATTTAAATAATTTTTTTTATCAAAATTTTAAATTATTAAAAAAATTATTTATATTTTTTTAAAATTGAAAAATTGTTAAACATATTTTTAATTTTTATTTAATTTAATTTTTAATAAAAAAAAATTTTTTAGATTTAACCATATTTTTTTTGTCTTCAGATTTTTATTTTTTTTAATTTCAATAATTTCTATAAAAAAAATCCTTTTTACTAATTTTTAATCGTCATCAAAATCCATAATTATGATTTTTCGCTTCGTCATAATTATTTTGCAATTAAGAGAACGATAATTATCGCAAAAAAATGTATTTTATGCATAAAAGTACTAAACGACATAACAATCAAGGATGACGTACATATGCTATTGAAGTTAAAAAAATATACGTTTTTAGATTGAAAATACACAAAAAACCCTTTTAGCGATGAATAATTATGATTTTTTTTTCGTTTTTATCATCATTTGAATTCCCAGATCATTATTATTATTTTTTTTTTCGAAAAACATTCATTCGTCTGTTTTAAAAAGCAAGTACTCTCATTTTTTCATCATCATAATAATTATTGTTATCGTGCTCGATCTCGAAAACACACACACACACTTCTTAGTCATTTATGCATTTGGTGCAGAATTAATCTTTTCCCTTTATGATGATATTTTTTTCATTAAAAAATTCTGCGAATCTTTGCGAATTTTAATGTGCGCTCTTTCATTTCCTTTTATTCGTGTTCCGTGAGCAGAAATTTTCTTTCAAAGCATCATCTCACGGAGGAAAAAAATGAAGGAAAATTACTCTTCTGATTTGCACATGGAAAAATTAATGGGTGTTTAAATATTTCCTTCCTTTGATCATGATACGTTATACTCTTCCATGTACGTTGCGCAATTATAATAATGATCGCGCGATGAGAGGAAAAAAAATCGCAAAAAGGAAATGCATGCACAAACAACTATGGGAGGAAGTATCAAAAGAGCGTAAAACGTTTACCTGTAGAGCGCTATTAGTGCAAGGGTGGAGCACATTTCAATTAAAATTAATGTATGCGAAAGAGAATAATAATCGCATTGCACATACATAAAACATTTTAACTTTTTTTTTCAGCATAACAAAACGGGAACGACATCAAAAGTCACTCCATGTTGCTTTGTTGTTTCGGAAAAATGGAGGACATGGGCAAGATGCATTTTTGGTTTGGTTACTTGTTACGCATTTCGAAATGGTTTTGGTAAAGTTTTTGTCTGTCTGACAATTTCTTTAAGTTACTTACTTGAAACTTTGTGACCTTAAAAATATAATTTAATAGTTTTTTTGAATGTTAAATTACACTTTTTAAATTTATTTCAGCAACTTCAACTCTTCATCAAGAAGGTATTATTCTTTAAAAGCAACTTTCTGGACTTCTGTTGAATCATAAAAAAGCATGAACTTATTAAAACACTAAACCTTCCTATTTTTAATGGCATATGAATAAATCTACAGTATAAAAAGGAAATACTTTAAACAAAATTTGTTAAGATAAAGAGCACTATTTTCTAAACATTGATATCAATATCGACATGTTCCTGAATTGGTTCCTCCGTCCTTTCCAACTCGAGCAAAAAACAATCAAAGTACTTCTAAAGAGCATTTTGTATGACAAAATATAAACAAAAAGTTACCCGTTGGTCTCAAATTACACTAAAGCCATTCAGCAGCCCATTAGATTCATGAAAACGCCTTGAAACTACAAATTATAGAACTATTACCCTTCGCTTCTCACGAAAGTATTTTTATTTCTCTTGTAACCTTATATGGCGGTAAATTACTATAGAGACTATGGACCTTCTATGATTCTAAAGAACCAGGTCGATAAAAATTTTTCTTTAAATATATTAACTTTTATGTCGAAGACAATAATTAAAACACATTGTTAAGATCCATTTCGATAAATTTTTTGAAAATTCTTTCGAATATCAAGTAATACGAGTAAAATGCGCTCAAGCATTTCATTTTACAGACGAGTTTCAATTCTCGTTTCGTTTTTCGAAAATTATGATAATGATCATCATTAAATTAATAAATTTTCGTATAATTTTTTGAATAGACAATTTGTGGCTTTGTTACAGATACATATTTTTTTCCTATAAAAATACAAACAAACAAATAATAATGGGGTTTGCTTGTTATGCATTTTTACTCTGTATGACAAAACGACACGATAATCATCGCAACATTTTTATTCGATTATCATTTTCTTTTCATCTTATTGTGTACAACAATTTTCTCCTCTATTTATCTCTCCGGATTTTTTTTTTATTTTATTTTTAACGGATATTAAATTGAAAGTTTATTTAAATTCAATTTTCTATACAACAGACAGTAGTTAGTATTTATATGATGATGATGATGACAACGAACGATGAATAACATAAAATGAGGAAAAATGTTGAGAGAGATTTATTTTATTATATTTTTCCATTCAATTTGTGTTTGTGTCGTTGTTATCATAAGCAGCGAATGCCTCGCCCAGTGGGTTGAAGTCCGCTTGTAACAATTTTTTCTGATGTGCAACCAACTTTGTCCACTCCGCGAAGCGGAATGTCTTTCCTTTTTACATAATTTCCATAAAAAAAAATATTTTTTTATCAATAGAAATATAATTTGTTCAAACAATTTACACAAAAAATAATAAAATGATGAATTTGAATTTTAGATTATCTACTTTGACCATTTGAGGAGGAAGAGATTCCTTTTTACATTTTTTTTTGTAATTCGTTGAATAAAAGTAATCGATGAGCTGGAAAGAATATTCTTCCGTCTTTTTATGAATTTATCTCAGAGTATAAGGAGAAATATTGGTGAAAATGGATTTTGTCTAATAAACACTTTTCTCAGATTTTTTCTTATTCGACAAAAGATGTTTTTCTATCATTATTATTTGTGTAGGCATTTATTTGATAATCTGCATAAAAATATGATGATGACACAATTTAAAAATTTCCACTTTATTTAATAAAATTTCTCTCGTCTTTTGTGATGCAAAATTGTGGAAAATTATGGAAAAATTTTTCAAACATAGTTTTATCATTTTTCGAATTTATTTTGTATGAAAGGAAAATAAATTAGGAAAAAACGAAGTCTAAAGCATATTTTTCGCAGAAACAAGTAATGATAAAATAAGTATTATTTTGTCATATTGTGTTGACAACTTGTTTCACAATTTTGCAATTGTCATGGAAAAAGATCACGCATTAGGAACTACCAACTCGAGATAGGGGCTCAAATTGGCCAAATTTAGACATCAACGTTAGTATATTTAGTTGTTCGATTGTTCGGCAAGCAATTTTTTTCTCTCTCTCTCGAACTCTGTTGGAATATTTATGTTGTTGCTGACAATAAGTGTCAGTTTTGATATCATTATTTTATCATTTCTAACACGTTTTCAATCATCATGATTATTATTTTTTAATTGAATGCTGCTTTGTTATTGTTGTTATTTGATGCGATGATGCAAAACTCACACACTGAGTCGTATTATTATAATAAATTGATTTGATTGACGCGTGTCTTCAGTATAATTTGTACTTTTTTACATGATTGCCTCGAGGCACGATTTTACTGCGATATTAAATCATGCATTAGGAGCATTTTAGATGGAGGAATTGTAACTTTTGATTTTTTGTGTTCGTGATTTAAACAAAATTGATTCTTGAGGATAAGAACAATTTTTAAATGAATCTTAATAAATTTTTTTTAATATAAAAATTTATTTTGTTTTTTAATTTTAGAATTTTTATTTATTGAAAAAAATAATAATAATAATTAATAAAATAAAAAAAGTGAAAATATTATTTTTTTAAGTTTGCGAGTTTTAAAAATTAAAAAATTTTAAGTTTAAACTTATTAATTTTAGAAAATTCATAATATTAAAATAATATTTCATAAAAAAGTTAAACCTGGATTAGATAAGATTTACTATTTTTCAAATCAAAACTTCAATGTTAAAGAATTTTTAAAATAAATAAATAATTTTTTGATTAAAAAAATAATATTTTTTTTGAAAGTTTTTTAAGAAATATTTAATTTTTTTTCTTTTTTCTATTAAAATAATCAATAATTAAAAAGGCATCTATAATTCTAATTTAACAAAAATAATTTTTTATTAACAAAAATTTTATCTTCATTTAGAAATATTTAAAATTTTTTAAAATATTGAATATTTAATTGAAATAAACAATATTGCTTATAAGAGTAATTTGAAACAAAGATAATAAACAAACAATTTTTAGATTAATTTTGAAAATTTTTAAAAAGTATTTAGATTTTTTTTATTTCATTAAAATAAATAATAATATTAATATTATTAATTTTTTTTATTTAATTAACATTTTTTTTATTTAATTAAAATTTTTTATTTTTCTTAAAATTAATTAATTAAAAAAAATTAAAATTTACAATATTCTTAATTTTTTTCAAATATTTAAATTTCAATGAAAAGAAAAATATTTTCTTAAAAATCACAATATTTTCCATATGAACTAAATTTAAGCAAAAAAAAATTCAATCAAAACGTTTTGACTTCTGGATGACGCGATGATTGCTGACATGCTCCTCTTCTTCTTCTTTTTTTCCTCAACAATTTTTCTGCACACTTACCTTCATTATTATTTCATTTTTTCCTCTACATTCTACATTTTTTAAACATTGGCAGTTTCATCGTACGTCAAACATTTTTTCCCACATTTGTCTCATCAATTATTTTTTATTTTCTCGCTTGTTACAATATTTTTCTCCCTGCATTGAAATTTTATTATTACTTGCCTCCCACTCGATGTAACGTGAGATTTATTATATTTTGCTCACCTATTAGTTGAAAAATTTAAATTGACACGAAATTGTCTTATGAATTTCGTTAAATGATACTGCTTTCTTATTAAGTCACGCGTGTTTAAAGAAAAAAATAAAATTTGGGATGAAATTAAATAAGGGAGACGTGCCAAAGTTAATTTTTTTCATGAATCGTGAAAAATGATAAATCAAAGAAAAAATATTTTTGATTGTAGAAATTTTTTTAACAAGGATAAATTTTATTGTTAACCATCCGCGGCGACATCTACCGCCAACTTTATCGTCAAGGATGTCGTAACGTGATGCAATAGAAGCTTTTTCTATATTTTTATTTCGTCGTTTCATGCTTTTCTCACTTTTTAAGCGTTAAGTATGAGGAACAAAATAAAAATAAAATATTTTTGCAGAAACAAACCAAACGTGTGGCAGTGAAGAATAACGTTTATTTCGCAAAGACAAAAAATAAAATAAATCAATGTGAATTGTTTTGAAATATTTTTATTTTTCGACAAGCGAAATTGGTCATTCGCAAAGTGTTGTTTTTTTGTTCAAGTTGTTTCGTGAGTAAAGTGGATAATTTATCGGAGCTATCAAAAAGTTTGAAACAAAAATAACTAAATTAGTGTCGAATCACTCAAATTAGATGAGGTTAAGTTAATTTTGATTTAAAAGTGTGAAAGAGTGATTGGCTTTAATTGAGCTAAAAATATTTTTTAAATTTTTTTTCGTCTTCCTCTTTTTATTTAATTTATTTTCAATTCAAAAAAAAATTAACGCGTCATAATATTTTGTTGTCCAGCAACGCAAAATATTTAATTACAAAAACAAAAAAAAACTGAAATAAAAGACAAAAGACCATAGAAATTAAATTTAAAAAGAAAAGTTGCTTTGAATGAGTTTTTTTTTTGCTTGGTCTGTAATCATGACAAAAGTCTCTTTTACGACACTATGAAATATAATTAATATGCTGAACGAGGTAAGTGAGTGAGTTGCTACTGCCTTTGTGGGTGCTTTTCTATTTTTTAGTCAAGTTACCGTAATAGCTGGTTAATTGCATCCTGTAATTATGAAAATAAGATTAAATAAAAAAATAAAATGAAAGAAGAAATTTAACAAATTATCAAATTACGATGAAATAAAGTCTAAGTGAGACTCAAAAAATTTTTAATTTTATCGTTTGAAGAATTTTTTTATTAAAATTTTTAAAAAAATATCTTAAATGGAAAATTTTGTGATTTAACTTTAAAGAAAGTTAAATTAAAATAATTCTCAAAAAATTAATAATTAAAAATTAATAAAATAAAGTAAAAAAAAATTAATAAATTTAATTAACTTTTTAATTGAGAATTTGTTACTTTTTTCGAATATTTTTATTATTCAAATTAATTTAATAAAATCTATTTGATAAAAAAAAATTAAAAAAATTGGTTGTAAATTAATATTTAAAAATTCCTTAAATGATAATTTTTGGGAACATTTTCAAGCAAATATGTAAATTTAGACATGTTCAAATTAAAATTTTATTAATTTTTCAATTCAAGTTTTAACTTTTATAACTTAAATTTCAACTTTTATAGTAATTATTAATTTGATTTTTGGAGAAATTTTAATGCAAAAATATTTATTTAATGAGTATTTATTGAAAATTTTATATTTTTAATTTTTTTTTTTGCATTTTGTAGTCAAATATATGAAAAGTTTATTGAGAAATTTGAAAACAAAATAAATTAATTTATACACAAAAAAATTATAAAAAAAAAAAAAATTAAAATCAAAAAAAAATTTTTCTTAGATAATTTTTAATGACATAAACACAATTAAAACTGATAATTTTATATCAAAATTATTTAACTTATATTAAAAAAGATATTTTTCACTTTATTTTTTCTCCGATATTTTTGATTGAAAGAAATTAAACGGCAAACAATAAAAATTAATTATTTTATAACCAAATAATAATTTTTTCATCATTTAGAAATAATTTTTAAACAATTTTATATGATTTTTAAATCAATAATTAATTTTTTTAAAAATAATTTAACTTAAAAATTAATCTTAAAAATTTTCACAATTTAAAAATTATTTTTTCTTATCCACAATTGAAATTTTATCCATAAATTCACATTTTTAGTGAATTTTTAATCCCAAAACGTTCGAAAAAACAAAAATCCGTATTTAACTGAACACTTTTAAGCGTCAAAATCGTCTCCCATTACGTCAAATTATTAATAAAAAAAAATCCCGAATAAAAGAAAAAAGTCATGTGAATGGGCGTTTTACTTACACAAACGAGAACAACACACATGATTGTACACGTCTTGACTTTGGAAGAATAGAAAGGATATTATGCACCACTGCTCCTATTCATTAAGCATGCAATTTAGTCATATTACCGCGCACACAAAAAAAATATCGTACGCGAACACAAAAGAAAAAATATTCCGTGAGTGCAAAAAAAAAACACAAACGAGGGAAAAGCGGAGGAAATAAAAAATGGAAACCATCATGGCTGTACTTAAAAATGCTACTAATTAGAAGCTTATGAAAAAAAGGACCTGAGTAATTTTTTTTGCCGTGAATGCACTTTTGTTCTAAATTAAAATTCCTAAAAAAAGGTGAGTAATTAAAAATCCTCAAATAATTGTGGATGGAAGTGCAACAAACATCTGTCAATATACCTGAAAAAAACAAAATTTAGTTGTTTCTCAGAAATGCATTGAAATGTATTGAATTTCGGCTCATTTCCTTGTTTTTGTGAAAATTTCACGTCAATAATGCAATTGAAGAAATTAATTCTTTAACATATTTACATCACTCGAGTCAAGGATCAGTTATAAATAAATGTCTCGTTCGACGCTTGTCATTAATGAATTCGTCATCGTCTCTAAAATTACTAAAGAACTCATTAGAGACGCCATTTATATGAAAAATTTAGTAATTGGATTACTGTAAATCCGCGATTCTTTCATACATTCTCTTTATACTAATTTATTTGCATAAAATATGCAAGCACAGGTCTCTAATTAGTGCAAGATTTTTTTTTATTTGATGTTGATTTGTTACTTCGATGCCACACCCGCAAGCTGAAAGATAAAAGAATAATTTTTAATGAATTTTTTTTTTCGAGAATTATTTAAAAATTAAAAAATAAATGCTCTTTTCATATATGATGGGATGCAGTTTTATTCATAAAATTCTTTTTTATTTTATTTTGTGCCCATTAAAAATTAAAAAAAAAAAATAAAATAGTAAAAGTCCTCCAAGTACAAAAAAAGTGCTAACAAAAGCGTGATAATTTCTGAGTTGAGCATTTAAGACACAAAAAATGAATTTTATAAAAAAAAATTAATGCATTCATGACATAATTTTTCTTAATGCAATTTTAATTATCATCTTTTCATATTATTTATGATATTTATAATTACATTTTAAATTTTATTTTGTTTGAGTCCTCATCAAGCACTTTTCACAGTATTTAAATATTTATAACTACATATATAAGAAGCACTATTTTTTTGTGGCTTTTTACGAGCGGAACTTGGATAAAAATTGTGAGAAGAGTTCATTGTCTTGATGAATCTGAACAAAAAATGCATTAAAAAATTATAGTAAGAAATTTGCTTGATTTGAATGAAAATTTCAACAAATATTTTGAAATATACGAATTAATGTCTAATTTTTTTTTGTTAATGAAAAATTTAATGAAAATTTATTTTTTTTTCTAATTTTTAATTTTTAATATTTATTTTTAATCAATTTATATTTAAACATTTTTATTTTAATTTTTATTTCAAATTTTATTAATTCTTAAAATATTTTTCGATCACAATAGGTCTACAGACCGCGGTGATGCATCCTCATAATAAACCTAAAATATTTTTGAATTTTATATTAATTTTAAATAATAAATTTTTTTAATAAATATTTTTATTTATTTAAAATTAATAATTTTTAAAATTATGATTATAATTTTTTTAATTATTTTTTATAAATTTCTATTAATTTTCGAATAAAATAAATTTTCATTTAATTTTTCATAAAAAAAACATATTTGAGAAAATTTTGTTATGAATTTTCATTAAAATTTTTAAATAATAATAAATAATTTTTTTTTTAACATTAATAAATTTTTACATAAAATAATTTAAGATAAAAATGTAAAATATTAAATTTTAAAATAAGCTAAATTTCATTACAAGTTTCATATATTAATATCGATTTTAATGAGTTTTTAAATTAAAATTAATATTAACATAAAAATAAATTTATATTACGATAATAAATAATTAATGAAAAAATAATAATTATTAATACATATAATATGTATTTACTAAAATTACATTTTAAAACTTTTATAAATTTTTAGCTAAAATTTTTTGTATTCATCATTTTTTCATATTAAATATTTTTAAATTGTTTAGTTCTTTTAAAGGCAAAATTAAACATTTTAATATTATATATTTTTTTAACATTTTAATATTTTCAAATAATAATTTTTAACAAAAATAATTTAATTTAATAATCAATTTAAATTTTAAAATCCAACCAAAAATTTTCTTATTCAACGTGAAATTATTAGTTTTCTTATTATAAGAATCTTATATGTATTTTAAATTTTAAAATTCAATAAACTCTAACAGGTGAAAAAAATAAATTTTCACCGTTATTTTGAGCTAATTAAACAAAAAATACATACCATATACAAAATAAACATAACTTCAACAAACAACTTCCGAATGTTAATCAAAACTTTTCTACTGTAGTTCACTTTTATCATATTAAAAGTTTGAACAACTTCATTTTTTTATTATTAAATAAAAATAATATTTTTAAAAAATTAAAAGTCGCATAAAATGTCAAAAGAAATATTTTTCTCCAACTTTTCCTTATTTTCATCTTTTGATATTCTTCCATAAAACTACAAAACACATCGACAACATAAAATAATCCAAAACCGAGAAATCACCTTCATTTGCTCCATCCAAGTGACATAAACCGCACTTTTATTTAATAGCCTCTGCCAAAGTCATGATACCAAACTCATCTTTCGGTATTAGTCTCTTCATGAGTGACTTTATAAAATTTACATTCGAGCAATCTGCACACACCGCACGATCATTATAACGCTTTTTATGTGTCTGTCTCTCTGTTCGCTGCACACACACACAGATGATTACAGCAACATCGATGCAGCCAATCGATAACGAACTAATTACTGTTTTAATTAACATGTTCTCATTGTTGCTAAATGTACTGAGGACGACGATGACGAAAGTAGCGTATATCGTCATTTATTCGGGTTTTTACGATTTTATAACCCTTAATCAATGCGAATCGCATTATCGGAGCTCCCTTATGTACTTATCCCCGCTACTTTTTGTCGTAATTGGGAAAACCACGCCTCGCAACGGGGTGTGTCAATGCAATTAATTTCCCCGCCATCCGAGCAGCTTTTGACCATTATACGGATACTTATTGGATGAAATTAGCTCGTACGGGTCATGCAGCCTGTAGCGTATAAGGGGTAACTGTACATGCGCATCCCCCCCATTTTTTTGTCGATACGTCTGTATGGAAGGTACGATAACAAGCCGTGTAAACGGCAATGGCGATGAGATAATGAACTTCACTTTACTGCTGCGAGATGCAATCTCTCTGTACGGGGGAACGACGGCGTTTTATAGCAAAACATTGTTAAATAAAATGAATGTGTATCAGTTGGCAAAGAATAAGTGAGAGAATCACACATACGCGAAAATTGGTAGTAAACACACAGAAAGTAAAAAAAAAAATTAAAAAAAAAGTCAAATCGGGTGGGAGAAAAATTGCGTCGAGATTTTTTCCTTTTTCTAATTTTTTTGTATGGTCGTAGAATCATTCGCGGTGTTGCATCAAGAACACTCTCACGTGAAATAATTTAGTGCTTAATCTTTTTATTTAATTTTCTCCGAGGATGCTGCTGCTTCTTCTTGCTTACGACTTGAACAATTTAGTTGTCGCGCGATAACAAAAGTGATTGGACGTGTTTAATTATTGAACTCTGAAAAATAAAATAAAAAAATTATTTAAAAATTAAAATAAAAAATTAAAAGTGTTAAAAATAAAATTTAAAAAAATAACTTAAAAAAATAAAAAAAAAATATTTTATGCGGAAAATATAAGAAAAAAAATTTTGCCGTCGGTAAAATAACAATTATTAAAAAAAGGAAAATTTGTGACATGAAAATGATAAAAAATATTAAAAAATAAAAAATTAAATAAAATTTTAAAAATTAAAATGAATTTGGAACAACAGCAACGCCAAGAGACAATTCACGTGTCGGCGCCGTCAGTAGTTGGCAATAATTCTAATCGATCGTCGAGCACAAGTACAACAAGTTCTTCGCAAGCTCCGCCAAGTAACACAATGCCCCAACGAACTCCCTTTGCCATCCAAGAGCTTCTTGGGCTCTCGGAGTCAACGCGTTCCAGCACAACAGCCGTTACTGCGGTCACTCCTTCGTCGCTTTACACAAACGTGGGTCAACCTCCGTTCAGTAGCAGCGAGCAACATCACCAAATGCAGATGGCAGCTTCGCGAATGGCCTATTTTAATGCACATGCAGCTGTTGCTGCGGCATTTTTGCCCCATAATATGGCTGCGGGAGCAGCTGGAGGCCCGCTGAGTTTCACGCCGCAAGGTAAGAATTTTAAAAATTAATATTTTTTTGTGAAAAATTTTTTTTAGAAGATTTTGAAAGTGAAATGAAATTAAGTTTTATTAAGTTTAAAAAATAATTTTTAAGTTAAAAATTTTTTGATAAAGATTCAGAAAAAAAAAATAAAAATTTAATTTTAAAAAATATTGAACGTAAAAATTTGAAAAAAATTGAAAAAATAAAAAAAAAAGTTTTTAACATAAATTTTGTGAATAAATAATAAAATAAATAAATAATAAAAATTTATAAAAAAAAAATTGAAAATTAAAAAATAATTTAAAGAAATTTTCGATTATAATTCAATAAAAATATTTTTAAAAATTTAATAAAAAATTAAATAATTAAAATAAAGAAATTAAATTTTATTAGTTAACATATTTTTTTTTTGATGTTAAATAAATATTTTAAATTAAAAAAAAATTAAAACTATTTGGATGAAAGTTAAAAAAATATTTTAAAAGATTAAATAAAATATAATTAAAACTATTTTTTATTTAAATAATAAAAATTTATGTGAATCAAAATAAATTTAAAAAAACCAAAAAAATTATTTTTTTAAAATAAGAATTACGCCTAAAATATTTTCAACTTTAATAAAATTAAGATAATTTTTTTTTTTTAATAAATTTAATATTAAAAATAATAGTAATTTTGTTATTAAATTAAATTAAATAAATTTTGTAAAAAATAAATTTAAAATATTTTATAAAATTTTTAGTTTTGTTCAATATTTATAAAAAAAAATTATTTTATTTATTTAATTTATTTTATTTTATTTTAATTTTTTTTAAATAAAATAAAATAATTTTAATAAAAAAAATTTTATTTTTTTAAATATTAATTTTTATATATATTTTTTTTTAAATTTTATTTTTAAATGACAAATCCAAAAGTGACAATTGAAAATATGTAATTTAATTAAAATTTTAATTTCACTCGAAAGACAATTTAAAAAAATAATTGAGAAATAAAAAATAATTGCTACTTTTACCCCAAATAAAATTACAAAAAAAAAATGTCGCACACGAATTTAATTTTTTTGACATTTAAATTATTTCATCACATTGCCGACAGATTTCTGCATGTGAGAAACTGATAATTAAATTTAAATGTATTTTACATGAAAAAAAGCACTCGAAATGAATTTTACGTCAAATTAAACGGAATTAATGTGATAATGAAAAAAAAAATCTTGAATGTAATCTTGGTGAAATTTATTGACGTGCCAAATTAATTAGTAGAAAAAATTCCGTGTGCAAACTCTTAGCGCCGTAAAATTAGGTATTTCTTGCACTTCCTGGCAAATTTATTTTTAAAAACGGTAATTCAACTGTTCGAGTGCTGCTGTAGGTACTCCAACACCGATTTCATTATTATTTTTATATTCTCTCATGAAAAGCAAGACGAGCATTAAAAAAATACACGGAGAGGAGTAATCTGATATCCTTTATTAACGAACAATTAAAACAGAATTCAAACATCAAGCATTAATTAACTCTAGCTGAAAACATGACTGATGTCTCTATTATATCTGACGCGCATTTAAAAAAAAATATTTTTTCAAGATTTTTACACACAAAAAAAAAATAAAATGCGTTGACGACCTACCATACACTCGCTCTTTTGTTCATCTAATTAATAATGAAAAGCGTTGTGAATATTTTTTTTTTCATTTTTTTCAAGCACGACCACATATCAAGCTCATTGTTTGAGAAAAATATTTTTAAAAATAATTTTTGCATTATAAATATCCATTGAGGTACGTGAATTTTTGTACTTGAAAAAAAAAATATGGAAGCAGCGAGTAGCACCTAATATTGAAAAAAATAATAATAATAAAATATAATAAGCCCGTACGTTTGCTAATTGAATGTAATATAAAACTCAGTTAATATATTTTTTTTTGTTTTTTAATGTAAAATGTGTATCAAGAGTTCGTTGAGTGGGAAATAATGTTTGGCCAGTGTTGATACTGCCTATTATTAACTGTGTTTGTTTTCAGATAGCTGATTGTCGGGTAACCTTATTTGTTGTGAGGTTTTAAGTTTTTTCGAGAGTTTTGCCCTCACATGATTTTTTTTTTATATTTTTAAATCGTGATTAATAAATATTTTTATTTGTTCTTATAGAATCTATTTTATAAGAATTTGCGATTTTATTAATTAAAATTTTTCTTCAAAAATACTTAAAATTTTTTTTATAATAATTTTGAATTTTTTTGTTAAAATATGTATATTTTAATAATTTAATTTAAAATAAAATGATCCTTAAAAAATTCATTAATTTAAAGAAAATTTAAAAAAAAATCATTATTTTAATATTAATTATTTAAGTATTAACTTTAATATAAAATTATTTCAATATTTTTTAGATTTTGATAATTTATAAATTTTGCCTAAAATTTGGAAATATTTTTGAATAAAATCTTAAAATTTTTTTAATGAAAATTTTTATTTGTTTAATTTAAATAATTTTTTAATTTTTTTTTTCAAATTTTTTTCAATGAATAAAAAAAAAATTAAATACCTTTAAAAAATTTCATAATCAAATATTTCAAATTTAAATTTATTTCAATCAAAATTAATTTAAATTAAACAAATAAAAATTTTATAAGTTTTCATTAAAAAAATATGAAATATGAAAATTTTTCTAAATCCTATTTAACTTTCAAAGATTGAATTAGATTAATTTAATTTAAATTTTAGGCAAAATTTATCAATTATTAAAAAAAACTAAAAAATATTGAAATATTTTTTTAAAATTAATATTTAAAAAATTAAAATTAAATTATTAAAATTAAAATTAAAATTAAATTTAAATTAAATTAATTAAAATATATATTTTAACAAAAAAAATCAAAATTTTTTTAAAATATTAAAAAATATTTTTTTTTAAGTATTTTTAAAGAACTATTTTAATTGATAAAATTTTATTAAAACTATTTAAACATGGAAACTAATTTTATAAAAAAAATATTCTTTTTAAATTTATAAATTTAAAATTCAGGTGTTTAAATTAATTTTAAAAAATTAAAAATTTTAATTTAAAAAAAATGAAAAAACTTTTAGCATAATTGAAAAAGTAAAAACCTCCAACATCTCCCACTCTAATACTCAAATTCATTTCAAGTACTTCACACCTTCAAACAAAACATTACAAAATATTAAGCACAACACATACGTTCCATGGAGCAAATTTAACATGGAGCTATTGGCTTTGTTAAGAGGTATGAAACCGTAAATGACTGTAATACTAATTAACAATTCATGCGTTTTTACATTGCTTTTTCACACACATTGCCACCCTCAACATGCCTCCGTCGTCGTCGCGTGTATATTCATGTCGCACATTTTATAAAATGAATGAATGAAAGGAAGAGAGCGAAAAAAATGAAAAAATAATGTTTTTCCATGAGTACTTGTTCAACTTGAGATTCGCTCGTGTATGCCGGCAAACATCGTTGTTCTTTGCATCTTATTAGCACACAAAATGAAATCAAATCAGGCGTTAGTAACACAGATAAAATCGATAAAAAGTATTTTTTTTTCATTCTCGATCCTCAGTTAACTCAAAATGTTTACACCTAAATAGACCGCCTATTTAATCTAATAAAAAAACGTCTATTTTGACACTTTAGATTTCACCTCGTCATCTGCTTTGAATGTTAAACGTTAAAAAAAATAGAATTGTATCGCACTATAATCTTCAACACTCACAGAACATAAAAAAATCCTAATTTATAAAGACATCCGTGTGTTACTCGTTCCTTTGTATTCAATTCCTTCTAACGAAACCCGATACTTTTTTATTCAAAAAATAAAAAAAATTAAATGTGCAATGATTTTTTTCAAAACTAAAAATTTGCACTTTAAAAATTTAGAAAAAATAAAAATTGATTGCCTGAGACATTTTTTACTTCCGTTTTAAGTAATTGAGCGATGAATAATGATTATTGGAAGGATAATGGCATTTACATGGATTTACTCCCAATATTTAAAAGTACAACAAGATCATTGTTCAGTCAGGGTTCGGATCTTTTGTTACCTCTAATGGTCCGTGGTCAGTGCTTAAATATGTTGTCGAAACTAATCCAATCAACTACTTATTCAACAAAATAAAAAAAGGATTCTGTTGTTGAAGAAAAGGCATGCTTTTGGGATTTTTTTTGTTATTTATTTACATTTGCATGGAAATAGTTGACAATGTTAACGTTTTTTTTCTTTGTACGTTTAAAAAATTGAATGAGAGATTGTTAGCAGGATTTCTTTTAAAAAAAAAAAAAAAAAAATAAAATTTAAAAATTTAAAAAATAAAAAAAATAAGGTAAAAAATTTAAAATTATTATTATGAATTGATTTTTTTCGAAAAAATAAAACTATTATTATTATTTTTAAAAAATTTAAATAAATAATATTCAAGAATAATAAAATTATTTTTTTTTCTTTTAAAATTTAATCAAAATATTTTTTTTATTTTAAATAAAATTCATTAAAATAAAACTCATTAATTTTAAAATAAATTTATTAAATTATTATTAAAAAATTTATTGTGAAGAAAAATATTAATATTTAATTTTATTTAAATCATAAATTTAATTTTTAAAAATAAAATATAAAATTAAGTTGAAAGGTTTAAAAAAATATTTTTTTTATTAAAATTAATAATTTTAAATTTTTGAAATTTAAGAATCTTCTGATTTATTTATTTTTTTATTATTATTTAATTTTATAAATATACCTATTATTTATTTTTTCTTTTTTTTTAACTTTAAAAATAAAAATTATTATTCTTGAATATTATTTATTTAAATATTTAAAAAAAAAATAATATTTTATTTCAAAATTTTTTTTAAATCAATTCAAATAAATTATTTAACAATTTTAATTTTTTAAATTTTTCTTTAATTTTTAAAATTTTAATAAATAAAATTTAATCTAAAAATTCTAAAAATTCACTTACCTAAAATTTTCACTTCTCTACTGACGAACTGAAACCTCCTTCGTCAATTGTTAATGTCATCTTAAACATGTAAACCAATCAATTGCGTTGTTATTCATACAATTCAATCTTTTTTCCCTGTCAACTCTACCGAAAAACGCAAAAAAAATCAAAATACTCACAAAATGTGATGATATGACGAGAAGAAAAGGCCTACATGCACTTATTTTCGGATAAAAATCTAAATCGGCTTAAAATGGTCAATCACAATAAACATCGAGCTTCATTCTTTACCTTCTTTTCATGCCTTTTTAACCGAATTGAATGTTACCTCGCACGTTCATGGTTGACATCGATCTTATTATTATTTCTGAACTACAACATTTTTCCAAATTTCTGAATAAATATCTCGATTTTTACGTTTTTTGTATAAAATTGAAATGTTTGACAATAGAGAAAAATACACACATGGGGAGAAAAGGAAGAAAGAAAGCGACATTGAGCATATGGCTGCTGCTCTTATTTTTTTCGTCTTTTTAACCTTTTAAGAATGATTACTTTTAGGGATGAAAAATATTCGATTGGAATTTTTTGGAATATTTAACGATATAATTGACCCGCATATCGCTCCTATTCTCAAATGACAAGAACTCATTTTTTTCGCGACAAGCAAAAAAATAAGACAATGGCAACACATCATAAATGCCTTCCTTAAACAATTATTGTTTGAAGGTGTGAAGTAATTTAAACTCTTTTTTCCCTTTTTTTCTCCGGCTCAAAACAATAGGATGCTTTCCAAAGCAATGAAAGCAGAAAAAAATATAAATAAAACAATGAACTTTATCCATTGTGTGATATGACGTCGCGATGCGAAATTTTTTTAAAGCTCAGAACGCAAAAGAGCATTGAGTGGGTGAATTTTTGTGTCTTAAATCGAATTTAGATTCAAGTTTAGGTTTGATTTTGATGAAAAATTGACCTACTCTAACAATGTTCGTTTACTGCAATAAAAAAATGAAAAATTTGAGGTGTTTGTAATTGCCTTGGTTTTTGTTTGCATTTAAAATCCGGCATGAAAATACAAAATAATATTTTGTACAACATGCTTGAGAATAAATTTTGTTAACAGCTTATGAGTTTTTAACTTAACAGGAGTTGCCAATTAAAAATTTAAAAAAAATAAGAAATTCGAGTTTCAAATTTTAATTATTTTATTAAATGATATTTTAAACATTGATTAATAAAAAAATAAAATTTAATGAAAAAATTTAAAAAGTTTGAAAATGACAAAAATTAAATTATAAATCGATTAAAGAGATTTTTGGCAACACTGTAATTTAATTATTTTTTATCTGAAGTTTTTTTTTCTAAAATTTACTTGATATTTTATCTTAAATGAACTTTAAAAAAAATAATAAATTAAAGAAATTAATAAAATAAATTTAAAAAATCATAAAAAATTTGTTATTTGGCAACCCTGAATGACATTTTTTAATATTTTTAAAATTTTTATTCAATTTTATTCTTATTTATGAAGTTAAAAGCTCAATTTTAGCAAAAACATGGAATAATCTACGATCATATTCTGAAAATTTTAATTTTATGTCAATATTTTTGGCAACCCTGTAAACAAATTTTTTATTTTTTGAACATTTTTACTGATTTTTAAATATTAAAATGAATTTTTTAAAATTAATAAAATTAATTTTTTAATTCCTTCTCTTGAAAAAAAAAAAATTATATTTTCGACAAAATTTGATAAAAAAAATAAATGAAAAAAAAAAATATTTCAAGAAAAAAAAATTTGTTTCAAGAAATTTATTTATTTTATTTAATTTTATTTTGAAAATTAAATTTTTATTTTATTTTTTTTTTTTTATTTATTTATTTTTTTTTTTTTTTGATAAATTGCAATAAAATCCGTTAATTGGTCTTCACATTAGACACAAAGGCAACTTTTTTTTTGCAAGAATTCCTTTAAAAACTCACCTAATTATTTATCATGACATCGACTTTTTTTTTCACATTCTCTCTCTTTTTATTTAAACTTTTGCATCATAATTTCATGATCAGATAACATTTATAAGAAAATAATAATAATATTTTCGCTCATTGCACACACAAATATACACGAAGGACGCATCAGATGTGTATTTTCTGTTGGCAAATTGAATCACAATGCGAATGTGAATGGAATATCAAATTACTGAACCAATTATCTATTACAATGCGAAGAGTGTTCACATCATCTCACACACAAAAAAAAGACAAGAAAATTGTGGTTAGGAGAAAAAAAAACTTCTAGTCTTTTGTGCAACTTTTATTTTTTGTGAACAATGTGTGTGAAATTGAGACGATAAAAATATCAACATTCACTTAATTTGATATGAATCTGTTTGATTGAGTAAGTTAATTGAACGAAATTATTGGCAAAATTGGCTCGATTTTAATTTTTTAACGAGGAATTTTTGTTAGAATCCGAAAAATGTCGAGTCACGAACGAAATTTCACGACGTGACGGGTAAATGGCTGATATATCATAATAAATTTCATGAATGAAACTGTCAAATTAGTTATCCAGACATGAAATCAGTTGAAAATTTTTCCATTGTTCCGGAATGGATAGATGGATGGATGGATAGCTGGAAGGCGGGCACGAAGGTGTTTTTGTGTGTAATTATTTTTTCAACCGTTTTATTCATTTTTCAACTTCATTCACAGTGTTATTTATGATTATTATTTTATTGTAATAAAATGTATATTTAACACGTCGCGTAAATAAATGATCTGCGTTGAATTGGCTTCAGCAGCGTTATTAAATTCGAAAATGAGTGCTACAGTAAAAATAATAATGATAATCAAAATAAAATGAAAATTAATTTATATAATGAACGAAATGCATTGTAATATTAATTAATTACGCGATACAAATGTCACGCTCCAAGGATTGTTATTGTTGTTGTTGTTATTTGCGTATTTAATGATATAATTTGTTTTTATTTCATTTGCAATTTTTTTCTCATTTTTTTTAAATTATTTCGCGGAATTAACTGATTTTTTTTTCTACAATTTCAGCTTTTCCTCATTTGAAGTCGTCCTTCGCTTCAGCCAGCAATTCGTGTTTATCAGGTAATTAAATATTTTTTTTTAAATTTTTCATAAATAAAAATTTAGTAAGGACTTGAACCATTTTTTGTATGTGTTTGTGTGAATCCTTATGAATTCATTCTTTTCATAAATTTATTATAAAAGTTGCGAGGGAACGTTTTTAATTGAATGAACAGAGGTTTACATTTATGAAATGTTTGATTCCCTACGTATGTTCATTGCCTTCATTTTTTTTTGTTGCCATTAGTAACTATGAATTTTTGAAGATAAAATTGGATTAATTTTTTGTTGGAATTAAAAGAGCGCATTTTTAGTTTTTTTGTAAAAATTTAAAACAAAAAATTTTTTCACTTAAATAATTTTCTAATAAAAAAATTAAATTAATTAAATTAAAAAATTAATTAAATAAAAAAAATTAAAAATATAAAAAAACTTTTCAGTTAACAAAAAAAAAAATTATTTGTAAATTTAATCAAAAAAATAATAAATTAAAAATTTTATTTATTTTTTACTGAACAAATAAATATTTTAAATTTAAAATAAATAAACAAAATTTTTAAATTTTTTAAATTAACAAATAAATATTTAATTTAATTTTACGATTTTTCAAATATTTTAAAAATATTTTAAAAAGTTTAAAAAGTTTTCAAATTAAATTTAAACACTTGGTATTCAGAAAATTTTTTTTAAATATTTATTAATTTTTTCATAAATTTTATAAATTTAATTAATATAACTTAAATTTTTTAAATAAAGTTTTATTTTATTTTAAATTTTATTAAAATATTAATTTTTTTAACGAATTCTCAAAAAAATATAAATTTTTATTAAAAATTTAAACCTTAAATTCCTTTATTATTTTAATTATAAAATTATTTTTTATATTTTAAAATAAAATTTTAATAGTAAAAATTGAAATTTATTTATTATTTTTTTTGTAAGGTTTGAAAATTATTTTTTATAATTTTTTTTAAGTTTTATAAAAAAATTAAAATTTTTTTACAATTTTTTAATAAGAAAAAAATAGTATTTTAAATATATTGTGTGTAAATTCAAAAAATTAAAAATACTGTATATAAAAAACAGACAGACTCAAGAAATTTTTATTATTTTTTCAAAACTTATTTCTTTAAAACTTAAGAAAAACTCAACAATCGAATTCCAGCTGTTAAAAAGGCGCCTCTTTCATCCCATTCACACGAGAAGAAAACGAAAATTAGTGACAGTTGTATTCCATCAGAGACACTTACAGATCACAAGAGTGACAAATTAAAGTCACTGATCTTTGTGCGTTCTCTTCTCGTCGCCGCGTCAATGAACAACAAAATGTTCAAAGAATATTCGAAGAAAAACTTTGAGTGGTTGTGACGAAAAAAAATCACAGCATGAAATGTGATACAATTTGTTTCCATAGAAACGCCCGAGCAGCAGAAAACGCACAAAATATTTCGTTTTCTTGTCTCAACGCGCTTCTATTTATCGAGAAAGAGAATTTTCTTCTTTTAAATTTATTTTATTTATTCACTTGAGTAACACTTTCTTGTGTGTAGAATTAGGCGTATATCATTAGAAAAGTGGCAATTTTTCAATCAATACCTCTTCTTGGATTTGTTAGAAAGACAAAATTTCCTAAAAAAAGGAGATTAAACTTTAAAAATTTAATTTTCTCTCTTTTTCAAGTTTTTCTTCAAATAACGAGTCAGAGAATGAATTACTGTGGTAATATCGTTGAGCAAAAAAAAAAAACGAGAGAAGAATTTGCGGTGAACTAAATAAACATACATAACGAGTAGTAAATTTTAATTCATGTAATAAACCCACTTATCCTATATCCTCTTTCCATCCAAGTTGCGTTCAAAAAACGCCAGCAGTACATAACGTGCCAATGTGCAAAGACAAACAGAGAAGGTTATATGGTGTTGTTGGTTGGTGAGACAGAGATAAATTAAACTGCCGAGAGAGGGGAAATAATTTATAAACAGACATGGTACACTGGCCTACTACAATGTAATTATTTATATATAATTAAATTCATGATGGTTTATAGGTAATTATTTGAGGTAATTCATCTTTTCAGAATGTTTTTAAATGATGCCAGCCTGCGCGCGACTCTTTACCGCGACACGATGGCAATAACTCGCAAAATGAATGAAATGATGAGACGTGTTGCTTTTGAATTTCTTTTTTGAAAAGGATTTTTTTTATGTAATAAGCTAAAAGCATTTTTCGCGTTTTGGAAATTTTTTTTAATGATGTTGAAATATGAGTTACCTTTTATAAATAACAAATTTAAAACTTTAAAATTTTTATAAAAAAATTTAAAAAATTTTTTTTTGCATAAAATATTGAAATAAGTAAAAATAATTTTTTTTTTAAATTTTTAAGTAATTTAATTTTTATTAAATTTCATTAATTTTAATTTTTTAAAGAAAATAATTTATTTTATTTTTAAAAATCATATTTTTCAATTTTTTTAATACTATTATATTAAAATTTTTATTATTATTAGTATTTTTTAATACATATTATTTTTCATAAATAAATCTAATTAAAAATCTAAAATTAAAAAAAAAATAATATTGTAAAAATTATTTTTTTTATAAATTTTAAGATGTTGGCCATTTTTATTAATTTTAAAGATAAATTATAAATTAAAAATTTTTTTAAATTTTATTTTATTTTTATTTGTTTTTTATTTATTATACATATTATAAATAAAATTTAAATTAATGAAAAAATATTCATAATATTTAATTTTCTTAAAAAATTTAAATTAACTAACAAAAAAAAATCTATAACAAAAAAAATCAAAAAATTACAATTCAGTATTTTTTGAATTTTGATAAAAAATTTTATTAATAAATAATTTTTTTCATATTCAAAAATTTATTTTAATTTTTTTTTTTCAATATTTATCAATAAAATAAAATTAAATAATTTTTTAATAAATTATTATTATTTCAAATAATTTCAAAGTTTTTATAAATAATCTAAAATTTTACGATTTAATTTATTTGTAAATAATTCTAAATAATATTTTTTTATTTTAAATTTATAAATATTTTTTTTTCGAATTCAATATAAATTTTTAAAATTTAATTTCAAGTTTTAAAAATTAATTAATTATTTTTCAAAATCGTCTTTTATTAAATATTAATTTTTAATAACATTTTAATTTTTTTTTTTTTGAAATGTTAATAATTTTTTTCAAACCCCCGAAAAAATTATCTAAAAATTACATTTTCATCATCTCTCCCATCACAAACCCCAAAGAACAACATTTCTTCAGGAAATCGAAAAAAAACTGTCATAAAAAAGTCAACCCTTTTACAAGTCGTTACATTGCATTTTGTGAGCCGCGCCAGATAGAAAAAACACACATACGACGACGTCATATTAAATATGTTGTTTGTAAGAGCGTGTAATTGAAATTCATGAAAAAGGGGTATTTTTGTCACGGTAATAACATAAGAAGGAAATAATTACACATTTTATGTGAATTTCATCGGGAATTCCTCGCACACATGTTTGCCTCAAAATAAATATTTATTCGCTCCGAAATTGCATTGCCCGAGCATATGTGGAACTTGTGACTAATTTTAAAATTTATTACCTGCTAATTTTCCACTGAACATGAAAATTGAAATTGTTACAGAGCGAGAGCTATTTTTTAATTAAATTTTCTCTCGCATTCCGCAAAAGGCACGATGACTTGGTCATGTGTGTCGCAAAAAATCGATAAAGCCCGCACACATGACCGAAATTCCCTTGAAAGGATTAATTTTTGTTAGAATTTTTTTTTTTGTAAAAACAAGACACACCTTTTCCTCTCTCTCGGTGCTGCCTGTGACATGTCTTACTTCGAAGTTCACCTTTTCATCACTTAACAAGTTAATTGTGTACCAATTTCCGTGCAACCCAAAAGGCATTCTTCTGCCGAAAATAACAAAACACCTACCATTTATTCCTCGGGTCTATTAGCATTAAACACAATTTGTGTCACATACAATTTTCTGTTTTTTTTTCTATTACCGGTCGGTACCTTTTTGTCACTTCCAACTAAATTTCTGTGGCTGTACGAGTAAATGCCATCTATTAAAATATAAAATGTTCGAGGTAATAATAATAATAATACACAAAATAATTTGTTTTGATACATGTGTCAACGCCAGAAAACACACACACACTCTACCTCTTTTTTCTGCTGTTGTTACTTATTACTTTGGGTACACAACGCACGATGATGATGATGATGAAGTCGTTTTTGTCAACTAATAATAATGAAAATAAATGAAAAAGCGCCACACTGACTCTCGTCGTCGTCGCTAAATTCACATAAAAGAGATAAGTGACTCCCTGCGTGTGTGTCGCGTTAAAGTTAATTGAATGATTGACGGCAATTTAGATTGATTTTAGTGAAAATGCGTCGCTCGCACAAGTGGCTGTGATTTTATCTAAAAAAAAAAATAAAATTAATGAATGGCGTTTTAACGGGTTATTAAACTTTGATTTTTTTTTTTATTATTTTTATAAATAAAAATAAAAAAAAATATTTTTTAATATTAAAGTTAAAATTATTTTAATTATTAATTTCAATTAAATTAAGTTTTATTACTATTTTATTTATTTTTTTCTATATAGGTGTATTTTTTAATATTACATAAAAAAATATTTTAAATAATTTTATTATTGAAATTCAAATTAAAAAAAATTTGTTAATAATATTTTTATTAATAATATTAATAAGATAAAAATAAAATAAATAAATAATAATAATTAATAAAAAAATATTATTTTTTTCTAAATATTAAAAAAATATTTTATTTTATTTTTTTTTTAAATAATTAATTTTTGATTTATATTAATTTAAATTATTTTAATTATTAAAAAAAATAAATAATTAAAAGTATAAATATTAATTTATCTAATTATTTTAGTTATAATTATTATTTTTTAATTTTCATTTTTTTTAGTAAAAAAATTGTTTAAAATATTTTTCAAAATAGTATTTAAAAAAAGAGTATTTTCATTGAAATTAACAATTAATTTAAATTTTAAAAATTTCTGTTTCGTAAAAAATATTTTAAATATTTTATATAAAAATTAAAAAAAAATTGTTAAGAAGATAAAATAAAAAAAATATTTTAAAATAAATTAAAAATTTATTTTCTTAATTTTTACTCTCCGTAATTTTCAGAGGAATCAAATTCGTTAATTATTTTAAATTTTATTTTTTTAATTAAATTTTTTCTGATTTTTTTTCTGAAAAAAAAACATTTTAATTTTTAACTTTTTTTAAACAAATATCATGTTTAAAAAAAATCAATCAAAAAATATTAAAATTTCTTAAAAATAAGTTAAAAACGTATTTTATCGACCAAATAACAAAATAAAAATTCTAATCAATTACGAATATTACTTTACTAATAATTCCTCAAAATTGCCTATTTTCTAATTTTCCGTCAGTTATTTGCCTCCAGCCATTTATCATTTTATCACTCATTTCACACGTTCTGTTTAGACCAATTTTGCCATGTAATTTTTCCTGCGTCATATATTTTTACCACGTAGAGTAGAGGCACGAAATTGCCTCTGATATTGCTACGATATCAGCTTGAAACGTGCCGGAAACAAAGTTAATAAAACTAGCTCTATATCCCAAAAGAACCGACGAGAAATGTAGACGACATACATATTTAAATGAATGCGATAAGTAGAAATAAGCAGTTTTATTGCCAATTTGAGCAAAAATGGAAATTTCCTTAATACCAATAAAAAGCGTAGAACGCGCAGAGTGAGAGGAGATACGGCATAACACAATTACGAATACAATTTGCAATGGATGGAAACGCGACAGTATAATAATAAATAGGCAATAAACATATACGAGTGTGCAAGGAATTTCGCAGCATTGGCAATAAAATGGATTTTTTTTTTGCTAATTTTTTTTTTCGAGAGTGTCTACAACAGAAAATGAGGAGGAAAAAAATTAAAAAGTCTTCGTTAAAAAATAAAAAAAAGTTATTATCGCATTTTGCTACTTGATATTATGAATAAAATGAAATAGCCCAGTGCACATTTTAAAATGTCTACTTTAAGCTATTTTTAAATTTTTATCCCAATACATATTTTAATTTTCATTCTAATTAAAATTTTAACTTTTGTCCCAATGAATATTTTGAATTTTCCTGATTTTTTCAAATTTTAATTTTTTATCCCATTGCACATTATGAAATAATTTTGAATTTGAACTTAATGATCATTTCGAATTTTAACCCCAATAAGCATTTTAAATTTTTCGAAAAAATTACAAATTTTGGTTTTTTATCCCAATGCACATTTAAATTTCGTACGAAATATTTTTTTATATATTTTATCCCAATGCACATTTTTTTAATTTTAAAGAAAATAATTTTAAAATTCTGTACCTTTGCATATTTAAAATCTCCTCCCAATGTAAAATTGTAATTTTTGCCCCAATTCACAATTTAAATTTCTTTTCTGATAAAATTAAATTTTTTGTCCCAATGCATATTTCAAACTTTTTTCATAATTTTTTTAAAAAGACTCAAGTTTTTTCTGCGAAATGCGTTAAAAACGAGATTTAAAAAGAGGAAGTAATTTTTTTCATTCAAGCAGCTAATTGCTTCAAGTCCTTCAATGACGTTAACAGAGAGAATATTGAAATTACGCTCTCGAGAAAGAAATGCAAAGAAAATTAATCATTATCAATCACAAAAACGGAGTAGAAGATACACTTGCGATACACAACAATGTATTATTATCATGCAAATTGTTTGTTTCTTCTCTGTTTTAAAACAATTAAAATAAGCATACAACCATTATTTGTTCAAGTTTCTTCTCTTCGCTCGACTCGAGAGTTGATGCTCATTAATTATTTATCTGTCTGCTACAGTTTTGTTTCTTTTTTTTTCGTCTCAACTCGTACACTCGTTGCTTCTAATTGACTAACTACCTTGTTATCTGTTTGTGTTTTGTGACGGAAAAAGTATCGAGTTAGCAGACCAGAACAACGAGTGTCGAGTTTAAATATTGATTTTTTGATTTGTATGTCTCTCGCTGTAGCTCGGTGAAATGTAATTAATTAGTGTTTGTGTGAGTTATTGTTGTTGATATAATGTTGCAACAATGATAAAATGTGTATTGATCGATGAATGAGGGACGACTCTCGTGTGCTGTTTGCTCAGTTGCACGTCATTAATTCACGTCTTGATTATTGGTTTAGTATCAACTGAAAGGTCATCTTGCTTATTTGTCTCTCTCTTTTTAGCTGGCATCGATCATTCGAAGGAGTTTACGGTTGATGGCATCAATGGTTTCAACAAGAAAAAGAAGAAGAAACGACGACACAGGTGAGAAAAAGTCACATTAGCTGAAATAAAATAATTTGTTATTTTTTTTAAATTTAAAAATTCAAATAAAAATTTAAAAAAAAAAATATTTTTTTTCCTCAAAAATGTTAAAAAAAATTAAAATTTAATTAGTTTTTTATTTATTTTTTCCCATTTTGTTTTTAATTTAATTTTTTAAAATTTAAATTTTTAAATTTATCATTCAATAGTTGAAGTTAAAAGTTGTTTCAACTCTAAAATAATTTCTTTCAATTAGGTATTGAAAAATTTTAATAAAAATTAAAAATTTTAGCTTTTGAGTCTAATATTTTTTTTTCAGAAACTTGAAATTCGTTAAAAATTTTCAAAATGTTTTAAAGTTCTGAAAATTTTTATATTTTATAACTTGAATTTTTGAAGTTTTGCATAACTTGAAGAAATTTTGAATTTTTATTCGAAAATTCATAAAATTTTGTTTTAAAATTCAATTAAATCAATTTTAAAAAATTAAATAAAATTAAAAAATTATGTGATAAAATTAAATTAATTTTAAAAAAAATTAAATTAATTAAAATTGATTTAAATCAAAAATTTAATTATTTTAATTAAAATTTTTATCTCACAAATTTAGCTTTTAATAAAATTAAAATTTAAAAAAAATAAAATTTTTTAAAAATTTTTCTTTAAAATTTAATTTTTTTATAATTTCAATAAACTTTGAATTTTTACACAAAAAAAAAAATAAAAAAAAAATTTATTTAATTAATTAAAAAAAATAAATATTTGAAAAAAATTATTTTAATTAGTTATTTATTTTAAAAATATTTTTTTAAAAAAATTAATCATTTGAATTTGAATTAAATTAATAATTTAATTATTTTTAAATATTTTAGTTAATTAATAAAAAATAAAAATTTTTTTAAATTTAATTTTTTAATATTTTTCTTTAAAATTTATTTTTTTCTTATATTTTTTTAAAAACTTTTATTAATTATAAAATTTTGATTTTAGTCGCACAATTTTCACAAGTTACCAACTAGACGAATTGGAAAAGGCATTTAAGGAAGCCCATTATCCCGACGTGTATGCCCGAGAAATGTTGTCGCTCAAAACTGATCTACCCGAAGATCGAATTCAAGTAAGTTTTTACCTCTAAAATTTTTTTCTAAAAGAGTTCTAATGCTAAAAAAATTAAATTTCAACTTTTGAGACGAAAAAAAAATTAACGCTTCATAAATATATTAAATTACCTTTTCACATCATCACGAAAATTATTAAATTATGAAATTGTCCTTCTGTCTCGAAAATGGTGTGCTCCTGTCATGTCATCATCATCATCAAAATAATAAAATAAATTTATATAGAAAGAGACAACTCTTTTAAGGCAAAATTGCTGTATTTATGTACTACTAATGAACATCAAGTGCCATGCTGCTGGTAGATCGTTTATTTATATTTTATTGTAAAACGAGAAAAAAGAACTTTTTTTAGCGAATTTTCTAGCTACGCGAGTGTGTAATTCAATTTAATTAATTTAAAAAAAAAATTATAAAGAGAGATAAAGTCGTCGTCGTGATACGAAGACAAAGACATGAATAGCTCGTTTATGGCAAAGTACATTGAAAATTAGTGTGAAAAGGCAGAAAAAAGGTAAAATTCATTAAATAAGGGAACACGATGACGATTGTAAAGTGAAATTTAATCCTATTTTAATATTTTATCCTTTTGTACGGAATATTTAACAGTCTACTAATTTGATTGTACCTTTTTTTCCTTTTACACTCCACAATCGACGACAAGTACAACGACGACACATTCCTAAATATAACCCAGTGGTTGTCATGCCTGTTTTGCGTGTTGATTAGGGATACGATTCATTCCATTTTTTTTTTCGATTTCAATGCACCTCAAGAGTTTTGAATTACGATTTCATGCTGTTCGAACATTGCCATCATGGCCGCTAATTTTGCGGTTCTGCAAAAAAAAATGAACTTGAAAAGTTTTTTGTTTTAATTTAAAATAAAAAAAAAAGTTTTCAATGCAAAAATTTCCTGAATAGAAAATAGTTTATTATTCAATTAAGAAATTATTTAAAGGATAACAAAAGTTTTGTCGTTTTAAATTCATTTTAATCGTTCTTTTGTTGTTGAGACGATCAATTTTCAGAACATTCTATAAAATTTTTCAATAACACAGGAACGGATGTCGAAAGGCAGCAGCATTGTTTTGCATCCAATGTGCTGTAGTGCTTGCTTATTATTCAATTAAAATTACATTAGCTGCCATTTTGCTTTGAGCTTTCTTATAATCTCACTCGTCTACCGAGTAAACAGAGATTTATTTTTTTTTTGCTGCTCAGAGATTTTATGTTTCTGGCATATTTACTGAACGAGAGACGAGAGAGAGAGTGAGTAATATGCCTCGGGCTTGCGAAAAATAAAGCCATATAGCAGAGTAAATTTAATTTGCAGGAAAACAAAGGATAGTAAATTTTAGCTACTCTTCACTGTTGTTTATTACTAAAAAAATTCAGAGATGTTTATTTTTATTTATTTTTTTTTTAATTATTAAAAATTTTAATTTAAAAATTATTTTTTCAGAATTTTAAAAATTTATTTAAAAAAAATATATATTTTTTTTAGAATTTCTAAATATTTTTCGAACTTTTGAATAAAAATAATTTTTTTAAATTTTGTTCAAAAGTAATTTTTTTCAAATTTTTAAATATTTTCAAATTTGTAAGAAAAAAGTATTTTCTTACTGACTTTTATGAAATTTTAACATTTTTATTACA
Source organism: Culicoides brevitarsis (assembly GCF_036172545.1). NCBI lineage: Eukaryota > Metazoa > Arthropoda > Insecta > Diptera > Ceratopogonidae > Culicoides > Culicoides brevitarsis. The sequence goes on along the minus strand of NC_087085.1, from coordinate 40,932,166 downwards.
TACATCACTTTTGTCCTGTGGTTATCTAAAATGGAACTCCCATACAAATGACACCTCTTATTATAGATCATTTATATTTAGAGGCTTTGTCAGTCACTTCGTAATGACGGCTTTCCCGCTGATGAAAAACCCGATTTTGCCCTTAGGTCCCATTTGTAAAAATCCTCTTTAAATTTCACGAATTTTTTGCATTTTATTTCATTTTTTCATTTTTAATTTTTTTTTATTGAAAAAAAATTAAAATTAAATTATTAATTAAAATAATTTTATTTTAAAATTTTTTATTTTAAATTTTTTTTTAAATAAAAAAATCAGTTTAATTTTTTTTTAAATTGAAATTAATTAAAATTAAATTATTAATTAAAATTTAAAATAATTTTATTTTTAAATTTTTTATTTTAAATTTTTTTTAATTAAAAAAAAATGGTTTTATTTTCATTATTTTTTTTTACAAATTTGAAAATTATTTTTTATTAAAAATGTGAAAAAATTTTTTAAAAAAAAAATTATGATTTTTTATTTAAATTCGTAAAATTTTATAAAATTCTAAAAAAATAATATTTAGTACTCGATAATGTGAAATTATTTTTTTTTATTTTTATATATTTAGTATAAGTTTCAGAAATAAATATTTTGAAAGTTTTTTAAATAGAATTTTTCAATTTTTGAACAAAAACTTCATTTTTAATTTTTATACTTTTATAAGATTTTTCTTTAAATCTAATTATTTTTGAAAGAAATTAAATTTTTTAATTAAATAAAATAAAAACTTACCTCAAAAAACCTCCAATTTCCGCCACTTATTGCCAAGTTACTTCTCTCTCGCTTTTGCTAATTTTCCTCTTGTGTACTCCATACCTTCATTTTTGCCAGCAAATTCTGCCAACATGATGCCTAATAGGTAATGAAGACTATTTGTCTGTCTTGCTGCCTACAATACATTGCCTCGCAACGTTCGAGCTTAGATACAAACATTGCTCCCCTTATTTTGCAGTACATAAGGTTTTTTCGAAAAACAAAAGGGAAAATTATTTTACGCGCATGCCTTGCCATTTTCTTTAAATATTTTATTGCTAGTTTCTATATAAATCCCCCATGGATGCGTGGAGAAACATGGATTATACACATAAAAACGGTGTCATGGCAACCGTTACGAGTCGTCAGTCGATCTCTGTGTGGCAGTAGTAGGGGGACTGCGAGCTTGGATATTGTTAACTTACTTGATTATATTAGCGACTCTTGTTCAGCTGAATTTACTCGCTTTTTTATAGCCATTTAAATGTGTACTGTTGATAAATTCAATTTTGCTTCGCTCGCTGTTGTTGTTGTTGCTTTGAGGAAAAAATTACGACGATGACGAGATGACAAGATAGGATAATTAACACAACAGATTTGCCTTTCATATTTTTTTTTCTTTTTTGCTAGTTTTTTAAAATAATCTGAAAGAGAGAAAAAAATGCTGATTAGGTTGTGAGTTACTCGTGTGGAAATTTTTGTGAATTTTCATGATTAAATAATTTCAAGGATTTTAGGAGTAATTTTGACGTTTGAGTACAAATATCCTTTGAAACATCAAGTTTTTTTTGTTAAAATTTATAATGAATATTAATTTTAAAAATATTATTTTTTGTTAAATTAAAATATAATCAGAAAAATTAAAAAATAATCAAAAAAAATTAAAAAATAATCAAAAAAATTAAAAAATAATCAAAAAAATTAAAAAATAAATAAATATTTAATTAAAATTTAATTTAAAAAAATTAAAAAAAAAATATTTTTTTTTAAATAATTTTAGAACTTTAAAATTTGATATACCTAAATAAAAAATAATTTTTTTTTTAGAAAAAAATTATTGAAAATTTTTATTTAAAATTTTATTTTAAAATTAAAAAGTTTAAGTTCTAGACTCAAAAAAATGAAATTTTATCAAAATATTTCCCGTCACAGTAGAAAAATTCAAATAATAATGACGATCATCATCATCATAAAATCAACATCGCAGGCAAAGATGTAACTTGAGTATCCCCAATACAGTAGTTGGCTTTATTTTTACTGCCATACTCGAGATATTTCTGTATTCCAATGTTCATCGTTGTTGTTGTCATGCTTTGTAATAAACAACTTCGTACGAACATTCAGGTATATATATTAAAAATTTAGCGCTATAAAAAGTTTATTGTATAATAAGCAAGAAAATGTGAAGTGTGTTGTACATAATCTTAGGCATCGTACAATGGGGAAAAATGAACAAGAGAAAATTGGAAAATTACATTTTATCCTCTTACCATCCCGAGTCTGAAAAAAGTGCGTACGTACCTATTTAACAATTGAATGGATTTGTTCTCTTATAATTTGCTGATTAGAGTTTGAAAAGTATTTTTTTTTTCAATTCTTTAATAAATAAAAGAAGCCATTTTCCTAATGAAAATTGGAAAATTGAATCTCGGGCGGGAATGAAGAAAAGAGAAATAAAGTAAAAGAGACGGTTGTTAGATGGATGTATGGTTAATTGACCTCATTCCTCACTCACTCACATTATGTTGCTGCATCATTGCTAGTTTTTTATTATTTGTGATGATGTAAATAAGTGAAAAAAAACTCTCTTGTCACTTTACACAAGACAAGTTAGAGTTTTGTTGGTATTTCGAGTGTTTTACACGAAGAGTAGATGCGCGGCGATGTCGGCATTCTTCTTCTTTTTTGTTCGTTGACTCTTGAAACAGTTTCTTACCTCCGAATAGCAAGCGGTCAAATAAAAGCAAGTGTTTCGAGATGAGTAAATTAATTATTTTGATTGTTCAAGATTTAATTTTAAAGATAAAAATGCGGTTTTTTATTCATTCATTATGCTAACAAGTGAACTGTGAAAATTGAGTGTTTATCAAAAGTGAAAAATTTTTGCGAGACTAAAAGATTTTAAAGTATTAAACAAGTGTTGATAAAAAAATTTCGCATATTTGAAAAGAAAGAGATAAAATTAAAAATTTTGCTAAAGGACTATTAAAAGATCTGAATATTTAGAAAAATTTGACTTTAAAGATGATTTTATAGCCTTTGACAAGTGACAAAACATGAAGAGAAGCCAAATCAAGGATTCATTTTAACAGACTCAACAGAGTGTACTAACTATGGCTCAGAGTTTTTAAAACAGAAACTTACTTCGTCAAGCTTACGAACCACAAATGTACCGTTTCTTGAAGCGGATTTTCGTCCTGCGGTCTAGAAGCAAGACGTTTGATTACAATACTATTCGATACAATTCTCGAGGTAGACCTATTGGAGAATCTGCTTTGATGATAAAGGAATCGAACTTTGTATCGGGAATTCGTGTGGATGAAGTTTTCGATGCAGTCGCCGCCCGTGTAAAAATTTGTAGTAAACAACTTACTGTCGTATTTTTCAAGTATTCATAATAAAATGTTTGAAAAAAATATATTAAAAAACGAAATTCGTCTGCCTTTTAAAGATGATCTTAAACAATATTAGGATTAATGGCAAGGTCTAACGTGGATTTCTTCAGATTTAATATCAAAAATAATGAGCAAATCAAAAACATATGAAAACATTTTTTTGAAAAAAATTTCTTTGAGCTTCTTTCATGTAAAAATTTTTTTAAAACTCGTTTTCAATTTATCTTAAATTTAATGTGTCCATTAGATTTTTTTTCATTGCGAAACATTAACTTTTCACAATTAAAAAAGTAACCTGTAACTTTTTTTCATACAAATTTTTAATATTATTAATTTGCTTATGAAGATTTCTAAAGTAATTACAGAGAAATATTTCAACAACTTCTCAGTAAATGGACCACCAAACTTCATTCTTCTCACATCTGTATACAAAATTTACACGAAAATAGAAGTAAAATAATGGCCAATTAAAATGTTTTGCTCCGTATGAATATTCAAGCACATTGAAAATGAAAACGAATATCCGAACAAAAGAAAATCGAAAATTAAATTATAAATCAAATGACCATATTAATTGCCATTTAACGTCCTGTTGTTGGCTGCCATCATGAAAGTATGTTAAAAATATATTTTTTTTATGAAACTTTATGAAAAAAATGGCGAACGAGAACAGCACGACATCAATCGGGAGTACTTGAATTTCATGAAATAAATTCAAACTAATGAAAAAAAAATTGTACGTCCTTGTTGCTCAATGTTCATCAAAACTAAAACATATCTTTGTGACAATTTTGTATATATGTAGTACATTTATTTTGCCATGCAACGTAGCATGTCACGTCGAAACTGTCCACCTGCTGTGCTAAAAACGACTTTTTTTTTTGCTACGGGTGTTTTTCTGTGCGCCGACATAACAATGAAATGTGCTGCGGTTGACAATTTTTCCATTTGCCGATTAATTTGATGCACGTGACATGCTATTTTTTCCGTTTTGTTCCTTTTTTTGCCTGCATTTGTGCTGAAATTTGAATGCAATACGGGCGTCGACTTTCAATTAAATGCGACTAGCAGAATTTTCATTCTTTTGTTTTCGCGAGCAAAATTAGTTTCACATTATCGCAAAATAAGGCAACAACTACTTATGAACCATTTTCGGGATGAAAATCACAATTTTCGTGCGTCGTACAGCCATAAATCCATTTAATTAATTTATTTTCCATTTAATTTTCAAAAAGTTTCTGTTTTTCGTACAGAGAAAGTTTAAAATTGCGCAGAAACACAACAAAATATAATAATATGATACAGAGAGTATTGATTTGAAAGGCAACGTACCAACATAACGAAACTGTGGAAACAATGCTAACAAAATAAATCATTGTTGAAACTTTAAAATTAGATTAGAATAAACAACAAATGCAAAGCGGCATGAACAATGAGAAATGGGAAAATTTTTGAAAAGTACCAAGACAAACACTTAAAAGGAAAATTATCACAACTTGCCAACTAGGGTAATAATAAGTCATTTGTATTTTACAGTGTGTACAAATTTGCCTGTGCGAATTGAAAAGAGGCACGATACACGAGGGAGCACTTTTGAGACCGAAAGAAATTCAATTTGGTGTGAGATTTTGTTGTAAAAGGTGTTTTGTCGTGTTTCGTGTCAAACAACATAATTAAACAAGTTAATATTTGCTTTGGAACTTGATAATTTGTTACTGCATTTAATTTTGGGATGAGACTTGAGTTGGGTGAAAATGATAAATTCATTAAAATTTAACGAAAAATTTAAAAAAAATTTTAAAAATTAAAAAAAAAAATTAAAATATTTTTAAAAAATCTAAAAAATTATTTAAAATTAAAAAAAAAAAAATTAAATTAAAAAATAATTTAAAACTCTTAAAAAGTAAAAAAATTAAAAATAAATTCTTTCTCAATTCCTTCGGCGAAAAAAATTCAAAATCATTAATTTTCCAAAGTCAAACCAGTTTTCAGTTGTTAACGCAAATCTTCTGGTTAACACGTCACGTACACGGGTTTTGCTTGTTTTTTTTCGAAAAAGACTTCACTCCCCCATAAACGTCGATGATTGTATCGAGATCATTATCTGATGATACGTAAATTGTTACAACTTCACTTAGACAGTAGTACATAAAAAGTAACATAACAACAAGTAAAAGGTATCGTCGAAGGGTAACGAAATAAGGGGATATGTAGTTAACAACAAGCCGTTTTTTCGTCTTTTAGTACTGAATACTTGATTTTATGATGATTAAATGGATCAAGTGGTTCGGGAATATTGAAAACAAATAACGTGTAACAAGTTGGATTAATCGATGAGTTTTTTATAAAAAAGTAAAAAATTATTTTTGAGAAAAATTCTCATAAAAATTTGAATTTTGAAGAAAAAAAAAATTAAAAAAAAATATATGAAAAAAAAATAATTTTTAAAATTTAATTAAAAAAAATAAATTAAAATTAAATAAAATTAATTAAAAAAAATTAAATAATTAAATTTAAAATTAAATTAATTAAAATAAATAAATAAAATTAAATTAAATAAATAAATAAAATTAAATTCTTTAAAAATAATAAAAAATTTTAAAAATATTTAAAAAAAAATTATTTAAATCTCACTTTATTCGAATTATTATTACAAAGACAGAAATTATGAAATAATTTTTTTTATTATGAAAATTTTTTCACACAAATAATTTTTCTCATTTTATGAAATTTTTATTATTAAATGAAATAATTAAACATCACGACCATTTTAACTCATTTTTATGTCATTCAAGTGCGTTCTGATGGCGCTTCAGATCGCTTTTGAAAATTAATTAAAATGTAATTTGCATAATAAACCATTTAATTATTCATGCCATCATGCCAGTCGGGTATTTTTTTTTTTCGTTGTTTTATTTAATATTTTGCATTTTACTCGTCGCATTTACTCAACATCGAGCTAAAATGTAGGCGTTTAGAAAAAAAAATATTAAATGAGAAATGAAAAATGTTGAGGAAATGAAGTAATTTTTAATTGCATATTTTCTAATGAAACTTCCCACAAATATTTTTTATTTTCTAATGATTTCCAAGAATCGAATCCTCGTTTGAAGAAATCGATAATCCTTGAAATAATATTTTATTTAATTATAAAATTAACAATTTAACAAACAAAAAATATCAATTCCGAGTAAAACCACTCGAAATCGTCATAATACACAAATGTTTCCATTCAAATAAGGTGCTGATGATGCATCTCTCGTTCTCGATTTTATTGTTATTTTATAAAGAAACGTTGACTGTTCAATTGAAATTTCTTTTCACACAACAAAAAAAAAGTTAATATAAGAAAAGAGGAAAAGGAGAACCCGTCTGTGATGAATGCATAATAGTATCAAGTGTCTTCGAGACGATGATATGTTACATATTTGAATGGCACTTAACTTTAAGGGAAGGTTAACATGCATGACGACTGCTGTTTTCTTCAAAAGAGAGAAAAAAAGGAGATTAAAAAATTATTTTTTTTGACAGATCCGAAGATAGGCTGTTAGAATGCAAATCAATCAAGAAATATTACCTATTAGTCAATAATAGAGCATCTCTTACAACAACAAAAAAAGGTGATGAAAAGAAAAGAAAAATAAATAAAAGTGTTGACTGGTTCAATGGTTCTGTAGACACTCCTTGGATTTGAGAAAGATAGAGAAAATAGTTTTGAATATTCATAGAAATTTTTTTTTCGTTTTCGCTTTTGTTAGAGATTTTTTTGTTGAAGATAAAAAAGTGCGGTAGCTCAGTATTTATTTATTTATTAAAAGAAAGCATTTAAAATAAATAGAAAAAAATTTTTAAAAGAATTAATTTCGATGTCAGGTGCAGATTTTTAAGCTTGATGTTTGAAAAAAAATTTTTTTTTGCACGAATTTTAATAAGATTTTCTTTTATCTGATTTAAAGAAATAATTTTATAATTTTAAATAAATTATTTTTTTTTAAATATTTTAATTATGTATTTTTTTACAATTAACAAAAATTAAAAAAATATTTAAAATATTTATTTTTTTATTAGTATAAAAAAAAATATTTTAATTTAATAAACATTTATGAATTTTGTTAATTAATTCAAAAAAAAAAAAATAAATAAAATAAATAAATAAAAAAATAAATTAAAATAATTTTAAAAAAAATATTTTAAATGATTTTTTAAAAATATTTTTAAATTAAAATAAAATAATTAAAAAAATATTATTTAATTATTGAAAAAAAATTTTTTTTTTGAAAATGAACCTAAATTTTATACCAATGCCCTTTGAGCAATGCTTGAAAAACCTTGGTAACATACGTTACCGCTTTGCTCACTCCCCGCATAATGAAGATTTAAATTTTTTTTTAAATTTTTTATTATAAAAAATATATATTTTTAATAGAAACCGATCAAATTTCACGGAATTCCCTCTCTATCATCATTAGAGCTTTACAAGTGAAACTTACACTCATATTAACGAAAATATTTAAACACACAAAAAAAAAGTTTGAGAAAGGACTATTTGATTACCATTGAGTGTTTTCTTTAGTTTTTTTTTTTTTCACTAAATACAAAAAATATCATATTAACATGTGTTAACATAACGAACACTTTGCTGTCAATTCCAATAAAACATCCTTCAAAACTCTCGAGCCGTGAAGAAAAGGAAATATTTGAATTTTTTTGTTTTGGCAAGTCATCCACATATTATTTGGAATGAAGAAAGTCATTGCGCATCATCAGGATATCGTTGCATTTTTTCAAGTTCTTGAGTCAAAAATTACGGGTTTTTTGCACCTTGCTTAATTAAACATTTCTTGTGAACTCTTGTGCCAACTTTTGTAAAAAAATAAAAAATAAAATCTTCAGCATATTAAAGATAAACACGGAGAATGAGTAAGCAATATTTTGTGCAAGTTACAAAAAGAAAGAAACGAAGAATAAATTGAATTTGACAGCATAATTTCATGAATCCTTCGTCACAAGGAGGTGTCGATGAGAAGATGCCGCACAAGGTACTTGTCATCTTATCTGATATTTTAAATCTAGATTTTTGAGATTAGATCAGATAATTCGGTTATTGTTGCGTCGTCATCGTTAGTTAATGAGATTATAGCTGTTATTTTGTTTTAAAGCACATTATCGGTAAGAATTTAGAAAAGTGTGCTAGATTTTTATCAAATGTTTATTTTTTAAACGATTTTTGACCACTGATTGAGCCACTGTGCTTTCTTAACATAATAAAAATGTTAAAGTACTTCACAAATCGTTGAGAAAATATTATTCTTTCTAAATAAAGCAAATATTTCTTCACTTTTGAATCTCATCGTGTCATCGTGTTGAATGCAAATTAAGCGTGTCTCAGTGTGGGAGCCAAACTAATCAAAGAAATTTCAAATTAATCACGTACTGATGAATATCTAATACCTTATTAAAAGCTACGTTATGCCAATTTTCAATCATCATCATCACCTGCTGTGGGAGTGTGTTGGTTCAAAAAATTTTTCTGCATCAACAAACCATAATTATCCATCCTAATTTCTATAAAAAACACAAAAAGTAAACTTCCTCAAAAAAATAATCGTCATGCAGTTCAATAGTGCGCGATAAAATGTGGTTGCTAATTCGAGTGTTTTTCTCCTCCGAAATCATTATAAGGGAAAGGCGTGGACGACACGTGTCCTGTTTGTTCGCAATTATATCAAGTTTTTTGTTACATTTCGTGTTTGTTGCTCAACGCAAATTTTTTCAAGTACATTAGACAATTTATTATCGTGAGACGTGTGTCTGTTAAAAAAAATCAGAACACCCTCATGAATATTGTTTGTTTTGTTACATTGTAAATCTATTGGATTGTAAAAAAATAATTGTGTTACATTGGAAAATCCCTCTTTGTTTTGTGAGAAACAAGAGAAAAAACACGTAGAAGAAAAAAATTAGAAAATTATTTAATGATAAAAATGATGAGTTATTGTTTTTTATGAACTGTGAAAAATTAATGTTTCGTTCTTTGTTTTGCGATTTGACACAGTTGCGAGATGTGAGAACCAAATTTTTAACTTAAATTTTATTTTTTTGTTAAATTTTAAAATTTGGGATTGATTTCAAATCATAAAATAGTTCAAACCATCTAATTGTTAAATATCTTTTATATTAACCTTCGTCTTATAGAATATTTGGTTCATTAAAAGCGCAAAACTAAAATCCGTAAGAGAGTTGCTTCTCTTTGAAGAGTTTGATTATAAGTCGATGATCATTCTACTTTTGTTGATGCATTGATGGATGAGTCAAGCGACAGTCTTCTGATATTTTATATTCCGTAAAGGCAACTTATAGTCTATTATGAGAAGGTCTACGTTCTTTGTAGCATTTTTGTGAAACAATTTGTTCTCAGTGTATTGATTATCGGCTGCTTTATATAGTATTAGAAGTCAAATTAGCATTCTATGGATCGTTTTCATTATCTGTTGAAGTGGAGTCAAATTATTCTTCTTCATACATTAAGTAAGATCTTCTTCCTAAAAAAAAAATTTTAATAGTTTACCGCATAAACATCAGAAGTTGACCTGAAAATAAAAGTTATTAGATTTTTGTCTCTCATATTATGTCTCGCAAAAATTTTGAATTTCGAGACACATTAATTTTTTACAAAAAAAAAAAAAAATTTAACGAAAAATTGTACTTACTTACAAACAAATCCTCTGAAGTTTTTCCATTGATTATTTTCGTTCGCAAAGTTTTCAAGTGCGTCACAAAATAGTTTTCGCCTCAATTGATCGAATAATTAGACACAAAAATTTCCATAATAACACTGAGACATGCAATTATGCCACTCTTATATGTACCAATTATCCCAAAACGTGACTTTTCATTGAATGGCGTAATGAGAAAATAAATAATATTTTATTTTATAATTGACCATTTTCGTTCATTTTTCATCATTCAATCCATTTATTTGATACTCCCCTCGTTTTCTTTCATATTTTTTTTACAAGTCTGTCTCGACTTTATTTCACAATTGAGACGAAAGTCTTTTGATATAAAATAAAAATAAAAAAAAAATTGATTGAAAATCCCGTAAATAAGATTAAAGACATTTTACGTTATGGAGCAGACTTGATTATTTTATTGAAAAGATGGCCCAATAAATAAAATATATCTTCAATTCAGAAAAATTGAAGAAAAAATTGTTTTATTACAAGACCGAAGCATATTTCATTCGAAATGTTTGAAGACACACCCCTTTAAAAGGAAACAACAAAAAGTTGTAATCTCATTTCATATTTCAACTGCGAGGTTGGTCGAGCACTATAAATATCAATTTTTTCTTCCTCGTTCTGATAAATATTTTGCCTCATTTGTTTCGTTTATTAGATTTCAATTATTAGATTTATTTACCAACGTTTTGTTACTGTGTCTAAAGCACGATTTCAGTAGCGGATATGATTTTTTTTTTAGAAAATTTGATTTTTTTAATAAAAATAAAATTAAATTCAATAATAAACTAAAAAATATTATTAATTTTTTTTGTGTTTTAAAAAATTAATTGAATATTAAAATTAATTTTAATTAAAATTAAATAAATTAATTTAAATTAAATTAAATTTTAAATTAAAAATATTCAGAATAAAAATAATATTTTAAAATATTAATTTTAAATAAAATTAAAACAAATAATATATTAAAATAAATTAAATTAAAAAAAAAATTTTTTTTTTTTTATTTTTTTTTTAATTTTAAAAAATTATTAAAAATTAACAAAATATTAAAAAATTAATTCTTTTACGAAAAAAAATAATTAATAATTAATTCAAAAATATAAATTAAAAAAAAAATAATTCAAAATTTTAAAATGAATTAAAATTATTTAAATTATATTTTAAAAATTTCTAAAATTATTATAAAAAAAAATTATAGATATTTTTATTTTTATAAAAAAATTATATTTTTAAAAAAAATTTAAAATAAGAAAAAAAAAATTATCCAACCCTAAATTCAAATAAAATATCAAAAACAAGTGCACACTATTAATCATAAAATATTTTTTCCCGAGAGTTGTGCAATATTAGGACATGTGTGAGAGATGCGCGTGTGAATAGACAACAACGATGATGATGATGATGATACAAAACATTCAATTATGTACCCGTTATAAAACCAAAATAAGTCATGTATTATTGTCTAAATTAAATAATCTAGCAATAAAAACGACCCCTCTCTATGTTTGCGCGCTGCTATATTGCACGGCATTATAAACAAATAAAAAGCGAGCCACTCGAGTTAAACTGCTTATAAACTATTTGCACGAAGTCTGTTGCCGTATATATTTGAATAGATAGAGGATTAACTGAAGTAAGGGGATGATAATGCGACTTTTATTAAATTATAAATATTTTACAAATGTGCAAAGACGCACTTTTCAATCGTTTAATTAATTCGATTATGCAATTTTTTCAAATAAAAAAATAAATTCAATTTTATTCGAACATTTATCTTAATAATAAATTTGAATTAGTTCTAACAAAAAAAAATTTAGTGGCTTGTAAAAAATTTCTAATATACCTCCAACAAAGTTTTTTTTTTGAATTATTTGCCGAAAAAAAAAATTACCTTAACAAAGGAAGTTAATTGTTGTTTCTCTTGACTCAATAAAGAAACTTTTCACGACAAAACTCTCAAAAAAATTTCCATAGTCAGCATTTTTTTAATATTTTACGAGAATAGGCACTTGAGGCCTACTTGTTTATATAACACACTAATTATGCGGGCTCTCCCAACAAGTTAAAAGCTTAAAATTTTTTCAAAAAAAAAAAAAAATTAATTGATAATAATTGATTTCAAAGGCAAAGCCGCTTTATTTCCGTGGAAAATTGTGAGAAAAAAATAAAAAAAAAATTTTTAAGGTATAATCTAAATTCCTGTGTGGCACGACAGAAAAGTATAAATTATTCATTTACAACTATTATTATTATTTTTCTTTTTGCCCACAACTTCTAAAAGATACAATAGAGAAAAAGAAGCGTCGTGCATGATTCGACTTTTCTCAAGCATCCAAGCACCTAACAAACTAGGTAATAATATATGCACGTTTTAACATCTTCTTCACTTGAACTCCTTTTAACTCGTAAATTATAATTTTTTATTTTAAATAATAAAGATTACACATGTTTACGTGATTTTTTCTTTACTTTTCAAGTGGAAATCATATTATTAACCATTTTGTCACATCTTTTGCCGCATCATCGTGTGAGGTGAACGTTTCTTTTGACACAAAAAAAAAAATAAAAATAAAAAGCGTGGAATGTGAATGGAAATGAATTGTAACCATTGATTAAATTAAATTTAATAAAAATAACAAAGAAATTACACGACGCCGTTCGAGTGTTAAAAGGCAACAAAATTGTAGAGTATAAAATTTCTTTTGTCATAATTTATGTGAATGACACAAATTAAATGTTTTTTAGTGAATGACAGAAAAAAATGTCAAATAAGTACGTTTGGCGTGATTCTTGACCTTGTTTAGAAAAGTTGAATAATTATTTTTGTTGAAATTTGCACCAAGAATAGAAAATAACAAAACAACGGAGAAAATCAAATCGGAAATTTGTAATTGAATATTTCCGTAAATGTAAAATCTGTTCGACGAGAATGAGTTTCCAATGTAATTGATAATGCGGTAAATGCTTGATTACATTCATTTTGTTATTCGCGTTTCAGTTTCATTGGAAAATTATGTTGAAACTGTTTTAAGGAAACTAATGGATTAAATTTGTTAAGTGAATTTGTTTGATTTTTAATTTTTTAAAATAAAATAGAGACAATTTTTAAATTAATTTAATTAAATTAAATAAATTAATTAAATAAAAATAAAAAATAATTTTAAATAATTTAATAAATATATTTAAATAATTAATTTTCAAAAATAACTAATTTAATTAAAAATATTTTTTTTTATTTAATGTAAAGAATTAATTAAGAACTAATTTTATAATTTTAATAATTTTATTAAATTTAACCAATAAAAAAAATTGTTAAAATAAAAAAAAATAAATTTAATTTAAAAAATAATTATTTGTAATTAATTAATTAATTTTTATAATTACATAATAATAATTAATTTTTTAAATTAAATTTATTTTTCAAAAAAAAAAATTTCTTTATTTTGTAAAAATATTTTTTTTTATTTTAACATTTTTTTATTGGTTGTAATTTAATAAATTATTTAAATTACAAAATAAATTCTTAATTAATTCTTTAAATTAAATTTGAAAAAAATAATTTTTATTAAATTAATTATTTTTTGAAAAATATTTTTTTATTCAAAAATAAAAAAAATCGAAATAAATAGAAAAAAACGAAATATTTAATTTATAAAAATTTAAAAAATAATAATTTATATAATTAAAAAATCTTTTAAAATAAAAATAAAAAAAAATAAAATATTTTAATAAAAAAATTATTTTTTATTTTTAAAATAATTAATTAAAATTCAATTAAAAGATTTTTAATATAAATTTTATATTAAATAATTGATAATTATTATTCATAGAAAAAAAAAAAATTTTTTATATTAAGAAAATATTTTGAACAAATGTTAAATAATTCCAAAAATAATTCAAAATCATCACCAAATAAAAATCTCAAAAAGCATTTCGATGACTTTAAAATTCGTTACGAGATAATATTTTTATTAAATTAGTCAAAAATCATGTTATTTAATGCAATTTGTTCAATTTGGTGACTTTTCAAAACAAACTTTTTTTCCTCGTATTATTGAGTGTCATCCCTATTATTTTATTTTTTTCATGCACGAAAGCTACGTCACACAACTCGACTATACTTGATGCCAAAACAAATTTACATAATCAAATTGTTTTCCATACATTTATCTTTAAATTTATTGTTTAAATTCTAAATCCTTTATTTTTTACTGTTCATTTTTTATTTTTTTTATTTTTCATACGTCTGTTAGTTTGTTTGTTCGCAAAAACTGAAAAAACGAGGAATTTTTACAGACATTTATTTATGAATAGTAGCAAGAAGGAAAAGAAGTTGAACAGCAGGACGATGATATGGTAGAAAAATAAGTGTTGTATTTGCGAGAGAGAGAGAAGTTATTATGGAGACTGTTAAAAATTGGCGCATGATCTCTGACTATTTATACCATGCGAATGTAAGGAATTAACTCAAGTGAGTACAATTTGCCAACATCAACAGCCATGATATTTGCATTTATTACGTATCGTCGAATGAATGAACAGAAAAATAGCATAATGGGATAAAATTTTACCAACTAACATTTATTATCGTTTAAATTTAGCAAATCATTTCAATTTTTCGTCGTAATTGAGTTAAGAATGAGACAAAAAAAAGTTGTCAGAGCAATATTTGCTCATCCATTAGATTGCTATTATCGGCAAATTTTACACTTTTGAGAAAAATCAAGAAAAACGTTGAGATATCGAATAGGATCTAATCTATAAGAACACTTAAACTCGAGAGACAACACGTACTTGTTAAATTTTTCTCATTTTTCTAAAGGTGTTTTACTTTTTTTTTATCTCTTAAGGATAAAGTGTTGTCCATGTTGAGTTGAAATCCTTATCGTCGCGCATTTTTTGCGAAGAAAAAATTTTCAATTTTAGACGTTTTTCTGATTCTAAATTAAAAATTTTAAACCACGTGACCAATCTTGAACAATAACTTTACAAAATTTATAAAAACCACGTGGTTAACTTTGAAAAAGTTTCGGAAGTTATTTGAATAAACCACGTGATCAATAAAAAAACTTTTAATAAGATAAGTTTTAATATGGATCACGTGGTTTAAAAAAATAACCACGTGGTTTTACATTAAAATATTTAAAAGATTTCCGAATTTGGTCACGTGGTTTTTTCAAAAATGATTTTATATAACCTAAAAATTGCATTAAAATTGTTTAAATTAATTTTTTCATAATAAAAAATCTCTTTAAAAAAATTTTTCTTGAAGATAAGTCACGTGGTTTCAAAAAGCGCTTACATTTTTGCTTACCTGATGACTTTCATTCAATTTTCTTCACTAAAAGTACACGATAACCAAGTACCTGTAAAAAATGTACAATAAAACAACAATGATAAACAGGACAATTTGTTGGTTACCTCGTTTTTTTTGTGTGTTGTTCCTTATAAGAACCTCATCATCATCACCAACATCATTTTATATTCCATTCAAACACTGAAGTGAAAAAAAAGTACCTTTCTCAAGAGAGATCACGTATATTTCTTATTTCTTGTTTATCGCCTTTTTGCCGTTTTCTTTGCCATTTTTCGAGCAACAAGAGCATCGCAGCAACAAAAAAAAAATAGAAAGTTGTTTGCATTATAGTTTTGAAGAAGGATTCCCAGCTTTTTTGCACGTGCGTGAAATAAGTGAAAAGTCGAGAGAAGAAGCACTTTTAACAACAAGAAAAACGAACGACAATGATAACAACAAAACAACATCATTTTTTATTCATGTTCGGGGGATCGGATTAAAATTATACGATATAAAACGTGTTTATTTTCTATTATTATGTTATTTCAATTCAATTCCAATTTTGTTATTCATGGGGAAAATTGTATACGGGTTTTTTTATGTCCACGTGAAAAACGAAAAAAAGATTACTGATATTTTTATCAGATTCTGAAAAAAAAAAATTTTTATGAAATTTAGAAAAATTTTAAAAAACAAAATTTTCAAAAATTTTAATTATAATTTTTGTATTTTTAAACAATTTCAAAAATTGTTAATTAATATTAAATTATTAATAAATAAAAAATAAAATTTAAAAAATAAAAAAATTAAATTAAATTAAATAAAAAAAATAATTCTTTAATTTAAATAATTAATAAATAAATAAATTAATTAATTTCTATAAAATTAAGAAAACAAATTGAGAAAATTTATAAAATTACGTAATAATTTTTTTTAAAACCACGTAATCGAAATTTCAAAAACTATTTCAAATTTTAATTGAACTTTTGGGTTTTTATTTAAAATTTTGTCAAATGTTTTTTTTCAAATTTAGTCACTTGATTATTTAAAGGTTTTGATAGTTTTTGTGAAATTTGTTATAAAATTTCTATAATTTAGTCACGTGGTTTTGATTTTTTTTATTTAATTCTCAAAATAAAAATTTTTTAAGAAAAAATTTTTATAAAAAAAAAAAATAAAATAAAAAAATTAAATTTATAAAAAAATAAAATTAAAAAAAATTAATTTAAAATAATTTAAAAAAAAAATTAATTAATAATTAATTAATTATATTCGGAATTTAAATAAAAAATAATAAAATTTTTATAAATTTATTTTAATTTTTTTAAATTCATTTATTATATAAAATTAATAATTTAATTTAATTCGTCAAAAAAATCCTTAAACTTTAATCCCTTTAAAATTACGAAAAATTTTAATTTAAATTTCCCTTTTATTGCCTAATAATAAATATTTTTGCCCGAAAATAATCAATTAACATAATCCGCACGCACACTTGACAACCAAAAAGTCGACTATTCAACGCCAATTGACATTGAGGAATTCCAAAACCATTAAGTGAATAATATGTATTGATTATATGATTAGCATGAAAGGAAATTCCAATCGGCATACGTTTCTCTATTTTTGTTGATAAATTACCAACACAAAAAGACAAAAATTTCCCTAAAATATCATTCGGTTTTGAAAATTTTCTTTAACAAGTTCGAAATTTCAGCAATTTTTCATCTCATCGTTTTCAGCAAATAATCTCCGCACACCCGGAGTTAATGAAATTCTGTGAAAAACTCTCTCTTCTAATATCATAATAAATGCTAATCTTATTGTTTGGAGATTATTAGGGAGCACGAGACAGAGGATTTTCGTGCACACGCGAGACGAAAAAAGGAAAATATTATTAAATTTGAGTGGAATTCCAAAAATTCTTTTTCTCGTTCAGAAGTCATTAGAGAGGAATTTTCCGTACAAAATGTAATTAGTAAAAGTTTTCATTTTCTCGTCGTCGACATCGACATAAATGGCAATAATCCAATCAATTTACCACATATATAAACAACACACTAAACCTTCGAGGCAAAAACGCACACGTCGTCCTGCACCGAAACACTGCAACAGACAACGGGCGTTGTGAAATTTAATTATCACTTGAAAAGGTTGGCAAACAATGCGTAGAAAAGCAAAACTTTTGTCAATAAAGGTTCAAATTACAATCAAAATATTGTTTTCACGTCCTTATTATTTTAAATTTATATTTATGTTGGATGGTGTCTATTATTACTTTTTTTTTTCTAAAAATTGTAGCAATCTGCAGTATTGAATTACGCGTCTCTATGAGAATTAACAGAGAGTCTGAACAACAAAGAGATACAAGTTCCCCTCTTGAAAAATTAATTTGGTGAATCTTTTTGGTTTTTTTTTGTGTTTATTGGCGAAGGGGACGAAGGTCTACTGTGGAAAAAATATTTTTTTTTTCGAAAGAGGGTTTATTTTGTTGAAAAAGAGACAAGTGTTTATTACGAAATTTCACACACAAATTATCATCAAATATTTATCATAATTTGTTAATGAGGTTTTGTTTCGTTCGTGAGATACTTGACATTTTGCTAAAGTTCAGTTATTTGATTTATTTTGTGAATTTTTATTTGTTTAATTTAATTTAATTTTAAAAAATAATTAAATTAAAAAAAAATAAATTGAATTAAAAATTTAAAAGAAAAATATTTAAAAAATATTCTTAAATAAATTTATTTTAAAAAAATTTTCATTTTTATTTAAATTTTTATTAAAATTTTAATTTGTACAAAATTACAAATTAAATTCTTTAAGCTCAAAAAATATTTAAAAATTTATTAAAAAAAAATTTTTTTTTATTTTTTTTTTAATAAAAAAATATTTTTTTAAATTAATAAATGTTTAAATTAATAAATATTTTTTAATTAAATTTTTATTTGAACAAAATTACAATTTTAATTTTTTTAAACTCAAAAATTATTAAATAAAATTTAATAATTAAAAATAATTTTTTAAAATATTTTTATTAAAAATGTAATTTTTTAAAATTATTTATTAATTTTTTGATTTGATATTATAAATAATAATTAATTAAAAACAATCTTATAATTTTTATATGAATATTTTTAAATAGATTTTAATTTTTTTTAACCATAAATTGTAATCATGTTGTTTAGAAAAATCTTAATATTTTTAGGAAAAAAAAATTTGGACAAAAATTTATTTTAAAATTAACTTTTTTTTATACAAATTTAGTAAAAAAATTTTTTTTTTCAATAAATTTTTAATAAAAAAAAATTAAAAAAAGAAAAAAAAATTAATTAATTTTTAAAATTAAATATTTAAAAATTAAAAAATAAAAATTAAAAATAAAAATTAAATTAAATAAAAAAATAACTAACTTAAATAAAATAAATTAAAAATTAAATAAAAATAATTTATAAAAATATTAAATGATTGAAAATTTTTTCAAAATAAACTTATAATATTTATTTTATTATAAAAAATATTTTAATTTATTAAATTAAAATAACTTTTAAAAATAAATTTCAAAAAATTTTGACCAAACTTTCCGTGAAAAAAAAATAATTTTCCCTCGCGATTCATTCAATTCAATAAAATTGATTATTTTTCATTAGATTTGAGTGCAAGTGCAAAACGTTTCTTTTACACACAACATTAACCAACCAACTTTGGTCCACATTATTATTTATCTATTTTGATGATATGATTACCCCTCAGCACGTATGGTATTTAATGTAACAACTTGTACTGTTCATCCCTTTTTTTCATAAAATTTGTAACGGTTCAAGGGAAATTTTTCTTGTTTGTTAGCATATGATCAAGTAGATCGTCGCGAACTGTCTTTTGGGAATAGATTTTTTTTTTGTTTCGAAGCTAAAATAATTTGTACGAGAGTGAAAATAAATGTAAATAAAAGTGTGTGAAAATTCTGAACTGCAGTGTTAAGTACATTAGGGATGCAGGGAGTATATTGGCAAAATATTAAAACAAATTATTTATAGTGTGTTATTTTGATTATTTTATTTTAATACATGATGTTGATGACGTCTCCGGGGACAGGTACTTTATGGATGTAACTTTTTTTCAATTTAATTTAATCAATTTAGTGATAATAGCGTGCAGTTAGAGAGAAAATTGGCATTTAGAACTCTTTTGTCGACAAATAAATTTTTTTTTGTGTCGGATTTTAAAAGATTTTTTTGATTTTTTTCAGGTTTGGTTTCAAAATCGACGTGCAAAGTGGCGCAAAACGGAAAAATGTTGGGGACGAAGTACAATAATGGCGGAATATGGCTTGTATGGCGCTATGGTGAGACACTCTTTGCCGCTTCCGGATACTATTTTGAAGTCGGCGAAGGAAAATGAGTCTGTTGCTCCATGGTTGCTAGGTATGGAGGCGAAAAGTAAATAATTTTTTAATTGAATTATTTTTTAGACACGTAGTTTAGTCGAAAATTTATGATTTTTTAGAACATTTTTATTGTTGTTGTAATTTTTTCTCATTTTCCGAAATTAAAATAATTTTTTTTTAAATTTTTCTTTTAGGCATGCACCGAAAATCCATCGAAGCAGCAGAAACGTTGAAAAATTCCGACGATTGTAGCGATCGAGAGGATAACAAGACGGATGACAGTGATGCAAGTGTCGGATCTGTTGCGTCAAAAGCTCCTCCAATGTCGCCTGTGAATAATAATAACAACAACAACAATTCGAGCAATAATATGTCGCAGCAACAGCAACATCCGCCGCAAGCAGACTCACCGCATTCCATTGTCTCGGTAACGGGACATCATTCGCCGTCGCCGCACACGATGATGCATCCGGCGACGCATCATCAACTAAGTCCCATGGATATCAGCGGCAAAAAGGACTTTAGCAACCCCAATTCTAGTCCATCGTCACATCACAGTAATCCAAATAGCAGTAGCAATAGTTATAGTAATTTGCATGATGCAGACCCCGAGATGTTTAGGTGGGTTGACTACAACAGAGACCCCATTTCCTATATACGGTGATTAGATTTTCTTATTTTTCTATTTAAATTCTAATAAAATTAAGAAAAAAAATTATTTGATTAAAAAAAATTTTTTTTTAAATAAAATTTTAAAAAAGGTAAAAAAAAAATAAATTTAATAATTAAATAATTTAATAAACTTAAAAATTTAATTCAGTTTTTAAAAAAATCAATAAATTTAAATTGATTAAAAATAAATATAAAATTAATAAATTTAAATTTTAAAAAATTTAATTCAGTTTTTAAAAATTAATTAAATTTAAATTGAAAAAATTAAATAAATAAAAAATTTTAAATAAAAAAAAAATTTAAAAAAATTAAAAAATTAAATTTAAAAAAAAATAAATTTTATTTTAATTAATTTTAAAACATTTTTAAATAATTTTTAATTAAATTAATAAATTTTTTTAATTAAAAAATAAATTATTTTAAAATTAAAAATTAATTAATTGACAAATAAAAAAAAATATTGAAAATAAATGTTTAAAAAAATAATTGAAAATGTGCAATTTGTTTAAATAAATTGTTAAATTGTTTATTTTTATATTTTTTTTTAGATTTTTAAAGTTTAAAAAAAATTATTTAAATTAAATAACCTTAATTTATTAAGAATTTTTTTTTTTAATTTTTAGAAAAAATAATTAAATTTTTTTCTTCAATTTTTTTTTACAGAAACAATTCCATCGCATGCCTGCGAGCAAAAGCACAAGAACACCAACGTCTCCTACTACAAGTACGTTCCTTAGCTGGACTTCAGAATCCAATGTTGACTGGATCTCCGCAACCGTTAGACAGTAACGCCAATACATTAGCACACTCTCCCACGCATATTCCGCATCCGCATCCCCTGAATGCGCATCATCACAACGAGGCCCAAGCAATCGATCACAGCACAGCAGCACGAGCGGGATCTCCAACAGCTACCTATTGACATTAATATAATTCATACGAAAATGTGTAATAAATTACCTAAAAACTAAAATTAACTCTTAAAAAATTAATTATGATATTAAAAAATAATTAAAATCAAGCCTGACTTAAATTTTATTTTTTTTTTTTTGTTGAAATTAATTGTGAGCAATCAAAAATTATTATTTTAAAAAATTAAAATTAAATCTCGCGCTTCAGATTCAATTAAAAGTGCAATATAAATTTACTTTATTTTGGCTTGGCAATTCGCTGTGTACAAAGAAAAAATATATATAATCGAAAATTGCATAAAAACGAAAAAAAACTATTTAAAAATAAAAATTAATTACAGAAATAAGGAATTAATTAAAAATAATTATTAAAAAAAAATGCATTTAGATATTTAATTATTGCAAGGAAAAATAAATTTTTAATGTATTTAAGAAGATCTTTTCATTTATTAAAATTGTATTAATTATGTAATAAATAACTATGCTAAAATATATGATAGTTAGACATGTAAAATTAAGAAAAAAATAAATTTAAGGAGATTATAATCAAGAAAATAAATTACATTCAATTCAAAATTTAAATTTTTTATGTGTTTTTTTATTGATTTTTTTCAGTTTTCAATGATTTTAATGCGCAAATAAGATACGAACCTTAAGTTTTTTTCTGTATAATTTTTTTTCTCAGAAAATCGATGGTTTCTTTTTATGGAAATTAAAAAAAAATATTTGGCTTCAATAATTTAAATTCAAAATAATAAAATATTTTGTTCAGAAATTTTTTAAAAAATTAATATTTTAAATTAATTAAATTTAAATTTTTAACATTGAAAATAAATTGTAAGTATACTTTTTTTGTTTTAATTTTTTAAGTATTTTGTAATTTTTTTTTCGACAATTTTTAAAATTCAATCGATTAATATTTATAAATGTTAAAATTAAAATAAATTAAAATTAAATTAAATAAAAAAAAATTATTTAATTTTTTATTTTATTTTTTTAAATTTAATTCAATAAATTAATGAAAACTTTAATTTAAACAAATTAATTTAATTAAATTTAAAAATTTTTTAATTTAATTAAAAAATTTAAATTTTAAAAGCCTTTAAAAAAAAATTAGATAAAAACATTTTTTTTTTTTTTTTTTTTGAAAAAAATATCAAAAATTTTTAATGATATTTTAAATTTTTTATTTAACGATTTTTTTTATTTATTTATTCTTGAATTTCATCATAAAATTATTTAAATTTATTTAGGTTAAAATTTTTATTAAAATCTGAAGCTCAATTTTTTTTTATTTTTAAAATTTATTTTTCTCTATTTTTTATGAGTTTTAAAATAAAAAAAAACTAAAATTTTCTGTTTTGAAAATAATAAATTTTATTTCTTTTATTTTTTTCATCTCAAAGATCGCTGCTTTGTTTTTAATATTTTTAGCTTGTTACAAGTTGTTAACAAATTAATTTTAGAATTAATTCTAATTCACATTTATGTTGATGTTTTTT
This sequence comes from Culicoides brevitarsis, assembly GCF_036172545.1. Taxonomy (NCBI): domain Eukaryota; kingdom Metazoa; phylum Arthropoda; class Insecta; order Diptera; family Ceratopogonidae; genus Culicoides; species Culicoides brevitarsis. Next base: position 40,909,245 of record NC_087085.1, on the reverse strand, counting down.
TTCAATCACTTCTAAGTTAGGTAATTACGACTTTCTTTCACTCATAATTTTTTTTGAACAATTTCATCAGATTTTTGGCTTGATTGTTCATGAAAAACGAAAAAGGAATGCTTACATTTCTATGAAATTTTGTCCTCGACAATAAATTAGTGCAAAAAAAAAAAATAAATTCGTGAATTTTTTTAGCATTTTGAGTTTTTCACATTTTGGAAATTCGTTCGACCGAAGTTTCTTTGGATTGCGGAGATGCGCGACGGTCGATTGAGGATGAGTGACATGAGACGAATGTATTCGACATTCGAGAATGGCTGAAAATGGTGTTTGACACAGTCGAAGATGAGTTTGTTGATGTAAACGTAGTTCTCGAAGGAACGGGTCAAGTCACTTTGGCGCCATTTGAAGTTCTCCTGCACATGCGGATCGATCATTTCGGCGAGAATCATGTCGATGGTGTCGCTTTCGTTCATGCCGAGATACTGTTTGAACTTGAGTTCCAAGCTGCGTTTCATTTTGGGGACTTTTAGGATGTTCTCGAAGATGTCCAAGCTGTGTTTCTTCTTGATCGGGAACTTGAGAGACAACAACATGTCGTCGTCGATGAGATCATCAGCGTCACTTGACTCCGAATCGTGCGTTTGTTGCGAATTTTGCGCTTCCTCGATTTTTGTTAAACGTTTTTCGATGTTGCCGAGACGTCGTTCGATGCGTTTGAGGTAATTTAGGATGTCGGCATTTGTCGATTGCGATGCTTCGGTGTGCGTCGTGTGAATCGACGGGCTTGTAGCTGCTGTCGTTACGGGTTGTTGTGACTCGTTTCGCTCGTCGGATGCCACAGAAGCCGTTTTGTGCGTCGAATCGGGCACTTTACTCGCAATTGGCACGAAAGACGTGGGATTTATGAGAAAATCTTGATGGTTATGCGGATGATTATCGTTACTATTACTATTGTTAGTCACAACACTGTTTTCATTGTTACTTGTAGGTTGCTGCTGATGCTGCGCATTGGTCAGAAAATTTGTACTTTGTCCGTTAATTGGCTCGTTTTTGTCACAATCCTTCGGCGGCGGCGGCGGACTCGTAACGGCACTTGTCGCATTGAGAAGCTCGTGAAAGATTTTTTCGTGCTGCTCGTCGTTCATGTTGTGCTGAAACAAGTCCTGGAAGTCGTCCATTATTTCGTCATCCATGACGGAGGCTTCCTCGATAAAGTCGAAATTGCGCTGCGGATCGAGATCCTTTTCGGTGGCTTCGCTATCCGTGTCGTCGGACAGTGCTATCACATCGGGGGTTTTCGCAGGTTCATGCTTCACGAGCGAACGCGGCATTTCCTTATCGAATAATGACTGAAGTTCATCATGCTTTGGTTCTCCTGATAAGAAAAAAAAAACAAAAATTACGTCAGTTTTTTTTTATTGTAGGAAGTAAACACGAGTGAATCATTAGATCTCTTATCTCGGTAAGGCGGGTTAAATTTAATTAGGCGAATAAAATTTTTGAAAATGTTTTTTTTTAATTTTTTTTCTAAATTATTTTTTTTATTTATTTTTGATTTTTTGTTAAATTTTTAAAAATGAATATTTTAGTGTTAAAAATTAAAAACTCGAAATGAAAAATTTTTTAGAAAAAAAATTTTCGATCTCGAACTGAAATTTTTAGATCTCGAAATTAATAATTTTTCTTAAAATGAATATTCGACAAGATTTTTCTTAGAATTTTTTAGATTTTTAGAAGAAATAAAAAATTTTTGAAAAAAAATTATTTTCAAAATTAAAGTTTTTATTCTCGAAAATGAAAATAAAGCTCTTATAAAACTGAGTTTTCTTACAAAATGAACACTTTTGTTTTCGAAACGAATAGATTTAGTCTCGAAATGAATTTTTGTATCATCGCAAAGAACAATTAAACCCAATAAATAAACAAATATATTCTCGAAATGAAAATTTTTGCTTTTTAAAAAAAAAATTAAATATTCCAAATGAACTCTTTTTCTCAAAATAATTATTTCGATCTCGAAATAAAATTTTTAGTTCTCGAAATGAATTTTTTCGTTCTTTAATTTGACTTATTTCAATATTTAAGAAATATTTAATCTCTCGAAAAAAAAAATTTTATTTTGAAAATGAAATTTTTAGATCCTTTTATTTGAAATTTAACCATAAAAATTCAAAAATTTCGTATGAAACTTTTTATTTAATTTTTAAAATAAATTATTACGAACTCGAAATGAACATTTTCTATCTCGAATTGAAAATTGACTCTCCAAATAATGAATTTTTTTTTTCGATATAAAAATTTCGTTCTGAAAATTTACAAATTTTTTTTGAAAAAATATATTTTAGTTTTCGTATTCAAAATTTTGGATCTCGAAATTATCATTGAAGCTCTCGAAATGAATTTTTTATCTCTCGAAATGAACAATTAATTTACGAAATAAAATTTTTAGTTTTCGAAAAAAGCTTTCCTATCTCGAAATGAGAATTTAGATCATGAAAACCTCGAAATATTTACAAAATAAACTTTTGAATTTTCTAAACAAATAATTTCGATCTCGAAATGAATTTTTTTTTCAACAAAATGAACTTTCAACTCTTAAAATGAACGTTCGGGTAAACAACCAAAAGTAAAATAAAAAATTCACCTCGCCTAACTAAATTTTTTTTCACACGAGATAAGCCACACAAAATCTAAAATAAACAAACGTTACCTTTAATAAATGTAGTAAATGCCGCACTCGTTTGTTTATTTTGTGTAAGTTGTTGTTGTTGCTGGTGCGTTTGATGAATACTGACATTCCGCAAAGTCAGCGTCGGTGTGATGACTGCAAAACAAAAAAATTACATGATAAACGTTATCAGCCCATAAAATGGGAGTCAAATTGTAAACTTACGCCCTCCGCTGCTCGACGTTCCTCGTGAACTGTCATCAAGGTCATGCAAATCTGCAACGAAAAATGCACTTTTGACGTTGAAAAATTATTTAAAAATATAAAAACTCACCTGAAAGCCGGGACGGATTGAGAATTTGGCAGACCTTGGCTTCAGTCTTGATTTCTTTGCCTGAAAAGATGAAGAAAAAAATATTTTTTCAATCGAAACCCGCATGTACTTGAACTCCCTTTCCCTTCACGGAGTGAAAGGTGTGAAATGAAGTCACGATTTTTGATTTTTTTCAACAAATTTCGTTCAAAAAGTAAAAAAATCGTAAAATTCGAGCTTATCACGAGTGAATTTTGCGTGAAAACAAAGAAACATCACGAGAGAAAGTGCAAACCTTTGGAATTGTGAGTCCCGAAAGGCATCAACTTCACAAACTTCTTGTTGTTTTGCGTGCCATCGGATTTCAGTATCTCGAGTTTGATGCGTTTCGGCTGGAATTCCGTCGACATCCTGCGATTCGTTTGGCAGTTGTACACATCAATTTGCAGTTAAAAAAGAATTTTACTTCAATGGTGAAACAAAAGAAAACAAAAGGCTCGTTTGTGACAAACTGCAGTGACGTTTTCGCCAAAAATGCTCGTCGGGCATGTCAATCAGCTGGTTTTCGAGCTGGGCACGACGAACAAAAACAAAACAAAAGAAATTCACAAATTGCGAGTAAAAATTATTAAATTTCCTGTTTTAAAACCCGAATCGAGTGCAAAAAAGAGGAAAAAATGGGAAATCAATTGGTAGCGGTTGCTCCATCACAAATTTTACCCGTTGAACATTACTTGGTGCCCTTTGAACTCGATCTGCAATATGAAGCAAAGTAAGAGATTCACAAAAATTTTGAACGCAAAATAATTTTTTTCATTTTTTTTTTAATTTTTAGTATGGGAAGTACGAGATTTCTTAAAGTAGTGCGGGCAAAAAGTGACGAAGGACCCGTCGTGATAAAAGTTTTTGTGCGTCATGATCCTTCTGTGCTTTTGGATGTGCATGAGAGAAGATTAGCAGAAATTCGTAAAGGGCTGAATGGAGCAATTAATTGTTTGCCATTTCAGCGATGGTTTGTAAGTATAAAAATTATCAATTTTTTAAAGAGAAAAATTTCAAAAATTTTCCAAAAAATAATTTTTTTTTCATTCGAAAATTTCAAAAATATTTAATTTTAAATTCAAAAATTTTTTAAATTATTTTTTTTTTTCAAAAGTAAACGAAAATTTTATTTTTTGCGAGAAAAAAATTAAGAAATATTATATAATAAAAAAAAAAATTAAATAAAAAATAAATAAAAATTTTTGATGAAATTTGTTTAAAAAATTTGGTTTAATTTATTTCTGATTTGTGAAAATTAGAATTATTTTTTTTAATTAAAAATGAAAAATTTATAAAAATCAAATTTGTTCAGACATTAAAAAAATCAAATTAAATTTAAAAATTTTAAAAATAATTAAAATAATTAAAAAAAAAATTTAATTTATTAAGACAAATTTTCATTATTTTTTGTATTAATTTTTCTTCAAAAAATTATAAAATAAAATAAAAAAATTAATTAAAAAAATAAAAATAAAAAAATTTTAAAAAAATTAAAAAAAAAAAATTAAAAAAAAAAAAATAAAAAAAAATAAAAAATAAATTAAAAAAAAATTATAATTTTTTTTTTAAATTATTTTACAAAAAAAATTAAAAAAAAATTATTAATGAAAAAATTAAAATTAAAAATAAAAATTTTTTATAAAAACAAATCTCTTTAAAAAATTATAATTTTGGGAAAAATTCTGACGAGAAAACATTTGAAATTTATATATTTTCTTATTAATATTTCAATAATTTTTTTCAGTAATTAAATTTTATAAAGAAATTTGTTAAAATATAATTTTAAAAATGAACAAAAATTACAAAAAAAATTTTCCACGGGTTAAAAATTTTTTGGAAATTTTTCAAATTTATTCTTATATTCAAATTCAGCAAATTTTAATAATTTTTTTCATTTTTTCTCACAGTTAACGGAAAAAGCAGGCTTAATAGTGCGTCAATACGTGAAACACAGTTTGTACGAACGCATCCCAACTCGTCCATTCCTCACAGTCATCGAAAAAAAGTGGATTACGTTCCAAATCTTATACGCCTTGTACCAATGTCACAAGCAAAAAATCTACCACGGCGACATCAAACTCGAAAACATCATGCTAACCTCCTGGAATTGGATTTTACTCACAGATTTCGCGTCATTCAAGCCCGTTTACCTTCCCGAGGACAAACCAGCCGACTATAATTACTTCTTTGACACGAGTCGACGACGCACGTGCTACATCGCGCCCGAAAGATTCTTGAAATCGCCTTCTGTGGAGAAAGAAAACGAAGGATTGACACCAGAAATGGACATTTTCTCAACAGGATGTGCTTTGCTCGAACTTTGGACTGATGGAACTGCTCCGTTTGAATATTCGCAACTTTTGGCCTACAAAAACGGCGACGTTGACATGGCAACGAAACACTTGCAAAATATCGAGAACAAAAATTTACGCGGATTACTTGCTTCGATGATTCATCTGGATCCGAAACAGAGAAAAGCAGCGGAAATTTATCTCGACGAAGAACGAGGAAGACTTTTTCCCGAATATTTTTACTCTTTTTTGCAATCTTACGTGCAAATGTTCTCATCAACGCCAATAATGCCCATTGATGACAAATTAACGAGACTTTATTCGGATATCGAGCAAATAATTGAGATTTTATGTGATAAGGACACGAGTGTAACAGGAGATTCTGTCGCAAAACCCGAAGAAAACACAAACGGATTGATTTTAATGACAACTGTGGTAACTTCATGCATTCGCGGCATCAAAAGATGCAACTCGAAAATTTTCGCGTTGGAAATTTTGCATAAATTAGCACAAAATACGAGTTCCGACATCATTTTAGATCGAATTTTGCCCTATATTTTGTATCTAACGAGCGATCCGCTGCCTCGAGTTCGCGTTTGTGCTTTGGATAAACTCACGGAATGCGTTTCTTTGGTCCAAAGACTCCCGAAAAGTGATTGGAATATTTTCCCGGAGTACATTTTACCATCAATTTCACCTTTAGCCGACGATAAATCCGACATTGTTCGCATCGCGTATGCTCGAAACATCGCAACTCTCGCAGAAACTGCCGTGAAATTTTTGCAGCATCAACAACAAGATTTTCCCGACGAAATGACGTCACAACGGTATGAAATGGAGCTCAATGCCTTGCATGAAGTGTTGGAACAGGCAATTATGTATCTTTTAACGGATTCCCAATCGATTGTGAAGCAAACTTTAATTGAATCGGGAATTACCAAATTATGCGTCTTTTTCGGGCGTCAAAAAGCGAACGACATAATTTTATCGCACATGATCACCTTTTTGAACGACAAAACAGACAAAAACCTCCGTGGTTCGTTTTTCGATTGCATCGTTGGCGTCGCTGGCTTCGTTGGAACTCACTGTTCGCCAATTCTCGCGCCGTTATTGGAACAAGGACTTACCGATCCCGAAGAATTTGTCATTGCAAAGGCAGTTCGAGCAACAACAGCTTTGACTGAATTGGATTTGATCCAAAAATCAGGCCTCGTGGATTTTATCAAGGCTTGCGGATGTTATTTGAATCACCCGAATTTGTGGATTCGACACGAAGTTGGGGGTTTGATATCGACAGCGGCGAAAAAATTGTCTCCGTTGGATGTGCAATGCAAAATAATGCCGTCGATCGTGAATCATCTGAAAATTCAATTGATTCAAGTTGAGAAGCCGGAGTTACTGTTGGATTGTTTGCAGAAACCATTGCCACGAACGATTTATGATGCAGTGTTGAGATTTCCGGAAATTGAGCAGTTTATTGATGTGATTAAACAGAGGAAGACAATAAGGGATCGCGTGAATCAGGGACAGATGCCGCAGCAGATTGAGATGTCGACTTCTGTTAAAAATGTGAGTAGTTTTTGAATTTATTAAAATTTATTTTTTTTCTAAAATATTTTTTTTTATTTTATCCTATTTTGTCAGATTTATCTATTTTTTATTATTTAATTTTTAAAATTTTGAATTGGATGAAAATTTGTCAGAGGGCTCTAATTTATCATTTTTAATCATTTTATAACTCAAAACTGCCAAAAAATTGAAACTGAAAAAAAATTTTTTCTTTGACATAATTTTGTTTTAAAAACTAAATCAAGAGCAAAAAAACTGTGTCAAAAACTGTGTCAAAGCAATTTTTGTCAAATCAGAGGGCTCTAATTTATCATTTTTAATCCAAATGGATAAAAATTTGTCAGAAGGCTCTACTTTATCATTTTTAATCATTTTTACTTGCCAAAAAATTGAAACTGTGCATAGTTTTGTTTTAAAAACTAAATCAAGAGCAAAAAAACTGTGTCAAAAACTGTGTCAAAGCTATTTTTGTCAAATATTGCTCCAAATGGATTGAAATTTGTCAGAGGGCTCTAATTTATCATTTTTAATCATTTTATAACTCAAAACTGCCAAAAAATTGAAACTGAAAAAAAATTTTTTCTTTGACATAGTTTTGTTTTAAAAACTAAATCAAGAGCAAAAAAACTGTGTCAAAAACTGTGTCAAAGCAATTTTTGTCAAATCTTGCTCCAAATGGATTGAAATTTGTCAGAGGGCTCTAATTTATCATTTTTAATCATTTTATAACTCAAAACTGCCAAAAAATTAAAACTGAAAAAAAAAATTTTTTCTTTGACATAGTTTTGTTTTAAAAACTAAATCAAGAGCAAAAAAACTGTGTCAAAAACTGTGTCAAAGCAATTTTTGTCAAATCTTGCTCCAAATGGATTGAAATTTGTCAGAGGGCTCTAATTTATCATTTTTAATCATTTTATAACTCAAAACTGCCAAAAAATTGAAACTGAAAAAAAATTTTTTCTTTGACATAGTTTTGTTTTAAAAACTAAATCAAGAGCAAAAAAACTGTGTCAAAAACTGTGTCAAAGCAATTTTTGTCAAATCTTGCTCCAAATGGATTGAAATTTGTCAGAGGGCTCTAATTTATCATTTTTAATCATTTTATAACTCAAAACTGCCAAAAAATTGAAACTGAAAAAAAATTTTTTCTTTGACATAGTTTTGTTTTAAAAACTAAATCAAGAGCAAAAAAACTGTGTCAAAAACTGTGTCAAAGCAATTTTTGTCAAATCTTGCTCCAAATGGATTGAAATTTGTCAGAGGGCTCTAATTTATCATTTTTAATCATTTTATAACTCAAAACTGCCAAAAAATTGAAACTGAAAAAAAATTTTTTCTTTGACATAGTTTTGTTTTAAAAACTAAATCAAGAGCAAAAAAACTGTGTCAAAAACTGTGTCAAACCTTTTTTTGTCAAATCTTGCTCCAAATGGATTGAAATTTGTCAGAGGGCTCTAATTTATCATTTTTAATAATTTTGTAACTCAAAACTGCCAAAAAATTGAAACTGAAAAAAACTTTTTTCTTTGACATAGTTTTTTTTTTAAAAACTAAATCAAGAGCAAAAAAACTGTGTCAAAAACTGTGTCAAAGCAATTTTTGTCAAATCTTGCTCCAAATGGATTGAAATTTGTCAGAGGGCTCTAATTTATCATTTTTAATCATTTTATAACTCAAAACTGCCAAAAAATTGAAACTGAAAAAAAATTTTTTCTTTGACATAGTTTTGTTTTAAAAACTAAATCAAGAGCAAAAAAACTGTGTCAAAAACTGTGTCAAAGCAATTTTTGTCAAATCTTGCTCCAAATGGATTGAAATTTGTCAGAGGGCTCTAATTTATCATTTTTAATCATTTTATAACTCAAAACTGCCAAAAAATTGAAACTGAAAAAATTTTTTTTCTTTGACATAGTTTTGTTTTAAAAACTAAATCAAGAGCAAAAAAACTGTGTCAAAAACTGTGTCAAAGCAATTTTTGTCAAATCTTGCTCCAAATGGATTGAAATTTGTCAGAGGGCTCTAATTTATCATTTTTAATCATTTTATAACTCAAAACTGCCAAAAAATTGAAACTGAAAAAAATTTTTTTCTTTGACATAGTTTTGTTTTAAAAACTAAATCAAGAGCAAAAAAACTGTGTCAAAAACTGTGTCAAAGCAATTTTTGTCAAATCTTGCTCCAAATGGATTGAAATTTGTCAGAGGGCTCTAATTTATCATTTTTAATCATTTTATAACTCAAAACTGCCAAAAAATTGAAACTGAAAAAAAATTTTTTCTTTGACATAGTTTTGTTTTAAAAACTAAATCAAGAGCAAAAAAACTGTGTCAAAAACTGTGTCAAAGCAATTTTTGTCAAATCTTGCTCCAAATGGATTGAAATTTGTCAGAGGGCTCTAATTTATCATTTTTAATCATTTTATAACTCAAAACTGCCAAAAAATTGAAACTGAAAAAAAATTTTTTCTTTGACATAGTTTTGTTTTAAAAACTAAATCAAGAGCAAAAAAACTGTGTCAAAAACTGTGTCAAAGCAATTTTTGTCAAATCTTGCTCCAAATGGATTGAAATTTGTCAGAGGGCTCTAATTTATCATTTTTAATCATTTTATAACTCAAAACTGCCAAAAAATTGAAACTGAAAAAAAATTTTTCTTTGACATAGTTTTGTTTTAAAAACTAAATCAAGAGCAAAAAAACTGTGTCAAAAACTGTGTCAAAGCAATTTTTGTCAAATCTTGCTCCAAATGGATTGAAATTTGTCAGAGGGCTCTAATTTATCATTTTTAATCATTTTATAACTCAAAACTGCCAAAAAATTGAAACTGAAAAAAAATTTTTTCTTTGACATAGTTTTGTTTTAAAAACTAAATCAAGAGCAAAAAAACTGTGTCAAAAACTGTGTCAAAGCAATTTTTGTCAAATCTTGCTCCAAATGGATAAAAATTTATCAGAGGGGCTCTAATTTATTATTTTTGATCATTTTTTTTATTTTTATAAAATTAATTAATTAATTTTAATTCTTGTTATTAATTTTGTTTTTGTATTTTTAAAAAAGTATTGCTTATTTATGAAAAAATTTATAATTTTTTTTAAAATATTTTTCCTTAAATTTTTTCTATTTTTATTTTTGAAAATTTTAAAAATAACTAATTAAAAAATTTCAATTTAATTTCAGCTCTTCCGCCGCTTACAAAACGACGGTCTTGACGAAATCGCCGAAATCCAACTTCTCTCAATGTCAAAACATCTTCTGAAAATTCACCGTTATCGCAGTATCGAGGAACGCAAATCAGATGGCGCCAAAGTTCGTCAACTCGATGGTCGCTTAAAAGTTGCTCCCGGCATCTGTTTAGAAGTCAATTTAAATGATCGTCAAACGAAGAACGACTTGATGAAACGTCATCGAAAAACGGGTTCAGATGCTTCGAATTTGGATACTTTCACAAACATCGACTCGCCATCTCCAACACCTTCGTTACCATCAAACGACTCAATTTTGGCTTCGAACAACCAACCGGCAATGTCTCTCGTGGATTACAGCATGCCCGACAGAATTTCCGTGAAAGAACAAATTGCCGAATGTCGCGGGCAACTAGATGGGTTGATTGATGAATTAAAAGGACAATATTCGGTCAATTCTCACGATTTCACAGAACTTTCGACTTCGTATCAGATCCCGTCAAAATGGAAACTCAAAGGAACGCTGATCGCACATTTGCACGAACATAAAAGTGCGGTAACGAGAATGACGTCGTTGAAGCCGTTTTCTCATTTGTTCACGAGTATCTCGACAGATGGCACTGTTAGACTTTGGGATTGTAATAAATTGGATGGGCAACACAGCATTAATCGATCTCGTCAAATTTATTCCGCAGATACGCCTTTATATGCCGTTGCTGCCTGCGAATCGGGTCAATCTATCGCTGTAGCAGGCAAAGATGGGACATTATTGCTTCTGAAACTCGATCCAACATCGGGAAAGATGGCGCTTCAACAAGCAAAACATCTCGATACGAACAGCAATGGCGAAGGATGCGTCGTCGATATGATGCCGTTGGACCAAGGATCGCAAAATACGATCGTTTATTGCACCGTTTACGGCTCGATCGTCGGTTGGGACATTCGCATGCCCGAAATGGCGTGGCAATTCGAAAATGACTTGCACAAAGGCGTCATCACGACAATGTGCATCGATCCAACAAGCAGCTGGCTCGCCGTTGGAACAAGTAGCGGATGGCACATTTGTTGGGATTTACGTTTCCGTCTCCCGATTCACGGCAAAAACGGCATAAAACATCCGCATGACTCACGAATCCGTCGAATCACGTGTCACCCGACCGAATCTTCGTGGCTGATCTCATCTTCGCAGAAAAATAACGAAGTTTTCTCGTGGAACATCGAAACGCAACAACGTCAAACAGCATTTTGGGCGAGTCCGGCGCCAGCTCTCTCGAATACGACAACTTCGTCGCATTCGGTTTGCGCGATGTTGACAGGCGCTGTCGATAAAACGCCATTTTTGCTCACGGGAGGCAGCGATCAGCGGATTCGTTATTGGGATTTTGCAAATTCAGACAATTGTGCTGTCGTTGTTCCATCGCCCATGGATGCAATTAATAAATCCAGTATCACTTATGAGTAAGTAAAATTATTTTTGAAGAAATTTAATTAAAATTTTATTTTTTTCAAAGTTCTCGTTTGATCGATGGAACAAGAGTAATTCAGGAACTCGAAACAAAATTAAGTTCAACGAGAAAAACGGAAGATTCGGCGAGATCAGCGCCAGAATTGCCTCATCCAGGACATCATGATGGCATAACGGAACTTTTGATGTGCAAAACTGAGAAGCAGGTTTTCGTTGCGTCAAGTAGTCGAGATGGAGTCGTCAAACTCTGGAAGTAGATGACTTTCTTCAGATGAAGGATTTATGAATTTTTTAATGACAATGTGATCAAAATATTTATTCCAATTTTATGAAATATTAAAAAAATAAAATAAAAATAAAAAATTATATTCAATTAAAAATATTTGAAGCTTTAATTTAATTTTAAAAAATTTTTCTAATTGGAGTAAAAAATTGTGAGTATGTAATAAAATTTCTTTTGCAAAAAAATTCACAAAAAAAAAATATAGGAAAATTTTTATTAAGTCATTTTCGTTACGATTTCGATTTCTTTGAAAAAAAATAATTCATCAAATAAATACCTTCATATTAATTCTATTAAAATTTTTAAAATTATTTTAAACCATTTTTTGTAACTTTAATTAACCTTTAGCACGTGAAAGTTACAACAAATTTTTAAAAAAATATAAAAATTAATTTTTGATTTTTTAATTTAATTTTAAATTAAATTTTTTTTTTCGTTTTTATTTAATTTTTTAAATGAATTTTTAAATCAAATTAAATTAAAGTAAAAAATAAAATAAAATTTTCTAAAAAAAAATTAATTTTATTCATTTGATTTAATTAACTTAAAATTATTATTAAATAATTTATTAAATTAAAAAATATATTTATTTATTTTAAATATTAATTAATTTAATTTTATTAAATAATTCATTTTATTTATTTATTTTAATTTATTTTTGAGTCTTCTCTAAAAATTAAAAATTCTAAAAAAAATATAATTTTTTTTTATATTTATTTATTTTAGTTTTTGATTTATTTTCATAGATTCACAAAAAAAAATTTAATTTTAAGTAATATTTATTTTAATTATTGAAAATTTTAATTTTATTTGAATTTTCTTGTATAAAAATAATTTTCATAAAATTACTGAATTTATTTCTCCAATTTTTTTGATAAATTTTTTTTTTGTGTTTGTAAATTTATTACTTTAAATGGCCTAAAATTAATTTTTAATTTGTAACTCTAAAAGTAGATAATAAATAAACAATTAAAATATTTAAAAACGATTAAATTGGTTAAAAAATTAAATATTCAAAAAAAAATGTAAGTTTTTTAAATTTTTAAAATAATTTTTTTTTTAAACTCTTTAACGACTTTTTCTACAATTTTTCACTCAAAAACCATTACTCTTTTATGCAAAACCCTCGCCATACTCCTCATAAATAGAAATTCAAGACAAAGATAAACAGAACCGCGGCAAAACATAATTTCACAATTTCTTTATTTTTTTGTTAATTTGGGATGAAAATGTCGCATCTAGTCAGAGTTGAAGTTGCGAGACGTCGAAGGTAACAAAAATCTTTAAAAATTTTCACAACTTTTAAAAAAAATTTTTTTTTTCAGCGACGTCACAAACGAGGATCTCGAAAAATTGTTACTCGAACTGATTTCCGACAACTTGGAAGAGGCCATAATTTTACCAACACAGAAATTGCTCAAAATCGGGCACTTGAAATGTCCCGTGAAGCCCGAATTGAAGGAAAATGTCGAAAGTTTGGTGATCGTCGATCAACTCGAAGAGTCAAACACATTCAAATTTTTCTTTTACGTCGTAAATACCGAAGATCCTGACACGGAATATTTAAGCACGGATAAAGATGCGGCTGAAGTTGAGGCTGGAACGCATTGGTTGTTGCCATTTCACGAGTTTGAAGGCTTGTACGAGAGTTTGATCTACGAAAAAGGGTTGAAAGAGAAATTTTTGAGTATGGTCGAGACAACATTACTTTTCTCGAAAAAGGGTGTGGATCAACACATTGTCGCCTGTAATCGTCTCGCACTGCTTTACGGGCCTCCAGGCACAGGAAAAACCTCTCTTTGCAAAGCCATCGCCCAAAAATTGGGAATTCGCATGCAAAAAGAATACCATTTCACGCATTTGATCGAAATAAATTGCCACAGTCTCTTCTCGAAATGGTTCTCGGAAAGCGGCAAACTCGTAATGCAACTTTTTGGCACAATTCTCGAGCTAATTGAGAACCCGACGTCCCTTGTGATTGTCCTGATTGACGAAATCGAGTCAATTGCGTATTCGCGAACGTCCGTAAGTAGCGCCGAGTCGACAGATTCGTTGCGTGTCGTGAACGCCGTACTCACGCAACTCGATAAAATCCGAAAATATCCAAATGTTTTGGTAATGACGACCAGCAACGTCACGCAATGCATCGATCAAGCGTTTTTGGATCGCGCTGATGTCATTCAGTACATTGGCCCGCCCATCGTTGAAGCAATTTACGACATTTATTCGCAAGCCTTGCACGAATTGCGTCGTGTTGGGATTCTCGAAGCATTTTCTGACCTCATTCCGATCGATTTGCTGATCGAAGCAGAGAATAATGAGCCGTTAGTGCACGAAGTTTTGAATGCTGCGCGAATGAGTTTTGGTTTGAGTGGCAGAACTATTCGAAAAATGGCGTTTTTGACTCATGCTCAGTTTCAGCAGAAGGAAAAAATTGACATTATGGAGTTTGTGGTAGCGATGAAAGATACGATTTTGAAGCAAATTGCTGAGAAAAGGAATGTTAATAACATGATCGAAGTGACTGAGGATCAATATTTGAACGAAAGTCAGTTGATAGCGATGGATCCAAATAGTTACAATATCGTACAATTGAATGGAATGACGTTAAATGGACATTAATTTGAAGCTTTCAGGTTTGAAAATATTTTAAGTCAAAAGAAAATTTTATTTTTTTGCTTCAGGCTTCAGATTTTTGGCTTAAAAATTAAAAATTAAAGCTTTTTAAGATAATTTACTTTTTCTTAAGTTGAAGTTTTTAAGTCAGTTAAGTCAATAAAAATATATTAAATTAATTAAATAATTTATAAATTAATTAAAAATTATAATTAAAAAATTTAATTCCATTTTTTTTTAATTCGGATTTTTTAAAAATTAATTTTAAATAAAAATTAAATTAAAATACAAATAATTTTTAATTTTTTTTTTAATTAAAAAATTGAAAAATTAATTTTTAAAATTTAAATTTTTTAAATTATTTTTTTGAAATGTTAATTTGTTTTGAAATTGACCAAAAAAAAATTTTTTTAAATCCAATTTTTCACTTTTTTAAATTTAATTTTAAAATTTTTAAAAGAACGTTTAATTTTTACCAAAAAATTCAAAAATATTTATTTTTCGTTGATAGTTTCTTATTTAAAATTGAAGAAATCATGGGACAAAAAATTTAAATTTTTTTAAAAAATTAATATTTTAATTCTTTTTTTATTTTTTAAATTTTTTTATTTAAAAAATTCTTTATTTTTACAAATTATTTCTTGAAAAAAAAAATTATTTTTTTTTAAAAAAAATTTTTTAAGATCGAAAATATAAATTTTTCATAGAAAATCTATTTTTTGCCAAAAATTAATGTTTTAACTCTATTAAAACAAAAAAAAAATATATTTTTGGAAACATTAAGTTTAAAAAAAATATTTAATTAAAAAACTTAAAAAAATATTAAAAATAAAAGTAATATTATTTTTAAAAAATTATTAAATTATTTATTAAATTAATTTTTTAATTAATTATTTTATTAATAATTTGCAATTAATTTATTAATTATTTAAAATAATTTAAAAAATTTTTTTGACTTAATTGACTTAAAATTTTGACTTAAGAAAAAGTAAATAAATTTATTCATCTCTAATTTTTGCTCTAAGCCAAAAATCATCTAAAATTCGAATTATTTTAAAGAATTTAATTTTCTTTTGACTTAAAACATTTTCAACCAAAGCACTCTTTACGTAAAATTAATTAATAAAAAACATTTTTTTCTTAATTTTCATCGATTTCCATGTCATTCGCAACTGGATTGACCCATTTTAGTGTTCGATATTTGATTTTTCCATCATTTTCGGGATAGGCAAGTAGACAACCTTTCTTCACAGACACTGAAGTTCTTCCGTGAACAACCATTTCAGGTTCAGATAACTCCCTATCGACAATTGTAACGATATGAGAAGCATGAAAATGCAAAGGATCCCCTGGATAACACAAAAAATCTCCGGAAAATGTCTCGCCGCAAGTAATTGTATGCCCGCGTTCCCATAAATCGTGATAAACTTTCAATTTAAATTCATTTTTCACTTGAATTCGCTCTTTTAACGTCTCTGAAACGGGAAAAGGATGCGATGTTGGCACATGAACAAGTCGATTTCTCAACGGAGCATTTGCTAATTTCGTTTCGTGATCAGAAATGAGCTCTTCAATCGACTTCTTTTTAAATTCCTCATTTTTTTGTCTTTTACGAAGACTTGATTTGGCTTGTCCTTCATAGATTTTCTGCACATTCTCTTTAAAAATTGTCATGGCTTTGTCATTTTCGAAGGATTTCATTTCAGAAGCTTGTCTCTGAAAATCTTCGTGAAATTTTTTCTTCGTTTCTTCATCCGGAGGCGATTTCAAGTCTTTTTCAACAATAACAACGAATTTTTTATCAACTAAAAATTGAGCTTCAACATCTGTAAATGTCGCTGGAAGACTTTTGTAATCACGATTGCCAAGATTTCCGATTCCGGGACCAATTAAACTGCCAATTACACGATGCTCGTAGCGAATTTTGAAGTAATCTAAAAGAAAAAATGAAAATTTTTAATGGTTGAATTAAAAAAATAAAATTTTTACCTTCTCCGTTGAAGCAAAAGACTCTTCCTCTGATGAAAGTAAGTTTAATTGGCTCCATTTTTCCATTAAAAATTAAATTTTAATAATTTTTTCATGATTTCAGGTTCGAAAACTGGTTTCAAAACAAATGCCGGGTGAATTTGACACTTTAAACGTCAAAAAATCAGCTGTTCAAATGTAAACAATACGTGTCGAATTCTGTTTTAATCAAAAATTTAAACAAAAAATCTTTGTAAATCCCAAAAATGGCTGAAACTGAGGACCCCATTCAACGCAGGGTTCAAAAAGTGCTCGAAACGCGTTACGAAAACAACAAAGTAAGTCCCTAAAAAATAAAATTTCTTCAAAAAACATAAAAAAAAATTTTTTTTTAGGAAACTTTGGAAGTTCTTCAAGACCTTTCAACCTACTTTGGCGAAAACACGCTCGCCAATCGTCGTAATTTCCGTAATTGCGTCGAAAAACGAAGTTTAGCCATAAACGATGAATTTCTCGGAGCTTTTACCGACATAAAAAACGTCGTCGATGAAGTTTGTGGTAACATCGCAGAAATGTCGACTGCCGTCAAAGAAATGAAAACTCGCCTTAAAAACACGGAAGAACAAACACAGGAATTGATCAGCAAAACAAATCAACTTCAAGGAAAAAATGAAATCCTTCAAAAACAACACACAATTGCGAGTGCCTTCATCGAACATTTCCAACTTTCGCCGGAAGAAGTGAAAAAATTGGATAAAAACAGCCCGATCGACGAGGAATTCTTCGGAATCATCAAAAAAATCCAAGAAATCCACAAAGAATGCAATTTTTTGGTGAAAAGTGGCACCGAAACGACCGCTTTTCTCGATATAATGGAAGAAATGAACGGATTTCAGGAGTTGGCATTGGAAAAACTTTATAGATGGACTCAAAATCATTGTCGGAACTTGGATAGCAATAATGAGACCATCGATCCGTTAATTATGAAGGCAATGCAACAACTTCAAGATCGTCCCGGGCTATTTAAATGCACAATTGACGAATATGCGGCGAATCGCAGAACGATTTTAGTGAGAAATTTCATCGACGTGCTCAATAAAGGCCCGAAACCGATAGAAATGCAAGCAAATGACCCGAAAAAGTACATAAATGACATGATGGCGTTCCTGCATTCGTCGTTACTGGTCGAAAAAGAGAATTTACTGCTGCTCGTGAAGAATTGCGATCAACTGGATACCTCGAATTTACTTCAGTCAGCATTGGTGAGCATTTCTGATGGCATTCCGCATCCCCTAAAAATGCGCGTGCAGAATATTTTGAATTGCAAAGACACGATTGTGCTTTATTCCATTTGTAATTTGATCAAATTCTACCAAAATATCATCCATGGCTTGATAAAAGGCGGAAATGGGAAGCTTGAGACTTGTTTGGAGGAATTAAGACAACTTTCGGAGACAGCGTACATCTCGTCGATCACGTTAAAGGTCAAAAGTCATCTCCAACAATTCAATGAACATCAAATAAATGACCTCAATCCGCCTCCGAGCTTGTATTCGTTACTTTCGTTGCTCAAAGAGATCCTTTCTGTCGTCGCAAATATGGTAGATGAGCGACAATCGGACATTACAAAGGTCGTTCAATGCATCGTTGATCCCCTTTTGCAGCAAATTAACGTCACAGCATCACAATTGACGACAACAACTGACATGGCGGTTTTTATTCTCAACTGCATCTACGAAATTCAAACAACTCTGGCGATTTTTGAGTACATGGATCAACGATTGGAGCTTTTGGAAGCCTCAAGTGAAGCACAACTCGATACACTGACGTCGGAACAGGCAAATTCGCTCGTTGCTAATTTAAATCTCACGCAATTGTACACGGTTTTGAAGAGCGGATCGAAATTTGATGCGCATTTGTTAAAGTTGTTCCTTAAAAAGTTTGATGAGTTTTTGGAGATGCCCGATATTTTGTTTTTGCCGCAGACGAATTTGCTGATAGCCTCATCGCATCGAGAAGCGGTGCAGAAAAGGTCGTTTAATGTCATTCATGCGATCTATAAGCAGTTGTATGAGCGTGTGATGGATCCGGAAAGCGGGTTTGATGCGAATTTGTTCCAAAAGACGCCGGATATGGTGTTGGAAATGTTGGGGTTGAATGAGAAATGAAGATTTTCTGTGAAAATAAAATAAAGAAAAATTAATAAAGAATTAATTAATTAAGAAAAAAATTGTTTTTTGTCTTAAAATAGCTGAAAATAATAAATAATTTTAAAAAAAATATTAAAAATAATTTTAAATATTAAATAAAAATAATTTAAATATTTTCATTTAAATAATTAATTAAAAATTATTTTTAAAAATTAATAAAATATTTTTAATTTAATTTAATTATATTTTTTAAATAAAAAAATTTAAAATTAAAAAAAAATAAAAAACGAGTCTTTAAAAAAATTAAAAAATAATTAAAATTTATTTCTCAAATATAAAAAAAAATATTTAAAATTCTAAAAAAAAAATTTTTTTTTTAAATAAAAAAATTATAATAAAAAAATTATTTAATAAATAAAATTTAAATATTTTAATTATAAAATAAAAATATTTTTAAATTTAATAAAATATTTTTAATTTAATTTAATTATATTTTTTTAAATAAAAAAATCTAAAATTAAAAAAAAAATAAAAAACGAGTCTTGAAAAAAATTAAAAAATTATTTCTCAACTAAAAAAAAATATTTAAAATGCTAAAAAAAAAATTTTAATAAAAAATAATAATTTATTTAAAATAAAAAAGTCATAGTAAAAAATTTATCTTAAAATATTCTTAAACAAATAGTTTTTAATTATTTTTAAAATAAAAAAAAAATAATTAAAAAAAATGAAAAATTAAATTCTCCATAATTCATCTAATTTGCTCCAAAAAAATTTTATTAACAAAAAATTCCTGCAAATAATTTAATTATCAAGTCAAACAATTTTAAATTAATTTTTTACATGTCCATGAAACATACCTGGCAATGAAAACAAGGAAAAACCTCACCAACAACCAATGCAATTCCTAAAATTTAGCACTAAAATAACAAAATTACGGTTAAAACTCATGGAAATAAAATAAAATATTAAAAACCACAAAACAATTCGCAACACATGTACAATATGCAGGAAAAGTGTGAATTTTTGCTGCACATTTTAACACATTTACTAAATTTTCACGGAAAATTGATTCGAAACTTTCCATTCAACAATTTATCAATCCAGACAGCTTTCGTTGATAATGACGATAATTTCCAGATAATTCCATCCTGATGAAAGCTCAGAACGTAATCTACTTACATTTTAATGGCTACTATATTTTCTGAGCCTTTTTCATTGTTAAAAGCATTTTCTGCTGTTATGGAAGAAAATATTCATCATAATGAAATATCCCAAAACCATAAATTATCGTTTTGCACATAAATTAATGTGTACTGACACGACACGTTCATACGGTGACTTTTCCACATACCAAAATGGACACCGGCTTGTTGTTAAATATTTATGGTGTTTTAAAGTTTGCAGCTACCTATTTTTGTTGTTATTATTAGTTCTACGGTGCAGACATGAAGTTTTTTTGATGGACAGTTTGTGAGTTAAATTATTTTTGAAATTTTTGCATATTTACGAATTTTGTGAAGTTTTCTTTCGACGGTTTGTTCTACTTTTCATCATAGATTGTGGTTTGTGTGAAATGTAAATTTTTCTCCTGAGTTATAATTAAATAATATGGGTCAAGGATTTTAGTTTTTCTGAATTTTTTTCAAATATTAACGATTTTGTGAAATTATATTCAATGCAAATTTCTTTTGGTATTGAACTTTTTCTTAAAATCATATTAAATAAAATATCAATATATTGAATAGTTAAAATTTCATGTTTCGAAATTATAAAGTCTTATAAAGTTCAAATAAAATTTTTTTCTAAAAAAAAATTAGTTTAATCTTAAAAAAAAAAAATGTAAATAAATCAAAAATCTATTTTAAAATGAAAAAATAATTGAAAATTTTTTTGATATAAATCTTTTTTTAAAAAAAATCTATTCTTTTAAAAAAAATAATTAATAAAAAAATAATACGTTCTATTAACGAAAATAGGTTTTAAAATTCGTTCTCTTAACATTTTTACGTAATTAATTTTTTTAAAATTTTAACGAAACTTTAAAAATTTTTCAATATTTTTATTTAACAAAATTTTTGAGAATGAATTATTTTAATGAATTTTTATTATTATTTTTTTTTTTTTTTTGATTTTATGAAAAATAATTTAAAATTTGCCTAAATAATTGCTAAAAAAATTTCAAACATTAATGAAAAAAAAAAAATATTTTTCTTCGAAATTGATGTTCCATTAATTTTTAGCATTTTTTGAATTTGTAACGGATTCTTTTTCCATAAGAATTATCTACATTACGGTATTTTATTTTAATTTTTTTTTTATTTAAATTTTTTTTTCATTATTTTTTAGATTTTTTAATAAACCTTTTAAATTTTCGCTCAAATAAATTATTTTTTTAATTTCAAAACTTCCTCTCATGTTTCGCAATTTTTAAATTATTACGTGAAACATCAATTTTTCACAAATCCAATATTTCACATTCATTTTTCCCAATAAATCGCAGAGGAAGCTAACATTAAAAATCTATAAATTAATAAAAAGTTCTGAAAAATATTAACCGCAAATCGTTGCGAAACACAATAAAATATACCAAACTTTTGTCGTTGCTCGTTTAGTTTCCATTCAGAATTATTCCAATCAACTTCGATTCAATTAAAAAAAAAAAATGCAAAAATCAAACGAATTTGCTGAAGTTTGGCAATTGCTAAAGCAAATCGATTACGTTGCGGGAACATTTTTATTTGGCAAGCCCGAACCCTCAACATGGAAGGAAAAATATCTCGGCGCTACTTTCACCTTTGAAATTTTCAACACAATAATTTTGTGCCTTTCAACTCTAATTATTTCGAATTTCAGTTCAATTTCCATCACCATTGTTGCATCCATCACAATGACTTGCAGCGTCGTGTTTTACGTAATTTGGACCATGAAACGAAAAAAAATTCAAATATTTTCGTTGTTCGAATGGTGTCGCCATTTGTACGATTTTCCAAAAAAATTTAATCCCGCAGTGCTAAAAATTGCTGAAATCCGTTTAAAAAAATCACGTCGCCAAACACTGAGAATTGTGAAAATTTTCAGAATTTTGTTGTTCGCTGATGGTTTGATGGTAACTGTTGGAACGGCATTTCTTGGAATGTTTTTACCGGAAAACGTTTATCCGAAATATAAACTACCGTTGCCTGTACTTTATCCGTTTAACAATCGAGAAACATGGTTGAGGTATTTTGTTGGAATTTTGTTGCAAGTTAAAACGGCGATGGATTATATTGCTTTTATCACGTTGATGTGGGCAGTATTTTTTTGCATTATTTCTCATATTTTGGCATTTTTGGAGATTATTGAGTCGTCAATCCAGCTGCTGAAAGAAAAAATGGATAAAAAGTTGAAACGTAAAAATTTCGTTGAAGACTTAACTTTTGAAAAATGGATAAAAATTATCGCAATAATGATCATCGATGCTAACAAGTTCATTTTAAAGTTCAATTCTACCTTTTCGAATCCGTTTCTCTTGGTAGAATTAGGAAGCTTTGGAACATTATTATTTTTCGGCATGATTTTACTCTTGGTAAGTGAACAACTTGTCGTAGCGATGGGAGCTTTGTGGTTTCCAACACTTTTCTTCTTGATCTGCGTTGCCAACGAAAAAATTCTGGACAAATTTTCGGATATCAAGGAGAAACTTTATGACCTTCCATGGTACAGGTTAACCTCAAAAGAGCTAAAAATACTTTTGATTGCCATGCAATGCGATAATATCCAACCAGGACTTCAGGCATCCAATTTTCATTCCTTAACTATTGAAAGATTTGCCAAGTTACTTAACGTAGCGTACTCTAACTGCATCATTTTACGAGATTTGATAAAAAAATAAAGTCCATGGTAGTTTCTGATTGCTAAAGAGATCAAATCATATCACTGTATTATCTCCTTTGACGAGTACCACAAAATATCATGCGGATTTACCATCAAATCGCTCCCATTCGTAAAATGTAATCAATCAGCATTATTATCATGCTGCCGATCTGATTCGACATGCGGAGATTTAAATGTAATGATAATAATATTTCAATTTTTCCGAACCATCTGTGGATGAAAAGCAGGCAAACGAGAGGCTTTGAAGGCAACCGGAGCAACAAAAACGCACTGAAGCATGATGTTAGATCGATAAATTTGTTAATGCTGGAACAATATGTCATTTTTGTTTTAAAATTAAAGATATATGATGATATTTAATATCGCGGCAATGTATCACATTTGTCGCTTCATCATTTTTCGCTCCCAACACAAAATTTATTAATATTAGGCTGAATGAATTTTGAAAAATGTTTCAAGTTTCTTTTTAAAAAATTAAAAAAAAAAATAATTTTAAAATTATAAAAAAAAAAATAATAAATTTAATATTAAATTTAAAAATATAAAAAATTAAGAAAAAAATAATTTTAAAATTATAAAAAAAATAATAAATTTAATATTTAATTTAAAAATATAAAAAATAAAGAAAAAAAATAATTTTAAAATTATAAAAAAAAACAATAAAAAAATTAATTTAAAAAATAAAATATTTAAAAAAATAATTTTAAAATTATAAAAAAAACAATAAATTTAATATTTAATTTAAAAATATAAAAAATTAAAGAAAATTCGATTTAGTATAAATTTGAAAAAAAATTTGATTCTAATTTAAAAAAAATATGTATTTTATAAATTATTTTTTTTTCAATAAATTATAAATTCAATAATTATAAATAATTAAAAATGTTATTTAAAAAAATTAAGTAATAATTAAAACTTTAAAATAATTAAAATTTTAATTTTTTTAAAAATAATTTGTAAAAAATAAATAAATTAATAAATATTTCAGTATTTCTTTTTGATTTCTTTAGACTTTAATTTTAAAATAATTCTTTTTTTACAATTTTTGATTAAATTTTTTTATTTGAATTAAATTTCGTTTAAAATATTCTTCAAAAATTTGAAAATCGCTTTTTGCTAATTCAAACTTGAAATAAAATTCAACTTTGTGTCAGCCTTATAGTACTTATATTAGAATGGAGTGCCATATATAGTGCGTGGTTATTATTCATATTTAGATCAAATATATTCGAAAACACTCCGCTCGTCTCCCAAAAATAATGAACCATAAATATGCTGCTTCACTGGCTACATTCATGGGTTATTTTTCATTTTAGCGAATGTATCACATAAAATCACACACAAAACCGCAAAATAAGAGACTTATGATCGCAAATTCCTTTTATTTCATTTTACAGATTAATATAATATTACGCTAGTTAGTGCATGAGCGTCATCATCATCAGCAGCAAAACATCGAGAGGATGGCGGCGCGGGAGCAATATATGAAAATTTGTTTAAAATAATATATAAATAAATTTATGTTTTTAGTGTATTATTATTTTATTTACCCATTAATGGCGTGCATGCAGCAGCAGCAACAACAATGATGCGTCGCCACGAGTGTGTTGTTGTTTCAGTTTTATTATGAGGTTTCAGCTTTCTCCATAAATTTAATATTGTTCGTGAGTGTGTGCTTGTCCCTCAATATATCGGTTATTAAATGAGGGAAATTTATTTATTGCATCTCCGTTAGATGCTTCTGTGTAATAATATTGTTACGGCGAGGCGCCTACAGGAATATACAGGATGTTTAGTAAGGATGCTTTAATGATCTGACAATTTGTTTTATGAATTATCGCTGCGTTTTACGAAAATTAATATGCGGTAAGTTTTGATTTTAATTAAAATGAATAACTATTTTAAAATTAATTAAATAAAAATTCGAAAAATTTATTAATAAAAAAAAATTATTTTAATAAAAAATAAAATAAAATAAAAAATGAAATAAAAATAAATAAAAAATGAATTAAAATTTAAAACAAAATATATCTTAAAAAAAAATATTTTAAATTTTTTAATTTCAAAAAAATTATTATTTAATTTTAAAAATTAATTTTAAAAAATAATAAATTATTATAAATTTTGATTAAAATTAAAAAAATTAAAATATTTTAAATATAATTTTATTTTATTAATTAATTATTTAATTAATTATAACTTTATTTAAATACAATTAAATTAATTTAAATTAATTTAATTAAAATTAAATTAAATAATAAAAAATATGTATATTAAAATAAAATTATTACTTTAAATTTATTTTTTAAATAATTTAAATTTAAAAAAAAAATAATTAGTAAATAATAATTTTTTTTCATGAAAATAGTTAATGGAGTTATCTGGTTATTTTTTAATTTTTTTTAATTCAATTGTGATTTTTTTTTTAAAAAAATACTCAATATGTTTTTTATTTGTCAATATTAAAAAAAAATTATAAAAATCCCTTGACTATCCCATTTAATTACGTGCAACTATAAATCATCAAAAATCAACCACTAAGCCCAATTCTCTAAAATTACATCTCTCAACAACACATAAACAGAGTATTGTGTGACACAAAATGTAACTTTACTTTATCTTATTTATATTATTTTACAAATCCATATCTTTTTCTCCCATTTTTATGTCTATCAATAACATCTTGCTATACCATAAACTACTTACGAGAGATAGTCGAGATATACAACATAAAAACATGTCTGGCACAAGGGTTATTTCAATAAACTTAATCGAAACAATTTATTACAAAGGATCAGAAAACTGGAGAAAACAAAATGTTTTTCCAATTCAATTATACAGAAGACTTTTACTGAGAAAAAAAAGGGAAAACCGATTCTCGTATGATGTTTTTTTTTGTTTGTTGCACTTAATAGCTAATAATATGTTTATTTGCACAGAAGAAATGAAAAACTATGAGAAAATTTCGTAACAATTGGCTTTTTTCATAAATGACACAAACATGCGTCGAAGGAGTTAAGAAATGGTTTGCACGTTTTTGTCGTCCTGCATGATCGTGACCATCTTGGGAGAAAAATAAAATAAATTGCAATGCAACCCTTTTTACAACGAGAATATCTTAAGCATTTTTCATCGAGCGAACAAATAAATTCTTCGTATTTACTCGTTATTTATGTTTGCAATGTGTCTCGATAAATGGCTGCTACAAGGATTTCTCTCACAAGAAGGCAATAATTACGTCAATATTGCATTAAAAAGTTATAAATTAAAGAACTTGTTTCAACATTGTACATGTTTATCATTTTTGCATTCGCAAGTAATCCTGTCGTGATAGAGACAACAAAATAAACAAATTAAAACTGTCATTAAGGCTTTTCCTTTCACATAATTCTGTTTTATTTCCTTTTTTAATTGATCTCTTTATTTGCGTGCGTTTTTGTATTACAGAATGTAGGTAAATCTCTTTTTTTTTTCTTTTAAAGAAATGGAAAAGAGGAAACCTCAAAGAATTTCATTAAAAAAGGAAATTGCTTCCCATACAAGATTTTTATCTATATACTTTGCCATGTTGAACGAAACACGTTGTAGTGTTATTTGTTCATGACTTGTTTATTGTTTGTGTTAAATTTTGCATTTCACCACGACGAACACGAACCGATTGTAAAAAGGACTTCCTTACGGATTCGCATATAACGAAAAAGTTAGTTTATAAAACATGCATTTAAACTATTCGCTTACCGAAATTCACCGAAACCAAACCACATACAATTTAATGTTTTTCAAAAGGAATTATGGATTAGTTTTAATTACGAATCCTATTCGGGAGAAAAAAATATTGTGCGAAACTGTATTTGCATTGAAGCTTGGTCAAAAAAGTAGACAAACAAACAAACATGTCGGGAATGAATGCAGGGAGAGAGAAAATGAGAATCGATCAGAAGAACCACAAATACATTCGTTTATCTCTTGTAGGTATTGTGGTGCAATACACCTGCTCTGTGCTGTGAAGAATTTGTGTTTCGTAATATTTTCAGAGGGCTCTTTGTGAGATTCATTTATTATTTCTCTTATATGAAGATTTGATATTCCGTCGGTTTTCTTAATTTATCAAAGTCAATATTTGTTGAATCAGCTTTGAAATTTCTAATAATGATGGTTTCTGAAAGATTTTTAAATTTTAATAATTTAATTTCAAACTTTTTCTTCTTATACGACTTTTTTCGAATAATATGTGGTAGAAAATTCTTAAATCAAAGTTCTAAGGTACAATTTGCATATTCTTTAAAATTTTTATACGTTTTAATACCTTTTAATTGATCGAAGATTTTTTTCTCGTATTTTCAAAACGAACTTTAGCAACATTTGTTATTTGAATGTAAAAAGATGTTTGTTTAAAGGATTGTCTGTTTTAATTAATTTTTGGATTCTACCACTGCCAAGACGATGTTATGATAGTTAAGATAGTTAATAAGGTTTAAGTCTCAGTGCTTTTGCACTCGATGTTTTTTTTTCCATTTAGTATATGTTTTTAACTACCCGAGATGATTCTTTCATTCAACCCAAAGTCTTATAGTTGATTTGTCTTGGATGCAAGGTTCTGCCTTCTATGATTCTTCTTTTTCCTTGCCTTTTATTTTTTTCATTTCATCGTCAAGATGCCGATTTGGGAAGCTCTATGATTTAAGAAATCTGCCTTATATGTTTTAAGAATTAATATATGAATTTTTGTGTTTTTCATTCAGATCCTGAAATTTTTCTAAGTTATTACTTTATATTTTTTTATTATTTAAGTTTTTGCTTGATTTATATACTTACTTGTTTTAAAACATTTAAATTTTTTCTACAGTTTTACAAAATAGCTTTCGACAAAATATTTTTGTTTGTTTTTTTTTCTTACTTTTTTATAATTTTGCTATTTCAGTTCTAATCTCGCAACTTAAAAAAAGTTGCGAAACATAAACTTTTCACATAATATCCGAGCTTGATTCATTTCTCTTTGAATTTGCTGTCTCTTCAATTTCATGAACTCCAAAGGGTTCTACTTCCCCATGTATCATCTCTGCAAAACAAAATACATATATTAAAATGAGTTTGAATGGTTTTTGTGGTTCTACCTTCTTTCATGCCTTTACCTGCTGCCGCTTCAACGAAAATGATTTAAGAGGATAAATAATGTGGCACGCTTCCCTTATCATCATGCACCTTGCTAAATATACCGCACGACAAACATTTCATCACTCTCCTTTCCCTCCATGTTGCAGGAAACTATAAATAAATTTAAAAATCAATTTATGACTTGTTTTGACTCTACTTACGCTGCTGATTGACAAGCAAACATTTTTTTTTTTAATAACCTCGGTAATAAAATTAGCTAAAGTTTGCTTGTAACGACTGTTTGTTTGTTGTTGCTAAACTTTATGCTGCTTTTACTCGAACATCCAGTAAATATTACCCAATTATCCACAAATAACGTTGTAAAAGTAAAATTTATTATTATGGTGAAGCTTAAAAAAAATTATGTGAAAAATATTCTGCAATTTCCGGTTTTCCCATCAAAACCACCGATAAACACATTTACGTAATATTATTTTATTTTTATGTATTAACAAGTAGAGTTCTCTACGCTGACGAGACTGGAATTTTTGTTCAACGATAAACTTTGAGCGAACTAGCTGCTTGTGTGGATGTCGATGTCGAGCATGCAAGGATTCATTATAAAAGTTTTTCACTTTTTTTTTGTGCTGTTGTTATTTCTGGTAATTAGTCTGGGTAGTTTGTGTGTATATGTGCGAAAGATGTGTAATGAGTGTGCAAATGTTTCGGAAATGTTTTATATTTTATATAGAACAAGACATTGTTTTTGAATTGGTTTTTAAGGTTTTTTTCCTCCGGCAAGTAGTTGCAAACAAGTTATTTTGTGTTTTTGTTTATTTTATTGCCAAAGTGGTGCCTCAACTCTATTAAAAGTTATTAAATTGTTGCTCAGTTGTGCAGTTTAATTATAAATTAAATCGAGTGGTTTTTACAAAAAAATTTTTGGGGGTCAATACACTTTTAAAAAAGTAACTTTACAAAATTTTTTATATTTGTAAAAAAATTATTTATTTAAAAAAAAAAATTTGTGACATTAATTTTGCAAAAAAAAAAATTAATAAATAATAACAAATAATTATAATTAATTAATTAAAAATAATAAAAATAAAAAAATAGTAAATTCAAAAATTGAATGGAAAACATCAATAAATTGTGATTTAAATTAAATACCATCCGATAAGGACAAAGCTAAAAATATCAAATTAAAATATACGTAAAAAAATACGTAAAAATTACGTAAAAAATACGTAAATTTGTTTTAGGGCTCCTGTAAATTTATATTTGCGCAAAAGGCATTGAGACCTATTGTAATTTGTAGCTCTGAATCATATCTTTCAAACGAATGTAAATTTGACTGTCTACGATAAGTACAAAGCTAAAAATATCAAATTAAAATATACGTAAAAAATACGTAAAAATTACGTAAAAAATACGTAAATTTGTTTTCGGGCTCCTGTAAATTTATTTTTGCGCAAAAGGCATTGAGACCTATTGTAAGTTGTAGCTCTGAATCATATCTTTCAAACGAATGTAAATTTGACTGTCTACACCAAATAATAACCAATTTAAAATAATAAAAATTTTATTTTATTTACATGTTTCAAAAAAATTAATAAATTATATTATCATAATTTTGATTAAAAAATTTAATAAATCATCTTAAATAAATTAAAAGAAATTTGGAAAAAATAATTTTAATTTTTTTATGTTAAAAAATTAAATATTTTATAAAAAATAAAAAATATTAAATAGAATAGAATATTAAAAATTTTAATTTACACATATAAATTTATAATTAATTATATTTATTTTATTTAAAAAAAATCAAATAATAATTAAAATTAAAAATAATTATTTTTTTTTTAAAATAATTTTTAAATATTTTCAATAATTTAAAATTTTATTTTTTAAACAAATTAAATTATTGAATAAAAATAATTTTAAAATTAATATTATTTTTCTTATATTTAATGAAATTATTTTAATTCTTTTGATTTAAATATCTTAGAATAATTTTATTAATTATTCATAAAATTATTCAATACAAAAATTAAAAATTGATATTTTTCTGTACTTACCTAAGGTACTTTAATTTTTAACGTAAAATATTCTCCATTTCCCTTTAAAACACATAAAACTGAAGTTAATGGCAACATTAACTTTGAAAAACAGTAGACATCTAATTATCTCTCAGTTCAGTATGTTTAAATTTGTCTCATGAACTTTCCAACTTAATTTCCTCTCGTGTTTTTGCACTCGTTTTTTTTTCATTTCATTTTGTACAAAATCCTTACCTTTCGAAATTTTTTATCTTTTTACTACATTTTAAACAAAAATAATACTCACAGACGTTGCAATTACAGGATTTTCTACCTACATTTTGCTCTTGAAGTTTGTTGTGTTTTTATTTTGCAGCTCAAGTTGTTTTACTTTTGAATAAAAAACAGACTAAATTGAATTATCCAAATCAAGGTACAACTTTGAAGAACACACCTTTCGTGATTTTTCCTCTTTTTATTTTGTGGAACTGAAAGAAAGAGAAAAATCATATTTAATAAAACACACATTTAAATATAATTTTGTATGTTTGCTGCAAAAGAAAGGCAAAAGAGGTTCACGTATCACGTAAAGCCTGTAATAATATAGAAAAATTCAACTTTTTAACAAGTAGCACGAATATCATTATAATATTTCTGGAATGTAAATACATGCAATTTGCACGTAAATGCATAACACTTTACTTTATTCTTGTCTAATTCGAGTAGATGAGCTCAGAAGGAATTGGCAAGAGGAGTGTTTCATAAAAAGAGAGAGAACATGTCACCTGCAAAAATTTTTTTGTGTCGTAAGAAAAGTGCTGGATAAATGATAACATTGCCATATTCATATGTGAAATGAGTCTCACACGTAACATATATGGCATTATGATGGTATGTTGCTGAATATTTTATCCGACAGAGACTAACTAGAACAAAACCTGTGTAGTCGAAATGAAACGAAATGAACCCCATTTCCATTTCATTTTATCCTCGCATAGTACTTCTCTCTATTTTTCGTATTACATTTTTATTTTAATATTTACAAACACGACTCCCAATGTTGACTTTTACACAATGCACAGCCTGTGCAGTAACGAAGGCAAATATAGTGCAGATGCTTATCAAAAAAATATTTGTGTAGTAAAAAAAAAGAATTGCAACGATTTTGTAAATATTGTGAAAAAATTGAGGCCAAAAATTTACAAAAATGAGAGAAAATAAAATTGGAAATTATAGCCGTTAGCTCCGTATCTGATGGTGATTTGAATAAAATTTTTAAAGTGGGTCGCGTGATAAAAGAAGTACAGAATTTAAATAAATGCGATTGATATTCCTTTCGAGAATGCATTTAATATTTTTTGGTTTGTTCTTGTAGTGTTTTTAATCAAGAATATTGCGAATGCCGATGGTACTAACCTAAATTAAAATAATAAGTTGGATGAAAGATGGAAAAAATTAACATTCTACTGAGAAATTTTTTTTTTTACAATTTTTGGTTGAAAAATTATTTTTTTAAGTTTAAAAGATGTAAGTAGAAATTTTTAATGAAATTCTGAATTTTAATTAATTTATTTAATACAATCATAATTAGTCTAATTGCTTAACTATTCAAGGAAATCTTGAAAAAATTTTTAAAATTACTAATTTTCTAAACAATTTTAAGCTTTTTTAACTGTCGATATTTTTTTTAGCATTTTTTTAGAAGAGAAAATTACTTTTAAAAAAAAATAATTATTTTTTATTATTTAATTTTTTTTAAATTTTAATTTAATTTTATTTAATTTTAATTTAAAAATTTTAATTATTTTATTTTAATTTATTTTTTTTATTTTATTTTATTTTATTTTATTTTATTTTTTTAATTTTAATTTTATTTTATTTTATTTTATTTTTTTTAATTTTATTTTATTTTATTTTTTTTTATTTTTTTTTATATTTTTATTTTTTTTTATTTTATTTTATTATTATTTTATTTTATTTTATTTTATTTTATTTTATTTTATTTTATTTTATTTTATTTTATTTTATTTTATTTTATTTTTTTTATTTTATTTTATTTTATTTTATTTTATTTTTTTTTATTTTATTTAATTTTATTTTTTTATTTTATTTTTTTTATTTTATTTTTTTTTTTATTTTATTTTATTTTATTTATTTTATTTTATTTTAATTTATTTAATTTATTTTATTTTATTATAATTTTATTAAATTATAATTAAATTTTATTTTATTTTTATTTTATTATTTTATTTTATTTTATTTAATTTTATTTTATTTTAAAAATTTTATTTTATTTTATTTTATTTTATTTTATTTTATTTTAATTTTATTTTATTTTAAAATTAATAAATTTTATAACAAAAATAATTTAAAAAAAATAAAAAGTTCATTGAAATTCTACATTAAATTGCAACATTTTCAAAAAATTTAGTTAAACAATTTTCATTAATCTCAATGATTTTTTTCTACTACATCAAGAAAAGATTAGGTTTTAAAAATGGCTTCAAATCCTCCATTTGTTAAAACAAAAAATAAATTCTTCAATTTAATCATCTTTTTTTCCAACAATTTTCCATTTATCTCTCTTTTTCCCTTGCATTTCATTGCAGAAGCCTTTATTTTTCGCTGTAGACACATAATTTAGTGTATGACTCCAGCATTTCCTGCAGAAAATAGCGTTAGTCTGGCATTAGTTAAAATACTATATGGGTGGCTAAAATTCATTTGAAAAGCATTTTTTGTGTGTAAATTGGTTTGTTGAAGGAATAAAATTTCCAAAGTCTTCGGTAAGTTTAAGAAAAGCATCAGCGCTCTTTGTCTTTAATTCAATTTAACAGAAAATTTTGCTTTCTTTCACAGCGGAATGCACGAGCGAAATTCAATAGATCCCAGTTTTATTATCCTCATCATCGTCATGTTTTCTTCAGACAAAAGCATCCACACATGAACGAATTGACTGCGTTCCTTTTTTATTGGTAGCTATTATTTTATTTCAATCTATAAAGAATAGAAATAAAATAAAATGCATTTCAGAGATTTTATCGTGCAAATAGAGGGAATCCTTCTTAATCGACTGAGATATAGTGTTTCGCATCATATCACGGATGCCATGTATAAACATAAATTAAATTCTCGCATTCTTTTGAAAGGGAAGAAAAAATCGTGTCATCACTCAATGAGGAATTTTTAGTGATTAGAGTTACCCTATTTGTGCATTGAACGCAGAGATGTAGCTTATTTTTGATGTGTTTGAGGCAAAAGTTCATTAGGTAAAAATTTTAAAATTTTTTGAACCAAAATGTGACATTTTTGATAATTTTTTTAAGGATAATTTTTAAGTTTTATGCTTGGTTTGGATTAATTATTTTTTTTTTATTATGGTTGAATGCCTTATGTTTAAGTCTTCAGTGACAAAATAAATTTCTCTAAAATTTATATTTTTTTCCTAAAGTTTTAAAATTTGTCATAAATTATGAAACCTATTAGCTTAAAAATAATTAAAAATCCTTTGAAGTCAAATAAATTATTTTTTTAAAATTATAATAAATTTTTCTTTTTAATATTTATTATTTTATTTTTATTTAATTTTTTTAAAAATAAAATTAAATTTTAAAAATTTAAATTTAAAAAAATAAATCCTTTTAATTTTTTTGAAGTCAAAAAAAAATTTTTTTAAGGTTAATTTAATATTTTCCTATTTTTATTTATTTTCGTATAATTTTAATTTATTTTTTTTTTTTTTTTTTTATTTTATTTTTTAATTTTTTTTTTTTAATTTTATATAATTTTTAACATATTTTTAAAATTTTATTTTTTTTTCAAAATTTTATTCAAAACTTAGAAAAATATATAAATTTTTAATTTAAAAAAAAACAAAACCTTTTACTTAATTTTTTTTTCAAAAAAAAAAAGAGGCATTAACTTCAAAATTACTCCATCCCTGAATATTCGTAAAGAAAATTATTTCACATTCGTCGAGGAAAAACTATTATGTTATAGATTTGAACTAAAGATATTTTATCTATTGAGCCATAAATGCATTCAAAAATTTTAAAGCCGTTTTTTCCTCACCATTTTCTTCGTTTTCACAAAGAAATCATTCTCTGTGAGTATAAAAAGCATTCTATAAAATATGTGTTTGGCGAAAAGAAAACTTCCTGCATATATGATTTCATTATGCAGCAATTCGCCTTTTGTTTTTTCTTTCATTTTACTCAAAAACAAATAACTCAATGGGCTTTTCACTCAACACTTTGCAATATTTTCAAGTCGACATGCGGGTCTGTCTGCATTAATGTGTCGAAAACATAATCCTTGACACCCATTATCATCTAATCGAAAAGATTTATTTGACTATTACGTGAAAAGTTTCCTCGTTATTGTAAGCCACAACCAAAACTAACTTCGTACGAGCCATGCATGTCCATTATTTGGCTCCCATTCAGCGTCATATGGCTAATAAATTTTCCATTATGTTGTTTTGTTAAAAGGTATTACGCAACTTTTGGCTGAACAAAGACTCGGTAATAATAATATCACTTGAAGTTTTTTGTTTGAATGATAAAGGAGATGCGATAGACAATTTAAAAATATTCTCATCGAAGCTCGGGTTGCCAATGTTATGCATCGCCTACCTTCTCAAACTACCTGCTTGCAAGTAAACCAAGTGTTTGTGTGAAACTTAAATTACGTTTGTTTGTGTGTCCTGTGCTGTTGACTCGAGTCAAATTGTTGGGAGAAAAGTGCTTTGTTGTTCCAACACACTGCTTTTTGGAGAAACACTCCATTCCAATTTATCAAATGTCTCTTAAACCAATTTATTATGTTCTTTATGTACTTCTAATGCATTTGTGTCATGTGTTTAATCTAGATTTCCACTTTTGTACTTTAAAAAGGGAGCTTCGCATAGAGTGTCTCGACAGAAGAGGAAAAAAAATTGTGGAAAGGCGGTTTTGACATCGCCATAGTTTATGACTTCCTGAACCTAATTTATTACTTGCGTCATTCGTCGTTGTGTTTACTCGCGAAACGGGAAGTGTTAATATGTTTATTTAACTTTTTGACGGCATTTCATATGAATTACTGTTGCGGGTATGTTCGAAGAAGGTCAAGCCGAGTTACATGGCGATAACATCAAAAGTAAATTGCCTTTGGTTGAGGGGGGAAAAAGCAACAAATCACTCTCTTCTTCTTCTGCTTCGTGGAAGTTAAGGAGATGAAGCTGATAGAGTTGCAATGCTTTAATTTGAATCTTATGGATTTAAAACTCTTTCACGTTCATGTTCTAATGAAGGTTCAAGAGCAGCCATGAGTTGAATTTGAAGTTTCTGAAGAGAAAACATCTTTTCACAGTTTTAAGCAAGAGCTTCTAATTCTATTAAGTTGCATTTTTCATTCTAATATGCTTCTTAATATACGATTATCAAAGTATTGCTTCAAGGTCATTTCAAGGGCAAACTTTAAACTGCCATTAAATTAAAAAATCAAAATGAGTTATTATAATTTGGGATAAAAAAAGACATCTTGAATGCTTTCTATGTACATTAATGAACTACTTATGTTAATTTTCTTAAGTAACTTTTTTGAAGAATGCATATTGTAAAGACTGAAGCATAAATAAAATTAACTTAAATGAAATTATTTAACAGAATACTATGATATAAGAAAATATCACTTAAAAGCGTCATTTTCAATACGAATTCTTTTCTCGAATATTCCTGATGATTTCAAACTCAAAACTAACAAAAAAATTTAAGTTTTCAAATCAAAACCATGTCAAAGTACTTTTTTTTCAGTTTCAATTTTTTGGCAGTTTTGAGTTATAAAATGATTAAAAATGATAAATTAGAGCCCTCTGACAAATTTCTATCCATTTGGAGCAAGATTTGACAAAATAGCTTTGACACAGTTTTTGACACAGTTTTTTTGCTCTTGATTTAGTTTTTAAAACAAAACTATGTCAAAGAAAAAATTTTTTTTCAGTTTCAATTTTTTGGCAGTTTTGAGTTATAAAATGATTAAAAATGATAAATTAGAGCCCTCTGACAAATTTCTATCCATTTGGAGCAAGATTTGACAAAAATAGCTTTGACACAGTTTTTTTGCTCTTGATTTAGTTTTTAAAACAAAACTATGTCAAAGAAATTTTTTTTTTCAGTTTCAGTTTCAATTTTTTGGCAGTTTTGAGTTATAAAATGATTAAAAATGATAAATTAGAGCCCTCTGACAAATTTCTATCCATTTGGAGCAAGATTTGACAAAAATAGCTTTGACACAGTTTTTTTGCTCTTGATTTAGTTTTTAAAACAAAACTATGTCAAAGAAAAATTTTTTTTTCAGTTTCAATTTTTTGGCAGTTTTGAGTTATAAAATGATTAAAAATGATAAATTAGAGCCCTCTGACAAATTTCAATCCATTTGGAGCAAGATTTGACAAAAATAGCTTTGACACAGTTTTTGACACAGTTTTTTTGCTCTTGATTTAGTTTTTAAAACAAAACTATGTCAAAGAAAAAATTTTTTTTCAGTTTCAATTTTTTGGCAGTTTTGAGTTATAAAATGATTAAAAATGATAAATTAGAGCCCTCTGACAAATTTCTATCCATTTGGAGCAAGATTTGACAAAAATAGCTTTGACACAGTTTTTGACACAGTTTTTTTGCTCTTGATTTAGTTTTTAAAACAAAACTATGTCAAAGAAAAAATTTTTTTTCAGTTTCAATTTTTTGGCAGTTTTGAGTTATAAAATGATTAAAAATGATAAATTAGAGCCCTCTGACAAATTTCTATCCATTTGGAGCAAGATTTGACAAAAATAGCTTTGACACAGTTTTTGACACAGTTTTTTTGCTCTTGATTTAGTTTTTAAAACAAAACTATGTCAAAGAAAAAATTTTTTTTCAGTTTCAATTTTTTGGCAGTTTTGAGTTATAAAATGATTAAAAATGATAAATTAGAGCCCTCTGACAAATTTCTATCCATTTGGAGCAAGATTTGACAAAAATAGCTTTGACACAGTTTTTGACACAGTTTTTTTGCTCTTGATTTAGTTTTTAAAACAAAACTATGTCAAAGAAAAAAATTTTTTTCAGTTTCAATTTTTTGGCAGTTTTGAGTTATAAAATGATTAAAAATGATAAATTAGAGCCCTCTGACAAATTTCTATCCATTTGGAGCAAGATTTGACAAAAATAGCTTTGACACAGTTTTTGACACAGTTTTTTTGCTCTTGATTTAGTTTTTAAAACAAAACTATGTCAAAAAAAAATTTTTTTTTCAGTTTCAATTTTTTGGCAGTTTTGAGTTATAAAATGATTAAAAATGATAAATTAGAGCCCTCTGACAAATTTCTATCCATTTGGAGCAAGATTTGACAAAAATAGCTTTGACACAGTTTTTTTGCTCTTGATTTAGTTTTTAAAACAAAACTATGTCAAAGAAAAAATTTTTTTTCAGTTTCAATTTTTTGGCAGTTTTGAGTTATAAAATGATTAAAAATGATAAATTAGAGCCCTCTGACAAATTTTTATCCATTTGGAGCAAGATTTGACAAAAATAGCTTTGACACATTTGCTCTTGATTTAGTTTTTAAAACAAAACTATGTCAAAGAAAAAATTTTTTTTCAGTTTCAATTTTTTGGCAGTTTTGAGTTATAAAATGATTAAAAATGATAAATTAGAGCCCTCTGACAAATCAATCCATTTGGAGCAAATTTTGACAAAAATGGCTTTGACACAGTTTTTGACACAGTTTTTTTGCTCTTGAAGTTTTTAAAACAAAACTATGTCAAAGAAAAATTTTTTTTTCAGTTTCAATTTTTTGGCAGTTTTGAGTTATAAAATGATTAAAAATGATAAATTAAAGCCCTCTGACAAATTTTTATCCTTTTTATTTGTCAATCTAATAAATTTATAAAAAAAAATTAAAATAGAGTTAAAAGTGAAATAAAAAATTAAATACCTAGATTAATAAAAAATTAAAAAAAAATATTAATAAAAAATAGAAAAAAATTAAAGCTTACCACAAAAATGAAAATAGAATTGAAAAATTAAATACAAAATAAAATTTAAAAAAAAAAATATTAAATATACAAAAAAAAATTCTTTCAAAAACTTTTATACAATGTAAAAAAGTTTTTAAAAATAAAAATTATTAAAAATTACTTACCAACTGAATTTTCTTCAAAAAATATTTTTAAAAAATTTGATGAAAAAATCAATTTTTAACTTTTAAAAGAGTCACCCTATCATGAAAAGAAAAAACATTCCTTGGCACACGTTTTGCCAATATTTGATGCAGTACACATATTACCTGATGAATGAAGTTTTCACCTTGTTTTGAATGCAAATTAAATTTATAATTGAAGCTAGGAGACACTCAAAGCTCAAGTGTCATGCACTAAATACGAATGAATCTGCAGAAATATCGTAACACAAACACTGCGATATGTGTAGTAATCAACTAACACATCATGCGATATTCAAATTCGAACGTAGAATCCTCATCTCTGAAGGATAAAGAAGTAAACAAATTAGACACAGACACGTGTCAGGGAAAATTTTGCAATAAAATAGTGACCAACTGTTACGTTCAAATAAATCTCTCTCTCTCTCTCTCTCGGAGCAGGACCTCAGACAGGATAAAGTTTATTTTTTAAATTCATTCTATTCATGCTATAATTGGATTTTGTCAGTAGTGAACATCAAACAAACGAACATATACGATAATTAAAAGTATGTTTAGTTTTTAATTAGTTCCATATATATAATAAAATGTCATCGCTTCCAGACCTTTTCTGATTGAAATCCTCCGTTTTTGTATGTTTTGCCATTACCTGATGACATGCCATTAAATAAAATGAGCCCCATAGAAATATTTGTATGCAAAAATGTGTAAACTTCTCTACGTGATTTTAATCTATAAACGTTCTTTTTTCGGTCAACCCAACCCAAGTCAATGTACATTTTCGAATTTCGAGTTCTCCAACATGTCATTCATGTGGGTCATTATAATAAAAACTGCGTGGTATGTTTTGTGAATATTAAAAAAAAAATCAACAAAAATAAATGTGAAGAGCTCAATAGCAGTTATAAATATTAATATTCATATTCCGAATTTGTATGCATTGGAATGATGATTGTTTCTGATGAAAGCTCGAAAATTCAGAACTTTTATTTTATGAACTGAAACACGGGAATTGCGGTACACACAAAATAAACCGAAAAATATTGAAAACATAAAATTATGTAGACAATGTGCTAATAATAATATAACTTTATGGTTTTATATAAATTTCATTTTGTTGCGTCGTCGACTACTTTTGGTGTCCCAATCAATGAACAAGTAAGTATATATATTTTTTTTCGGCAAAAGCTACTCACCAAATAAACTCGTATGAAATATAATGAAAAAAAAATGAAAATTGATGAGATTGTACGGAAAAAAAGTCAAAATTTTCGCACAATATTATTATTTTCGGTAAATATACAGGTGACTTGTGTTCAATATTCACGACAATAATTTATTAATTATCAAAATTTATTTAACGGGTTTGCGGAAAAATAAATCGGAACTACGAAATTTGTATTCATTGGTCATTATTGTCATTATTTGTGTGTGCGATTATTTTTTCATTCAGTTGATTGGAAAAATATTTTATTCATAAATTTCTATTTTATTCATTCGCATAAAATTGTTTATTGCGTTAATCAATTAAAACAACATGCGCTTAACATTTGACAAAGATGATCCTTGTATTGTCTTTCGAAGGTATGTTGCCTTTGATGTGAGTCAAAGCATTCCGAATTGGATGGCAATTTATTTGATGAATTCCTTAACACATTCTTTAACTAAATGCGTTCGATTCGGCTTTTGAAATTGAAGATTTCATTGAAATTTGTGAAAAGGTCATTTGAAGGTCATGAGTTAGAATAAGAGATAGAGAATCGGGAAAAGTATAAATGATCTTGTCATTCATAACGTAATGCTACTGACGAACAAAAAACAGCGAAAGCAAACAAAACAACCCAAATTAGAGAGATACATATGTCCGAATTGTCCATTATAACTAACTATTATAAATGTCCACACAAAATGTGAATATCTGTTCAATTAACCATTAAATAGACCACACAATACTTTGGGGTTTTGCCTAAACGTGTATAAACTAATCGCTTTTCTACAACCATGCTGCTTCTCACAGTCTGCCACATTTTGCCGTTGTTTTTCTCAAATGAAATGAAATGAATATCATTTACCTAAAAACGATTTCTATGCGTAGGTTCGAGCATGGACAATATGTGCGAATAGAATGAAATTGGAATTTAATCGGAGTAAATAGATTTTGTGCTGCTATGGCTTTTGATACACATGTGTCATTTATTTTCCATTATTGTACATATATATTATAATAAGTTTAGCGTTTTGATAAAAGCAGCAGCAATACATGTTACATTATTGTTGAATATAATGAGGCACATAATGGGAAAACATAATTGGTTGAACATCAATTGAATTAAAATATTTTTGCTAAATAGACCGGTGTTGTATGTTTGGTTTACCTTTTTATCAATTTTCGACATAATTCTGTGTTAATTGTTGTTGTTGTTGTAAAAGGGCAATTTCATTTCACCAATTATGATGAACAAAAAAAATGATGAAATTATATTTGAGTAATTTATTTAATCAAATGCATATTTTCCGGTAATTTTATTCGAATCGAATAATTGTTATTATACATATCATGTTGTTATTGAGAACATTGTTTCGTTTCGGGCTACTTGAAAATTTGTAATTAAAATATTCTTTTCAGGGAATGCCTTGTTAATAAATTGTTATTTAATGTTTTATATAAAAATAATAATTTGTATGATTTTTGATATAAAATGTACAAAAAATGGATAAAACATTAAATATTATTTTAAAATTAAAATAATTTTTAATTAATTTATTTTTTTAATTTATAATTTAATTTAAAAGCAATTTAGTAATTCAAAATAATTTTTATTTTTTTTATAATTAAAAAATATTTTAAATTAATATAATTTATAAATTAAATTAAATTTTACCTAATTAATTATTTAATTTAAAATTTATTAAAATAATTAAATGTTATAAAATTAATTTTAATTTTTATGATTTTAATCTTTAAAAGTTTATTTTTATAAAAAATTTTTTAGCTTTGAAAAAGAAATTTTTAATTTTTTTTTTAATTTTCTAATTATTTTATTTTAATATTTTTAATAATTATTCTTTATAATATTTTTTATAATTATAAAAATTAAATTTTAAATTAAACTAAGCTTTATAAAATAAATTCTTTTAATGTTTAAAATTATGTTTTAAAATTTTTTTAAAAATCATAAAAATAAATAATAAAAAAATGAAAAATATATAAAATTAAAAAAAATAAACGAAAGCAAAAAAAAAAGGAGAAAAATTTAACTTGACAAAAATAATAACTTGTAATAATAATTATTATTAAATATTCAATAATTTAATACTGATACTGAAAATTATACATTAGCAATTTTTACTTTTTTTACATTAGAAAAATAATATCCTGCATCAAATTTCAAACTTTTAATTATGTATTAAAAAATCGATGGTATTGTCATAATTATATATTTGAATCCTATTAAATATAAACTTTTAATTGACATCTGATTACTTTTACCGAACAATTATCAGTTTTCAATTACAATTCAATTGCGTAAAAAAGCCGTGCCCTGACCTGCATTCATTCATTGAAAAAAAAATAACTTTCCAAACGACAAGTCAAAAGTTAAATCAAAAGATCATAAATCAAAAAGATGTTCAACATGCATAAATAAATAAATGCACGAAAAAAAAATAATAAAAACATAAATTGACGAGGTTGATGACGACTACGATGTCAAAGCCTCAAAATAATTTAAAATAAATTTAAAGCATGATTACCCAATAATTATTATTTTTGCATGCATAATAAATTTCATTACTCATTCTATTGTTATACATATGTCATTTATATATATATTTATGTATTTATGGCAATATGGTCCATGTGGTGTGGTAATAAAATATATATTTCTCTATCTCTAACTATAGATACCAATCCCCGATTTTTTTTCCAATTCCGAAGTGAAACATAATGATGCGTATTGTTGGTTTTGCATTTCGAAAATCTATCAATGAAAGCGCACATCAATAATCACACAAATAACAAATGACTGTAATGAGAAATTTATGTGTAGCCTACATCACCATTCATCCATGTAACATATACACATAATGTT
The DNA here is from genome assembly GCF_036172545.1 of Culicoides brevitarsis. Classification (NCBI taxonomy): domain Eukaryota; kingdom Metazoa; phylum Arthropoda; class Insecta; order Diptera; family Ceratopogonidae; genus Culicoides; species Culicoides brevitarsis. The sequence goes on along the minus strand of NC_087085.1, from coordinate 40,867,420 downwards.
TTGATTCATCGCCCCGCGCGCGCGGTCATTTAACATACATTTTAATATTCAGTTGAATCAAAAATTTCGCTTGTGGCATACTCAATACTCTTTTGTTTGTTCAAAAAATAGTTTTTCGAAAAAAAATTACCGTTGTCTCTTCGTCATTTTCATGATTGATGTCCTAACATTAACATAAATTTACGATTAAAATTCATTCATGTATTTATAAAAAAAAATTAAATGTGTGAATATTAATGTTCATTTATTCAATAATAATAATAAATCATATTTTGCCTCATAGCGAAATTATTTCAGTTTTTCAACTTCATGACCCATAATGATGACTTCTGGCATTTCATGAACTTTTTTCATTTATATAAAAATATGAAAATGAGATTGAGTTTTGCAAAAAAATTTCAAATAATAGCGCTTTTTGATTTAATATTTTACTGTTTTTCTCATTTTCTTACTCCTCAAAACAAAAATTTTACATTTTTATACTCCTCATAAATTAAAAAATTTTTCTTTTTAATATTTTTACTCCTCAACAATTTTTTTTTTTTAAATTTTTATACTGCACATAAATTAAAAAAAATATTTTTACATTTTCTTACTCCTCAAATTTAAAAAAATAAATTTTTATATTTCTCATATTTCTCAAGATAACTTTTTTACAATTTTACACTGCTTTAATTTAATTTAATTTAAAAAATATATTTTTTTCATTTCCTTACTCCTTAAGATTATTTTTTTTCATTTTAATACTCCTCATTAAATAAAAAACATTTTTTTTACATTTTCTTACTCCTCAAAATTTAAAAAAATAAATTTTTATATTTCTCAAATTTAAAAAAAATATTTTTTTCATTTTCTTACTATTCAAGATAATTTTTTTACATTTTTATACTCCTCGTTAAATATTTTTTTTTCATTTTCTTACACCTCATGAAAATTTATAATATTTTTTTTTCCAAAAAATTTTTGAAAATATAAAAAAATTACTTTTTAAAGTGTAAGTTTTTTATATTTTCAATTTAAATAAATTTTTGTACTCCTCACTTTACATTTTCATACTCCTCTTGAGGTCAAAAGATTTTTATTTTTCATAAAATCAAAAATTATGAAATAAAAATTCGCCTGTACAAATTTTCAACATACATCGCTTCTTTCCTTCGAAATGCGTTAAAAAAAACTTTTTCAACAATTTTTAATTATAATAAAAAAAAAATCATTTTCATGAAAATTCTTGATCTTATCATCTGATCTGACAGAAAAACATTTAACAATTTAAACAAATGAACAATTGCAATAAAAATTCCTTGCATCGTAATATATGCATGCGATATCTCTTGCAAACAAAAAGTCCAACAAATTGAATAACGTTATAATAATAATTAAGATTCCTATCTGCATTTGTTGTACAACGAATAAAAAAAAATATAGGGTTATAGTTCGTATAGGCCGTAAACAACATTGGATGACAATTAAATTAAATCAAACAAATAAACAAAATAATGTTATTTTTTTTTTTATTTTATTTTTATTCGGGAGTAACATGCCCGCAAGTCGTTTGTTCTGTCCGAAAATAAAAATAATAATAAAACAAATTTTCTCGAACGAAAAAAAAAAATGTGATGGTGATATATGGTCGTGTATGTGACATCATTAATGTCGAGCTTGTCCATAAGTTTGATTTGGGGATTTTCCAATTTGCATAAAAATAAATTGTGTCCTTTTACGAGGACCTATTGTTTTTATCTACATGCAAAAAATAAACCGATATTGAGTGAAAAAAGTCCTGAATTTTATTTAAACAAACAAAAAAAATGTAAAAAATAATTTATTTTGTCTGTGAACCCATTTCCATTGATTTAAATGCGTTTTTCTGCATATTTTTGAGAAAAGTTTTTTTTTACATAAGAGGTTTATATGATAATTTTTTTGGATTTAATTCGACATTTTCGCATAGGAATTAAATTTTATTTTTCCTCGAATTGTTTATTTATCACTACATTTTGAATTTATTATTTTATCATTGTAATTAAATAATAAAATAAAATGTATGTTGCCCGTCGCAATAAATTTATTTATTTTTATTCACTTTACATTTTAACTGAATACCTTCGTAGCATGAAAAACTGACAAGGTTTCAAAAATATTATTATTATTTTTTTTTTCTGTCGGAGAATTTTTTGGGGGGGTAGCTGAAAAGGATGTTCAGCACGTTGTATATTTAATCTCCCAACGGAATCGACTCAATTGTCCACGTCCTTTCAATAAATTGGCGCACATACAAAAAAAAAATAACAGAGGAAAAAATCCGTTTTTTTATTATTTGTCTGTCTTTTTGTACGTTTCGAGGAAGGAGTCATTCGATTTGTGTAATAATTCAATATTTATTTAATTTTTTTATCGTTCGCGTCGTCATTATAGTATTTATATTTATTACAATCAGACTTATTCACAGAGAATATAGCACCGATTTGTATATTTTAAAGAATTGTGATAATAAAAAAATTAGTTTAACGAAATGAAAATGACATTTATATTCAACACGAAATATTTTTTTTTTGCATAGTGACAATATGTTCGGGTTAAACGAACTGATGCAAATTTCTCGAAAGCGTTCTGTCTCTGTTTTTTTTTGCACCATCCATTCATCGATAATTTATATAAAATAAATTCAATTGGATCAAATAAAAAAAAATGGAATTTAATTTAAATGCACAAAAATCAACCAGGCGTTAACATATCGATTCATGAATATCAAATTGGGAGAATCAATGAATGGGAGAATATTAGGTCATAGAAAAAAATTATAATAAATATGAAATTATTGAAACTATTTACTAAATTATGATGCACAATTTAATTATAATTTTTAAAAATTATTTTAAATTTATTTAAATAAATTAAAAATTTTTTAAAATAAACATTAAAATAAATAAAATTAATTCAAATAAAATTTAATAAATTATAAATTTTTAAAAAATTTTTATTTAAATTTTTTATTTATAAACTTATTTAAATAAATTTTAATAATTTAATTTTAAAAATATTTTAAAAATTCTATAATAATTTACAATTTTATTTTTTATTTTTTTTATTTTAATGTTTAAAATGAAAAAAAAAGTAAATTTAAAATAAATTATTTGTACAAGTTGACTAATTAAAAAAAAATAAATTTTAAGGATAATTAATTTTTTTTTTTGTAGAATTTAAAAACATTTTTATTTTAATTATTTATTTATTATTTCATTTGAAAATTTTATGAAATAAAATAATAAAAAAAAATAATTATTAAAATAAAAAAATCAACTTTTGAAATTAAAAACTTTTTAAAAATTAAATTATTTAAATTAAAAATATTTAATTATTTTTATTTTTATATTATTTTTTAAACATTTATTTATAGAAATAATAATAATAAAATAATTTAATTAAATTTTTTTTCATACAACATTGTCTGATAGTCGCATTGACATGTAGAGATATAACCCGGGGGTTTTTCAACTACTTTACTTATTCTAATGTTAACAATTTTTGAGAGAACTATTTTATTTATTTATAGATTTTTATATTAATATTTTTTCAATTTTAAAAATAATTTAATTAAAAATTTTTTTTAATATAATCTTTATTTTTTTTAAATGCCAATTTTAGTTTTATTTTTATAAATTAAATTTTTAAAATTAATTAAAATTAAAATAATAAATTTATGAATAAAAAATTTTTTTAAATAATTAAATAAATAAATTAAATAAATAAATAAAAAAATCATTTTTTTAAATAAAAATAAATAATATTTTTGTGAAATATTTTTACTCTCAGTTTATTTTTTTCTATCACATTGAACTCGTTACAAAGCTTATTCGTGACATTTTCACAAAAATACTTCTTAAAATTTTAATCAATAATAACAGCAAAGGACACCCAGACAAAATCACAAAACATGTCACAGCATATTTTCATGCTCATTTTTGACTTTAATACTCCAAAAAAAATCCATTCACGAGAAAAAATATAAAAAATTTTTTTTTCAAGAGGAAAATGGTTGTCCATAACATAAGAGCTTAGCAAACAAACAAACATGGGACAGCAAACTTAAAGCAAATTATTTGTTGCATACAAACATGCACAAAATTGCACACAAACTGTGCCATTTTTGTAATAAAACGAACCGAATGTTGAGATTGTAAAATGAATGGGACTTTAAATCAACATGCATTTTGTATACAAGCCGCCGCATGTTTTTTTCCAGCATGTAGCCATATATGACGCACAAAGAAACAAAACAAAGCTCTTTTTTATCATCATCATCATCATCATCATCATCGAGAGAGCTGCTACATTGATTGCGAGAGTCGTGTAGTAAAACAAAATTGAAAAATAATAATAATGAAAATTTCAATTTGGACGACATTGTTTAAAATTGTAGCATCGTGTAATGCAGTTTTCTGGTCGAGAGTGTTTAATTTTGTACGTAATCTGCCTATCTTTTCTTCCATTATTTAATCTCCGCAAAAAATCTGTGAAAAAAAAATAAAATGGGAAATGAACGAAAATGTAGATAGATTGTTTGTTGTGCGATGTGTGCAAATAAAATGGGATGTACGATTATCACATGTTGTTTTGTGTTTGTTTGACAAACTTTTTCAGCGTTGAAATTTTTTTTATTATCTCTTTCCATTGAATTGCATAAAAATTGTAAAATTTTCTAATTTTTGTATTTTTTTTCAACTTCAGAAAATTTTTTAATGATCAATTTTTCAACAAAAAGTATTTTCTCTTGAAAAAATGTAAATTTTCCAGTTTTTAAATTATAACTTTAACTTTGGCTCGAGGTACATAAATATTTTCATGTCTGACCAGACTAGACGATTACTTTCCAACAAAAATATTTAAATTTATTGTAAAATAACACAACTCACATATGTTTCAACACAATTTAATTTTTCCTATCTTTGCATGGACATGACAGAAAATTTTTGTATTTTTATTCAGAAAAAATAAGAGGAAATTTTGTAAAAGCATAAAAATTAGTTTACGTCGTTTACAACATTTGAACATGTTTATCTGTTCATGTATAAAAGGAGTAAAATCAGAGATAATTTATTATTATTTTCTCGGAAATGCAATGTATGATTAGCCTCGGAAAATTGCAACAGATTTTACTGTTTTCCTTTGCCTTATTGTGTGTTTTTTTTTTTTAAGATTTTGATCTACATAACATTAAAATGTTTCGTGTTTGCTTCAACTATGACGTCTTTAAAGTTTTACGGTAAATATGTCTGAAAAAAAAATTAAATTTTAAGTTTAATGCTTATGAAATTAAATATTAAAATTTATAAAAATTAAATTATTAAATATTAAATTAAAAGATTAAAATTTTTTATTAATTTTTTTGTATAAAATTATTTTTTTCTTATTTTTGATGAATTTTAATTTATTCTATTTTTTTTAAATAATGAAAATTATATTTAATTTTTAAACAATAATTAAATTAATAAATAATTAATTTTAATTTATTTTTTTTAAATTTTATTATTTTTTTATGAAATTTATACAAAATATTTTTTTTCTAAAAATGATTTTTTTGAAAATTTTTTAAAATTTTAATTTAAGAAATATTTATTTTATTAAATTAATTAATTTAATTTTTAATTCATTAATCTATTTTATTTTTTATGAAATTAATATAAAATATTTTTTTTTTAAATAAAATTTCTATGATTTTTTTCAAATTTTTTTTTTTTATTTTAATTTAAGAAATTTTTTTATTAAATTAATTTTATTAAATTTATTATTTATATTGAATAGAAAAGAATAAAATCAATTTTATTTTAATTTTAGGATTAGTTTCTTATTTTAATAAATTAAAAGGCTGAAACTTATAATTTAATAGAAAATTTAAACAAACTTTTGTTTCATTAAATTTTTGTATTTCAAAGACAACTTTATTATTTTAACAAAAATTTTTACGTCCCTGAACCTCCAAATCCAATAGATTACATGCTATGACAAAAATTTACATAAATTTCTACATTATACATATTTTTCCATATCCTAAGTGTATTCTTGTAGTTTTTTCATCTTCTTATGATAAAAAAAAAACCCAAGCCATTCATATACCAATTTAGTTCAGTTTGTACATTATTTTTTCCATCTCTTTTATTCGAAATAAAAATTCACGAAGGAAAAACTACAGATTTTCTGATTTTTTGTTTGCCAATGTGATATGTGAAAATGTATGTAAATTGCAATGCATAAATATGTAGAGTTGAGTCTACGGAGAGAGAGACAGTTGGTTGGATTCGTTGGTTTGGCTCTCGATCGTAATATTTGCTTTTTTTCCTATTTTATTCCGCTTAGATTTGAATTTCTCTCGTGTGTGTGTGTCGTCGTAATTGTCCTGCTCAACGCAATCATGTGTAAAATCTTTAATGGCTTCGAAGAAAAAAAAATTGTTGAAAAATGTTTTTGAATACATTTCCTGTAAAAAAAGTTAATATTCTGTCCGTTATCTAATTGGTATCGTATACGAGAGGTTTCTTCCGAGATAATATCAAAAGTCAGGACAGCAAAAAAAAAGGGAGAAACATCATTTATCATATATTGATTTTTTCCTTTTTTTATTATCTTGCAGACACGCTAACACATAATAATAATAATAAGTAATAACAAAACTACTCACGAGAGCGAACGACGACGAACGAATGAACGAGAAGAATTTTCCTTTTCATCAATTCAGTTAATATCAACTGCCTCCCAGAACACTCGATGAAATGTAGCACTCTTAGCTCGGTAATATTTTTATTTGACTTTTTTTTTGTATTATTTTATAGTCACGAGTGTCACATATCCTTATAAATATTGATAGTGACTGAAATGTACTTTAACAATGAAGACGAGAGATGACAACATACCAACAACAACAACAGGAATCTTTTATTACAAGGGACACAACACCCTTGAACATTGTTCAATTTTGCACAAACGAGCAACAATATGAGCCACTGAACATTGGAATTGTAGCAAAGTAACGACACGAAGGAGAGGGAACAGAGACAGAGCAACAGTACTCATAGTTGTCATCATCTTTGAATCGTTTTTCAACGCTCGATTCGATTCATGATGTGATGATATTTGCATATTTTTTTCTGCTGCGAGAAGTTCGAGCAACATTCAGAATATTATTACATGGAAAAAATTGTAAGAGTGTTCGGAAAAATTAATTTTGGTTTTGATGGTTTTAGAAGGTCTGTCTGTATAAAGGATGTAAGTAAATTTCAGGATTTCTATAAAACAAAAAATACCTACTTGAGAAATTTTTGAAAGGCATTTAGGTAAGTTTTATAATACTTTTTTTTAGAATTTTTCATATATTAATTAAATTTTATTTTATTCCTTCAGGCTTTAGTTTAGAGTCTCATGTAAAACAAAATGTTATTAATACTTACTGAAGAAAAGTCAACAATGTTCCTTCTTAAGAAGACTTATAAATATCTGACAAAAATCGCATTTGATATGACCTAAGAACCCGAAGACTTGATATAATATAAACTAATCAACAGCATCCGACCAATTAGTTTTTTGTCACGACAAATAAAGTGAAATGCTATGAAAATTTATAGTGTAAAATACACTTACTCCATTAAAAAAAACTTTTGCATCATACTCTAAAAATGCAAAGAATTATATTGACGTGGTAGTTTGGCCATCAACAGATTTTATCATTAATAGAATTTTACAAAGACCTTAAAATATTTATCCATAAAAAATTAAGTTGATTCTTTATAACATCCTCTGCGTTGAAGAGCCATTAAATTAAAGTCCAAATATTATTTCAGATTATTAAGTAAGAAAAGTCCCTGAAATTTGTGTCACTTTACGACAGTTGACATTTTATTTTTGGATGTCAAAATTATGCGATGACTTCAATTATTGCTGAAAAACAAAATATTTCTGGATTCAGAATCTGAGCTTATAGATTGCAAAAATATTTTGAAAATAAGATTTTTGTAAACCATAATATAAAATCATAAAAAGCAAATTTTAACTATTTTTTCGACGATAATGCTCGACAATAATAATAACAATAAGTTTTATGCAATTTCATTAACTTATTTTTAAACTTTTAAGAAAGCTAATTGAAGTTATTTTCAAAATGCGCTCTAATCAACCAAATCATCAAAAGTTTTTGTAACATTATTTTTTATCACATCTACAGCACTTTTGTTACGAGTGTACGCATTGTGAAAGCAATGAATACACCGACAACAGACAACAACAAGGAGGCAAAAAAAAATATCTTGATGAGAAAGAATGGAGCAAATATTATTAAATGTGTGTGATATTGATGCTGTTAGGCGGCCAAATAAATATATGTGAATGCAGCATCATATATATGGTGCCCAACTCTCCGAGGTTTTTCATCAAAATCGGAGTCCTGTCATCGCCAAAATTGACGCACCTTAACATAATGAAATGCATACTCGCACACACGACGAAATTCTATTGGGAATGTTCGTTATTATTACCATATATATAGTTTTTGCTTCTGCCATCGTCATATATGAATGCCTTCCTATCAGCTATTTTTCGTCTACTTCCTAAATATACATTTGGCACGGTATTTGAATATCAGCAAAAGTTAAATTAGATAGGAAGTTGATACTTTGCAACGTCGCTCTTTTTTTTCCTTCCCTCGTAGTATTCCTTCTCGTCATAGATGCGAACGAACGAACGTGTGCGATTTTTTTTTCGTTTCGCCTGCTACTTCATCATCTATTATTACATTTACGACTACTTGACTCTTCTTATGTGCCTCGTTCAGCACATAATATATTTTTATGTCCATATAAGTAAAATGTGTGGCGAACAGTATAGCTCATCATGTCAAAATGATGTCGTGAAGCACAAAAAAATCGCTTTCCGTTTTCATTTTTTACACGTACTTTGCAAAGATTGGCGGTTAATTTCAACGCTATTTGACTGTCTGGTTGTTGACAGTCGATTTGTAAAAAAAAACTTTTGTCTGTGGAATTTTTTGGTCAGTATGAAAAATGTTGCTGACCTTTCACTTTTTTTCCTTGCTAATTAGCGAAATTTAGTTTAGCAAAGCCAGAAAATTTATTTCCTCGTTTTTCATTAAATGCAAAAAGGTTTAATTTTCCGCAGCTGTGTCGCATCCCTCAGTAACGTTTTACTTTGTCATTGATTTAATCGCAAATCCTCTTACACTTTTTTTTTCGATATCTCTTTTTCTAATCGATTCCGTTTCAATTTATGTGATAGAAAAATCGCTCGGAAGGCCATTAAATGCTATAATTAAAATTTATCTGTTACACAAAATGAATTATTTACAAGCAAGCATTTAATAAGGTCCCTTAATTACCACACATTGTAATGCGATGTTTCTATTAAAGGCTTCTTTTCAACGCAAATTCATTTGCAACGTAATTGAAAGAGTTTCATTGAAATCCCGTTATCGCACGTAGATTTTCATTTCCCTTTATTTAGATTGCCTTCTCGGATTTCCAACATCCAAAGAGACCATTTTTTATGTCGACAGCAGTCTTGATCGATATATTAATTACTGCAGAAGCACCATCATCATCCTTGTTGTAATTTCGTTCGAGCCCAGATTTATCGGTATGTGTGTGTGTGTGTGTGGGGAAAATCTTTACGGCGGCGTAGATATATGATCAGCACTATCATGACCCATTCAACAGATGTTATCCCAGCTATTATAGGAAATAATATCGTTTCGTTTGCCTCGTTTTGCTGTGATATGTTATGGTACCTACTTCTGTGTTATTAGCACGTTTAAATGTTGGAAATAGTATATCAAGGGTCGTGTATAATAAATTTTGAGATTTTTTTTTATATATTTGGGAAAATTATGATTCATGAATGCGAGTGTCAGGAGATGCTTGAGACATGTGTGGAAATATTAAGAGGTCTATTCTTTTTAAACTTGAGTTTAAATTAAAGTTATTTTGAATAAAATTTAAAAAAATAATAATAAATTAAATATGTATTTATTTTAGAATTTTATATTTAAAAAAAAATATTCAAATAGAATTTAAAAAAAAGAAAAAATAACAGACTTGAATTTAAAAAAAATTAAAAAAATCTATTTAATAAAATTTATAAAACCTTAAGAATTCATGAAAAAAAAATAAAACAATAAAATTTGAAAAATAAATTAAAAACCTTAAAAAAATAAAGAAATTTTTAGCGAATTAATAAAAAAAACTTAAACAAATTTTATAAACTAAATAAAATGACTAAAAATTATTAAAAAAAAGCGAATATAAAAATAAGTTGTAAAATAAAAAACAAAATATCTCAAATTTTTAGAACTAATTATTAAAAATTTTTACAATAATTTAAAAAAAAAATAAATTTTAATTTTTAAAATAAATATTTTTTTAAAATAAAATTAATAAAAAAAAAAAATAATAAATAATAACATTTTTTTAAAATAAATAATTAATTCTTAATTGTAAAAATAATAAATTATACTTGAAATAAATATTAATTAAGTTTTGCAAGAATTTAAATTTCTTATATGAAAATTCATAAAATATAAAATTTTTAAAAAAATATTAAAATTAAATTAAATTAAATATTTAAAAAAATTAAATTAATTTTAAATTAAAATTTGTTAAAAATCAAGAAATTTACAAAAAATTAATAATTAAATTTAATTAGAAAATTATTAAAATAAAACATTCTTGAAATATTAAATTTTTTTTTTAAAAAATTTAAATTTTTTTTAATTTTTTTTAATTTTTTTTAAAATTTTAATTATTTTTTTTTAAATAATTATTTTTTATAAAGAAAACAAATTGTTTTTTTTAATTAAAAAAAAATCAATTCTAATCGTTCATGAAATTTTTAATAATTTTTTTAAAACTTCTCTTAAATTTTTTAATAATAAAAATTGGTCAATCAACATCACAAGTTACCAAACTCACCAACAACAAAACATGAACCAGTTAGGAAATAAAATCAAAATAAACTGCAAAATAATTTATTAAAAACTCATATATTTCAATCAACAATCAGGCAACAGAAGCAGTCCCTTCATATTGCAGATGTAAAAGTAAACTTTACTTTCGAACGTAAACATTTCTCTCTCACACACACAAAAATTTAATTTACTCTGTTTTCGCATGAAAATTCTGATGAAATGCTAACTGTTGAACAAAGCAAATTTTTTTGTCTGTGGCGTTTATACCAAAGTACTGTCCGTGCCTGGAATATTTTTCCGCATACGTGAAAATGCCTGAAATTTAGTTTGTGGTTACTTTTAGCTTTCGTCTGAAAATAATTTCATCAACGGTTTCGTTCATAAACTTTCCTTATTTTCGTTCCGTCATTAATTTTTCAAGGCATTGCTGCACATAACATAAATTGCAATCAAAAAATGTTTTCTGTTGTATGCGAAGGAACAGTGAAAAATAGTTGGTAAAAATATGTACAAGTTATAGTGGTATTTATTATGATCAAATTTCCATGCGGTACGAAACACACACACACACACACACACATCATCAACAAAATTACATAAGATCTTCGACGTACGGAGACCTAAATTCACGTCGCTGTTGCATCCTTCGGCATGCGATGCGTTTCTCTCACCCACATACGGATCAGCTGATTTTCGTACGTTTTGTTTTGGTACATTTTGCAAGAACCATGCGCTCCATATGCCGTACGTTTAACCGGGAGAGAGAGAAAAAGAGCATGAGTTACCGCCGGAACATTCGGAGGGGAAAAATAATTTTATCAGTTACATCACGAGATGCGTGGATCTCGACTAGTTGATACTCTTTATGGGCTTGTTAGTCATCTTCATGTCCGAAAACACGCCGAAAATTAAATAATAGTTTAAAGTTTAGGTTGATTAGTTATGTAGGTGAATTAAATAAAAAAAAGTCAGTACATGGCCCGTATGTCGGAAAAAAAAAGATAAAAAATTGAAAAAAAGTATGATAAATTTTTTTTTTGTTCCTGTCGCTCGTACCACATACGAAATAAACGTGATTGGAATAATTTCATCAACGTATTTATTTTGGATTGCAAAAAGTTCGGTAGTTGTGTTTTTTTTTTTGTTGGCGCGGGTCAAGTGTACCGTAGGACACACAATTGTGTATTTAAAAAAGATCAATTTTTATATTATTTGAACCGGCAATGACCTACATTTTTTGCTGTTTGGATGCCGAACGTGTGTGTATTTAGGACTATTTCTCCGTTAAATTAGTGTCAATTTTCGGAGAAAATCCAATAAAAGTCAAGAGAAATGTAAAATATGCTGTTGGTAGGGTCTCAGACTTTGTGTGACAGATTATTTATTATTTTTTTGTGTGATTGATTTTTGGTGCTCTGAATTTTTTGTGACATTTTTTTTTTTGAGGGCAAAGATTTTTATTTATTTGAAAAAACTATTAATATAATTTCACTTTTGTTTAATATTTATTTATTTAATTTAATTTTTTTTAAATTAAATATTTTTTTTAAATAAAAATTAAAAAAAAAAATTAAAATAATAAAATATTTTTTAATTATTAAATTAATATTATTTTTTAAAAATAATTTTTATTTATTTAATTTTTTGAAAATTAATTATTAAATAAAATAATAAAAAAATAATAAAAAAAAAATTAAGTAAAATTTATTTACCTAAAAATAAATTTTATAATTAATTTTTAATGAATTTAAACAAAAATTAATTTTTTTAAAAATAATTTAATTATTTATTTATTTTTTTATTTAAAAATATTTAAACGTATTTTAATTTTAAATAAAAAAAAATAAATAAAAACATTTTTTTTAATTTTTTATTTTAAAAATTTTTTTAATCAATTTTTTTTTTTAAAAAAAAATTAAATTAAAAAAAAAATTAAAAAAAAATTTTAAAAAAATTTTTATTTAATTTTTTTATTTATTAATAAATAAAAATTAATTTTAAACAAAAAAATATTTTTTATTTTTAATATATTTTTACTCATTAAATTTATTTTATTTCAAATATTAAACAAATTTAAATTAATTAAAATAATATTTTTTTTTTGTTTAAAATAAATAAAAAATAATAATTTTAAATTTAAATAATTAAAAAAAAATATTTTCTATTCACGAAAACTTCTTTTGTTTTAAAAGAATTAACTTTCCTTATAAATCATCATTATTATTATGCAAAATGCAGACAACTCGAAATTATTAAGCATGCTTTTCTAATGCAAGAACCTACCGCCACACACAACAAAAAATGAGTTACCCATTCAAGCAACATCATAAAAGCTCAGCAGCGTACATTTCATTCATGATACACAATATAAACATATGTTCTTGCGTATATCCCACACATTTCGTACAGAAAATTTCTCATTTTTAATTCTCTTTCCGTCTCGCATTCGTTCACATTCCGCTCCCTCACCGATATTTTGCTTGCTTTGGTGATTCCGATTTCAGTTAGTGTTAGATACTCAACCGATTCGGTCATAATTTTTACCAAATACGGTGCGCGTGCATGAAATTTATTCTATTCTCTGAAATATTATGGGATCTAATAACGGAAGGAATATATTAATAAATAAATATTAAAAAAAAAATTATGAATGAAAAAAAAATAATTAAATTCGTGTCAGTTAAAAATAAATTTTAAAAAAAGTCAAATTAATAACTTAATTAAAAAAAAAATAAATAAAAATTATACTTTAAAAAAAATAACAAAAATTTAAATAAATAAATAAATAATAAATAAAATAAAATATTACCAAAAATTAAATAAATAAATAAATGATAATAAATTGATAATTTAATTATTCATGTGAGTGATGTGAACAATCAATTAATGTTTATAAATTAAATTTATTTGCTTATAAACTGGCGTGAAATTTTTTGAGACCTCCCAAAAGGCAAAAAATAATAAATTAATACTCAACGTGTGCATCAAATAGAGAGAAAAAGCAAAACAAAACAAATCAAAAAATAAAAAAGTGAGTTAAAAATTAATCTTTGCATCATTTGTATTATTATATATCATAAATTTATATACAAATTTTCGTATACCAAAAAATATCGTAATTCAAAAATAATAATAATAATCAAAAAAAAAAATTTTTTTTTTTTAATCATCACCGAAAAAAAAAATTTCTTCGAGTTCGAGGCAAATACAAATAAATTTAGCTACAAAATGTGTTAGAAGATAGCCAACGTACTAACGTTATTTTAATAATAATCACTCGTAATCACCGTGAATAACAAGCAATATAAATCAAAAAAGCTAAAATTTTGTGCTAAAGTATTTTTTTGTTGTTTATTGTTGTGTTCATAAGCACGTCAAACATATACGTTGCTCATTCATATGAAACAAAAAAAAATCATACACGAAAAAAAATAGTGTTTGTAATTTTAATTCCATTCTTATAATTATTTACCGTACTAATTTTACATGTGCAATGTTAATTTTATATTTTCTTTCGTTTCTTTCGTAACTCTATACATTGTAAGCTAAAATAAGTACAAATATGCTTAATATAAACAAATTACCGAAAATTGTATATGGAAGGTGTTGCCGACTAAATTAAATTAAATTTTTATAACTTGCATTTCGAGTGAATTTTTTAACTGTTTTTTTTTTGTTTCGAAGATAAATAAAAAAAATATCCAGAAGTAAAATCAACATTTACTCTTCTTGTTATAATTGATCTAATTGATTATAATGAACAGAACGTGCTGTTTTTTTTATTATTTTTTTTTTCATTAAAAAAAAAGAAATTGTTGATTTTAAAGAAAATTGTTTATATTTTATAGCTGCAAGTTAATTTTCATCTGCATTTTTTTTTAATTTATTTTTTTTTTGTTTATTCAGATTTAACTCTAAAAATGTAATAAAATTTGTTTTTCTTACAAAAAAAAAAAAACATAAAAAACCAAAATTAAATGATCTCTTGTCAAAAAATAAATGGAAATCTGTTTTCAAATCAATTGAGCATAAGCGCTGACAAATCATCTATATATCGTCTTTTAAATCAATAAAATGCCAATATCTGCGAGTTTAACGATCTGCATGTAACTTGTATGGAAATCCTCTTTCACTCCGCAAGGTATTCCCATGTGGTAATAAAAAATCTATTTTCATAAAAAATTGAATAAAATCGGATTTATTCCTGAAAAAAAAATAATAAAAAAACGAAGAAGGAGCAAAATTTCAAATAAACATTCGTCATCTTCTTCTTCATCGTGAATCTGGATAAATATACACAACATATGAGAAAACATTATAATTCAACATCAGTTCATATATTGACTTACTTACTTTGAATCTAATTTATTTATTTTCCCATAAGAAGGAGTGCGAGTTAAACTTGAACGAATCTGTGATGATTTGCGCAAATATGTTGTTTAACAAAATTGCTACTACTTCATTCAATTTAGAAAAATGATACAAAATATTAAGTGGTTATTTTTATTGCCGAAAATGGCTTAAAATGCAATTCGTAGGAATTTAATTAGCTTTTAAGATGTAATAAAAGGTCTGTTAATGTTTTGTTTTTTTCATTAAATTAAGGGTTTTGAAGATAAATAATTGCTGGTTTTTTTTGCTTCGAGGAAGATAATAAAAGTAACATTGACCTAGAATTCGGAGCGTTATCAAAATCACGCGAAAAACACTTATGCGAGGAATTTCCGCGCAATTTTTTGATATATTTAGATACTGTGAAGGCAAAAAACATTCCACACACCCTTTCGTTCGTCTTTCTTTAATCATTTTCAGGCGCTTAATAAAAAGTAATGCAGAATTATTTGTGGTTTGAAAATAGGATAATTTTACGTTTAAAAAAATATTTTTTAATTTAAATTTTTAAAAAAAAAATGAATTAAATATTTTTAATTAATTAAAATAATTTGGAAAAAATAATAATTTGAAAAAATAAAGAATAAATAAATGTAAATTTTTTAATTGTTTTTTTTTTATCTTTCCAATATATTATATAATTATTTTAATTAATTTAAAATATTTAATTAATCATTTTTTATTATTTTAAAATTAAATTAACATCTTTAAAGTTAAAATTATTAAAATATTTTTCTTCAAAAAAAAAAAATAAAATAAATAAAAAAAAAAAAAAATAAATAAATAAGAAATAAAATAAAATGAAATAAAAATTAAATTAAATTAATAAAATTATTTTACGAAAAAAATTAATTCAAAAAATATTTAAAAATAAATTTTAATTTTTTTTTCTATTTTTTAATTAATTTTTAATGGAACTGAAATTAATATTTTAAATAAAATAATTCGAATTAAAATAAAAATTCAATTTTTTTATTAATTTTTTTTATTAATTTTTTTTTTATTATTTTTTTTTTATTTTTTATTAAAAAAATTATCGTAGCCTTTTAATTTTATTTGAATAACATTAAATTTTTTTATTTTATTTATTAATTTAAATTTTAATAAGTTATATTTAATTCTAAAAATTAAAAAAAATAATTTTCAAGTTTAATTTTAACATTTTCGTATTTTAATTTGGCTTTGAAACGCATAAATAAATTTTTAAAATAAATTTTAATTTTACCTTTACTTAACACCTTTTATACCAAATTTCCCTAATTTTCTCACTAATGGACTACCCAACAGGAATATTTTTATCATTAACACGCTTATTCTTCGCATTTTCTTTTTTTTTTATTTATTAGGTTTACTCTCACTTACTTCCAACATACGCTACTAATTTTTTTTAATAAAATAAAGCTGGCAGAACGTAACGCTCTGCGTTATATAGAACGCTTGCTACTTGTGTTTGCTTGATTCGGTAGCTACCGAAGTATTTACTGTACAAATATAATAATAACGACTTTGAAAATAAAATTAATGTGATTTTTTGTACACACACGCGGTTGTGAAGTTACGGCTGTAAATAAAACGTGAAGGAACTTCGTGCCTACTTTTTTTTCGAGAGAGTCTTAAAATTTAGGGAAAAAGAATACAATAATTAACATTTGCGGATTAATTAAAGAAAAAAAACACGAAAAATGTGCACGAGACTTTTAAATGAAATAAAAGTAATAACAATAAAAGAGTGGAATGTAATTTGAATATGTACCAATTTTGAGTTTATGTTTTTTATTTTTTTTTTCTTTTCGTCGTTTCAACGTAAATAACGCAAAAGACACGAATAAAATTTAAATTTTTTGGTGGTAATATAATAATTATGTATGAAAAAAAAGTAATGTACATAATAAAATTAGTAATAAATTTTTTTCGTGTACTGTAATAATAATGTTGTTAAGTTCATGGTCCATGACGAGACTTGTCGCATGAATTTTTAGCTCATTTCACTTTTATTTGTACCAAATTTGGAAGAAAAATTTATAAATTTATAAAAAAAAAAGAATTTTTCTTTTTTAGTCACGTGGTTAAAATTTTCAAAATATGCATCATGTCAAAAATTTTTCAATAAAAAATTTTATGAAAATTATTTTTTTTAATTAAAATAAATCCAAAAACTTCCTTTGAGGAAGAAATTTGAATTTATTCACAGTAAAAATTCCATAAACAGCTTTTATAGGTCACGTGGTTTCCGAAATTGTTTTTCCTTCTTTTAACGAGATAAATAAATAAGAAAAAAGGCGACGACTGTAGCCTAAAACAAAATTCCAGCATCATTTTAATTTCTCAAAGCAGTTCAATTGAAGGAAAAATAACGAGAAAAAAAAATTATTTTATGTTCTGAGATAAAAGAACGTAATTTATACGAGCGCCAAAAAAGACTAAGAGAAGGAGTTACGGAAAATAGATTAGAGATACGTACTTTTTTGTTTATTTTCCTTTCACAGCATTTCCTTGCTGCTGCTGCTGTTCAGACATTTTATCGTCGTTTTCGTCGCAAACAAGAGAAAGAAAAAGAAAAAAGAGCGTGCTCACTTTTGAAAACAAATTTAGCTTCAAATAAAATGATTAAAGGAATTCTGCAGAAATGATTGTACAAAAAAATATTCATCAATCAATTTGCGTTTTTGTGTGTTTGTGTCTGTGGCGGATAACAGTTGAATGCCTCCGAAGAAAGAAATACATTTGTAGCAAGCCGCAAGATGATTTCAACTTCTTTTTGAACGATCATTTTTTTGAGTTTTCTCGAGCAATTTGCGTATTAATTATTATTAATTATTGAGGATGAACCCATAAACCACCTGACTGACTGAAATCTGGTTGTTTTAAAATAAGCCAAAAATAAACGCAAATTATCATTTTTGTGTAAATATTTGAGTTAAAAGCTCGAACATGTGTTCATTCAACTTCCATAACAATAATTATTATAAAAATAATCGCACAGAAAAAAAATAAATTGAAATTAAATGAAAAATGATTATCACTCGAACGCAATTATTTGTTTTTCTGGATACATAAAAAAAAAATTTTTTTTCGCGTTAGCAAACATTATTATTTGAAATACAGAATGAATGTTGATTTAAAGAAGAAATTGTGGTTTATAATTACTTCGCGGAGCTTCTGTTCATGTTGCGAGAAGATTTATATTTGTTTTAAAATTAATTGTTTCCTTTAATTAAAAATATTTTACGTTCTTTGAATTTTTTAAACATAATTTTAATTATTTTAATTTAATTAATTAATATTTTTATTTAATAAAAATATTTATTTTTTAAATTAATTTATTTTTTTAAATTAATTTTTTTTTTTTAAATTAAATTTTTTTATTTATTATTTATTAAATTTTATTTGTTTTAATTTAATTTATTTTTTTTATTTTATTGAATTTTTTTAAATTAAAAATTTAATTTTATTTATTTTTTTAAATTTAATTTATTTATTTAATTAAAATTTTTAAATAAATTAACCAAATTTAGAAATTATTTCAAATTTATTTTTTAAAACTTATTTTTTTTAAATTTTTTTATAAATAATTTTAATAATAATTTTTTTTTCATAAATTTTCCGAATAAAATAATTTTCCAAGAATTTATCCAAAAACAAAAAAAAAATAAATCTGTAATTTAAACATATTTAATTAAATCTCACAATTTTTTTTTTTTTCAAAATTCATTCAACTCGAAATCCATCGAGAAAAAAGTATTAATTCGATTTTTATTTTAATCTACTTACAATATTTGAACATTTATCATTTTAATGATCGTGACAGCATTGTTCCGCACAAATAAAGGGATTTCGTATAAAAATCCATTCCACGCTAATACGAAATGATGATTACGATAAAAAAGACATGTAAAATGGAATGAAATCTGAAAGTGCCAACATCGAAAGCAATGGGAGAGGCTTACATTGAAAATAATATTTTTCTGTTTAAATGACATTCGGCAAATTTGGTTCACTCGGTACGACACATTTTAAGAGTTACTCATTGTTTTGTGTATCGCTTTTATTAATTTTTTTGTTGTTGTTGTAAAATAAATTTATCAAAGTGTGAGATACAAATGACAACAATAAATCATTTTGCGGAGGGGATGAACGATATGCTACAGAAAAGGGTGTTGCGCTATTAAAAGCAATTTTGGGCGTCTATGAGTGAAAGCACGAGCAAATATTTTAATATAAATGTACTAAAAAGTGACTCTGAAAGAGATAAAATATATCAAGGTTTTTGATTTTACCTGGTAAAAAATGTTTTGCTTATGAAAGGTTAATCTAAAGGTTGAGGAATTTTATTATTAAAATATTTGGCCTGAAAATATATTTTTTTTTGCTTATCTGTTCATGTGAAATGAAATTAATCCTTTTTTTGAGAGAAAAAAATTTTTTTTTGAGATATAATCACTGAACATGAAAAGTTTAATGAAATATATGAAACTCAGGAGGAATGCTCAATTAAAAATGAATTTTCATCAAAATTAATGATAATTTTTCATAAAAATGTAACAGGTTGAGTTAAAAAATTAACAATTATTTTTTTTTAGAATTTTAATTAAATATAGTAAAACAAAAAATCAAAATTTAGTTAAAATTAAAAATATTTAAAAAATAAATTAATGAAAATAATATTGATAAAAATAATTTAAAATTTAATTAAAATAAAAATTATTTAAAAATAAAATTAATTAAAATTTTTAAAAATTAAAAAAAAAAAATTTAAAATTTAATTAAAAAAAAAAATTTTAAAGTTTAATTAAAAATAAAAAAAAAAAAAAAAATTAAAAAAAAAAATTTAATTAAAAAAATTGAATTTAATTTAAAAAAAAATCAAAGTTAATTTTTTTTTAAATTAAATATTTTTTGTGATTTTTTTTTTGTTAAATTCATAAATTTGATGAAAAAATCAAATTTGTTATAAAATTAAATTTTATTAAAATTTTAAATGAAATTCCATCTTGGATTAAAAAATTTAAATTATATTTTCAACTTTTGTCAAGAGTTTTCCCCATCTGTTTCACTCTCAAACCAATCTTGCATAAATTCCCAATTTTAAGCATGAGTTAATTGAAGCATTATTTCATATTTACGCACGATTTCTACAATGTTTAGTCCTCTAAAACCAACGTAATCTAATAAATATTGATTTCGTGACGGTTCACAGCAAAACCTGCCCCCTAAAACATGTTGTCTGCGACAATTTTCTTGCATATGACAATTCCATTTTGTCAAATTTGCATGCAAAGTGATGTTGATAAAAAGTTTCTCTCGCAACTTTTCTTCAACTCAACACAGTTATTATTATCATTATTTTATATTGCTTCTGAGTGTTTTGCATGTTTTTTTGCGTCGTTTTTGGAAAATATATTTTTTCTTTCTCCTTTTAGCAAAATATGCTCATGCGAAGAAGAACTTTAATTGTTGTATAAAATTTTCGGTATCATTTCATTGTTTTTACTTGCGTTTCAGTAGATATTGTTGTTTCGCTCCGTTCTTGTGTGCAAAATTTAATTTATATTTTCATTATATCGTTATATCATATCCATGTGTGTGTTTCGAGAATTTGAACGCGTTAGATGAGGTATATTTGTTTTTATATTAATTTTACGTGTGTACAAATAAAATATATTACGGTGGTTGCAAGAGCTTTTCTTCTTTTCGTATCGTCGTCGTCGTCATCCTTGCGAATATTTTGAGAGTTTGTTGAACATGTTGCTCACCTCTCATATAATTCAGTAGAATGGTCTTTAATATTTATTTTACTCTTGTCGACGAGGCTCCTGAATACAGACCTTGTTTGCACTAAAATACACATTTTACAATTTTATGACGTTAAATTATATCGCAGTACACTCGTGTGTGCTCCTAATTGTACTTGTTTTCTGATATTGCATCGAGTAAAGCCAAACAAAATCTACTTTTCAAATATAGGTAGCTCCTATCTGCAAAATGCAGTGCAACATTTTCAATATTATTATGTTACAAACAACGCATGTGTGTGTGTTTGTTTGCACTCCTCGCAATATAAAATTCCTTATTTATCATGAAAGGTGTTCACTGTTTAATTTTACTCTCATACTCTCGAATCATTTCAAGCACGGCATCATCATCATCATCATCATCAAGCAATGTGAACATATCAGCGAAGAAATTTTCCTTCAGCGAACATTTGATGCTTATTCTTGGATAAATATATTATGAGCTGAGAAAGGAATTCCTTTTTTAACAACAACAAGGAATTTATCGGCGTGCTAACTGCGATACTTTTTTTTTACTTTGTGCTTCCTCTGACTTACCTTAGCTACAATGTACTTCTTCCTCTTCATCGTCGACGTCGTTGTCGTCGCGTGAATGAAGGATTTACATCTGTCTGCAATGTTGCATTTTATCATGGCACAGTACATGTAGCTGTAATATAGTGTGCAATAAATATTCCGCTATTTAAACCCTTTCATGCTTTGATAATCGCATAAGTGCCACTTTTGTGAAGGAAAAAATATAGCTGTTCTGCCAAATAAATTGAGTAGACGAGGTGTTTGCTTGTGAATTTTGTGTTCGTTGGTTGTAAAAAGTTGCTGTTTCGCAGAAATTTCGTGCGATATAGAAAAAAAAGTATCTCGTTTTGATCGACTTCTTATATTTTGAAAATCTGTTTTGATTTTTTACTCTTGTTTTTAACTTCGTTCATTGTCAGTCAAATACGGAAGACTTAAAGTCTTATTTATTCAAGTGATATCTTATGACAAGACTTCCGCTGATTATTTTTTTGTTCTATTGAGTTTGAAACTTTTCCTTTTAAGACTTTAGTATGAATGTTTAAGAACATTTGTCGTACTTTGATGGAAGGTATTGAATTGTTACAAATACTTTTCTTATTTACAGCAACATTGACTCCATATAGAAGAAAGTCGTCTGAACGTTTAATGTCTTAAACTGTTTGTTGAGGTTTTGATAATAGTGATTCTTTCGATTTTTGTTTGGTTTAAGGAAGAAGTCTTCCCAATAATTTGTCATATTCTTCTAATAAAAGAAAAATTTTTAGAATAATTTGAGCCATTCAATCCTTTTGCTGAAAGATAAATTAAATATTATTGTTCAAATAGCTCTACATAAAATATATTTTGAGTTAAAATTAAGAAAAATTGATTTAAGTAAAAAAAACTTACCATGGAGACTCCATCCAAACCATCATCCAAATAATCCGTTTTAATGAATTTAGTTTGAAATAAGTTATACTCTAAAACCAATTTTTAAATTTTTAAAAGTTTTTTAATTGACCTAAAATAAAAAAAAAACTTGTTAAAAATTTTATACATTAGAAGTCTCGCAGAAAAAAAAATTTCGCGAAACACAATTTTTCCACAAAACACTTTATTTATTTTTCAGTTAACGCTAAATTTAATTTAAAATTCATAGGATTCTGCTAAGAGCAAAAGAAGGAGAAACAGACGACACACTTGCAATTTTGCATGAATACTTTGTCGTGTCATTAAATCAAATTGTCTTGTAAATCATTCCTATTATTGCTATATTGCTTTTTCACAAAAAAATAAAAATATCCAAATGCATTAACATTAAAGGTTACGTAACATTTGCAACAAGTTTATAGTGCATCCAAACTCGCGTACTTTAAATGCATGGGAAATAATTTTTGCTAAATACAAAATCTTGTTTGTGTCTCTCTTTCTAAATATTTTTGCTGTATCCAGTACAACTCGACAAGTTGTATAAAAAAAGCCTATTGAATTGAATGTACAATCATGTTTTATGTTTAGAGTAACAAGAGATTGTTTGTCGTGATCTTACAGTTCATAAAAGTCTCTTCAATTCAATTTTTTTCTTCTTCTTCGTCGTCGTAAGGTATTGGACGTAATAATAATAATAATGGGCACACACACACAAAATGTATTAATAAGCCATTATATTTGACTATAAATAGCAATAAATGTTGATGAAGAAGAAATTTCATAGAAGTAAATTTATTGGAAGAAGAGTAAGTTACATAAATAAGTAACGAAAAAAAAAAACGTTTAGGCTTAATGTCTATAAGTTAAGGTTGATACAAATTGACAAAATGTTTCATGTTATAAGTTTATATATTTTTTTTTCAAAAAAAAAAAAAAAAAATAAAAAATAAAATAAAAAAAATAATTTAATTTTTAAAAATAATTTAAATTGTCTAATATTGTAAATTTTAATATTTTAAAATAAAAATAATTTTTTTAATTATAAAAAAAAATTTAAAAATTAAAAAAATATTAATATTATATTTTTTAAAACAATATTTTTCATAAATTAAGTTTAAAAAATAAAAAAAATGTTTTTGTAATTTTTTTGTATTTTTTTATATTTTAAAATTTTATTTAGTATTAAATTCTTAAATAAAATTCATTTTTTAATTATAAAAAATATATTAAAAAATTTGATTTTAATAAAATATTTTTTTAAGAAAATAATTTTCATGTTATAAATTTTGTCTAATTTTTTTTAATATTTTATTTTTTTTATTTAATTTTTAAATTAACTTAATATTTACCTAATTTATAAAAAATGTAGAAAAAAAAAATAAAAAAATAATTAAAATATTTTTTTAAAAATTAGTTTTTAATTATTTTTAATAAATTAATTTAATTAATTTTAATACTAAATTAATTTAATAAATTTAAAATAAAATAAAATTTAAAAAATATGAAAAATAAAAAAATAACATTTTCATGAATTGTAATGACCTACTTATGATGCCTAATACTTTAATGTCGATTGTTTCCAGGCATGTCAATGGATATTATTAACCAGCATTCAAATTATAATGAGCACAAAAAAAACAATAAACAACTTTTTTTTTGTTAACGTATTGAATGGTTAACTTTTTTGATTCAAATTCGACAAAATTTTATTACTTTGTCTATTTTCGCGCGCATTCATAAAATAATACATTTGTATGAAACAAGAGTCAAGGCGATGGGAATTGCATATTTATCGCCTACATTATATTTTATTAATATACACCTTTAATAAAAAATGCATTCCGTTGCTCGTTCAAGATGCACTTTGTGAATTGTAATGGAGAAGAGTGTAATAAATAAAATATTTAAAAAGAGAGGTGCGCATAATAAAAAGATAATTTGCTGTAATTATAATTATTATTATGATTGCCATTGTTGTTGTTATTGCTGTTATGACTGTTATAATGCGGCACAAATGCAAAACGCGTCGCTGTTAAATATTCCCGAT
This sequence comes from Culicoides brevitarsis, assembly GCF_036172545.1. Taxonomy (NCBI): domain Eukaryota; kingdom Metazoa; phylum Arthropoda; class Insecta; order Diptera; family Ceratopogonidae; genus Culicoides; species Culicoides brevitarsis. Next base: position 40,842,798 of record NC_087085.1, on the reverse strand, counting down.
TACATTGTCAATGTTATCTGTATCTTGCTCTCTCGCACTTTTGCCGATGTAAAATATATCGTTGCTCGTTGTTTATCATAATTGGAGACTAATGGCACAGCAACAATAATTTTCCATATAAATTTTAATTTAATAATAAACGACGACGACGATGTAAAACGATAAACTAGAAGACGGCACAGCAATAATTTATCACAAACAAAAAAGCTAAAGGTTCACAGTGAAATACAAAATTATTATTTTATTTTGCTTTTTTGTTAACTTCGCGCTTTCGCCTACATCGACACTAATATCTCGTAGAAAATAACAAAAATATTGTTTATTGCCGTTTAATTTAAAATTTATTAGGACTGTATGTTTTTGTATACTAATAGATTTTTCGAATTTATTATTTTGCCATTACAAAGCTGAAACTCGAGCTGATGGGTGTGTAAAAGTTTTATCACTCTTGGACCTCGACTCCAAGAGTTCACGTTTACGCAATCCTTCACAAAATAGATTCTCAATTATTTATTTATGTTTTTTTTTTTATTTTTCGTGCGATGCGTTAAATTTCGTAATGTAGCAATATTTCATTATTAGTAGAACCTGTTTTGTGTTTATTATTTATATAGGTGTATTGAAAATGTTGCGATTATTATTTAAAAATTTATTGAATGAAATACCTACAAATAGTTTTTGAAATAGATCGTTAAAAAATATTATAAAGTGAAAAAAGAAGCGACTGAACTCGAAATTTAGTGGGTTGTGAACGAATGATGGGTTGTTGTTATAGTAAATAATTTTTTTTTTTTTGTAACAACTTGTAATGTTTTCTTTGTAAAATAAATATTTTTTGTATTTAATATTGTTGAAATTAATAAAATAAAAATAATAAGAAGAAATCTCTTGAAATTTTAATGTTAAAAAGGTACAAACGTGTAAATCTATGCAAAAAATATATTTTTTTAAAAATAAACTTAAATTAATTTTTTAAATAATTTTTTTTAAATTTATTTTAATGATTTTTTTAAATTTATTTAATTTAATTTAGGTAGTTTAACTTTTAAATTTAAATTAATTTAATTTTAAAAAATTATTAAAACAAAAAATAAATTAAATTAAATTTAAAAAAAATATTTAAATTAAAATAATTTTTTTTAACAAATAAATAGAACCGATAAAAAATATAATTTGAAAGAAAAAAAAATTATATTATAATTTTTTTTGTTAAAACATTTATGTAGGTTAATGTGAATTTTCTATATAAAATGAATCTAAAGAAAATAAAATTTATATTTTTCGAGAATTTTATTTAATTTTAAAATATTCCCTAAAATTTTATATTTTAATTAATTTATTTTATTTTTCTCAAATTTTAAATTAATATTATTTTTTTCAATGATATGTTTTATTCTTTTTTTTTATTTTTTCAATTCAATTTATTTAATTTTTTAAATAATTTTTATTTATTTTTTACATTATTATTTTATCATTATTTCAAAATTTTTTATTATATATTTTTAATTATTTCTTGAAAAAATTATTATTTTGAGACAATTTTTTTCAATAATTACCTGAAGCTACATGTCTGCCCTCTAAAACCTCCAATAATACCATATTGTTAAATATTTATGAGCATCTGTTCAACACCTTCCCTTTTGTTTACTCACCGAGGAATTAAACTTTGAATAAAATATTTATAAAAGACAATCACCTCCATCTGCAATATACTTAAATTTATAAATATTAATAAATTAATATTAACCACGATTCGATAAAATAATATTTATTCACACAGATTGTACTTTTTTTACTACACAGCGAAGAGACAAAGGTGTCGTTTGAGTAAAAAAAAATACTTTATCCGGTATTGAGACTACTTTTGTGTGTACTTTGTGGCATTCATTCAATAGACTTTAGCTATATTTATTTACCAAAGTCATGTTTTAGTGTCACACTAAATAAATATACCGAACTATCCCACTTTGTGTAACATAATACAATATTACCTGTTTTCGAATCACGACAACGTGCACACATATAGACAGAAGCGCAAATATAATATTTTCCCATAATATGAAATATATATGCTTGTTAATAATATTTATAAAATGCATTTTACAAATAAGCATACAACATGAAACTAAATATTTAATTTTTGCTAACTCTACTGCTGCAATATTTGACAGATTTCACATGTTTGTTAATAACTTTCGAAAAATATATTTTAATTAATATTAATTTACTTGCATATCTAATTAAATTAAATTCTTCTTTGTCATAGTTTTTCATTAGTTAAGCATATATTCAGTGACGGAGCTTAAATTTTTTGCCCCTTTATAAAAATTAAAATTTTTAAATAAAAAGTTAAATTGATTTTTAAAATATATTTTCAATTTTGTTTTAATTTTTTTTCTTTAATTAATTTAATTTAATATTAATTTTTATTTTTTTTTTATATTAATATTAAATTTAATTAAAATTAAATTAATTAAAAAAATAATTAATTTAATTAATTTTTAAAATAAAATTAAATAATTAAAAAAATAAAATTTAATAATTTTAAGAAATTAAATAAACTTATTTGCAAAAGTAAAATTAATTTAATTAAAAAAAAATAAAATTAATTAAAAAAATAAAATTAAATTAATATTAAAAAGAATAAAATTATAATTAAATAAAATAAAAAATTAAAATTTACTTAATTAAAAAATTAAAATTTAATTAATATTAAATCATCATTTTTTTGCTTGATTTGAATTAATTAATTTTTTTAATTGGACTAATTTTTTTTAGATTTTTTTAAAAATTAATTTAAGCCTTTTAATGATAAATTCGATACTGCATGGAGATTATCTCATCTAGTTAAACAAAAACTTTAATTATAAGTTCATCAAGTTCGCTCGTTATTATTTATTTTGTGATTGGGATCATTGTTCTAAGTTTACCTCCAACATATACAACAATGATGATGCTGATGATAACAAACATTGGAAGCTTAACTCCGTTTATAATTGTTATAAGCAGATTATAATTAATGTAAAAGCATTTGTAGGCGACCTACAAAATTTTCGTGTTCATGTAAAGTGTTTTGGCAGAAATACACGCGGAACACAAAGAAACCTTATTAACTCGTCAAGTTAAACAAAAGAAGACAAGATAAGTCACATGTGACACTTGTATTTATAAGATAGTTCAATTTGCTTTTTTGTCGTGCTGCGCGTCGCCGCTGTATAATGTGTCACCATTGGCAAACAATTTTTTTTTGTGTGTGTCTGAAAAATTTCCGATTCAGTGATTGTTTTTTGCACATGAACACCGTAATTGAAATTTCCACTACATCAATTCTCTATGTCCTCATTATTTTTACCCTATCTACCTTCGTTGGGTTTTATTCATTATCTCGACATAGATTTTTTTGCGTTTTCGTTGTAAAATGCTGAAAAAGCTGTAATCAAGGAAAAATTATTTTAATGCTTTTTAAAATTCCGTTCGTTAAAAGTCAATATTGATACAGAATTTCCAATATCTCTTTTTTTCTTCGGGATTTATTTGCAAGTAAATCAAAAGGATACATCGAATAAAATTAATTTTGGGACAAAATAAAATTAGAAATTATCAAAGTTTCAGTATTTTATGGAGATTCGTTGTTTACATTTCATTCGAATTCTCGCAAGGGACACATTCGAGGAAAAATGTTTTTTAAAAAGTTGTTTAAATAGGACCTTTTAATCATAATTATATACAACAAACAACAAAAAAAAAAGTTGTACCTGCGTTTTAGCGAAAAAAGGACAGAGTTTAAGCGCATTTTAATGTTTTTCCAATTGCTTTGGAAATTAAAAAAAAGTACTTGGCGATTCCCAACGAGGGAATGCCTAACAAAGTTTCGTCAACCGTACTTATTGCGATGCGAGGGTATGTCGTGTTTACTAAATGTTTGTGAAAAAATATCTGACCTGTATAATTTTGTTGTCATTGCAGTTTAATTTATTGCTTTCGAGGACAGTGTAGGCTTTGGGTACATGGAAAATTTATTAAAGTTAATTATAAATGAAAAATTTCATTTTTTAAAGAATTTTTTTTTTTAATTTAATTTATTTTAAAAATTACGAAAAACTTTTATTAATTTTTTTTTTAATTTTTAAAAAATTTAGAGACTAAAATTTTTTTTTTATTTTTTTTTTTAATTAATTTTTTTAAAATATTTTTTTTCAAAATCTAATTTAATTTAATTTTTTTTAAATTTTTTTTATTTATTAATTAATTTTTTTTTTAAATATGAAATTTATTATTTTTTTTTTCTTATTTATTTTTTTATATTTAACTTTTTTTTAATTATTTTTTAAATTATAACTTTTTTTTTTCGATTTTTTAAAAAATTATTTATTCATTTTTTTGAATTATTAACTTATTTTTTTATTTTTTAAAATTTATTTTTTTAAATTTTATTTATTTTATTTTTTTGCAAATTTTTTAATTTTTTTTAATTTATTTTAATTTTTTATAAAATTAAATTTAATTTTATTAGTTTTTGTATTTTTAAAAATTAAAGAAAAAAAGTTAAAAAAAGTAAGTTTTTTTTTTAAAATTAAAAAGGGTTCATAAAATTTATTCAAGCAATTTTTAATAAAAAAAAATTAAATTACAAAAAGAATTTTTATTTTGTTATTTTTTTAATTTATTTAAATTATTATTATTTTTTTAAAAAAAGTAAAATTTTTAAACATAAAAAAATTAAAATGAAAAAAATACAGCAGAAAAAAATTTTTCAAATAAATCTTTTTTCACTTCCTTCACAAACTTTAAATTTCCGTCTCACTTTCATTTTAAATGAAAAATAAATAACTCTCCTTTATATAAAAAAGAGAAAAAAAATTATTTCTACATGAAAAGTTATCGAATTGAAAGCTAAATTAGTAGATTTAAAATCATCTATCATTCCCGCCCATTCAACCATTTCAGCGGTGTTGCGATTATAATAACAATCATAATAATAAACTTTTCTTTTGTTCTTTTCCTTGCACACCGTTAATATTTGCGGTACGACGACGACGAAAAAAGGGAAAAATTGGGTTCGACTTCGAGGATTAGCTTAATAAAGAAGAAAGAAAAGAAAATTTAAATGGATTAAGGATGTAAATTTCAGTTTCTTTTCCATATTTTCATAACTCCAAACAATAATAATAATTTTTCCACGAAGACGGAAAAAACAGTTCGTCCGTTAAATATTGAATTTTTTGTTGTTGCAAAAAATAATAAAAAAATAAAATATTTCTAGATTGCAAAAAAAAAGTAAAGAAAAGATGATTAAAGTATTATGCAGTCACAAGTAATTTTTCGCGTTGTATATCTTTATAAAAAGCTTGAAAAAAAAAATTGAAGTGAAGTAAATTAGGCTTTCAATCTTAATTCCGCAGTATTAAGGACCGTCATAAATCTTTCTCATAAATTTCTTTTCGGACCTTAAATTTTTGTGAAAATAATAATTAAAGGTGTTCACAAAAATCAGCAAAGCCCAAAAACGCGGAAAAAATACCGAGAGAAACATTTTTTAATTATTTTCCATGAAAGAGAACAAAGTAAAAAAAATATGAAAAATGCACGTATCCTGGCTCATGTAAATTGGTCGAACGAAAAAAATGTTAAAACGAAATTTAATTGAAGCTCAACTACCTTGAAAATGGCTTGACGTATAACAAAAACAGACACGGTTCATTTTTTCATCATAATAGCCCCAATATTTTTTCTCGTTTTTGCTTTTTGAGTATTTTTTTGTCACATTTCGAAGAATATTGAGGTTTTATGATGAAAAAGTCGTCCGTTTTATTATTTTTATTATAAATAAGTTGAACAAATAACTTAAAATTTGACGTTTAAAATTAAAAAAAATCAAAAATTTGACCTTTTTTGCGTTGAGGAGTACGAAAATGTGAAATGAGGAGTACCTAAATGTGAAAATTTTCAAATATTTTGACAAAAAATTAAAACTTGTGATAAAAATTTACTAATTTTTTATCAAAATAATCTTTTGGATAAAGAGGAGTACAAAAAATTGATTTTTTAAAATTTTGAGGAGTAAGAAAATGTTAAGAGAGGAGTACAAAAATGTGAAATTTTAGTACAACTTTGGAGAAAAAATTATTCTTGATCATGAAAAATTACAAGTTAAGTGATAAATTTAACTTTTGAGTCAAGAGGAGTATGAAAATGAGAAACTTTTGGATTTTGAGGAGTAAGAAAATGTGAAATTTGAAAAAAATCAATGAAATGCGATTTAGTCGACTTCAAATATTTGAAAAAAATCGTTTCGATTCCTAAAAAAAAATACAAAAAATTCTTGAGCATTTCTGTGATTGCAAAAATTCCGTATATCGATCAATCTTGCAAGCGAACCCGTATCGTTTTCGCTCTCTCCATGCACCAAAGAGGACGACGACGAGTAAAACCTGCTGCCAATATATCATAAAAATCCGTTCGATTCTTTGTTTTATTTCTCATATTGTACACCCACGAGCGGAATAACGAACAAAAAAAACATTTTCTGCTCTCCGACAATTTAAGTATACATCTAATCCCCGCTGAAAGGTTCATAATTGGCTATTTTAGCGCTCGTTTGGCGCGCATGCATGCCGTCAGCCAGCACACCAAGCAATTGTTTGTATCGGTCGTCACATCAAACATAAGCGCCCTTCGTTGTTTTTGTTGCTGCTTGTCTGTTCCTTAAAGCGATGCGATGTTATTGCGGAGGACATTTTTTTTCGATGCATCAAAAATTTAAGCCTCATACTGTTTAATAATCATTTTTTCGCACTTTGCTATTTTTTTAAACGCCTCGCCTCGACACATGCCGTCGCTCGATCAACATCATTATAAACATGATGTTGAACAAACAATTTCACTTCATAATAAATATTGAAGTTCATCACTCCGTACGGTTTCATGTGTGTCCGAAAATGTACAAAATAATGTCTGTTTGTGGATTTAATTCGGGCAAACAACAACCGATGATATGATATGAATACCTACAAAGGGAAACAAGCAAAAAGGGTTGACGCTACCGTGTGTGGATGGGAAAAAAGGTGACGATATATGAAAATGTGTATCTAGCACTAAACAGGTGTTAACTCGGGGAAGAGGGAAGAGAAAAGCTGTCATACATAAATTTTTTGGGGATCGTTTCTTTTGTTGTTGTTTGAAGTTTGGGGAAATTGATTTTTTTTTCTTTTTGGCACAAAATACCAAAAAAAAAATCATACTCTGTACAAAATTAATGTCTCGCAAAAAATTTCTCAGGTGTGAAAGTGAAATCTAAGAGTTATGATTTAATTGTTTTTTTTTTCAACTCAAAAAATTATCTTTGTAAATTTTATGAGCGATAAAAATTTTAATTAATTAAAATTTATTCAACAATAAAAAAAATTTAGTTTAACACAAAAATATTTTTTTTATTTAAACTTTTTAGCTTCTTTAGAAAAAATATTAAAAAATAAAAAATTAAATTTAAATTAAAAATTTAATTTAAATTAATTAATTAATTTTATTAATTTAAATTTAATTTTAAATTAAATTAATTAATTAAATCGAGTAAAAATTTAAAAAAAAATTTTCAAAAAAAAAAAAATAAAACCAAAAATAAATTAAAAAGAAAATTTAAAATAAAAAATTAAATAAAAAATTTTTAAAAAAAAATAAAAATAAATGGTAAAAATTAAAAATTACAAAATTTTTAAAAATAAAAATAAAAAAAAAATATTAAAATAAAAAAATTTTGTTTTTAGTGAAAAAAAATACTTAAAAAATTTTTAAAAATAAAATAAAATAAAAATAAAAATAAAAATAAAATAAAATTTTTTTAAAAAATTAAAAAAAAAATAAAAATTAAATAATAATTTTATAAAAATGATGTAAAATAAAAATAAAAACTGGGATTCAAGTATTAAAAATTAAATAAAATAAAAATTTTTTACAAAAATCTTCTATATTTAAATTAATTTAAAAAAAATAATCGAAGAATTTATTTTTATTTATTTATTTTAACTTTTTTTTTATTTTTATCATTTTTCATAATTTTTTCTCCTCTAAATTGTCTTTATTTTTTAAAAAATATTTTAACCACATTTTCATGAAAATAAAATTTTAAAAATATTTTTTTAATTTAATTTTATTAAAATTTAAAATATAATTATTTTTGTTATATTTAAAAAATTCTTTATTAATTTTATTTATGAATTTTTTAATGGAAAAAAATAATTAAGCTCTCATAAAATTTTGAGAGACACTAATTTCTTACAATTTTATATAAAAATTTGATAATTATTTATTTGAAAAAATTATCTTCATGAATTTTAATATTTCTCAATATATTCTTATAAAATGATATCCAGACTAACAAAAATTTCCATAAAATATTCTAACATCAAATATCAAGAAACCTTTGCACTAAAAAAATCATCTCTTTGAAACTGATACTTTATTTTCACCGAGACTTCTTTGAAAAATAAACTTCATCCTCATCAGAAACAAAAGCATCCATAGCAGTTGTTGTTATTTATTTCTTTTATTTAACAGAAGTAATAAAACTTTACTCCACAAAAATACTCATATTTCACTTTGTTTAGAGTACAATATCATAATTTACAAGCGGCAAAAAAATTTTTATACATAAAGAATCAACGGAATTCATATAGTTAACGTACAATGTACAAATATAATTATACCAGAAACATCGCAACAAAAGAATTTCTTTGTATGTTAATAACTTGACTCAATGGCAACACCAAAAATATTCTCCAAAAAGTACTTTTACCGAAACAATACCGCACATTTTGGTGAAATGAAAAAAATAAACTTTAAAAATGCAAAAATGAGAGTGACGCATAAAATTTTTTAAAACTTTTTTGTATACATGGGCAACAAAATATCATAATCAGTCATTGTGAAATAAAATTCTGTTATGTTCGTTGCGCCTTGACGAGAGATCACACACGGCAAGAAGATCTTTTCTCGAGAAAAGGTGTTGGAATGTTCCCATATTTACTTAAGACAGGAAAAAATGCATATTTTGACAAATGCTGTCAGACAACACTTTGGAGGATATTAACTTCGTCTTATTACTGCAGATGAGTGTAAATAATTTGTGTTATTTGTAAAATTTTAATGTATTTTTTACGTCTTTTTTTTGTTGTATAAATTTAATTTATTTTTGTTTTGTACACTTTACTCTTTCGTTCCATTTATTTCGCACTCGTGTGTGTGGATGTGCGTTAAATACGTTAAAAAGTGCTGAAGAGTGAACAACAAACGAAAACAAAACAAAACAGAACATAAATAAATATATAGAGCACGGCGGCAGTAGCAACGAGGCAGCATCAACTCATATATTCGCATATAATTATTTTCTCCCATCAGTCGCTTATTATTTCAAAAAATAAAGAATAAAATTTCATATAAACAGCATGATATGGTTTCACATTTCAAATGCTTTGTTGTGGTTTTAAGAACAATTTTCGTGTAAAAAAATATTCTGGCATGCTAAAAAAATACAGGAATAATAACAACAACTGGCTAAAGCTATTATATGGTGTAATAATATGTTGCAAAAAAAAAATGAAATGTAGACTAAAATGCGTCAGAGTTCATCATCATCATCAGCAGAAGCATCAATGCATTGTTTTGTTGTGTTTTTACATCGAAGAATTGTGCTTTACCAAGTATTAAGTTTTTATTGAAAGGTTTCAATTCTTTTGAAAAATTGTGATTTTTTTATATTTTTCAAAATAATTTTTAATTTAATTTTTTTAAAAATTTAAATTAAAATAATTAATAATTTTTAATTAATTATAATTTTTTTTTAAAGTAATAAATTAATTAAATAAAATAAATTTAAAAATTTTTTTAAATAAAAGTTAAATTCAAATTAAATTAAAAATAAATTTAATTTAGTAAAAAAAATATTAAATAATTTTTTTACATAAAAAAATATTTTTTTAAAAATTTTTAACCAAAAAAAGCAATCTACAATTATTTTTTTAATTTTTCAATGAAATGTTTTGACTAAAAAAATATTTTAATTTTTTATTAAAAAATAACTTAATTATTACATTTTAACTTTTTAAATAATTTTTGAAATTTTATTTAAATAAATTAATATTTATAAAAAAATTAATTTATTAAAATATTGTAAAATTAATTTTCAAATAAAAATAAATATTATATATAAAAATTGGAAAAAAAATTGCTGCCATAAAAATTTTAAATAATTTTTTTTTTTGAATAAGTAAAGAGCAATTTTCAAATTTTTAATGCTAATTTTGTTTAAAAAAAGTTTTGACGAATATTAAAAATAATTATTTATTTAAAAATAATTCTAATAATTTTTTATTAAATCTTTTTAAAAAAAATAAATTGAATCAGCGAAAAGCTATTTACAAATTTTAGTTATTTTTTTTTTTGAATTAGAGAAAGGCGATTTTCAAATTTTTCAAATTAAGTTTCTGTTTCGAAAAACTTTCATAAAATTTAAAAATAATTTTTTAATTAAAAAATAATTTTAATAAATTTTTATAAATTTATAAAATTTAATTTAATTAATTTTAAAATTTAATTTTTTATGTAAAAGTGTCTCAAAAAAATTTTTAAAAAATTTTTTTTTTCAAAAAAGTTCAACGACCTTCCCTAAAAATAATTTCGGGAGCTAATTTAAATTTTCAGCATCACTCCGCAAGTAAAAAGGTAACAAAAGTCGTAACTATATAACGATGATAATAATAATAATCACCATGAGATGAGCTTAACAAAAACTTTATAAAATATCAAGAATGAATGAATGAACGACAATTGAATGAAAAACTTTCTTTGTTGTTACCAAAGTCGACTTTTATTATATCAAATGTCGGTATATACATCCAGTAAGTTGAAAAATACTTTTCATCTTGTTTAAACTAATTTTTGAAACCACACAAAATTTTCTGCATTCAAGGCATCAAGAATGGCTTTTCTGTGCTTTTTTAAGTGTAAAAAAGTAAACTTTTTTACTTTTCACATTAAATTCATCTTAAATTGTTACACTGCTGCCTTGCCAAGTCCATGTTCAGCGATAGTTTTGTTCGCACACAAAGTTTCACAAAACCGCAAATTTCTTCGTTAGCCGAACATTGAACAGTAAAATAGTACAATAAAATACTCCGAATGCAGTTCATCAAAGGGAATTTTGTCTGTCCCACAGCTTGTGCTTCTCTCGGCAGCACAAATATTTGCAAAAAAAAAAACTTTTTCCGTAAGAGCAATAAAAAACAACTATGTATCAAAACACACACAAAAAAGTTGGAAAAATGGTAAAAGCAAAAGTCAAAACTTTTAAATGCACTTTTTTCATTGTAATTTTATTATTCTATTACGGATTTAACCTAACCCATTGCGAGAGTCCAAATAACCGTAGCGCCCCATTGTGTCGTAGATCACAATCAGAGACATGCTGCTATTTTTCGAGCGATGATGGCGGCATGCATGACACTTCAATTGCCAGTCAATTTACAGCAAAAAAAAAGGGAAAAAAGTCAGATTTACACAAAATTTTACTACGTTCGCTCGGTCAATAGTCTCGTGCTACGCAGACCGGAAATTTGGATTGAATTGACAATAAATACGAGAGAATTTGTAACTGAAGTACGTACGAATTGAATTTGATATCCGGTATCATTGGCGCGCGGTAATATAATTTCACCACAGATTTTTGGTTCATATGCAATTGAAAAAAAAAAATAGAAATTTTTATTGTTGTCGTATTGATTTCTTTCGTTCACGTGAATAAATTTTCCGATCCATGGGAGAAACATTTTTTTTTTCGAAGGTAATTAAATTCCGGTGAATTTTGCTTGGTTTGGATTGATTGGAATTTTTGATAAAATTATTGCGAAATTCAATCAAATTAATTTCGTCCTGAAAAAATGAACGTTAATTCCTGAAAGAAAAAAAAATAATTTATTAGTGCATAAACCATTCATTATTGCAGTGCAAAGAAAAAAAATTATTTGTAAGAACTCACAAAAAAAGCAATTTCATTGAAACAACAAAGAGCAAAAGTACGATATTGTAAAGATTGGCCGTTCTTAAGACGCTTATAAATCCGGGGTACCTCTATGGATGCTCGATCGTAATATAATAAAATAATAAATTCCAAAGAACACAGCAAAAACAGACGGTTTTTTTACAGTGCCTTTGCGTTCACGAAATAACAACAGTCGATAAGTCCAATAAAGCAATCAAGAAAATCCTTATTAATTAATGCGTAGTCGTCTCCCATTTATTTTAATCACTGTGTGCTCTTTTTTTTTGTTGTTTTTGTCTTTGCTATTGAATGGCTTGGTGCTTGGGGAATTTATTGCATAAAAAATTCCATTGATTTAGATTGCTTTGCTTTTGATGCTTGAATTGGCAATTGAAGGTTGTTTTTTTGCAAGAAAAAAAGTCTTTTGCGATTTTGCTGAAATAAAGTTTTTTTTAAAAAATAATTAATAATTTTTTTCATTAAAAAAATTAAATAAATTTAAATTGTATAAAATGATATAAAATAATAAAAAAAAAAAATAATTAATTAATTTTAAATTAAATTATTTAAAATTATTTCTTTTAACATTTATTAAAAATTATAAATAATGAATTAAAATTAAAGTAAATTAATTAAAATTAATAAATAAATTTAATTTAATTTATAAAAATATTATTTAATTTTTAAAAAAAATAATAAAATAATTAAATGAAATAAATTATGATTTTTTTTTTATTATTTAAAAAAATTTAATTTTAGAAAATTTTCAATGACAAATTAAATTAAAAATTCAAAATAAAATTTAAAAAAAAATTAAATTAAAAAAAAATAAATTTTTTAAAAATTTAAATTATGTAAAAAAATTATAATGGTTTTTTATTGTCAAAAATTTATATTTAAAAATTAAAAAAAAAATGAAAATTAATTTTTTTTTAAATTTTTTTCAAAAATAATTTTTATTTTAAAAAATTAATTAAATTATTTTTTATTTATTTTAAATTAATTAATTCAATGTTTTATTAGTTTAAATTTTTTCATTTAATTTTTTAAATTAATATTTGGTTAATTAAAATTAATTCAAGATTTAAGAATTAAGTATTTAATTAATTTATTAAAATAAAATTAATTTAATTAATTAAAAAAACAATAAATTAATTTTATTATTAAAATGAAATTAATTTTATTTTAAATTTCGAAATATAAATTATTCTCAATAAAAAATGAAACATTATAATTTTCTTCGATGGCTTCTGCTTCTTCGATACAATTCATAAGAAACTTACTCCACAGATCTGCAAAAAACATCAACAACGTATTATTATTAGTATCGTATTATTTATTGAAATAAGCCGGAATCCGATAAAAAAAACGATATCGTACAACAAAAATGCACCCAAGGATTCCACGAAACAGATTCCATTCATTCATATTGTTCGTTAATACAATCTGCGTACATTATACTCCTTTATTCAATTTTTTGCTTTGGAATTTTATTTTTTGTTCCTTGGAGGCTTATAAGTGCGCTGCCCTCAAGCGTCTAGCGAATTATACTCACACACAATAAAACAAGAGATAAAGAGATTATTTGCCTCTGGAACGAACGAAGGCAAAATGAACTTAAAAAGATTTACAAAACCACCAAAAAGTAATAATAATAATGTGTTGTTGATGTAAATGTGAGCGAAAAAAAAGTGTGCTCGCTGCCGGGATGGTTTATTGTTAACTTGATTCATTTAAGAGCACACACACACACACGAAAAGGAGGATCATTAATTAGTGTGATCCAAACATAAATCACGATATTAATGACCCTTATGCTACTTCAGTAGTGTGCTTTCTTAAAGTTCTGAAGTGAGTGATTGAAGAAAAGGGAGCGATTGTTAACGCACTTTTTTTTCTTTTTTGGAAGACAGAACGAAACAAATGATAGAAAAAATTAATGCTTCTGTTACATATTTACGTTGTTTGTTTAGTTCATTCATTCAACTGAAGCTAAGCCCACATTTGTTATTCAATCTGTGCTTTTTATTCTTTTTCGTTTTTTTTTCTTTTTTGTCTTTAATATTTGATTAAACAAAGAAATCACATCATTATGCGTTCAATAAAGTAAATAGCCATTTATTTGAGTAGTTTTGTGAAAACATGAGGAATTGTTGATTTAATGTAACAATTCTAATATTTTCAGCCTACTTTTGTGTTCTAAGGCAACTTAGCTTTTGATTTGTGGCTTTGTGTGTGAAACAAAGCAAAACGGATGACGTCCTTTGAGTAAATTCTTCTCAAGTAATTTTTTTAATGCATTTCAAACGGGAAAAAAGATTTGATTTGTTGTCTGTCTTTTAAAAAAAAATAAAAATAAAAAAAAAAATTTTGACTTTCTAAAAAAAATTATAAAAACAAAAAAATAAAAATTGAAATTGAATTTGTTAAAAAATATTAAATATTAAATAATATTAAAGAATAAATAAAAAAAAATTAATTCATTAATTTATGAAAAAATAAAAATTACTAAAATATTGAAATTGTAATAAATTGAATGAAATAAATTAATTTAAAATTTATTTTATTTTTTTATTTTTATAAAAATAAAAATAATTTTTTTTTAGTTTTATTTTATAAAACTTTTAATATTTTAATTTAATTAATTTTTAACTACTTAAGAATTTTTTTTTATTAATAAACTAATTAAATTTTAATTTTTTATGATTTTTTAATTTAATTTTAAAAAAATTAAAATTAATAATAATTTTATTTTAAAAAATTTTTAAAGTTAGATATTGAAGGTTTTCAAAAATTTAATTTAATTAAATATAATTTGTTTAAATTTAATAATTACCTAATTTAATTGATTTAATTTAATTTTTAAATATTTAAAATTTTTATAAAAAAAAAAAAAATAAAACTTGATTTTTAAATTTAATTTTTAGCATAAAAAATGATAAAAAATCAAAGAAAATACTAATTTTAAATGTTAGATTTTAGCAGTATAAAATTGTGAAATTTAATCATTCCTCTAATTTTAGTTTTTTTTTTAATTTCCAAAATTTATATTTTTTTTTCACTTTATAAAAAATTTTACTTTTTTTTAAATTCTGCTCAATAATAAACTTCAATAGGTCAAAATTATTAAGAAAAAATTAAAAAATAAATTAAAATTTTCCTTTTAATAAATTAAAAAAAAAAAAAACTTTACATGACAAAAATATTTTAAATCAAAAAAAATTTAAAAATAAATTTTAAAATACGCTCAAGTTTTTTCATCAAATTGATCCACAAAAAAAATTTTTTTTTACAAATGTTCCTTTTCAACTGTACAATTTACTACAAATAGAAAAGTGACATAGGATTTGTGTCAAAGACATTACTTCCTTTTCTAATGTAAACAAACATTAAAAGTTGTAACATGGCACTAAATCCTCATTTTCTTCGTAATGTTTTTCCAAAACGGACATTTCCTTTGAAGTAACTTTTCTACTTACATGTTAAAATTAAAAATGTCATGGAAAAAAAAAATAATTAGCACAAAAAAGGGCTACTTACCTAAAGAAACGTCGAGAAAAGTTAAAATTAGTTCGAAAAGTCAAAGAATTCGTTCTATTAATCCATTTAAATAGTTTCACAAAAAACAACTTACTTGTTTTTAAAACAATGTATCATTATGTCACTGAAAATTTTTTCGCTCTGTCGTACTCCGTGTCAAGGAACATTAAGTTTCAAAAACACGTTTAACCTGCATTTTCCTCTTTAGTATTTTTTTCTGCTGTTACCCTAATTTTATCTGGCAAATAAACACATTTATTTAATTCTGCAACGCCGTCTATATGGCTTACTTAGTTTTGCATTATTATGACACGACAAAGTTTTGATGATAAATTTTTTCCTCTTTTCAGAGCTCGCATGGATTATTGCAACGTATGTCGCCGAGAGTGAGTCCAAAGAGTGTTTGCAAATTATTATTATTATCAACAACATCAACATAGCATCATCAGTGTCATCATCATCATTTGGAGCAGTAGCAGCAGCAGAGGCAGCGAAAAGTTGCTAGATGACGAAGACTAATTTAAACTAAACTAGCAGTGATAAATGCAAAAAAAAAATATTAAAAAAAGGAACGAAATAATTTCCTCGAAGCAAAAGTAACAAAATTCTACAAGGGAGCTATGGTATGATGATGTGACATTATTATTGTTATCATCATCAGAAATTTTTTCTCTCTCCTCATAATAGTTAATATGATGGCATTTTAATACGAAACTGAGCAAATATGCAAAAATATACAACAAGCTACGGTGCCCGACTGCTGTTTAATACAAGAATGTTGTTAATATCATGATGAATATGTATGAAAAGTGCAGATGACTTTGTTCATGTTTCATACAAAAAAATATTTTGCAAAAAAAATGTTAAAAAAGTGATTATGTAATTTTTCTGCTTGAAAAAAAGAAGACACAAAAAACCAAAGAAAAATTGTGTGCGCGAAAAATGACATCCATATTCATGGAAAAACAAGAAAAAAATTGCAAATGCATGTAGAACATAAAATAATGATATTCTGAATATTTATGATAGTCAAAAAAAAAAAAATTATAAAAATATTCGCAGAGATTCAAAAAAAAAAAAATATAGAAAAAAAAGTTTCATCGCTATAAAGGGATTTGCTCGCAATTCCAATGCATTAACCACACAACAGAAAAATAACAAAAAAAAAGTTTGAAAAAAAACCACAACAGAGACTAAATTTTTTGTGTTTATTTAAATTATCTCGCATATATTTAGAATTTTTTGAAAAAAATAAACAAGGAGGAGCAAAAAAAAAAACAGCAAATTATTCCACCGACACACCGATAATTTTTTAGAAGCAACAAAAAAAATATGGGTAGCCACAATAAAAAGCATCACATAATGGACAGTAAGGGATTAGTCGTATTAGTTATCTACATAATTTTTATCAAAGGTAAGGGTTTTTAAACATTTATAATAACTTTTATGAGTTTTACGATATAAATAGAAAATACGAAGGTAGTTAACTCTAAATGTGACTCTTGTGCCCATCTCCTACCTTTTTTTTTTGAAATGGGATGAGGTTCAAAAGTGTTCATAATACTTTATGTTAACGGGCTTTTTACAGGTGACCGCGTCATGATCTATTTATGTAAGAAGGGAAAGGTTTTTATCTAAACATTTATCAATCAATTCAGAGATTTAGATTTTTTTTTGGTAAAAATAAAATTCCATGAAACCAAGAAGACCGTCAACCACAAAAATTTCGTAAATTAAATATATACAAATGTTTGTGATAAAGGTGTTTCCATTTATTATACGTTAAAAGGGATTTTCTAAATTGAAATGGAAATATATTTTTTTCTTTTGTTGTATTTTTTTTTGCGTTCTAAAGACACACGTGTGCGATTCAATCTTTCTCCATTAACAACAGAAAAAAATGTGAACAAGTTATGCTAATCCTGTATACTTGATAAGTGGAAAATTGTTTTTGAATACTCGATTTTGCTTTTTTTCTCTATTTCCAGAATTTAACCATATAGAAATTCTATGAAAAAAATTAAATCTGAAAAAAATGATGGGAAAGTTTTATTGTTAGAGTTTTTTTATTGTAAAAAATAGAAAGGATTGTAAAACAATGAAGTTTCAATTAATAAAAATCAATTTAAATTTAAATTTTATGTCTTTAATAGAAAAAAAATTTAAATATTAAATTTTAGCTCTTGAGAAATATGGAGCTAACTTTTATAAACTTCGACAAAATTTGTCAGTTTTTGTTTTTATTGGTAGATTAAAAATTAAATTCTCAAAATTTTACATTTAGCGCCCTTAGTTTTCAGGTTTTCAAAGATCTAACTTTTCAGCTCTTGAAACATATTGGCCTAACTTTAATTTTTTCTATTCAAAAGTTGTCAGTTTTTGTTTTTAATTGAATTTTGTTAAATTAGTTCTCAAAATTCATAGTTTTTAACCCTTAGCCTTTAAGAAATTACAGAGCTAACTTTTCAGCTCTTGTAACATATTGGGCTAACTTTAATAATTTTTACTCTAAAGTAATCAGTTTTTGTTTCTAATTCTAATTCAAGTATACATTTATCAAAAATTTCTTTTAATAGGTATTAATGTTAAGATTTTTCAAGAGCTAACTCTCAGATTTTCGATTTTTTTATAGATCATTTTGAACTTTTTTTCTAATTTAAATTACTCTTTAAAAAATAAAATATTAGTAAATATTGTACTTTAAAATATTCCCATTGAAAAGTCACAAAGGAAAAAATTTAATTTATTCTACTGCAATTTGATTACCGCATTACCACATGTATCACATTTACATGACATTCTACTCCAATTTCCCTCATTGCATGGCATCAGGCGCGCGTGGTAATATATCATTATCAAAACATGAGTTACCTGACACCTTTCGCCATAATCCCGTGCTTCCTCTTTTTTTCCTCATAAATTTTATTATTTGTATAAATCTCGCTCTAAATGTGGTTAAAAACATTTTTACAATTTAATAATACGTATACAAAAGAAAAGAAATGAATAAAAAATGGCAACAAACACCATTTGAATAAACGGTTTATTCCTGCGTTTTTCCTTTGACAATTCATGGACAAACATTTTTTTGTTGCGCTGTTTGCTACCACAGAAAGAAAAAAAAAGAGAAAAAACTTAAAAGTGAATAAATGTCAAACCACGCGGTTTGTTTCCGCTTATGTATTTAATTTTTTTTTTGTCACAACCTTTGTTAAGTAAATTTTTCCCTTTTTTCAACCATTTAATGCCATAATTCTAGAGGAAAAGTATTACAGGTGAAAAATATGGCCTACCGCAGATACGAGCTACAAAGAGAATAATAATTTAATAATACTTCTCTTTTTTTTTAACTTTTTGCAAAAAAAAAATTTGATTATACGTATTCTTACCACACACCGCGAACGACACGCTTTGGTACAATATGGTTCAAATTTTGGCAAGCGCAACAATGGAATGGACACGAAATTCGCGAGACAAAGGGTGTGTAGATGTAAAATTGGTTAAGCATTAAAGCACGTCTTGTTGCATTTATTTTCATGATCATCATGTTGCCGCGATTTTGGTGGTCTTTTCCCAAATTATGCGGTTACAGAAAAAAAAATTAATCCTCAGAAAAAGGGTGAAATATTATTACTTAACGAAAAAAAAACCATTAGTCAGTCAAAGCAGGTGTTCTCAGGTTGGAAAAAGAGCAAAATTCTATTTTTACGTTACAAGTGGTTTGATTCAATTAGCAATTAAATAGCTGAAAGAAGGTGCCAAACTTTTAATTGGAATTTTCCAGGTAGGCACTCAAACGTTCAAGATAAAGGTTATCATTGATGTAAATCGCGTAAATATAGAAAAGAACAGAGATGTAGATATCATTAAGTACCTAAGTATACTTGACAAAGTCTCATCTGCGCCCCCGTCGAAGAAAATTTTTAATTATGATTTTCGTTCCGCATCATCAATCTTCCACTTAATTAATATTTCTGTCGATAAATTTCGAGTGCTGCATGACAAGCTGTGATTGTTTGAACAAGGAGCGGGAGCATGAGACAGAATCGTTCAATTTCCATAAGCAAATAAAACTGAATTAATAGTCAAACAAATGCCATACTTTCTCTCGTTCAACTCTTTAAGCAAACTTTCTTCTTCTTTAACAACTAGAACAAACAATATCGCCATCAACTCAAATTATGTAAATGAACTCGAAGTCATCGTGCATGTTATAAATATATCCAAAGATATTGTCTTCTTTGTGGCATGTCCCTATTTATGCCACGACATGCTTATAAAATAGTTTCGAGGCTGGCAAAACCAAATTATTTATTTTGTTCCCACAATTTTCATTGCATTATTATACAATAATACACATTATAAGGCATTTGTGAATTTTATGAAAATATACAATAATAATGCTAAAACTACTACTTCTATACTACTAAAGGATAGCAGATATGATAGATTGGAATCTATTTTGTTTAGTCTGCAAAAACAACAACAACATGCAAGACGCCTTGAATTGTATATATTTTTGTTTATCTGTACCTTCTTCATTTTAATATCTCTTGCAATAATATGCGCGAATCAATGAATGAAGGTTACCTTTAATAACAAAGCTAAAGATGAAGAAGAGAAATAACAACAACCACGAATATAATAACAATAATGCCACTAATGCAATACGCAGCGCAGAAAATAAAGATGAATCGCAAATGATTGAATAATCATCTTTTTGATATAGCACCAATAATGTTCAAAATGAAATTGCTGTTTGTGTTAAAGGTTAAAAGAGGCATACACACGCATGCACAATAATAAGTTAAAGAAGACGAACAAAAAAGAAATGAGAAAAAAAGAAGAGGAACTCAATAAATGTTACATTGAGAGATGGTAGTTTGTGAGAATTTGAAGCTCGAGTATCGAGGTTTTGTTCAAAAAAGTTCTTTTCTCTTCGAATTGACATTTTTTTCGATTTTGTAGTCTTTTGTTGATGCTCATAAATTATTGATGAATTTTTGAGCAAAAAAGCTGAGCTGAAAAAATATTCTTAGAATGGATTGGAAACGTTTGCCTTTCCAAGACTTTGTTTCTTTACAAAATTTGCTATAACCTTGTCAAACCACAAAAGTTTTAATTGAGATCCTTGTCTTGTAATAACTTAGTCTACTTGTAACTTCTTCCTTCATTAAGTTCTAATATGTTATATTATGAGGATGTAGTTTTCTGAAAAGCTTTATAACCTTCAAGTCAACTGTGGTTGATTTGCTGCTTAGTTTTTCTCTTCTTAACCTTATATCAAAGCTTCCTAAAGGGATGTCAATGTAACCGTCAATTTACCAATGTCGCTAAAACCTGTCGTCGGTTACGAGGGAGAGATGTCACTATTGTGGCAGAACGAAAAGAAGATAGACGTACTGGAGATATTCTGGATAATTTTGGAAGAATAAAGCGATTGTTTAATTAATTGATTGAGTTTTCATAGTCATTGGGGTTACATTTGGCAGAAAAGTATACTTTCTGTATACTTTCGTAAAATTGAATTGAATTGAGCACTTTCGTCAGATGTTTTCTTTTCAACCCGCTAACAAATTTTTTCACTCTATGCATCTTCAGTATATTTCATTCAGTTTAAATTTTTATCATCATAAATCATTTTAAATTTATAAATATCTGAAAAAAATTAAAAGCGTAATAATTATTTAAAAAATTATAATTATAAACTTACCTTTGATATTCCGAGATTCGAGCATTAAAAACTCCCGTAACTTGAAAGCCCTTCATCTGCTACATCGCATCAAATCCGACGAGTATTGTACAAAATACTTTATTATTATTTGAAGAAATATTTATTTATATTTTTTTATGTAATAGAAAAATCTATCGGTAATTTTTTTTTGCTTCGATCCACGACTCAAATCGCATATTATTTCACGTCGTCGTCACAGTGGGTCAAAACTTTTACTTTTCGATTCACCATCAATATTTCCGCCTTTCCATAATTAATTTCATTTTTATTTAGAACTCGCTAAAAAATAATGCAAATAAAAAATTGTTAATTAAAAAATGCAATTGTTTGCAAATTCACTTCATGGAACGAAATTCAATTAACAATGCGAAAAAAAATTTAATTACAACCCATATTTGTCTACAAATAAATTTAGCGAAGAAAAAAGGAGACAAAAATGAACATTTGTCTTCACTGTGTCTCTCAATGCTAATATGCATCTGGTATATGGATAATCCGCGACGTATTCAAGTGACTTTGTTAGCAATCATTATCTTTAATATCAAGCTCACGATTCGTGACGTTGCATTTTTTAACCATCCTCTTTGTATACGTATCGAGGTTTAGTGAGTAATAAGTCAAAAAATAAATATAATAAAATACTGATTTGACTGACTGACTGCTGTGTTGAACATTTTTTCGTTATTGGCATCTTCCTTGAATTTTAAATTTTTAAAGGTGTCAGTTTTTTTTTGTAGTTCGGGGATATCTGATCAGAATATTCGATCTGCATGAAAAAACGATTAAAAATTTGAAATTTTTTAAAAAATAATTAAAATAACGGAAAAAGTGAGTAATGCAAACCTGAAGTTAATCCTCGGTATATTTCAATTGAACACAATTGAAAATTTATTATTTGCTTTAGCATTGAACATCACATCACGTTTATACGATTTATGTTTGTTGTTATTGTTATTACAACTATTTTTGTACATTTTTTTTGCTGTGCCTTTTGGAGAATCACTCAGAGTCAAAGTTACACAAGAATTTACATTTTTAACGTGTATGTGTGTTTGTATTGTAAAATATCGTCTTTATAATGTGATTCATCTTTGTTGAGCATTAATTCAATGACTACTCACGTACATTCGTTACATGGCACAATAATGGTATTAATAACATTACAATACAATAACGAGGTTTCAAGACATGATTCCGCGTTGCCCGAACAAAAAACTGATTTGACTTGAGTTGACTTGAATATTACAAAAACTCGACTTTTTTGTGTGATGGACAAGCAATAGTCTGACGTGTCTGTCTGATGCAACGATCTACTTCTTTGTGCTAAACAAAAAAAAATAAATAAAATAATAGGAAGATATTAAAATGTATTTAGCGAACAAAATAAAGAAACTTGAAGAAAAAGAAGATGGACTTTTGTTGTGTTGACACATTGACAATCATTTATTATGTTTTCTGAGGAAAAATATTTTTTTTAAGATTTTATTTTTGTATTGAATTAATATGTCTTGGATGTTTCCAATGAAAAAATAATAAACGTTAAATAAATATGCCATAAAAAAAGATATTATTTACCGATTTTCGGTTCAAGATATTTAAACTTTTTTATTTCATCTGTTTAAGAAAACAGAGATGATTTTAATAATAATAAAATAAATGTTGTTTAAAAAAGGTTTCAATTTTCTTCGTGAAATTGATTTTTAATTGTTTATTTTATGTCGTAAGTCAAACGTGCGTAGCATATTTAGGCGTTCGACCTTTGCAGCGTGAATTATGGAAAGTATTTCCTTTTTTGAATTTTTTACACTGTGAAATATTTATTTTTATTTAGATCAAAATTAATAATTAATATAAATTTTTTAGAAAGACATTCCAAAAAATTATTTAAATTAATTTTAAAAAAATTAAAAATAATTAGCGAAAAAAAATAAATAATTTAAATAATTTTAAAATAATTTTATTTTAAAATAATAATTAAAATATAGGTAATAATTTTTTTAAATAATTTAAAAATAAAAATTAAAAAATATTTAAAAAAAATAAATAAAATAAAAAAAAAATATTTCAGAAATTAAATTTTAATTTTTAAATTATTTTTTTTAAATAAATATAAATTATTTTCTTAAATTTTTTCTTCTAAAGAATATTTCCAAATTTTTCAGAAATTTATTTTTTGTTCAATTTTTATTTAATTTTTATTTAACACTTTTATTAAATAAAATTTTATAAAATTAAATTAAAAAGAGAAAAATAAATTAGTAAAAAATTTTATGAAATTTAATAAAATAAATTATTAAAATTAAAAAAAATAATTTTTATTTAATTAAAATTGTATTAAATTTTTAAATAAAAAATTAAATTTAAAAAAAAATAAATTTAATTCTTGAATTTTAATAGAAAAAATTTTCAGTTTAAAATCATTTAAAAATTTTCAAACATTAAAGAAAATTAAAGCAAAAAATGCGAGTTTCACAAAAATTTCGTTAAATTCCCTTTCCACGCCACAAAATTTTCACAGTGTACCAAAGTAAAAATTACACCCTCCAACCGACATTATCGTCGAGGCGAGATATTAAAAACAATGAACAACATCCCAATAATATTTAATGCCATAACAAGTTAAAACACGAAGAGACCCGACTTTCGTAATACACCATTTAAATTTAATTTTATTGTTCTTGTTTTTAGAGCCACTTACTGCGTGTTCTACAGTCAAAAAGTGTGTATTTAAATGCTTCTCTAATGTTTACATGATTAAAGAAAATGTTGGTTTAGGCGCGTACTTCTTCACACCAACAACATCCCTTTTCATTTCTCGTGATTATTTTATGTGCTTTCTATGAAGGTACCTTTTACATCTCACTTTAATGTTTGATTTTTTTCCGCCGTGGCTCTTCTCCAAATAAAACAGACACAAAAATGTGTGTTTATTGAGCTGTGAAAAATCCTTACCTTTTTCCGTTGTTCTCGCAATGTCGTCCTTCACGTGCTCTGGTTTAAAGCCTCATCTTAATTTTTATGAAGCACCTTTTTTATGACGACCAAAAATCATGTTTGAACGTCTTCGCGTTTGATGGAGAGTCTGTCGAATAATCATCGAAACGACAACAATAAAAAATTTGATGTGTCACTCATTTATATTGAGAGGGGCTCCGATGCTATTCTTAGCGACAACAATTAATGGGTGTCTATCATCGCCGCCTCTAAACTTTTTATTCTTTTTTTTCAAAAAGTTTCTATTTCACCTCTCGAACGAGGTGTTCAACTGGATCTTTGACTTTTTTAATGACATGATAATTAATGACAAGTTTGATGGAATTAAGAATTTTTTTGTTGTCTCATTCAGCCATCGTACGTGGCGCGAAGACAATCAAGACGTTGTTCTATTGTAATAAATTCCGTATATTTATTTTTACTTCTTCTTCGGTATTTTTTTTCCTTTCGTTCATTTGAATTTACTTTTACTATCGTCATATAAATGCGACCCGAATGGTATTTTTATTATCATGGCTCGTCTTACGTTCAATTTGATTCATCTTACCTTTAAGGTTTTTTATTTCGTTTTACTCCATTTGCTCCTCGAGCAATTTTTTACCGCATTTGAAAGAAAAATCAGGCAGTCACGTGGTTCAAAAATTATTAAGAGCTTAATATTAAGTCACGTGGTTTAAAAAAAAATTAAAAATTTGAACCAACCTAAAAAATATTTTCTAGTTTTTTTTATTAAATTTTTTAAGAAATAATAAAAATAATTATTAAAAAAATATTTTTTAAATAACCACGTGGTTTGAAAAATTTCAAAGTTTAAACCTTTTTTGAATTTTTTAAAAAATTTTTTTAAAAAAATTTTTAAATTTTATTTTTTTTTTTTTTTAATTTTTTTTTAAAAAAAAATTAATAAAAAAAATAATAAAATATAAAAGGACCTTTAAACTTTGAAATATTTTAAACCACGTGACTATCAGAAAAAAAATTTTTTTTTTTTTTTTATAAATTTTTTTTTTTTCAAAAAATTTTTTAAAAAATTAAAAAAAAAATTTTTTTAAAGTGGGTTCAAAAATTTTATTAAATTTATTTTTTAAATTTTTAAAAAAATTTAATTGAATTTAAAAAAATTTTAAAGTTGGTTTAAATTTTAATATTTTTTAAACCACGTGACTTATTTATTTTTTTAAATAAAGTCTTAAATCAAAATACGATATCTTAAATTTTTCTTCGAACGTAATATTTTTTTACATTCTCTTTCATTCGCCAGACTACCATAGAAATGTGTGTCATCGTCGTGTTCGAAGCGTCGCATTTGTTACATTTGTTGTAGAGAGTTCATGGAGGAGCATGACGTTTCAAATTCTTTTCATTCTCAAAACAATAATAAATTCAATTCAATATTATAATATCCATATCGAAATTAAATTACACAATAAATACGCACTTAACACAATGGACTACAGCAAAACGTACAAGAGATTGAAGAGGATGAAGAAAAGAATAATATTGGAATAATAATAATAATGATATGATATGAGGAGGAAGATGATGAAAAAAAATATCACGAAGAAAAACCAACAAACGTTTATTTTTTATATTTTTTCAACTTTTTAGAAATACGGGAAAAAATAACAATCACGGTCATCTTTTCGTATCGTCGTGTCGTCGTCATTTTTGTAACGTGACCTCTGATTTCAAACTTTTTTTCTTTAACATTTTTTTTTTGAAGTATCATAAAAAATAATAGAGTTGAAAGGAGTTCATTAAAGACCTTTCTCATAAAAGTAATCATAATAATTGCTATCATGCGGCGGCGGCGGCGTGGCACGGCAACTTTAATTAAGAAAGTCCTGCGATAAATTGTTATTAATGTCGGTTTGTTATCTTATCTGTTTTGTTTGCAAAACTGACATGGAGTGTTTGTGAGCTACTTTAGAAAATGATACAACGCGAAATACCTACTTGGCTTAAAGAAAAGAGAGAATTACAGTCAATAAGGATTTTTTCGAAGGAAATTGCTTTTTTAAGTTGAAAAGGTTAATTTGGTAGATGGAAAAATAATTATTTTTAATTGTAAAAATTGCTTTTGAAACAAAAAATATAACTTAAGAATTATCTTAAATTATAAAAAAAATATAACAACAATTCTGTCTAATATTTAAAAAAAAAAAATTCTTCTTAATATTAAATGTTAAAATTTTAAAATTATGAATATTTTTTAAAAATTATAAAAATAAAATTATTTGTTTTTTTTTGTTTGAATTTTTAATTAATTTTAAATTTCATTTTTATTTTAATTTTTTTTTTAATTTAAATTAATTGAAATAATTTTTATAATTATATTTTTTTTTTATTTTTTCAAAAATTATTAAATGATTAAAAAAATTAAATTAAAAATATTAAAAATTAATTTTAAATATTTTTTTTTTTTTTTTAAATTTAAAAAAAAATTGAAAAATTATTTTATTGTCACTTTATAATTAAAAAATTAAATAAAACATAATTAGATATTTTCATTTTAATATTTTTTTTTCAAAAATTAATATTTTTATGAAGTTTTATCAAAAATAATTAAAATAATTTTTTTTACAAAATAAAAGTTTTTTAGATATTCTTTATTCGAAAAAATAATTTTAACAAAATGTCACAAATTTTAATTTTTTTAATTTTATTTCAAAAATTTAAAAATAAGCAAAAAAAATCTCTATCAAAAAAATAAGCTCTTTATAAAATTATCTCATTTAAAATAAAAACTCAAAGATTTTTTTATTCATAAAATTTATAAAGAAGCACCTCTCAAAAGTAATCTTTCAAATAACAACAACTCGAAATTCTCTGAATTGCTTTGGAAACAAATAAACCTTTTGCAACATCTTCTATTTGCTTTTTAAACCTTTTTGCCATGATGTTTATTTTAGTTATTTTAGTTTGAATGAATATTTTACAAGAGTTTTTATCATAAATCAATCGAGCATTTAATAAATCTTTTTTTATGATGCAAAATGAAGTCAACATTTAAATTTCAAAAGAACTTTTGAATGAAAACTTGTATTTGTTTGAAATTTTGCACAAACAGTATTTTACATATATTTTTTTTATTGAATTTATATTTGCTTTGCATACTATATTTTTATTTGCAAAACATATTTTTTTTCTTCGCTGTTATGATTTTATTTGAATAATTTTTATTTTTTCATTGTTTAAAAAAAAACAAAAAAAAAAAATTCATACGTGAGTGAGTGCCTTTCAACTTTAACTTAATTAATGAAATACTTCGAAACTTGTTTATTATTCACTTCATGCATGAACATCCCATAATTTGATTACCTTATCGATCACTATTTGCGAAATTTTACTCGAGTGCAGTAAACTCGCTGAATTCCTTTGAAACCAAAAATGTAAAAAGGAAATTCAAAACAATTTTGCCACTGATTTCATTTCCTTCGCTTGCTTGCCTGTCTTTCGTCTTGAAACACACATCATTTATAGTTATCTCTACTTGGTATGGCATCATCATGGAAAATATTGAACATGTGTCTCTCTAAATTTGTGTGCGCTGGAAAAATATTCAATTTTCTTTTACGTTTATAGATGAAATTTCCGTCGTTGTCGTCGTCATTCTCTTGTTTGATGCACTTTTAAAGTGTTTTTTTTCTACATTTTTTTTCTCGTTAGCATCGCATATGTTAGTGCCATGTTTGTTAAGGTAATAAAATAAAATTTTCGAGGAAAATGTCTGCGATCAGTTATCATTAGATACGAGTTTTGAAACTCCTTCCTCTTTTTTTAAATTGTTGTTATGTAATGATAAGATGGCGAAAAAAATACGAAACAAACAAAAGGTACGAAAGCTGATAAAAAATACTTTAGAAGAACATGAACAAATGACGACTTTTCTTCTTAAACAAAGATTTATAAATTTTCGTGTACGTACAGTTAGTTGGGCGCGACTCAATATTATTGCAGGCAGCAGCGTGTGTCTTGATAAAATGCTTCTAATATGTCTTCATTATATTGCGAACTCGAAAGTTAACAACTTTTGTATGGCGCAAGCGGTGCAAGAAAGAAATGAAAATAAAAAAAAAGAAGTAGAATGTTAACTAAGAAAATAAATAAAACTAAAGAAAAAAGTGTTTCAAGGAGATCGTAAGAAAGAATGATGCTGGTATAAAATTTCATTCGCACCCGTAGTTGTATGGACTTTTTTATGGGCTTCAACGTTTTTTTAGGTACAATTTAACTAACATGATTAGATTGCTTGGTTTAACTAGGTAAAAGAGTAACAACTTCTTACTGAATAGTTTTTTGTTCGTGAAGCTCGTAAATTGCGAGATTTCTAAAAAAATAAATTTTTAACATTAAAGGAAACTAAAAAGTAAAAAACAACAATTTTTTTTAATTTCTCTAAGCTTTCAAAGGAGTTCTGAGAAGCTTTAGCAAAAGCTGAGTACTTAAAAACAAAATCTGAAGAGTTTTTATAAGAGCTGAGAGCTTTAGATCAAAAACTGAGAAGTTTTAATGAAAGCTGAAAACTTTAGATCAAAAACTGACAAGTTTTAATGAAAGCTGAGAGCTTTGGATCAAAATTTGAGAAGCTTTAATGAAAACTGAGAACTTTAGATCAAAAACTGAAAAGTTTTAATGAAAGCTGAGAGCTTTAAATCAAAAACTGAGAAGTTTAAATGAAAGCTGAGAGCTTTAGATCAAAATTTGAGAAGTTTTAATGAAACCTGAGAGCTTTAGATCAAAAACTGAAAAGTTTTAATGAAAGCTGAGAGCTTTAGATCAAAAACTGAGAAGTTTTAATGAAAACTGAGAGCTTTGGATCAAAATCTGAAGAGTTTTAATGAAAACTGAGAGCTTTGGATCAAAATTTGAAAAGTTTTGATAAAATCTGAAAGCTTCTGAACGAGATTAGAAGACTCCAAAGAGAAAATTTGGATCAATTTATAATAAATCTTAAATAAAAAGCACATAAAAGAGGACTTTCAAGCAATGTTCAGCCAATGACTTCATCTCCTGACTTAATTTTCTCTCGCAATTCAAATTGTGTGTTTATTTTTCAATTTTTCTCTTTTTCTATGTACCTTCCATACTGTTTTTTTTACAGGTGAAGGACATCCGTTCAACCCATAAGCTTGATAGGATTCTATATTGATTTCTTTTTAAGCGAAAGAACTTTATTTTTATTATTTTGATAAATTACTAACGATCCCACAATACCAAATTATAAAGTATGAAAATGTTCTTTTATTCATTCACTAACTATCATTCATCATATTCTCGACATTGAATTTTTTTTTTCATAAATTTTACGCTATAGTTTAGATGATAGTACGTTTCGTGCATTGAAAACAAATAAAAGAGAGAGAGAAGAAGGAGAAGAATCAACAAAAACGTGTGTCTTGAATGAAAAGCTTAACAACACAAAAAAAAATGCTCAATAAAGCGTCTTTCTCGAACATCATCATTATTATTATTAAATTTAAATCATCTTTTGTACGGGAATGACTGCTTGTCCATATAATCATAGAGTACGATGTCGTAAATATCTGTAATTATGATATTGGTTATGATACGACGACGACTATTGTTCCAAAATTCTTTTTTTTTATAGTTTTTTTTCTTCTAAGCGAAGAGACGTGAAAGAAAGGCTTTATGCTATTCACACTATTCATAAGACGACAACAACGGGCTTTTGTGCCTTTATGTAAATAATAACGGAAGAAATCTTTTTCTTTCTTTACTTTCATGCGTAAGATAAAGAAAAAACGTACGAGACCGAAAAAATTAAGAAA
This sequence comes from Culicoides brevitarsis, assembly GCF_036172545.1. NCBI lineage: Eukaryota > Metazoa > Arthropoda > Insecta > Diptera > Ceratopogonidae > Culicoides > Culicoides brevitarsis. The sequence goes on along the minus strand of NC_087085.1, from coordinate 40,812,707 downwards.
AATGTGAAAATAAATAGACAGACACAAAATATAATGATGATTCATGCCGTATTGTCACTTGAGACGCTAATGACTGCGGTCCCAATCATCCCATATCATATCACGGCGTTTTAGGCGTTGTAAATAGTGCTAAAGACACAGAGGATAAAAAAAAGGTTTCACATCATCATCATCAGCATTGTCGTCGTCGTCGTTGATGATCCATGTGTGTAAGAATGGAAGCCTTCCTTTTTTTTGAACAATAAATTGAAATGTCGACGTTATAACTGACAGTATCTTTTTTTTGCTGCTATATAAATTGATTTATTCGACTATTCACCTGAATGATGACTTTTTCTTGTGTAATACCTTGCGCGGGGGAGTTTTTTTTAATGATTTTTTTTTTCTTTAATAGTTTTAAAAAATATTTTGAAGTATTTTTTTAGATTTAATTAAATCTTATTACTTAATTTTTAATGAATAAAATTTTTAAATTTAATTAAAATTAATAAATTTTTAATTAAATAAAATTAAATTAATTAAAAAAATAATTAATAAATTAATTAAAATAATTTATTTATTTTTTTTTTTTTTAAATTTTAATATTTTTTATTTATATTTTCAAATCATTAAAATTTTCAAATTTCATTCAAATTACTAAATTAAATCAACTTTTTGAAATTGTTTTTGAAAATAATTTATAAAAAATTAATAAAATTTAATTAATAATAAGTTTAATTAATTTAATTTTATTAATTTAATTAATTTTTATTTTTAATTTTTTTTAAATTTTTTAAACAATTTTGTTTTAAAAAGTTTAGAAATTTTTTTAATTAATTAATTTAATTATTATTTTTTACAATTGAGTTTTTAAATTTTTCTGGTTTTTATTTTTTTTAAATATTTAATATTTTTTTAATTAATTAATTTAAATAAATTAATAAAAAAAATTATAATTTATATTTAATTTTTTTAATTTAAATGGATCGTTTTAAATTTTAATTTGTATTATTTTTCAATTAATTAAAAATTAATAAATTAAAATTATTTTTGAGTTAAAACGGATTTTTAAAAAAGTATGAAACTTAATGAAATTCATTTAAAAATGTAAATTTTTTACAATTTTAAGTTTTTATACAGTTAAAATATATTTTTATACAAATTCAACTAATTTTATAATATAAACCGCGAAAGGGACATAACATAAAAAACAACAATAATGGTTTTGTTTAGATTTTTCTTCTTCCTACTACCATTGAGTCACGGATTATAAAATATTCCCTCTCCGTTGACCTAGTAGGAGGAGAACTTTTTTTCTATTCTTCTTATTTAACACAAAAAAAAGTTTCATTCATCCATTTTACGCACAAAACTGACATAGAACAGATGATGAGAGTACATGACCGATCTACTTTTTTTTTCCTCAAAAAAACATCAATTTTCAATTTTTTTTTGTTGTTATGCAAAATGGCGACTTGAAAAAGAACCAAGTTCACAATAGAATCCATCTGAAAAAAATGTTACATTATTATAGATTAGAAACAGCACAAAACAGAAAAAAAATCGGGAATTGAAAGAAAGCATCATGATAATAACAATAATAATCAAGTTTGAAGTAGGCCGTGAAGAATCAATGTTTTGATGGAAAATAATTGTATTTTCTTCGTTTTTTTTTTCTTTGGCACTTTTTTTTCTTGCTTGAGCTGTCATCGTTCGTCTTTCACACAATAACAGAGAAAAAATTGGATTAAAACGAAACGAAATAAAATGTAAAATCATCATTCCAATTTCCTGTGAACAACAATTCGAATTCGCATATTGAGTTGAAAAAGTACTTTTATTTACTCTTCATTTAATCATTTATTTTATTAAATGTATTTTTTCGTGTTTTTTTCGCGAAAAAAAAATGGAAAAATTATTTTTTGTGAACTTTTGAAGGAAAAAAAAGTGTCTTGACAGCCACCAACGCTTTAGCAATTTTTTAATATACTCTTGACAATAATTAATTAAGATTGACCTAAAACTGCTGCTGTTGAAAAAGTTTTAAAACACGTTTAATTAAAATTGTTTTAAAAATTTTATTATGAGTTGATGTTCAACATCGCAACATTTTCTCCTTCTTGGATGGCGCAAACAATGAAAAGGTAGAAAAAGAACGCAGACGATGCCATAATTTATCATTTTATGTTTAACGACAAAAACGAGGACTAAATTGAGAGAAGTAGAGTTAACCAAACATAAATTTTGGCACGCATAAAAAAAAAGTTCGTCATCACGATGACAAGAAATGCTTGAAAAAGCCTAAGTGGCATCGGAAGATTCTGAGTCATCAAATTACTCGAGATAAACTTTTCGCATCGCATCGAAATCAATCTCCGTTCCGGCGTGGCAGATAATTGAAAATTGAACTATTTTGATATCTTCTCGACAAACACTCAGTAACTCTCATCGAATAAGATGGAACAGCCTGAGGAAATTAAAATTTTCTGTATTTACATTATTATAACGAAAATCAATCTGCGTTCTTGTCTTCGAGAAAATACCCGAAAAATTTCTCAAACTATGCAGAAGTATATTTAAATTAAAATTAATTCCATCTTTTTTTTTGTCTCTCTCTCTCGTCGAGTTCAGATCTCGCATGGAGAATAGAAAATAAACAAGAATTTCTCATGTAATTTAAACACAAAGTAATTCGAAGAGTAAATTGAACAAAACCGCATCACTGAATCACTTTTTGTTGCTTAAAATAAAGAAATATGTTGTAATGAAAACGCTTTTACGCCAAAGCGAACAAACACAGTAGAAGAAATTTCGTATTGAATCAGAAGCAAAATATTTAATTATAATATTATACAAAGTTGGGAAATTTTTCTCATTTCAAAGCAATTTGTTTATTGCATTTGTATTTTATTATTGTTCCTGTGTTTGATATGTACTGCCTGCATCTCAATTGGTGAGCAATGACAAAAACGAAAATTGTCATTAAATAAAGCAATTTTCTTTGATATGAAAAATTCCTGCAGTGAGAGAGAGAATTTCCATAAAAGAGAAAATGATAATTACTTTTCAACTGTACTTAGAGTCGTAATTTTGTATGGGGGTGAAAGCGGCAGTGGCGTGAAAATACGAAAAGTTTCAAAACCGAAAGACTGAATTTGTGGTAGGTTTGATAATTTGGTTTGAAAGCTTTAAAGAGTTTAAACCAAATATTTAAAATCGATTTTAAACAAGTTTTTAAAATCGATTTGTGTAATTCGAGTTATCCTTTCAAAGTCATTTTTTATTTTTTTTTTTCTAAAATTGATTAGATAAAAAAAACTTTGAGTATGAAAGGATAGCAAAAATTTCAAAAATCGATTTTAAAAATTTCTTAAATCGATTTGAATAAATTTTTAGCGAAATTTTTAAAATAAATGAAGGGCTAATGTGATAAATCGCACATATTCATGTTTTTTTATATGACAAATGGAAATTATGTGCGATTTATCACATTGACCTTTCAAATAAAAGTACCTTCGATCTCACATCACCCGATATCAGCATTTCATCGAAAAAAATGGCATGAGATTTTTTGTTGGTTTTGCATTATTTAGGCTTGATTTAGGCCTCAAGTAGTCCAAAAAACCTAATTTCAAAATTCTACAACGAACCAAAGTTTTTCTTTGCATTTTTAGTGAGATCGGGTATGTCAAAGAGGTAGTTGAATATACCCAAATGCAATAAAAAATGCCTGAAATCCATTTGGCTCGTTGTAAAATTTTAAATTTAGGTTTTTAGGACTACTTTAGGCCTAACTAATCCAAAACCATCAAAAAATCTCATGCCATTTTTTTTCGATGAAATGCTGATATCGGGTGATGTGATCTATAACCTGATGAGCTCAGATGTATTTTATTTGATTCCGTCAGAGATGAGAAGTGGTAATTTTTTCAACTAAATAGACAAATTCATGAATTCGCGAAATTCTTTAAAATAAAAATTTTTATTTTTTAGAATTTTTTATTTTAAAGAATTTCGTAAATTCATGAGAAAAATTGGAACCCGTTGAAAAATTTACCGCTTATCATCTCTGATGGAATTAAATGAAAGTACATCTGCTTACATCAGGTTATCCCATATGGCGCCTTTTTCACTTAAAGAGTTGAAGTAAACAAAGCAGAAGCATTTTCCCGACATTCATAAAATTTTACTCCGTCAACTTGTCACATATGAGCTAATGTGTAATCAAATCATTATTATTTGATGCTTAACTTTACATTCTCGAGAATTTTATAATTGTTTTAACTCCTTTTCCATCATTCTCATGAAGAGTGCTTTTTTTCTTCGCTTTTTCTTGCGCCATATGTGAAAACAATTTGAAAACAAAGTGTTGAAGACGCACTTGTGCAACATCAAGAGTTTTTCATGCATAATGATACTTTGTCGGTCCTTCATATTTAACTTCTCGGAAATTTTTCTTCTTCACCTTTTGCATTAATTTGTCGTTTATTTGTAACTTTTTCGACATATTCAAAAATGCAAGTCAAGTCGTAGAATCACGAAATACATTGAAAAATTGTGAAGTTTTTTTTTCGTTTTTTCGAAAAACTTACTTATACGCTGCTAAAAACAAAACAAAAGTAAGCTCCAGGTCTTATCACTTCCATATGTGAGTGCGGAGCATTGTCATTCGTGTAGTAATAAAATATTTTCTTGAAAATCCCTGTAGACCTGCTTCCATGCGAGTTTTACGATATAATAATTTCACAATGCTAACAACCAAAATCTGGCTGGCAAAAGTTTACATAAAATATTCACAAGATTCAGCGATACACTTAAAACTCCATCCAAGGAGAAACGCAAAAAAAAAGCGAAGGGAAGAAAGTTTTTCCATGCAGCATGGCACGGGATGATGATAATATGTACTCGGAGTATATGGAAAACTTTTCAATGAGATTCGTACGTGTCTATGTTTAATAATGTTGCGTTTGTTGAACGGCGTCGCGCGTATCTTTTAATAACTACTTCATTGAAATTCTTGCGTTTCTTCTTGTTTGTTGTTGCTGCTTCTTCTGTTACCGCTTGATTCATGAACGGTACGTCGGATAATGATTTTTATAGCGCTCGTTCTTTTTTTTTTCGATATACCATGATCATCTCTAAGAGAAACGAAATTGAGCTATTTCTCCTTCTTCGTTCGTTTCCAATCACTCGACGACGTGATGTTGTCATGTCATGAATGTTTCTTATTAATACTGTTATTGCTTTTTGTTGTTGTTGTTTGCTAATGTTGTAAAATCTACCACAATCATTAGTGTGAAGCAGCGTAATTTTCTTTGATAAAAAAAAGGCGTCGGAGTGTGTTGAATAGATCACACCTTTATCTCTGCTCGTTTCGTTCTTTTGTGTCTAAATGTAAACAATATGCGAACAAAGTGGCTTTAAAGGTTCGATATTGATGTGAAAAGTTCTGGCTTGTCTTTATTATTATGGTTATTACGGCTTATGAAATGTGTGTGTGTTTTGTGTGAAAGGTGAAGGTTAACGTTTGTATATAAAGTCATGTAGATAAGAACACATTTGAGGAAACAACAAAACTAACAAACTTTGACTTTTGTTGCAAAGTAACTGGCAGTAACTTATACGCCAAACGTGTAACTTGATACTATTGACTTGAGTTAACTTATCACAAAAGAAAATTATTGATAGTTCATGTCAAAAATCGCAATGTCAATGACATTCGATTAAAAGTATATCATGGATTAAAATTTTTAATTGAATCTATTGAATTGCAATAATTATTAATGAAATTTTATCCATACAGTAATATGTGAAATTAACTTATTCAACCTTATTACCGTATTGTAGATAATTCTTATGGAAAAAAAAATCCGTTACAAATTCAAAAAATGCTAATAATTAATGGAACATCAATTTTGAAGTTAAAAGAACAATATTTTTTTATAAATTTTTTGATTTTTTTTTTAACAAATATTTAGAAAAAAAATAAATCATTTCTCATTAAATTAAAAAATAAATTAATTAATATTAATCAAAATTATAAAATCTCAAAAAATTTGTTAAAAATATTGAAAAATTCAAAATTTCGTTAAAAGTTCGAAAGTTTAACGTAAAAATGTTAATAGAACGAATTTTAAAACCTATTTTCCTTAATAGAACGGATTGTTTTTTTTTTCCAAGCGAAATAACGGAAGAAAATCTCGACAGAGACATCTGAAATCGAACCATAGTTTTCCATTTGCCGTGCGGATTTTCTGACCTTTAAACTATGTCTAAACGGGAACTTTCTTTTGCTATTTGGTAAGTGTATCTGAGTCATATGTGTTATGTACTTTACTTATTTTTTCATAGGCTGTTTTCGGTATTATTGATAATTTTTTATATAGGCTATTTTCGGTATTTTATGATTATATAATGTTTTGTATTGATTTCCAATGATCTTCTTTCATCAGGTTGGACTCTTTGAGGTTCTTTGTTGACTTTCAACTTCGCATCTTCCTGAAAAAAAACCTTAAATTATATTTTCTGATAACTTCAGATATTTTCTAAAAAAGTTCAAAGTACATACTTACCCGTTAAGACCCCTTATCTCTCATCAGTCAGTAGCAAGTAACTTGCTGTGTCGAAGAAAAAAAAACATAATTTTTTCTCTCTTACCACGTTATCTTAATCTCCGAACGGAGTATAAGTCACGCTATTGATGTACTTTAACTTTGGTTTCATTCTTCTGTGCCGTGTTTTCTCATTACAACATTGTGTAACGAAAGAAAAGATAAACTTCGGACCACTCGAGAATGAAGACACAAGATTGTTGTCTCGCTGAGATGACTATATCAATATTCCAAAGTAAACACTCGAATAAAGAAAAAAATGATTGAATGATGAAGTTATTGGGAGAGGCGTGTTCCCATCAGGCACGATTAACATTCTTGCATCATGGAGGTTTCATGTCAACTCGAGTCGATATCGCACATTTTTAAGTACTTTTAAATTTTAGATTAAATCAACGCACTTAATACCGTCAAAAATTTCGAGACTAATGCATTCCGCGTATAAGCAACACTCGCGGAACTAAGAACTTTTGAATATTCATAAACAAATTTTTAAATAGATGCCAAGAGGGAGACAAGGAAAAAAATTAAAACAAAAGTTTTGCAAACGAAAATTATGCATGACTGAAGAAGGAGCCCGTGTGATGGCTCGAGAGAAGGCATGTATATGACATAAATTCAAAGCACAAAAAAAAATCTTTTAAAATTATAATTTTTTGCACTCAATGTCTCTTTACGCGGAGGCGCGCGCGGAACTTTTTCCACAGATAGTCATGGGGATTGTAAAAAAAAATGAAGAAAAAAGTAAAAATTCGCTATTATTAATTCAGCAGATGGGGATTTGTTTGAAGATTACGCTTCTCGAGTGTTTTTTTTTTGCATGTGACGACAATTTGTTAATTAGATAAACGCGATGAGTCCCTATTATGTTCTAATTGACAATTTTTTTGTCAAGCAAAAGTTTTTATCGTTACTGGAATATTAACATGCCATTTGGCAACTTATTAACTTTTTCATTGTTTGCCATTGAAAAGTAATTTTCTGTCATTATTTTTTTTTTGTTTTAAATGCCTATTGAAATACTTAATAGCATGGAAAAAAAACAAAAATGTTCCTTAGTGGGTCATTACAGATAATTTTTTTTTACGAAAATCCTTTTTTGTTCGTTTTAAATTGAAATGGTAATTAGAGGAAAGTGATAAGAGAAAGTTCACTAATGTCAGAGAGGGAGTGTTGTGCATGTGTAATTTGATTAAAATGGTAAAATATGAAGAATTTAATTCAATAGAAAAACGAAGGCAAGTACCGATATTACATTTTATGCGATCTTTGGTCCTTCGGAATTCAATAGATTTTTTTTCTGTGTTGGATATTAGTTTTTACTCTTATTTGATTTTTTTTATAAAATAGACTACTTAGATAATATTTATCAGAGGCGTAACAGTATTATTTTATTTTACTAAAAAATTATTTTAAAATAAATTCAATTAATATAAATTCAATTAAATTAATGAAAAAAATTAAGTTGAAAATTATTTAAAATAAAAAATTTCGATAAATTAAAAAAAAAATTAATTTTAGAAAAATTTAAAAAAAAATTTTTAAAAAAAAATAAAAAAAAAATTTTTTAAAAAAAAATTAAAAAAAAAAATAAAAATTAATTTTAAAATTAAAAAAAAATAAAAATTTAATTTTAAAATTAAAAAAAAAAAGTTTAATTTTTTTTTTTAATTTTAAAATTAAAAAAAAAAAAATTAAAAAATTAATTTTAAAATTAAAAAAAAAATTAAAATTTAATTTAATAAAAAAAATTTTTGAAAAATTTAAAAAAATTAAAATTTAATTTTAAAATTAAAAAAAAAAAAAAAAAAAATTAATTTTAAAATAAAAAAAATAATATTTAAATTATTTATTTATTAAATTAATAATTTGAATATAATTTTATTTTATTAAAAAAAATCTTCAGATTGATTAAAATTAATTTTCTTTTAAATTTTTATAAATTTTAAATATTATAAAAATAAGACTCAAAGTAAAATAAAATTTCAACTCACCTGAACTTTTAAAAAATATACTCCAGATTTTTTCAGTACATAACTTCCATTCAAAGCTCAAACTCACTTATGAAGAATGGACAGTAAGTAAGTAAAAGAGCACTGCATTGCTGCCCATCCAACTTGACGTTAAAGGCATGCAGAAGTGAACAATAGGTCGTTATCGTGTACAAATATTTTACATTTTTTCCCTACTCCTGAACAAACTTGATTTTGATTGAATCCACGCTTGATGAAGATCAAAATTTTTTTAAAAACATCCAAGGACATGGATTTTTCATGTTTTCTTTTTATTTTTATTAAACATGAAAAAATTATTATGGAGATTACAACAAACGACGGCGTGTAATATAATATGTTGCCCTTAAAAGATATCTTTTAAAGCCTAATGTAATCATTATTACGTAGATATCGTGTGTCGTCCTTATGACTTGTTTAAACAATAAATTATGACATACACAGATAAGATGTTCGCTTGCAAAGGAACTTGCCAGTAGCACCAAACGACACGACAAGGCATGGGCACATAAAAAAAGTTAAAAAGGTTTATATATGATATGAATTATTACCGCTATAAATTAGTATGGCAGCTTCAATAATAAAATATTCATAATAAAAAGGTTATTCTTTTCTTTCTGTCTCATCCAATGTTGTTTCGTTATTTTTTTTTCTTCTACCGCATTTCGAAGAAAAATTTTAACTTTATCTTGAAAATCTCGTCCTTTTTGAAAAAAAACTAATGAGGAGTATGAAATTGTAAAATTTGAATATTTAAAATTTTTTTAAAGGAAAATATCTTAAAATATAAAATTTTAAATTATTTTATGAGAAATACAAAATTTTTTATAGATAATAAATCATGAGGAGTAAAATAATGTAAATCGAGGAGTACGAAAATGTGAAATTTGAACATTTTAAAAATATTTCAAAGGAAATTCGAGAAATTCGAAATATCGAGGAGTACAAAATTGATAAAAATCTATAAATAAAGAGGAGTATAAAAATGTGAGGAGTACATAAATGTAAAAATTTAGTATTTTAAGAAGATTTTTAAGTAAAATATGATATTTTAAATTATTGAGGAGTACAAAATTGATTATATTTAAGATAATTATAAAAAGAGGAGTATAGTTATGTGAAGTGAGGAGTACAAAAATGTAAAATCTTACTCTTTTAATTCAAAATATCAATTCAAAATGGCTGATTTTTCGATCAAACGATCATTCAACTAATGAGGCGTAAGAAATTGTTAAAGCAAATTAATTATGAGGAGTACGAAAATGTAAAAATCAACAAAAACTTACCTTTTTAACAGCAAAATGCGCTAATATTGAACTTTACATTGAAGATAAAAATTCAATCTCGTGTTTTTTTGCCTAAATATTACATGTGAGACGCTCTGTATGGGAATTTTTTATGTGCATTCCTCTGTGTGTTATGCCATGCCGCGCCGCCTGCTTATGCGATATGATGATCCTGTTTCTCTGCTGATAAAATGTGTACACAAAACACAAAGACAACTCCTTTTTGCTGCTTCCAACATATTAGCGGCTTAGGAAGCTCGTATGTTTGATCATAAATCTAATATATATTTTCTGCTTTTTTAACCATGCATATTATTATTAAACAACGCATATAAGAAGGATCATCCATCTTTTTCCTCTCTGCGTATGTTTTTTTTTTTGAACTTTAATGGCTTCTATGGAAACGTGTTAAACTCTGCTTTATCAACAACGAAGCAATTTGCGGAAAATAATAGTTTTCCAACTGGTTCTTGTCGATTAAGAACTTCGACCAAGCCTCTTTTCGCAACCGAAAATTAACGAAAGCTGGCATAAAATGTAAACTTTCTGCCTCGCAACACACACTCATTTATTTATCGGGAGATTTCCAGATAGAATTTACATGCGTTTTACATTTTTTAAGAGCTTGCGGATTTACGTTCAACATATTTTCGCTACATTTGCCAATATTTTACACTCTCTCTCTACTGATTCTCGAATTCCATGCACGAGGCACGATGCAATACAATTTTAATGAAAGAGGCTTGTAATCGGGGTATTTACATGTTCCGATAAAAACAAAAAAAAAGAGATTTACTTCAAAATTTAAACGAACGGCTTGCTGTGTGTGTGTGACTCGAAAGGAAGATGAAGATATGACGAAAGAACGAGAGACAAATCATGTTTGATTTTATCGCATAGCTCACACACACACGTTTTAGCACTTCTCATCGCTTTTTTATTACTTTTATTGGTTTCTCACTCATTCAGGCACTTTGTTGCTTAGAATTCGATTGTGTTCGTGCTCAATTAGATTTTTTTTTGCCGTGTTCCCAGAAAAAAAGATTAAAATCAACATTTCTTAATCCATGAAATCATAAAACGATAATGAACCAATTAAACGCGCAGTAATGTAAGAAGCTTAACTGCGATTTTGTGAGAAAGTTGAAAGGGATTTTTAAGATTTTTTTTAAGAAAGTTATTTTTTTCTTTTTAATAGAAAAAAAGTTCATTAAAATAAAAAAGTAAATTTTCTAAAAAAAAAAATAAATTTTCTGTTGATTTCATTAAAAATATTAATTTTTTTAATATTTCTAAATTTTTATTTATTATTGCACAAAAATTTAAAAAAAATAATTATTTTTAATTATTACGGAAATTTTTACTTTTTGCTCATTTTTATAAAAAATTTAAAAGATCTTATGAATTTTTATCTTAATAAAAAATTTTAATATTTCAAGAACCATGAAAAAAAAAATTTTTTTTGTAAAAATATTTTGAAGAAAATTTAAAAACTTATATTAATTATTTTTTAATTTAATTTTATTTTTATTTTAATTAATTAATTAAAAAAATATTTTTATATAATTTAATTTAATAATTTTATTTTTTATTACATAATTTATTTATTTTATTTTTTTTTCAATTTTATTTTTAAGTAGCATAATTTTAATTAATTTAATTGATTTCATTAATTTGTTTTTTATTAAAAAATTTATATTTCTTTAATTATTTATTTTTTTATTTAAATAAAATTTTAATTAATTTTAAATTTTATTTTGTATTTAATTTTTAATCATTTAATTTAATTCAATTTAAATTTAAAAAAATAATTTTAAATAATTTTTTTTAATGAAGTTTTATTAATTTTTCTCACAGAATCAAAAATTTTCCAAAATATTATCCATTCGAGTAAATAATTTTCAGAAAAATTAAATTGACTGCTTGACAACGCAAATAGTTGCCATCAAATAATTGACTTTTTAACTTTTTCTCGGAAACCATCCAGATATTTTTCTCGCAACACTCAAACGATAATGTTTACAGTTATGCTCCTCATCATCATCATCATCGCCGTCGTGATTTCTGAATGGGACATGAGAGACACATTAACCGCTAGAATTTTCAATTTCACAAAATTAACTCGCGAGAAAAGTACTGAAAAACTTTTTTATCCGCATTGTCCATTTGTAGTCATTTTGTTGTTCCGAGCCATTATACGAGAGCGTCATAAATGTCTGGATTTATGCTTAAAAGTGAGCGAAACAATGGCCACACACAGACACAATGCTTGTCAAAAAATGTTGATTTGTTGAAACACACACACGAGAGAACATTATCAGTCGTTTTCTCATTTTGCTGTGCATGGCACTGTGAATGAAAAGTTCATCTGGAAAATTTATATTTGCAGTCATTTTATTTATTATTACTATCATCGTCGTTTTTTTTTATTTGTCTGCACGTCAATTTCCATTAAATTTTCTTCAAAAGGGTAACGGAGAGTGAAATGACATGAAATTAAAATTAAAGTCCGTGTCAAAAGTTGAACGAAATAAAAAAAAAGTGACCAAACTTCGTTGCATTGTCAAATTTAAATTAAATTCTTGTAAGCCAGAAACCGAACTTATTTTCCATTTGTCATCGATGTAAATTTAATACCATCAGATTGAAATCACATATAACAATGATTCTAAATAAAAAAAAAAGTACTTGGATACGAAGCACAAGAGAGAGATTTGTTACCACAATGCTGGCTCATGAATGTAAAATCCTCCGCATGTTTTTGTGTCTGTTATTTACATTTTTCATCATCATCTTCCTGTCTGTGCTGTGCAGGAAAAGTGTTTCAAAAATTTTTTTCTACGGAAATTTCAATGAATTTTCGAGTGAAAAGTAAATTTTAGGTCGATTAGAAAACTTTTATAGAGAAAAAAAGAATTTTTAATTGGAATTTGGTAAAAATTTGAGAAATAATTAAAATTTAATGAAAAAAAAGTGTGGTTTTGATTAGAAATAAATTTTAAAAATATTTTATGAATTTTGGATATAAATAATAAATTTAAATTTTGTTCTTGCAATTTTCAATAAATTAAAAAAAGTTTTAGTTTTTTATTAATTTTCTTTTTAAAAATTGAATTAAAAAAAAAATTTACAAAGATTAATTTTAATAATTAATTAAAATAATTTTAATAATTAAAAAAAATATATTTAAATAATTTTTTAATTCAAATTTAATTTTAATTCAATTTAATTTAATTTTTTTATAATTTTAATAATTGAAAAATTATTTTTAAATTAAAAAAAAATAATTTAAAAATATTTTTTAATTATTAAAATTATTTTTGTTCAATTGTAAGTGGTTGTAAATTAATAATTAAAATTGTTAAATATTTTTTTTAAATTCTTTCATTATTCTCAAATTTTTTAAAATTAATTTTTTGTTTTTTTTTTAATAAAAATAAATAAAATATAATAAAAAACTATATAATAAAAAATATAATAAAATATATAAAAAAAAATTATAAAACATGATATCAAAAAACAATTTATTTCATAATATTTTTTTTTTTAAATATTTAATTTTTTAAAAAATAGTAAAAAAATAAAATATATTTTTATAAATTATTTTCGAATTATTTAAATAAAATTAAAATAAGAAATTTAAATAAAAAATTAAAAAAAAATATTTTATGAGAATTTTTTAAAAAATAAATTTTTAATTAAATTAAATTAATTAAATTTAAATTAAATTAAATTAATTAAATTAAATTTTAAATTAAATAAATTTATCAATGAGAAAAAATAATTTAATTAAATAAAAATTTAATTTAATTTAATTTTTTTTATAAATAATTTTTTTCCATATTTTTATTTTACAGAAATCTTACGGAATATTTTTTTCAAATTTAATTTAGCTCAAAAGAGTCCTTATTAAAGATGATGATGTTGATGAAAAGCTATAACATTACAATGCCGACAATGATTCTTAATTATTTGTTTACAAAGGAGATCGCAACAAGTGTAATTGTGTGTCTCGGTTCTACATCTATTCATTAGTCGCGTATGTTAGCTCATTACATCCTTTAATATTTTTTTTCTGTATTTAGCAGAAAACTCTTGTATGTCATTAACGTCAGAGCAAACAATGTCTGCCGACATTTTTGTTGTTTCGCTTATCTCTTTCATGCAAATACGACGCATTTATCTGCTTATTTATCTCCGTTACCGAGTAAAAAGTCCTCATCATTTTACAATACTTTATGATTATTCACTTTTTTCATTTTCACTTTTTTTTGTACTTTTTTTCTATTGTCTTTTCACAACAAAAAACAACAGAGGAAAAAAAAACTGACAGACATTTACATAATTCTATAGAGTCGCGTGTGATGGTGTTTTGTTGTTTTTTTATTTTCCCGCATGAAAGCATAACACTCGTCGTCGTCGTCGTGCAAAAGTCAGCTGCCGTAAATCATTAAATTCTTTTACGGGAGTTTTTTTGTGTCTTCTCATTCTGACGTTGAATTTAATTTTTTTCAACGCAAAATGAGTTGGAAAATTTTCTTCGTATGTTTGGAGGGAAATTAATTTATCCGCGGGGCTCGAAACGGATATGAGGCGACTTCTGTTAATAGCTAATCATTAGTATGGGCTTTGCTTTAAACACACATTCTGCGACATGGACCATTATCTCTCCTTCACTATTTTTCTTGTTTTGAATTTTCATTTCCCTTTTCGTTTTGCATACACGCGAAAAAAAGCACAGAGGCGCAATAACAACATCAACACGATACATTTGCGTCGAGTGCTCATTTAATATCATTGTATATCATCATTGTTTTTTTCTTTGCCTCCTCCGCTTTTTCCGCATTCTTCGTTTTTTTTTTGGTCTATTTTTTTAAAGTTGGGAGGAATTTTTTTCATATCCGATGGAAAAGTTCTCTCGCTCGTGATAGAATGATAGCCGCATATCCGTGACGATGTTGTCTATTTTAAGAAAGCAAACAAAATTTGTTTATGTTTCCTGTTGTATGGGGAAAAAAATTGCTGGAAATTATTTTTAGATTCAATGAATTTTTATCGTGAAAGGAATTTTTTAAAAAATTATTTAAAAAATTAAAATTCATTATTTTTTTATCATTGAAAAGTTTTTTTTTATTAATTCATTAAAATTCTTTAAATTATTGAAAATTTTTTTTACTTCTAAAATTAAGTTTATTATTTTAATGACCTTTCTATTAAAATATATTTTTTAAATTTTTTTTTTTTTTTTAAATAAATAAAATATTGTAAAAAATTTTTCTGATAATTTAAAAATTTTTTTTTAAGTAAACAAATAAAATAATTTTTCAAAAATAAATTTTTTTAATTTATTTAATTTTTAAAAACGAAAAACAAAAAAAAATAAAAAAAACTAAAAAAAATTATTTATTGCTAAAAAATTATTTTTTTTATTTATTTTTTTTTTTTTAATTTAAGCAAGCAAACTCAAGTTTTGGACACACTAATTTAATTTAATGTTTTATTTTTTTAATTAATTTATTTAAATTTTATTTAATTATTTTAAAAATTAAAAAAAATAAATTTTCTATTATTTTTTTTTAAAAATATTTAATTTAATAAAAATAATTAAATATTTATAAAATTTATTTAAAAAAAAATATAAAATATTTTTTTAAATAAAATTTTTTAATTTAAATTTTTCAATTTAATTAAATTTTTTTATTTGTTAAAAAATAAATATTTAAATAAAAATTGAAAAAAAAATAATTTATAAAAATGTTAATTTTTTTTTTAAATAAAATTAAATAAAAAATATTTTTTAATATTTAATAATTTCATTAATTAACAAAAAATTAAATTAATTTAAAAAATTGTTAAAAAAAATTTTTTATTTTATTTATTTTTTTTTTAAATTATTTTATGGAAAAAAATTAAAGAAGATTTTTTTTATATTTCATGAAAATGACTTCAACAATTTTTTCCTCAAAAAAATCCTCTTATTCACAAAAAAAATATCAATAAAAAATCCATCAGATACACATAAAAATAATAAGTAAAAAAAATAGCTACTAAATCAGAAAGCGTCGCACAAGGAAACACGAGAAACAGACAAGAAGATAACGCGTACATGCCCTATTAAGACATTTATCTGTTTTTATAGAGCAAAAAAAAAATATTTTTGGGCCACATCCCATAGAATGCCAAGATAGAGTGAGACATTATTCTGCTTCGGTATTTAAACTCATGTGTCACTGTTGCTGCTTTCAGTTGCATATAAACTCATTTTTTTTTGTCTATCTCGATTTTCGAGTATGGAGCAAAAAAAAATCAGTTCAAGGTCATGTGCTCTTTGCTCGTTTCCTATTTTTTTTCTGCGTTCCGTGAATAGCAATAATAGCATAAAAAAGCGTATGTATTCCCAAAAGTGAAGTGTGCAGATTATTTTTTTTGTGTCTGTTTTAACGTTTTTTTTTATTTTGCCTTGCATACCAAAGAAGAGCGGATTATTCAAAGTTGCTGTGTGTATTTTCCTTTTTGCTGAATTTTAATGTTGCCATGTTACGAAAATGTAGATGACTTTGAATCTATTATAACTTTAGCCTTTTCTGGCATTTTGATGATGAAGAAGAAGTGTTTAAGACGAATTGAGGTTTCCCGACAAAAAACAATTGAGGTTGCAACGTCTTGGATTAAATTCTTTGTTCGTTTAAAAGTTTTAAAGTCGACAAGAAAAAAATTCGAGACAAAACAAAACCAAAATTTTCAATCAGCTTAACAGATGTTGGAACACTTTTTACGAAACCACAATCTGATAAAGTTGATGTCTTTCTCTTTCTTTTTTTTTTGAGTTTAAACGACAATTTTGCTAATAAATTTTCTTTTTCTTTCTTTGCAGGTAAGGATTTAAAGCAGTAATGGCCATGAACTAAGTTTTGGATAAGTAAATTCGGTTAGAGAAAAAATCTCAGAGGGCACGAATGCAAATCCAGTTGAAAAGTACACAAAAGTGAACAAACTGAATTTATTTAAATAACTCCTACATATTATGTTTAACCAATTCGACTTCAGGTTTGTTAATGTTTTTCTTTGGAAAGGCTGTTACAAATTTAATTCAATTTTTTTGATTCAACTGAAAAAAATATTAAAATTATTAATTATTTAAAAAATATAAAAAAAATAAAAACAATAATTTAATTAAAATTATTTATTATAATTAATAAAAATAATTGAAAAATTAAATAAAAAAATTAATAATAAATTTTATAACGAATTAAAATTAATAAAAATTAAAAAAAAATTAAATAATTAAAAAAAAATTAAAAAAAAAAAATAAATTAATTTTTAAATTAAAATGTTTTAAAATATTAAATTAAAATATTGATTTCAATATTTTAAATTAATTTAAATATATATTTTTTTAAATTTTTACTTAATTTTTTTTTTTTTTTTGAAGAAGATCATAAAAAAATTTTTTCTTAATTAGTTTTTATTTTTCAATTATTTTTATTAATTATAATAAAAAATTTAATTTAGTTATTTTTTTTATTTTTTTAATATTTTTTAAATATTAATATTTTTTTATTAAAATTTTATTTTTTTATTTAAAATTATTTTTTTAACTTTTTATTCCAATTAATTTTTTTTTAAATTTATTTTTTAAACGTGAATGAAAGCAAAAGTTTGAATTAAATTTGAAATGGCCTTAATACTTTTTTTGTGTGTTTTTTGCGTCGTACCTCAGAGTTCGGTTGCTGTCAAACATGCTACGAAGTCGAACTTTTTTTTAAGTTTCTGTGGTTCTGGATAAATTTTCTTCTTTTTGCTAAGTAAATATATGCAAAAGGATACCCTCAAAAGTATATATGATTAAAGGGTAAGAAAATAAATAAAATAAAACGAGAGATATGGATTTCATGAGAAACGAGGACTTTTCATTTCTTCGACTTGAGGTGAAATTTGATCGGATTGGATGCAGAAAGAGAAATTGCTAAAAATTAATTTTGATTTGTTCAAGTGTAATGTTGTTTGGTTAGGTTTGGGGAATTTCTTCCTTTTGCTTTCGTTTCCCTTAGACATGAGTTGAAGGAGAGATTGTCTGATTGAATAAAACATTACAACAATGTCCGTTCGTTACTATTGTGTCAAGTGAGTGATAAATAATTTATGTAAATGAAACGCACAAGAGCACACTGGACGATAATAATTGATGACAGAAAGTGTTTCAGTCGTCACGGCTGTCAGGGAAGAAAATTGCCAAAGACCGTTTTCTTGCTAACTTATTGATTAGAAATTATACGAGCGGATAAACCTATTTAGAAAGTGGTTGGCAGGAATTTATTTAAATGGAAGGTAGGGAAAAAAGGGGAGACCAGAAAAAAGTAAATATTGAAAGTTGATGATTTTCTTTACTTTTATTTGGTATTTTTTTTCTTCTTGCGAGAAATCTTTTTAAATCTACAGAAAGGAACCCTTTTTTAATGCATTTCCAAATAAATTTTTCTATTTTTGGATGAAATGTCTTTTGAAATTTAAATAAATAAAAAAATATTTGAAAATTATGAAACTTTTAAAAAAAATAATTATTTGTCAGAAATTTAAAAATTATTATCATAAATTTAAAAAAATTAATAAACTAAATTAAAATGGATTTAAAATTTAATTTAAAATAAAATAAAAATAAATTAAAAAAAAATATTAAAAATTATTAAAATTCAACGAAATTCAAAAATATAATTTTTATATTTTTTTTTTAAATAATTAAAATTTAAATTAATAAAATAAATAATAAATAGGTAAAATTAAAATTAAAAAAAAAATAAAATATAAAGTTACAAAAATTTAACGAAAAACTACCGATATTTTTTTTATAAGAAGTAATATTTGAAAAAAATAATTAAATTTTTTTTAATTGTTAAAATAAAACATTTCTTTTAATTTTACCTACTGTGGTACCTAAAATAAAAAAAAAATAATTAATTCAAAAATTAAATAAAAATATATCCCTTAAATTAAATTAATTATTTTTTTTTTAATTAAATAAAATATTTTTTTATAATTTAAAAAAAATCATAACATGTTTAAATAAAAAAAATAAAAATTTAAAAAAATACGCTTACATCAATTTCTATCGCAAAGCACCCATTTCACTTCTAATTCTCTTTCTGTACATCGATATCTCTCTAAGTTTCTTCATGAAATTTATTTGTTTATTTTTATTACAAAGTACAACTTATAAACTTTTTTTTTCTTTTTTATTTCTTCGGAAATTTAACCCAACTATGAAAAGTTTTGTTGTCTTCTGAGTAAAACAACAACAAACACATAAATTTAAATGATATTACACAGATCTGCCTTTTGGCGCTGATTCTGACCAGATGAACAAATACTCAAATCCCACAAAGACTGTTGCTACCATTCATCCATAAAATCGTAAAAAAGCATCGTTTCCTGCAATTTAAATTTTTTCTTCGTTATTTGGGCATTTTTTTATTTCGCAAGAGTTAAAACCGCGCCACACCAATTCAATCAAAAAATTACACTCCCTTATTTTTCACTTCTTAGTATTCCATTTTTGACTCACCGCAGCTATTGTTAAATATTATTGCCTATTGTTGTTTTAAAAAAAAATTGAAAGAATGAAACTCATATAGAGCGCGGCGCAGAAAGAGATATTTATTGTGATTCAACCCGTTTTGCTGATTAGTATGCAGAACATTTCATTTCACAATAAAGCATATCGATATGTTTCATTTAGCGCTCTTCGCATTGCTCTATCGGTATCACACCAAAGGAATATTTATAATGGATGGCAATACGTACAACTTCCCATTCAAGGAACATCTTTGCTGAATAGTGAATATCAAAAAAGTATTATAAACTCGACATTTGCCCCAGTTGACATTTTAAAATATTTATCCCAATGCACATTCAAGATTTTTGACCCAATGCATAAATGAAAATTTTTACCCAAAACACATTTAAAAATTTTGCCCCAGTTGACATTTTGAAATTTTTACCCAATGTATATCTAGCATTTTGCCCTAATGAGCATTTTCAATATTTGCCCCAATGGACATTCATGATTTTTGACCCAAAACTGTTTAAGATTTTTGACCCAATGCGCATTTCAAAACTTTGACCCAATGCAAATTCATCGTTTTTGCCCCATTTGACATTTAAATTTAATTAGCCCAATGCACATTTTAAAAATTTACCCAAAACTCATTTGAAATTTTTGCCCCAGATGACATTTTGAGCCCTATTTACATTTAAGAATATCATCCCAATGCACATTTTCGCTTGCTTACATCTTCAAATTCGTTATAGTTTCGTTAAATGGGAAGTCGTACGTAAAAAATAATTCATACAGCGATAGAGTATTGCTTACTAAACTCTTTTCCAATGAACAGTTACAGATATATTTTATTACTGGAAGAAAACAATACATCGGGAGGAGTATTTTTATCATAATAATCATATACTTTGGAATTTTTTTCAAAAAAAAAATTGGTATTTATTCATTTTCGGTACGAACGCGCACTTCATCCATTTCAATAAGTAACAAAAAAAATATGAATGGCACACTTGGGTATATAGATTCTCGTTTTTTTTCGTAAATCGTCGAGCATATATGTCTTATTTTTCTTTTTTTTTTGGACCGCGTGCAAAGTACTTACTATCATGCATGATGTTGTTGTTCTCAATTGAATAAAATGTAAGCCAAAAAGTTAAAGATGTGGTTGAGTGAACGTGATGTTACGCTTCGACTATTAGCTCGTCTGCCGTAAATCCTTTTGTCGTGTGTTCTTTCGTATATATGTGCCTGAACGTAGCAGCAAAACTCATTCTCGGTCTTATTAGTGACTTATTTATATGCGTGAATTTAGCTGGAGGGAGGTGTACGATATGTAAATATTACCGTAACATTATTAAGGTAAGGTTTGCATGCATTAGACGTTTCTGGTATGTAATAAAGTACAATGACGACGTCACATTGGCTAATATGGCATTTGATTTCATGGGTTTGGGTATGGATTCGCATATGTTTGACAGATTGAATTATATGGGACATTTTAGAAGATTTGAACAAAATTTTATATGGATTTTAAGATTTTTTTTATTTTTTAAAAAAATAAAAATTAAAACAAAATATTTTTTTTTAAATTTTTAATTTATTTTTTTATTCAATTAATTCTTCTTTAAAAATTCTGAAAAATAAAATTATTAAAATAATTTTAATTAATTTAATTTAATTAATTTTAAAATAATTCTAAAATTATTAATTTTTGCTCATAAAATTAAAATTTTAATTTTATTTGATTTAATTTATATTTTTTTTTATTCTAAATAACATAAAAATATTTCTTTGTTTTTTTTTCAAACATTTTATTATTTAAAATTTTTTTTTCACAAATTTAAATACTCTTGGTATGACAAATGATACAAAATAATTTGCTTGAGTTCATTATTTAACAATTTTTTAATAAAAAAATGATCTAAGCCAAGATAAAATGCATAAAAAAAACAATAAAACTATACAATAAAAATACTTCATGACTTTCTTTTTTTTTTAAGAAAAAATAAAAATAAAAGAAAGCAAATTGTATTAAAAAATTGAAAAAAAAAAATTATTTATATTTTTTAATTAAAATGAAATTTATTAAAAATATCTCAAAATTTTACTCAAAATTTATCTTAAAAATCTAATGATATTTATTTTTAATAATTTTAAAAATTTTTTATATTTTTTTTGTTTTTTGAAATTCTAATGTTGCTTTAAAATAACTTAAAAATAATTTCAAAATTTAATTTTTTTTAAAATATATTTTAAGTAAATAAATAAATTTTAAAAATAAAATTAAAATTAATTTAATAAAAAAAATTAAATAAAAAGTAAAAAAAAATTTAAACAATTTTTTTTTAAATATTTTAAATACAAAATTAATTTTAAAAAATAAAAAGCAATTTATTTAAAATTATTTTAAATTAAAAAAATATTTATTTTAAAATTATTTAAATAATTTTTAAATGAAAATTATTTTTTTTTAATTTTTCAATCGAATAAATAAATTACTTTATTTTGCGACAAATTTTGTTAAATTCAAGTAATTTTTTCAACAAATTTTTTAACAATTTTCCTTATGTGTGATCAACTTGTGAGTTCAGCTAACGGCGAAAATCAATCAAGGCAGAACCTTTTGTCAGTTGGAAGTCTTTCTTCGAACGTTCTGCAATTATTATTATTCCGTGAAACGAAACAAAAAACGAAGTTTGTCTCGCCATAGTGCACATGGCAAATAGCGGTGATGTGTCATTTATTATTATCATTAACGTACTTTTTTGTCTTCTTTCGCCTCACATCGCACGCAATGACAATGAAAAACAATGCGATTCTTCTTCTTCTGTCGACAAGAACACTTTTTTTTACGAAGCGACAAGAAACAAATATCAAATCTGTCATGAAATTAGTTTCCTTTTTTGTTCTTGGATTTCTGTAAATAAATGCAGTTGTTCATAGTTGAGCTATTTTTCGTTTTTTTTTTATTTGACACGAAAGAAGAGAGATGATAATAATTCATCTTTGCTACCACATCCATAACAATTTCTGCTATTATATTGTTGTGGTTTGTGCAATACCGTTTACTCCGTGCTGACGTGCTCATAATTATTAATTGTAAACTTGATTCTTTCAGGCAGTTGACGTTGCCCGTAACTTGCCAACGTCACATAATTATTACAATTAGTACGGATGAAAGTTTTTTAACGACAGCAATTAAACAATCTTGTAAAGCTTTTAACGGATTTTTTATTGTTTTGCGTTCAGAAATGGAAAAACAGAAGAAAAGGAGTGCCTCAAGTACTTAATAAGGTACAAAACTCATCAAAAATAACTGCCTTTCCTGAAAAAAAAAAACTTATTTTCGTGCCAAATTAATCATTCACAGGAAACAAAAGTTAAATGATTTTCAAGCCATGACAACGACAAATAAAAAATGCATTCACTAATTCACAAAATTAGCTTGGCAAAGGGTTTCATGAATGAGTAAACATCATGCATCGTGCATGGCTATTTAATTTATGCGAAGAGACAGTTTGTTGACCCACACCCAAAAAATTTATTTACTGTGAAAAAATATATTTGTGTTCACTAAAATTTATGTAAATGCCCCGAAAATAACAAAAAAGTAGTTTATTCAGTTCATATGTCGCGTCGCGTATGAAAAAAAAAATATCTGAACTTTATTCGCAGCAAAACTGATTGGGTTAGAAATGTGTCGTGGTCGTGGGAATTATTTTATCATATTTTCGGGCCATATAGAGATAATCCTATTTAGTTACATGCATATATTATGTTATATTACGACAAACAGCATAAAAAATGTTGGGCATGGAGTTGCTGTAAAAAAAATAGATCAAAAAAAAAATGGAATAGTAGAAAAGTTTTATAGTTTGATTTATTCGCAGCTTTCAAGGGGGATAGTCATAACACACAGTTTTTTATACGGGAGTTCACTTTTTTCTGCCAAATTGGTTCTAAATATGCAAATTTTTTAAATCTCGAGTATCGAGCAAAGCTTAAAATTAATTAATTATTAAAATTTGTACAATTAATTTTTTTTAATTAAAATAAATTATTTTCCAAAAAATTATTTTAAAAAATTAAAATTATTAAAAAAAAAAATTAAAAAAAAAATAAATTTAAAAAAATCAATTTAATTATTAAATAAATTATGCGGTTTTAACTAATTTATTCATCAAAAATTCACAACTCATCAAATTTAATTTTTTAAATTTTTTTTTAATTTAATTTAATTTCTTTATATAATTATTAAATTAATTTTTTTTATTATTTCACGTACAAACTTTTTTTTAACTTTTAATGAGTAATAAATTAATAATTAAAATTTTTAATATTTTTTTTTTCTCTTTTTTAATTAAAAATATTCATAATTTTATATATAATTTTTCAAAATTTAAAAAAATTAATAAAAATATTATTTAAAATTAACTTAATAATTTGTAAAATTAAAACATAAAATTTCTAAAATTAAATTTAATTATTAAAAATTTTATTTTATTTTTTTGCACAAAAAATTTATATTTCGAGTGCGAAAAATTTTTTAAATTATTGAAAAAAGTCTTTATTTTTTATTTTATTTACATTTTTAATTTTATTTTTAAAAAGTCTTTATTTTAATTCCTCAAATTTTTTTTCAAACACAAAAAATTTTTATTTTTATTTCGCTTTTTGTGTAATTATTTTTTTTATTTATTTTAATTAATTTTTGAAATTTATAAAAAATTTCTGATTCTAAAATTTTTAAGTTTTTTTTTCTTAAAAAATTATTAAAATTTAAAAAAAATCTTTCTACAATTTTATTTTTTTTTTAAATTTTATTTCAATTAAACTTTTTTAATATAAATTAATACCTATAAAAAATTTTACTTACTTTTTTGTGTTAAAAAAAAATTTTGAAATTCATCCCATAAAAATTTTTCGAGCTTCATAAAATTTACTTGCAATCTCCATTTCTGACCATCCTTTCTCTCCTACGTTTTTTTCCATGTTTGTCAACATTGTTCATTCACCAAAGTGAGCAAATAATAAATAAACCATAGGAACTACCATAGAGAAATAGATCATGGTTCCTGGCTCAGAATTTATGGGACTTTACAATGCATTTCAATTTCTATCGTGGGAAAATTTACTTTTGGTCACACAATGTTGTCTACGTTTCCACACGAGTTTCGAAAAAAAAAATAGAAAAAAAAATTGTGAGCTTTATTTAAGAGATTGCAAACATTGAAAAAATGGCAAAAACAATCACATATCATCTCTTCTCGCTTTTCCTCTTCATTTTTTTTTTTGAGCAGAAACTCGTGAGGATAAACATATTTTCAGTGATACTCCATCAAAACAAGCAAAAAGGGGCTTCTTCACTTAAATCAAAATGATGAAAAATATGGATTTCAATATATGTTAAAGCACGTCGTTTTTTAAGTTGTTCCTGCATCGACAGCGACATCGAGACACAAAACAATAACAAGCTTTGTTCCTCTGCCATAAAAATGAATAAATCTCGAATGATTTGTATATGACGAGACACATCGCGTCGCTTCTCGAGAAGACAGAGAAGAAAATTGAAATTCAGGTCACATATTTGTGTAAAGTAAAAGGGTTCACTCAACCATACAACATACTTTTTTTTATTTTTAACTAAATCTCGTTTTTGCCTCTGTGCATTTCAATAAGTCATTAACATGCAAATTGAAAAGGTTTTTCCAATCTTGAATTAGTTTATGGATGAATGCGATGTTTTATGGCGACAGAACGCACTTTTTATGGTTTTTCATATTTTTTCGTTTTTGTCTTCCGCAATTTTTTTTCCTCTTGAAGAAGACGTTTTTCGCACATTGTCGACATGACATCACTTTGTACCCCGCCCGAAACTGAAATGTATGCCGAAGCACGAGCAATTTTCCAATCAATTCGAGGATGCATGTCGCCCGAATCCTTTCACTTTAGCTAAACACTAAGCAAGCAAATAAAACCACGTAAATCCTTAAAATGTGTCGCTTTCTGTTCAAAATGGAAATTCGTGTACATAAATTGCTTTCTCAATTCAGAACTAAAAGCATTATCCTGTTCGTCGTTGCTTTGCAAGTCGTAAATGCTTGCCGCGAGGAACATCGCGAAAAACGGGTATAATGCAAATTCGTGTATTTATCTCGAGAAATGCACTGTCAATACACAAAGAAAGGAGGAAAATAAAATTTGAAGGTCGAAGAAAACAAGGATTTGAATGTAAGAGGTGCGGGAAAAGTAAAAATTTATTTTTTTTTTTAATTATTTTGATTTTTTGTTTTATAAAAATTAATTTTAGTTTAAAAATTATAATTAATTAATAATTTATTCAAAATTAAAAATATATTTTAAGAAATAAAAAAAACTTTTCAAAATGAAAAGAATTGAACAAATAATTTTTTTATTTTATTTATTTTTTGAATAATTTATTTTTAAAATAAAACTAACAAAACTTTAATTTTTTTTCAAATAAATTAATTTGAGTATATTTTTGAAAAATTTTAATTTTAAATTTTTTTTTTAATTTTTTACATATTTAATTTTTTAATTAAATTTTGATTATTTAATTTAATTAAAATTTTTAAAATTATTGACGATATGAATTTTATTTTTTTTTTTAATAAAAATTAAGTTTAGATAAAAAATTTTAATTAATTAATATTTTATTCAAAATTAAATTAAAAAAAAAAACTTTAAAAATTTAAATAATTTTTTTAAAAAAACAAAATTATTTATTTTTAAATTATTTATTTATTTTTTTTAAATTATTTTAATATTAATTTTTGATAGATTTAATTTTTTTAATTAAATTTTAAATATTTAATTTTTTAAATAAAAATTTATAATATTATTTATCATGAACGTTATGAATTTTAATTTTCTTTATCATATTTTATTTATAAATTTAATTTTTTAATTATTTTTAATTTTATGTAATTTTATTTCATTTTATTTATTATGAATTTTTTTAATTAAATAAAAAATATTAGTTTTTGTACTTCATTTGAATTAATTGGAATAATTTTAAATTTCTTTTTCAAAAATTTTTTGGATCCTTTTTTTGATGAATTTTGTTTTTTTTAAATATAAGGAGCTTAAAATCCGTCACTGAATGACACTGAAAAAAAATTTCAAGAAAATATTTTAAAAACAACTTTCATTTAATTACGATCAATTTATCTTATTTCTTCGGATAAACGCAAACCAAGGCCAAAATTTATCATATTTTTGCATATATGAAAGATGCTCCAAAAACCTTAACCCCAAAAGAAATAAATAAATTGAATTTTGTAGAAAATCGTTTAAATTCGGATTTTGTGCAATCTTCCAAATTCAGTTTCTCTCGTTTTGCATTTCTCGTACGAAGAATTGCGCCAAAATTAATATGGTTCAAAATTCTGTGCAGCAATTTATTTCTATTGAACGTCGACGAAATATGACACTTTTGCATATAATCTATACGTTCTTTCGCCTTCGGTAGCGCTGCACTTTGTGAATATTAGCTGCTAATACCAAACCAAATAGAAATCTCTCAAAAAGCGAGTTACTACCGTCGTCGTCGTCGTCGCCGCCTGTTCATGACAGAAAACCCAGTTTTGTCAATTAAGTGTATTTCAGTGTATTAAAGGATTTGGTAAAGCGCCTTGAGTGTCAAATAATCTCTCGCTCTCTCGTTCGTTCTCTGCAGACGTTGCATTGTTACCATTGAAGGGATTTTATTATGATATGTAAATCCATTATCTGCTATTTCCTTGTTACGTATTTCTGCGTTGAAAGTTTTTTTTTGTCGTCCAGAGAGAGAAAAATTTGGACTCAAAAGTGATTAATTTTAAATCTTGTCAGAAATCTTTGATTGAAAAGTCGAAAGTTGTGTTTTTTTATTAAATAAATTTTAATGTTTGTTATTGTCATCAGAATTTTGGTAATTTTGTTGTCACAAAATATTAAAGTTTTCATAGATTTGATGTTTTTTTTTGTGATTTAATCTTGTTAGATTTTATAAACCATCAAAACGTTTTTCCGTGTTTATCTTTTTTTTTAATGTAGGTTATTAAATTTTTTCTAAAAATTTTTTTTTAATGAATTTTTTTTCCTTAAATCCTTTTTTTATAATTTTTCAAAAAATATTTTTTCAAAATTTTTATTTTTGTAAAAACTAAAAATTTAGAAAAATTATTTTAAAAAAAATTAAAATAAAAATTAAATTAAAATTTTAAAGGTCAGAAATTTTTCAACTTTAAAAATTTATTAAAATATAAAAATAAATAATTAATTAATTAAAAATAAAAAAAATAATAATTCATAAAAAATTGGAAAATATTATAAAATGATATTATTACCTATAAATAATATTTAAATTAATTTTAATAAAATATTTTTATTAAATTTATTGATTAAATTAAATTTTTTAACTATTTTCAATTAAAAACATAAATATTTAAAATAAAATAATTTATTTAAAATAATTTTTTTATTTTATTTATTATAATTTTTAAATTTAATTTAAATTAATTAATTTAAAATTTTATTAATTTTTTTTATATTCTATTTTATTTAATTTTTAATATTTTATTTTATTTTGTTTTAATTTTTTTTATTTAAAGAAAAAAAGCTCAAACCATAATTTTTTTCAAAAAAAAAATCCTTAACTTTAATCTTATTTCCTTTTATTTACAACATTTTTCACTGAAAACATTTAGATAAAACTTATTCACGCATAACTTCCCGATGAAAAAAGGTTAATTTTTCCTGTCAGCAAATCTGTGAATAAATTTTTTCCTTTCAATACTTGTAAGAAAAAAATACTGTAAAAAACTTAATACTTGATTAAGTGTCCCTGAGGCGGCTCTGTTCTGCTATCTGCTGCTGCTAAAATTGATAAAAATCAGTGGAAAATAACAACAAAAAATTCCGTTGTGTATGTTTTTCCGTAAAACAAGACATATTTTAACATTTTTTAGTTCCGACCTAATTCACAACAACATTCCGCCACACACTCAAGCGATTTTTTTTTCGTTGTTCTAAAGAAAAATATAAATGTTTCAACCTACATAATAATATACAGAAAGTTTTTTGTTGCGATTTTTTTTTTATTTTGAGTGCAGAAGGAGGAAAAATAAAAAAATAAAAGATTGGTCCCAAAACTCTCTTGTCCATTTTTCATTGATAATTCTATTCTATTCGGACAGCAAAAAATAGGAAAATTTGCATATATACAAGAAGATGCTTGCACATAAAAGTCAGACAAGGAACATTATTCAACAGAAATAATGTAATATATTAAAATTTTTCGGGCACAAGAGGAATGGTCATCTTATTGTTGTTATACGACACATAATAAAAAAAAACTTTTTTTTTCGACATTTAATAAAATAGAAAATATGTAAACTCATGTTTTTCATAAAATAACTTATTTATGTATGGTAATCGTTTTCCTTGTTTGTTGTTTCAAATAATAGTCATCTTTAAACTTTTATTGAATTCCATTATAATTTACACACGTTCGGTTCCTTGATGATGTGTCGGTCCTTGAAATGTCCATCAGGCAAACATTTTCTACAAGGATAAAACTTTTGAGTATTTAAAAACTTTTTTTTTCCTTGTTTCCAAGACCTTCCAATATATTTTTGTATTGTTACGAGAACTTTTATGTTTATCATTGAACGTGTCTTTCAACATGGAAAAAGGCTCCTTTGTTCACCCAACTCAACAGTCCTCGACGCATATTTAAACTTTTTGCAACTAATATTTTGCTTGTTGCTGCTGCTGCTTCGGTCTGCGGGGAAATTGGGTCAGACAAATTTATGTTTCTTCTTCTCGTCGATGTTTATCGGTCAGATGAAGACATTTGAACTCACTTCAAAAAGTCGTCTTTGACAGATAAATTGCCCGTTGTAATCGAAGATGTAACCAAAAAACTTTTTTGTGCAATTTTTTTACGAGACATATTGAAATATTGATTGGAACGTGCTTCGGGGGGAAATTGTTTATGTTTTTATTTAAAGTTTTGTGCCAAACAAATTTAAGTTTTAAAATGGGATTTCAATCGGAATTTAAACGAATTTCAGTAGGAAATTATTTTATTGGAAATTTAATTAAAATATAATTTAATAAAATATGCAGTAAGTTTCGAAGTATTGGTAACAATAATTGATAAGAAATTCAATTTGGGATATTTAAAACAAAATTTGAAAAAAATCAATTAATTTTTTTTTAAATTTAATTGACAAGTTGAAAAAAATATATTTATAAAAAAAAAATTTTGAATTATCAAAAAGTTATAAAAAAATGAAAATTTTATTTTCACATTTTAATACTCCTCATTAAAAAAAACATGGCATATAATAAAAATATTATTTTAAAAAAAAAATAATAATAAAATAATAATTTGAAAATACAAAATTTTATATTAAATATTAAAAAAAAATTAAGCTAATTTAATTAAAACAATTGAAAAATTTTTAAAACCAAAATTGAATAAATTTTTAAAATATTTTTTTAAATTTAATTCAGTTTTATATTTTCTTAACTTTTATTAATTTTTATACATTAATTACAAATTATTTCTTCTTATCAATTTTTTTAATTACTTTATCTTTAAAATATTTGAAAAATTGGTTTTTTGAAATTTTGATTTCTTTCTTTTTTCCTTTTTTTAATTTCTTTCATTATAAATTAAATAAATAAATTTTAAAATAAATGCAAATTTCACATTTTTGTACTCCTCAATGATATTTTACATTTAAAAAAAATATTTTATAATTTTTTCACAACTTTTTTTAATTAAAAAAAATTAAATTAATTCGTAAATTTTTCTAAAATAAAAAAAAAATAATTTTAATTTATTTTCAAAATTGTTTTAAATTTTTTTTATTTATTTCAAAATTAATTTTTGAATTTTTTAAGTTATTCGTAAACTTTTTTTTCTAAATAATTTTGCAGATATTTTAACTTTTTATCTTATTTTTGATTTATTTATTTGTTATAAAAAATAATTTGGTAAAATAATTTTTTTTACATTTTCGTACTCCTCAGACAAAACTCACAAAAAACACATTTTTCTGGATTCTTCATGAAATGAAATGGAAAAACATCGCAAATATGTGTGCGTTAACGACTGTTCACTAATTTTTGTTTAATGTTATCGTGCTTTAATTAAGTTGAAATACCATCTAGACACATCATACAAATAAACAACTAAGCCAAAACTAATGATAATAAACAAAAGTCGCACAACTAACCTCGTGGTACACATGGCAAAGCAAATAAAAGTCAGAATAACTCGATAACACAAAATATCCAGAGAGCGAAACAGCAATAATCAAAATCGATACCACACCTGAGATAGGAGAAGGAAAATTTTATTTATTTCCACAAACACACACACACACACATCTGTTTCTCATTCTCTCGTTGCCGCTGCTGTAAAAGTTTATTTGAAACACATTTCCAACGCAGATATTTCGTGTAATCTGTTTTTGCTTTTTCGGCATCATGCGACGCTCGATGGAATATAATTATGAATATTGTTTCCGATATTTGTTGCCGTTCGACGACGACGACGCTGCAAAATAATTCTCCCTCCGTATCTCTCTCTGGCAAAGACATTAATATGATAGCGGTTGCTGCAAAAGTTTGTAAATTAATTTGTGTCTATTAGAGTTTTGGTTTTTAGTATTATTAGCAAATTTGCGTACTCGAACTCACCTAAATATTGATGAAATTGTTTATTGTAATAGTTTTAGTTGTGCAAAATTGAGGAGACAGCAGAACTTTGTCGTTCACATAATTAAAATTGTATTTGTCAGGAACTTTCACCTACATTATCATTATTAACTTAATAGTGTTGTTGAAGGTTATAAGATTAAATGACACGATAATTTATGCTCAAATAATGAGGAATTATTAAAATTTTTGTCTCAAAAAACTTCCGGTGTGTATGATGAGAAGTTATAAGCAAAATATTTACATCAAACACAACAAAAAAAAAAGTTTAAAACTCATGGAAAAAAGTTTTTGACAGCATGGCAAGTGTAGTTGAAGATATTTTAAAATCAGTGACAGATTTAAATATTTAAAAGAAATTAAAAAAATAAATTTCAGAAAAAAATTTAAAAAAAAAAATCTTTATTATAATTTATAATTTTTTTAATAATTTATTTTTTTATTATTAATTTTTCTAAACTTGACTCCGATTTTTTTCAAAATTTTTTATGAAATTTATTTCTATTTAATAAAAAATATTAAAAAAAAAGTTTCTAAAATTTTAATTAAAATGAAAATATTTCTTTAATATTTAAATCAAAATTAAATTTATTCAAAAAATTAAATTAAAATTAAAAAAAATAATAAAAATTTTTTAAAATTAAATTAAAATTAAAATTTTTTTTTAAAAATTAAAAAAAATTAAAAAATTTTTTTTTAAAAATTTAAATTTAAATTAATTTTTTTTTATTTAAATATTTAAAAAATTATAAATTTATTTAATTGAATTTAAATTTTTTACATAAGAAAATATTTTATAATTAACTAAGTCTAATTTATTTTTTTTTTTAAATAAATTTTTAACTATTTTTTTGAAAATAAATATAAAATACTTTTTTTTTTAAAGAATAAGAATTTTTTTATTTTAAATTTTTTTAATTTTTTTTAATAAAAATAAAAAAAAATAATTAAAAATTTTATACAAATATTTTAGTATTTTTTTTTTTTTTAATAAAAAATCAACTTTTATTAAAATTTAATTGAAAACTCCTATTTTTTTATTCAAAGGGCATCTCTGTTCCATGATAAACAACACCGCATGTCATTCACTTTTCATTAAATACAAAAAACAATTTGTGTGAAAGAACATATTTCAAAAATGCACAAAAACCACTCAGCAGTCAAAATATCAAACTTTTTTTTCTGTAGTGTTGCACAAAAGTATGTAAAATATATCAAAAACTTTCAAAACACATTCGTGACTTTCTGATGGCATGTATTCATTATGGCATCATCGCATTATATACCAAACTCGGCAAAAAAAAGTATAATTAGTCAGAAGCTCTGACGAGCGTCAACAATGCCATAGACATAAAATTAAAGAATTTTTTTTGTTCGGTTAGTGTCTGATGCTTTTATGTCGTAAAATAATAATAATAAATAAAATAAAACTTTTTTTTTTAAATGTTTATTTGTAAAATATTTTGAATGGAAATCCGTAGTCATTAAAAGCTCTTCAGAATTTTTTTCTTTCTTCACAGACAAAAGTTATTGCACAATTCATGTAAAATGACAATTAGTCAAAAAGGACTAATGGTCGCCTTTTATAAGGAAGAAAAAAGTTTTTTATATTATATTTATTTTTCATCGTATCCCGGAATAGCAGCAAAAAAATTTGAGTGCATTAAGTTTGAAGAATAACGTTTTCCTGTTATTTCTTTTCGATGCAGCTACGTAGAGTGGCAAAAGGGAACATATGCAAAGGCACATAAATAAATAAAAATAAAACTAAATTGAATTGGAAAACATTGAACTGGAGCAGTGCAGTTGAAAAACATGTGGAAATATCGACCATTTACTCGATCGACTTTTTTTTCTTTTTTCTTCGTTTGCATTCAATTTCTGATGCTGCTTTTGCAGTAAAAGGGCATCCAGTAACTTACTGGCGAGTTCCTTTTTGCTCTTCCGTCGCTTATTGTTAGTGAAAAATGGCACACAAAAGATAGTGAACTCTGCATGTCTTTTGTGTTGTTTGTACATATTGTGAAGGAAAATTGAAAAATCCTTATTTGAATAAAATTCACGTTGAAGCTTGAACTAATATTAAATTTTTTTATGAATTTTTTTAAATAACATCTTTAAAAAAATTATTTAAAAAAAGTTAAAATAATTAAAAAATAATAAATAAAAATTTTTAAAAATTTCTAAAAAATAAAAAAATATTAATTTAAAAAAAATTAATAATTTTTAATATAAAAAAAATTAAAGGAATATTAATTTTAAAATGTTCAAATATATTAATGAAAAATTAAAAAAAAATCATAAATTAAATTTAAAAAAATAATTAATTTAAAAGTAAACTTTATTTTAAAAAATAATTTAAATTTAAAAAAAAAAAAATTAAAAAAAAAAAATTAAGAAAAATTTATTTTAAAAAAATAAAAATTTTAATAAATTTAAAAAAAAAATAAATAATAAATTTTCAGATAAATCAATTTTTCAACAAAACATAAATAAAATTTCATAAGTAAAGAAAATTTATGTTTTTTAACAATTTTTGTCTTTCGAAAGTAAAATATAAAAGTGAGACTAAATTGCTCTCCTTTATTGTACGTTTTGCCCACTTTTTGCAAGACAATGTGTGGAAAAGATTTATTCAAATAGCATTTCCTTTCCTCTATTTTTTCCGTTCTACTCGAAAATTATATTCAATAACATGCGTTATCATGAAACGTATGTTGCTTATCCAGAGGCGTAATTTTAAAATTTAGAGAAAAAAACCATAAAAATTTATTAAAATATAAAAAAAATTAAAATTATAAAAAAAATTAATTTTATTTTATTTTTTTATATTTTTTATTTTATTTTATTTTATTTTTTTTTTATTTAAAAAAAAATTTATTAAATAAAATATTTTTAAAATTAAATTAATTTAAAAAATTAAAAAAAATTTTTTCAAATATTAAATTAAATTAAAATTTAATAAAAACAAAAATTTATTGAAAATTAAATTAAAAATTAAATAAAAAATTTTTTAAATAAATTATTTTTTTAAATTAATTTAAAAATTAATTTAAATTAATTAAATTTTAATAAAATTAATTTTATTTTTAAATTAAAAAAAAAGATTCTGAAATTTTTTTTTTGTTTTTTAAATTTTAGTAACATCCCTGTACTCCACGATGATGCATTTTATAAACCTCCATTAGGGTGAAACGATTTTTAAAAAAATCTTCAGAAACGATATTAAATTTTTTCCTTATAAAACGCTCCAAATTTAAATTCTACAGCAAATTTGGTTGTCGTTCTAATTTTATGGGAAAACAAATTCATTCACGATATAGGTATTTTCAATATTTTCCATAAACTTATACTTTTGTGCATGTTTTCAATGCATATTTTTCTTCCGAATATATTTCGTGAGGCTCTTTACACGATCGACTACGTTGCGTATCGTAACAAAAGGAAAATACTTTGGAATAACGCCAACACCTATTTATTGTTCGACGCTCGTTCCGACGATTTTTTTGCAGTCATCGTTGCATGCTAAACTCGAGGAGCGAAAAGCATACATTGGTCCGTTTTTTAAATAAACGACATCACCCAATTTTCATTGAAATTGGTTGGAAATTGGGTATTTGTCTTTTTTACCATTATCATTATTTTTATTTTTGTTTCCAGAGAAAAAGAGAGAGAGACAAAAATAGTTTTGCGAAAATAATTTTTCTTTGTGTGGATGTTTGTTTTTCGTTGTTCAGGTGAATTTTTGGCATGCGAAAGACGCAACGGAGGTTTTTCCTTCCGGACTCCCAAACAATATTTTCCATATTTTTCGACACAAAAGCCAAAAAAAAAAAAAAATAGCGACGTTGTTGTTTCTCCGAAAAATATTCATACATCAATATGTCGAGACTTTTTTGACTTTCTATTCGCCTCTGTCGTCGTTCTTTCGGTTTTTTGTGCGCATCGAGCAAAGACAACAATTTTCATATGGATTTTGTTTTGTGTTTTTTGGTCCATGCAATTTGTTTGCTGCACAAAACCATCTTTTGTTATTATTTTATCCCATAAGCAGCAACAGACGGAGATAATGCCAGAGAGTTGTTTGTCTGAATGTGTGTGTTTGTTTGTTGACGCCACAATTTTCATCATTATTATTGTTCAGACAATAATCATAATAGTCATAGTTGTGCTAGAATTGTCCAACGACGATAACAAAAAAAATATTTATCATCTCTTTCTGTTTTTCTCTCTTTGCAGCAAGCACCGGCTTACAACGATTTTCGGAACAGCCGCGATACACAGAAGTTAATCCGGGCGAGGATGCGCTGCTTACGTGCAAAGTCATCGAGAAACGTGGCGTTTGTTCGTGGCAGAAAGATAACAAGCCCGTGGGAATTTATCCGAAAAAGTACGAGTGGGCGAGCAGTTCCATGGGAATGCATGCGCCGCATCCCGGAGGCGATTGTTCGTTATGGGTGCGATCGGCAACGCTGGATTTCGACGATGGCATTTGGGAGTGCCAAGTGACAGCGAGCGATTTTACAACACAAGATGCCCTTACGAGTCAACCTGTTAGATTGGTTGTGAGAGGTACGTAGAATAATTTTTTAATTCTAAAGAATTTTTTTATTAAATGGCTGAAAATAAAAAAATAATTTTAATTTTTATCATTTTTATTTTTTTATTAATTTTAAATTTTGATAAAATTTATTAAAAGTTAAAAAAAAAAAA
The DNA here is from genome assembly GCF_036172545.1 of Culicoides brevitarsis. NCBI lineage: Eukaryota > Metazoa > Arthropoda > Insecta > Diptera > Ceratopogonidae > Culicoides > Culicoides brevitarsis. The sequence goes on along the minus strand of NC_087085.1, from coordinate 40,776,817 downwards.
AAATAATTTTATTTTAATTTTTATGAAAATTTTTAATTTAAAATATTTTTGAATTTTTAAATATTTTTTTTTAAATTTTAATTAATTTTGAAAAAATTAAAAAAATATTTTTTATTTATATAAAATTAAAAAATAAAATTTTTTAAAAATTAAATTTTTACCATTTTTTAAATTTAATTTTTTGATAATTAATTTTTTTGAAAATAACTGAAACGAAAAAAAAATTAAAAAATAATTTTAATTTAATTTAATTAATTTATCTTATTTATTTAAAATTTTATAATTTAAAAAATATATTTCTAAATAAAAATTTTATAAAATTTTATTAAATAAAAAAAAAAAATTTTAAAATTTTATAAAAAAAAAAAAATTAAAAATTAAAAAATTATTTTTTGAATTTAATATTTTTTAAAAGTTTACCAAAAAATTTTTTTTATTGAAAAAAAATTAATTTAAAATAAATATTTTCAAAAATTTATTTGAAAAAAAAATTAAAATTTTTAAAATTAATTTTTTTTTCAATTTTTTAAATAATATTTTATCAAAAAAAAAAATTAAAAAAAAAATAAATTTAATTTTAATTAATTAATAAATCAAATAATTTTTTATCAAATTAAATAAATTTATAATTTATTTTTTTTTTCAATTTTCAATTAATAAATTTATTTTTTTGATCAAAAAAATATAGAAATTAAAAAAAAATAAATTTTTTATATTTAATTTTTTTTAATTTTGAGCGAAAATTTAAAACTTACCATTCCTTCGAAATTATCTAAAATGAAAAAAAAAAATTAAATTAATATTTTCACGAATAAAATAAATTCGCCTGACACGAAATTCGCAAAACGTATTATCAAATCTCGAGTTTAAAAAGTTTTCAAACCCACGCACGTCTCTTCTATTCCACGAATTTCATAATGCAAACTGTTATCTACTTTACACACAAAGCAAACTCGTCGTCGGACATTTTCAATTTAAAATATCTCGTTGCTGATACAAAATCCCTACGATGTCGAGTCAGTTTGCAAAGAATCTATATTTGTGGTTGCCATTCAATTACGCCTTTGTTCGAGACATGTTTGTCCAAATTTTCACAAGTATGTGCCTTGCCACTTGTGCCAAAGAGTTGCACTGACAAAACGTAAACAACCATCATTCATTTCTATCAATTGTGTGTCCCAAAATAAACATATTATTATTATAACGATGTATTTATGCAAAATGAATGAACGACAATATTTACGTGATATTATTTCGCCAAAAGTACTTTTTGGCTTGACACACAATAAAATACCCATCTAGATGTGTTTTTCGGCGAAAATTGAAGTCAAAAACTACTTTTTTGTTGTTTTTCTCGTTACTGCCGCAGCTTTTCTTGCACGATGCACGAGTAAATTTATGGAAAACACACAAATAGACTTTCCCAGAACATAATTTTGTTCTAACTTAATTTTATGTGTCTGCGTTATGCAATTGCAGCAAGTGTCCTATTAACATTTTAACAAATTCTGAAAATAATTCTAGCTGCTGAAATGTAATTAAATATTATTATTTCATGTATATTGTGTTTATTTGCGTTTATGAGCCTAATGCAATGATAGGAAAAGCTTAGAGAGACACCATATTTTTTATTATAATTTTTTTTTTGAATAGAAGTGTGGATGGGAAAACGCATAATTATTTTAAAACATTCTCTCGCTAACTCAAGTGTTGTTATTTCATTTATTATTATTTTATTTTATTTTATAGAATGGAACAAAAAAAATTTTTTTTGTGTATTTTTTTAGTGTTTGCCTAACCCGAACAACGCTCGAGTCGGCAAACACTTTATTTTTAATTATAAAGTAGGAAAAAGCTTTCATGTTTCATAATTTTTTTACAACATGATTCGCGTGCAATATGCATTACAGTAATTTTCTTCTTGATATTTACTTTTATATTTTAATTTTGTTAATTACGGTTTTAACTTTAAAAAAATATACGTTACAAGAAAGAAGTTTGTTCTGCCGACAGCAAAGATACGTCTAATTAATATTGCATAAACATGACAACGTGGATTAAAGCCATACATATTTTTTTCTCGCTGCAGGTATTTGAGTAGAAAAGCTTTCAGAAAATATTTTTTTTTAAAAGGAATTTTTTTTCTATAATGCGACTAATCCATAAATACAAATATAAACATAAACAAAAAAAATTGTTGTGTAGAGAAATAATTTTTAAATAAAGGAGATTAAGGCTAATGCAATGAGCAAAATAGTTTCATTTTTGAAAGTTAAATAAATATTAGAAAAATCTCAGTTTGTTCTGTTCTTATAAAGATTGAATTTTTTTTAAGTTTTGTTTAGAAAAATATATTTAAAAAATTATAAGTTTAAAAATTGATGGTTCAGAGTTCATTAAATAATTTAAAATATTTTTTTTTAAATTAAAAAAAAATCTAATAAAAATTATTTTAAATGAATAAATAAAATAATTTTTAAAAAACAATTAATAATGAAATTGATCAAATATTAAGTAATTATTTTGCATAATTTAAAAAAATTAAGTACCTCAAATTCAAAAAAATACAGAAATTTAACTCAATTTTTTTTTTGACAAAAATCACTTTTTTCATTTCATCAATTTAAATAATAATTATTTTTTTTTTAATTTTTTTATTCGATAATTTTTTAATAATATTTTTTTATTGAATATAAAATTTAATTTTTCATATTAAAAAAATTAACTTATGATCGAAAAAGAATTTTTTAATTTTTTTAATTTTATTTTTTTATATTAAGAATTTTTAAAAATTATTTTATTAAATTTCATTCATATTAATACATTTGAAACAAATTTTGAAATTTTAAAAAATAATTAAAGTCAACAAAATTTTCTATTAACTGAAAAAATAATTAAAAATTAATTGAATTAATAAAATATAAAATTATATCATAACTTGAAAAATGAGAGTTAAATGTCAATTAAAAATTTAAAAAAATTAAAATAATAAAATTCAAGTTAGGTACATTTAAATTGCTTTAATGAAAATTAAATTTTATTTTATTTAATATTTTATCAAATTTATTTATAATAATTAATTTTTTATTTTTAATTTAATTTAAATTTATTATTATTTTATTTATTTTAAAATATTAGAATTTTTTGAAATAATTAATAAAATATTTTTTTAAATTGAATTTTTCATTTAAATAAATTTTATAATTTAATTTTAATTTTTTATTGAATAAAAAATTATTTAAATTAAAAATATATTTTATCGAATTTGAAAACCAATTTATGTTAATCCATTTAAAACAAATTTTCTAATATTTTAATTTGAATTAAATTTTTCTTTTAAAGCAAAACATAAATTGTATCGTCCTCAATTCCATAATTTCTTTCTTATTAAAATTTCTTATTAAACGCCACAATAACACTTTTAGAAATTTTAATTAAAAACCATTATTTCTTTCTTCCATTACAGTTGCGCCGCAACGTCCTCGATTAGAGCAAGAAGGCATTCACATACCGCCGGGCCACAACGTAACTGTCGATTCCGGAGCAACTACCACAGTCAAGTGCGTGTCCCATTATGGAAATCCTCCGGCGACACTTCGTTGGTACTTGGGTAAGTAAAGTGTTTTATTGTGCATTTCTTTTACATTTTTATTAGTTTATTACCGTTCAGAATATCGTGCCTTTGTTTGATTTCATTTATATATATTTTTTATAACTACTCATTATTTTACTGCAAAGGTCACATTTTATTGGGCTTAATTAAAGTTGACTTTAAAAGGAAACCAATAAATTTTGCAGTTTCGTGCCAAAAAGTGTCATTTATCATGTTAGAAGCACGTAGAATAATGAAATTATTTTGGTTACACAATTAAAATAAATAAATTTGCTCTCTCTCTCTCCACAAATATTTTGACTGATCGATGTCGTCTATTGAATTTCTGAACTAATTGAATTTAATTAATTACACCTCTTATTAAAATTATTAGTTTGTAGACGATGTCGTTCTCCAACCTCCGCCCTCAAGACATTATTGTATAATTTTGGTATTTTGTGTGCAGACTTTGTGGTCATTTGCATAAAATGTTTGCGAATAAATGTTTCATAAAGAGTGCCTTACTACTTTCAATTTGCCGTCAGAACTTTGCCAACATTTAATTAATAACTTTTTGGTTTTCCTAATGCATACGACAAATATTTGAAAAAGTTAATTTTTTAAAGAAACCATTTTGGGGAAATGTCTAAAGGTCAGGGACATACCCTATGGGCGAAAAACGGGTCAGATTGATCGCTTAAGGGATCAGGTTGACCCTCAGGAGTCAAATTAATACCTTAGGCGTCATCCATTAATGGCGTCGGCAAAAATAGGGCATTTTTTGACCCTTACCCCCCCCTGTAATCGTAAACTGTCGAAATTCAACAACATACCTCCCCCTCCCTTCTTACTGAAAAGGAAATTTTTAGTACCAGTTCAAATTTCAATGAAAGCTCGTGAAAAATTTGAAAAAAAAATTACAAAGTCTGAAATACTTCAAAAATTATTTTAAATAATTCAAAACGAAAATTTTTTAAATCGTCAATATGGCATATTTTTACGACGTCGTACATTTCTGTTTACCCCCCTCCCCCGCTCGTCGGAATCCGTCGTAAATTTGATGAACCCCGTCCCCCCCTAAACTGCCGACGCCATTAATGGATGACGCCTTAAGAGAAAATTTTTGGTCCCTTAAGGTATCAATTGGACTCCTGAAGGGTGACCTGATCCTAAAAGGGATCAATCTGACCCGTTTTTTGCCCATAGGGTACCGTTAAATATTCAACGACGAAAAATTTATGGCTTTAATTATGTCGCTCGGTAGACAAAACGAACATCCATCCTTGAAAAGACTCCTCATTTCATTATTTTTCCATTTTTTTTTTAATAAAAGAGACTTTTAGAAAAAAAAAATGGAAAAAGAATGAAATGAAAAGTACATTAAAAAACTTGAATGGGATTAGGTTAATGTAGAGTAAAAGGAGAAAATCCCTTTAACAACCAAGGATGCACTTTTTCAATAGATAAAAGCAAAATCTATTCAAATGAAGACTTTTTAAAAACTCCCCCTGAGTAAATGTGTTTATTTTTATCAAAAGCTATTCAAGTGCTTTTACAGGCTCAAGCACTAATTTCATTTCAATGCATTTCCATAATATCGAAGAAATGACAGAAAGAGAGACATTTACATGCTGAGACACTTGAAAATAAATTTAAAAAAAAAAATTTTATCGTCAATTTACGAAAGTGTTCGAGTTTTCACTTAATCACCCCAAACTATTATTATTCAAATTTGTTTCGAAGTAGTACGGCGACACCCCGATCAAATTTGCAAGAATATAAAATGTCAGAAACTTTTGTTCTCTCGTTCACTCGTTTCATTTTAAAATAAACGTTCAAGTCAGAATTTATAGCGTTTGTAATCAAAATGACAACAGCGGAATTTTAATTAACTTTTAATATAGGTTTAATTTGCTTTTTTCGGCAGACGAGCGAACGAACGGTGACTTTGTCTCTTTCTCCCTGTTGAGTTGCATTTCGCTATTTTGGTAGACTGAATGAAATGGGATCATGTTATCTGTTTCATTATTTTGTTCTCTCTTTCGACTTCTACTTGAAGTTTGAATCCGTTTTTGTTTCACGTGAAACCTTCGGACAGAATGTCAAATTGATAAAATTTTCGCAGACATATAATTCATTAAGGAAAGTTTTTTAGGAATTTTTTTTATTTTAATATCGTTTAAGGGACATTTTTATGTCAGTCAAATAAAATTAAATTTTTTCTTTGATTTTAATGATGATGGAAAATTATTAATATTCTGAAGATGTACAATCCGTGCCTTAATGAATATTTAAGTATTTTCTATTGTTCTTGGATTGTACCTTTGATGAATTTGAAATCGCTTTAATCTACGACATCAGGGCCGAAAAAACTTTTGACTTGAACTTTTACTTAAAAAACTTTAAAAGATTTAATTTTTGACTTAAGTAAAAGCTTTTAAAAAAAAAATTTTTGATTAATTTTTTACTTTTTGAAGATTTTTGTTCAATTAATTTTAATAAAAAAAATTAATTTTAATTTAATTTGAAAAAAATTGAAATTTTTTTTATTTAAAATTTTTTAAATTAAAATTAATTTTTTAATTAAATTAAAATTAAAGAATTGAATTTAAATATTTTTAAAAAAAATTTATTTAAATTTTTTTATTTTTTTTAAAAAATAAAAAAAAAATTTTTTTAAATTTTGAAAAAAAATTTTATTTAAAAATTTTAAATTAAATTAAATTTAAAAATTAAATTAAATTATTTTAATCAAAAGTAAAAATTAATTTTTTTGATTTAAAAAAATTAAATTAAATTAAATTAATAAAAAAATTTTTAAATTAAATTAAAAATTTAAAGAATTAAATTAAATTAACTTTTTAGATTTTATTAATTTAAAAAATTATTTAAATTTTTTTAAATTTTTAATTTTTTTTTATTTAAAAATTAAAAAATTAAATTAATTAAATTTTAAATTAAAAATTTAAAATTAAATTAAATTTAATTAATTAAATTAAATTCAATTAAAAAATTAATTAATTTTTTTTTTTTATTTTTTTTTATTTAAGCTTTAAAATTTTTTTAAAAGTTTTTTTTTGACCCTGCGCGACACTCCATTCGAGGTTAACCAAAAAATCATTAAAATTTAATTTTTCTTTGAATCGCAATTTAATACGGTTGCCAAATCCTTTATGCCATGTTCCCCATACCATGCTATAATTTATCGAAATGTACCATAAATAAATTTCATGATAATAAATCGCTAAGCAGCCGGTTTTGTTCTGTCATACAGCAGCAGCGCGTAAAAGAGATAAGCACAAAAAGTTTTTCCTATTTTGTTGTGTGTGTTAAATGGAGCATAATTAAATCATTGGTATTTTTCGTAGCGCACATCCTTCGAGCTTCTTGCATGGCGATAAAAATAAATACCCGAAAAACTTGAATAATGTTGGCTTTATTTAAAAAATATTGTTTTACAGCAAAAGCAGCACAAAGGAAACAAATAAATGATTAATTCAATAAGAATAATTTATTTGTTGTACATCAGTACAAAACAAAAATATCAGCTATAAAATACCGAAAACAGTCTAAATAACAACAATTACGTCAGCTTCAGCGCGTCGCAAGGATATTAATTCAAATGAAAAACTTTTCTTATGGATTTCCCGCACTGAATGTCTCAGACAGTCCCTTACACTTTTTTTTTTTTGGTTAGTTAAAGCTCAAAATATTTCATTGTTGGAGAACTTGAAAGGCGGGACGACGACGACGACGCGACAGTGCATTTGTGCGATATTACTCACAAAAAAGCGAGATATGGTTATGGATCCGAGTGAGTTATTTATGTTTGGATTAAGGAAGCTTAAATGGAAAATTTTATGCATATCAACCGAAAACTTTAACTCACTTTAACTCGCTGTGTTTGTGTTTGATAGCTTCGTGGCAAGCTGTGATATTTTTTATTTTGAAAGCACGACAGACATAGTAAACCATTTCCCCCTAAGACATATTAATGCTTTAAACGGTTGTCTGTCACTTTCGCATGACACAAATTTGTGTATGGAAACCATGCAGAAAAACCACAATATTTTACCCGCAAATTATTTCATTACTTTAGGATGACCAAGCATGAGGCGAAAAATATTTAATTTTTTTTTTATTTATTTTTTAAAAATTTCAACAGAATTTATTTATTTTCGTTAAAAATATATTTTTTTTAATTTTTGAAAATTATTTTTGGATCATCCTACTTTAAAGAACTATCAAAACAATTAATTTAGGCTCATCTTATTCGCACGTGTGCTATAATTACTAATCCCTTTAATGACTTAGAATTTCTGATAATAGAAAAAAGATTTGAATCAGCTGGAAAGCAATTTATAAAGTTTATTGATATTTTTTAAGTTTATATTTAATTTTAAAGAATTAAAAAAAAATAATTTTAATTTTACATAAATAAAAAAATAAAAAATTAATAATATCAATTATTGAGAAAAAAAAATTTTTTTTTTTGAATAATTTTTTTCTCTTTAAAAAATACAACATAGTTTTTGAAAAAAAAAATTATTTAAATTCTTCAATAAATTAATTAAATTTAATAAAAATTAAATTCAAATAAAAATAAAAAATTAATAATATCAATTATTGAGAAAAAAATTTTTTTTTTTTTTTGAATAATTTTTTTCTCTTTAAAAAAAATATAACATAATTTTTGGAAAAAAAAATAAATTTTATTTAAATTTTTCAATAAATTAATTAAATTTAATTATTAATTTTGGAAAAAAATAAAAAGTTATCCTCAATATTGAAAAATATTTATTTATAAATTTGAATGATCTTCAAATACCATTTAAGTCATTTTTTACATCTCTAATGATTCGAGATCAAAATTCTCAATTCTATCCAAAAAGCTTTTTCTATAAAAAGGAAGAAAAAATAAAAATAGCAAGTTAAAGAAACAAAAATGGTTTCTTTCTGCTTTTCTTTTCCAAAAAATATTTGGAAATACAAAATTCAACTTTTTAAGAAATATAATAAAGAAAAAAAGATCTTTGAAAAATTCAAGTATTCATTTTTGACATCTCTAATCGAGATCGTAATATTCGATGTTATTCGAAAATTTTTATTAAATAAAAAACTTTTCGCAAATTTAAACTTTATAAAAGACCTGAAACAAATTCCTTCAACTCCTAACTATAGAATCCTTATTTATAACTCTTTTAAAGCAATTTACAAGGGAACAAGTCAACAGCACATCCATAAATTTCGCCTCCTGCGGTGCTAATTTTAATATCTCAACCATGCGGTCAGCAAACATAATGTGCAAGCAAACAAGTAAAGATACGCATCAACATCATGTGCCTCGAAACAATTACCTCTACCATAATTTTATCACCATATAATCTTATTATGCATGTGAAAATGTATCGTTGTAGTTCAGGACAAAAAAGATTAAGTTATACATGTCAAAATGTTGCCCTAATGTTCAAGAAAATAATAGAATTTATAGGCTGTTGACTGTAATTTGTATCTACACAACCAACTAACAACGTAAAATGTCATTAATCAATTTACAATCTATCAACTTAATCAATAATAAGGGAATTTCTAAACATTTTAGCTCCATATCCGAAATTGTCTCGTAACAATATGCCTGCATGAATGTCGCCTTATTGAACTATCATTTGTCACAGATTAAATAACGGGCACACATTTGAATGACTGATAGATATTTTATTATTACGCTATCTAAAATCTATTATTTTGAAAGGTTTTTGGATATAAACAGAAGTTCGTTGTTGTTCATTCAATTTCGAGACAGTAATCTGAAACAACCAGAATTCTCAAAGGAATTAAGTCTCTTTTGTCTTTTGCAATGCAAGCCTTTACTCGAATAAATTTTCAAAAGTGACTCCAACACAAATGAATTTCCTTAATGCTCTTGGGATAATTCATGTTCAAACAAAAGAACATGCTTGTCATACATGATAAGCACTTACTACTAACAACAGTTCTGATGAAGTCAGAGAAAAATGTTGCTAGTCATGATTGTGTTGAATTAATTCGATTGGAGTATTGTACGGCAGGAGCAAAAAAAAGTCGATAAACCTTTACTTTTACATGAGTTTGAGTTGCTTTGCATACAAAAAAGTACATCGACAACTCAGCAAGTTTCCCTCCAATTAGCATTAATTGATTGGTATAATTTAATTATTATTGCTAATACTTGACTGTCACTTTAACGACTTGCCGAAAGTTTGTTCAAAGGTGATCAATTTTAAATTATTAATGAGTTTGAACAAACAACGCGAAATCTCCTTTGAGACAATGACAGATATTTAATAATAAGATTAATTTGTTTAACAATTAATTAGTTATTCATCTTTAATTTTTTTCTTGTCAAAATTTCAACAGATATTTTTTTTTCAAATATTTAAAAGAATATTTTTTTATTTCAATATTAAGTTTTGTTTTTAACTAAAAAAAACTAAAAATTTTTTAAATTTATCAATTGCAGTTAATTTAAAAATTGCAGTTAAAAAATTTTTTTCATTAATTTTTTAAATAAATTAGTTATTTTTTTTTCTTTTTTTTATTTTTTAGAGTTTAATTTAATTAAAATTTGTAAAGTCAATTTGAAAAAAAATAACCGTTAAAAATTTGTAAATCACTTTCTTGCTAATTCAGGTTTAAAAAACTCTTAAACTGTTTAAATTAATAATTCCTAAAATTGAATAAATAAATATTCTTTATTTAAATTCGATTAAATAAATTTTTTTCCTTATTTTTTTTTAATATCGAGTTATTTTAATTAAAAATTTTATAAATTATTAAAATTTATTATTTATAATTATTTAAAATTATAAATTTTAATTAAAAAAAAAAATAAATGTTAAAAATATTAAAAATTATTTTATTGTAAAAGATTTTTTAATTGTCTGAAATAATTATTTTTTTATGATTTTTTTTTTAATTCAAAAATTTGTATATGTCAATTCAAAAAAATTGACCGTTAAAAATTTGAAAATCGCTTTTTCGCTAATTCAAGTTTTAAAAAAATTAATAATTTCTTAATTTTTTTTTATTTTCAGGTGATCAAGAACTCTTACCGCTTCATCCCCAAACAAACTCAACGGAGCCCGACAATCCTCGTACATGGTCAGCAGCTTCTGTTGTTCAAGTTCCCGCAACGCGCGAAAAGCACGGCGAAACTCTCAAATGTTTGGCATTCCATGAGTCTTATCCAGCGAGAGCAATTCCTGTCGAGGGACGTTTAGATGTTCGATGTAAGTAAATTTTTAAAAGAAAAAAAATTAATTTTTCGCTCGTGGCTGTGGGTTGAACAAACAACAAAACCGAAAAGTATCTCGCCATTTTCTCATAATTAATTCAACGATGATCCGTATAAATAATTTGCTCGGGCAATTAATCATTTCGCAGATGTATTCATACTCAATCAAATTGATTCCTTAATGGCGCGTCATGCTTGGGAAAGGAAAATATGGCGCTTCTCTTTTTTTTTATTTATGATAGAAAATGTTTTCACACACAAAGGGGTTTCAACGTGTTTATGATTTTCACTTTAACAAGTAGAATTTTCTACTTTTACTCTATTTTTTTTGTGTAATAATCGTCGTTAATGACATTAATGCTTAAAATATTATGATCGACAGATGCGCCCACAATTAGGTTGATGGGCGAGCCACAAATTGATTTGGAGGAGGGAAAAGACTCGTTAGTGTTGCGATGCGAAGCTGATGCCAATCCGCCGGCGAGTATTGTATGGCGACGAGCAGGACGTTCAGAAATCGCAAGTTTGCAAGAATCGCTGAACTTGAGACCGATTTCGCGAAGAGATGCGGGCCTCTATACGTGTCAGGCACAAAATTCAGTTGGATCATCGGAAACGTTATCCGTCCAAATTGATGTAAAATGTAAGTTTTAAATGCTTTTTTTATTAGTTTTAAGCTTTAGATTTCAATTGATTTGACTAATTAATAAATAAATTTAATTTTTAATAAAATAAAAAAAAGAAATTTGATTTTAAAAAAAATATTAAATTATTTAATTAATTTAATTTTATTTTATTTTGTTAATTTAATTTTTTTTAAATTTTAACTCAATTTTAATTATTAATTTTTTTAATTAATTTATTGAGCCTTTTTTATTCATTTATCATTATTTTAATTAAAAAAAATAATCATTAAAATTGAATGAAAAAATTAAATAAAAAAATTTTTAATTAAAAAAATAAAAAAATAATAAAATAAAATATTTTTTTTTTTTTGAAAATTAAAATTTTTTTTTAAATTAAAATTTCTTTTTAATTAAAATTCAGAATAAAAGTAATTTTTTATTGAATTTTAAATTAATTTAAATTTTAATAAAATAAAATAAAATTTAAAATATTTTTAAATTTTTTTTTAATTAAAAATTTTTTTTTTTTTAATTTTTTAGTTTTTTTTATTAAATTTTAAAAAATTTTTTCAAATTTTTAATTAAATTTAATAATTCAATAAATTTATTTTATTTAATGAATATATAAACTAAATTTAAAAAATTAATTAATTTTAAAAATTTAAGTTTAGGAAAAAGTTAAAAAGATTTTGTCATTTCTATAATTTTTACGAAAAAATTTAAATTTTATTTTTGAGAATTTTTTACATTTTTTTTATTATTAAGTTTTCGTATTTGAGATCACGTTCTTAATTTTTCTCTTCATATTATTTTTTTTTGTATTCAAAAATTTAAGTTAAATTTTGCAACTAATATTAATTTAATTTATTGTATATTTTTTACTTAAGAATAAATCAAATTATTTGAAATTCTTTTCATTAAATCTGAAAAAAAAATCGAATAAGAAAATTGTTTTATCAACTTTCACAATAATTTATAAAATTTAATAAATTTCAGACCCACCAAGAATAACAACTGCTGGCCCGGATCGTCACACGACAGCGCCTTTATTCAGTCCCGCAGCTTTCGAATGTATCGCTGAAGGAAATCCTCTCCCAACATACAAATGGGTCCAAAAGTGAGTCAAAATTTTTCTTTACAAAAAATAAAAATATTAACGAAATATTTATTTTTAGGATTTCTGGATACGGTAACAACGTCGTCGATCGCGGAAGTGAGCCTCGTCTCGTAATCAATAACGTGACATACGACTACCAAGGTGAATATGAATGCCGCGCAACAAATTACATAAATGGCCAGGAACGTTCAGTTACATCTGAACCAATACAATTACAAGTCGTAGGTACGTGAGAATTTTACTAAACACATTTTTTTCTCCTTGTTTTCATTGCGAAAATGAAATGTATGTCGATGGGATATCAATGAATCTCGTTTTTCCGTGTATGGCGGAAATGTACTTGTAATTCATTGGTATTTATCACAAGAGTGCTCTAATTATTGATTTACCATTTTCTTATTGCTTATACAAATTTTCTCTTTTATTTCCCGCTTTTTTTTCTTATGCTTCCTGAATTCATTATGTTGGCGGATGTTGTGCAGGTGCTCCGCTCGTTCTTCGTACGAATTCCGAGAATGGGCATACGGTTTCGGTGCGACGCGGCGAATCAGCGACAATTTCGTTGGTAGTGTGTGCTGATCCTCGTCCTCGACACGTGGCTTGGGAATGGGGATCTTTACGACTTGAGGCTGGAGCGGGAGTTGGTAAGAATTTTCCTGAAACTTTTTTTGACGTAAAAAAATTATTTATTTTTTTTTTTTTTGCTTGTAGGACGTTATCGCGTTGATGATGTCATCCAAGACAGTCGAGAAGATTGCTACTTGGCTACGCTCCATATAACGGATGCCAATCCAGCTGATGCGCGCCCTTACTATCTCGTTGTCGAGAATGAGCGTGGCGTTGACAGACACGCAATCAATCTACGCGTGGAAGGCATGTTCGCAGGTTTGTATCTTTTTTCATTTTTTTTTATTTTTTTCTTAAGGGTGTTCCAAAAATTTTTCTTGTTTCGCGTTTCTAAATTTTTTTTTTTTTCAAATTTTTATTTAAATTAAATAATTTTTTAAATAAATTAATTTAAAATTTAGATGTTCATTAATTTTTAAAAATTAATTTATTTTTTTTTTTCATTAATTTAGTTTTTTTTAAATTATTTTAAATTAAATTTTTTAAAAAATGTTTTTTTAATTAATTATATAAAAAAATATTAAATCAAAAATTATTTTTTTCAAAAAATAACGATCAATATCTAAACTGTTATTTTTATTTTTAAATTAAACCAAAACCCAAAATTAATTTAATTTTTTTATTTTTAAATTAAATTAATTATTAATTAAAATAAAAATTAATAAATATTAATTATTTAATTATTAATTAAATTAATTTAATTTAAAAATAAAAAAATAATTATTAATATTTTTTAATTAAAATTAAAAACTATTAAAAAATTTAAATTTACTTTTAATTAAAAAATTTTTAAATTATTTTTGGAAAATACAAAAAAAAATCTATATAAAATTTCATATTAAAAATTAACGCGAAACAAAAAATTTTTTTGGAATACCTTAAAAAAAAGATTTTTCCATTTTTTTCTTACATAAATTAAATTTATCTTTTTTTAATATTTTTTTATGACACCATTAAACTTTTAACATTCATGCATTTTTACATATTTTCTCATTTCATTCGATCCATTTGTTGTCATATTAAATTAAATATTTCACTAAAAAAAATGTGTGAGTATAAACGGGCCTTTCAAAAACATTTGTAATAATTTACCGCAATTAAATAATAATAATCGCAAGCGATGAAATATGTGAATGAATGAAAAATTGTACAAACTGTCAGTGCCAACATCAACATCATCGATGAGGGAAAAGCGTTCGTTTTATTTTAATGAACGGACAACAAGTTTATCCGACAATAAATTCATATGAAAAGAAAATGTCTCTCGCACAAAAGTCATCAGCATCAACAAAACAACAACAACAACAATAAACCACAAAATAATTGATAATGGGTCGCCATTAAATCAATTTTAACAAAACATGAATTAAATACGTGTCACCAATTTGACAGTTATTATGGCTTTTTCCTTCGATGCGGTGCCCATGTCTTCTTTTTAGACAGCGTACCTCAACTCGACAACACAATTGCATTAAAGTGTGTGATTTATATTGCAATTTAATTGTCGTCATCGCACAAACACGCACACACACACACGCCAGTCACACTTTTTGATAAATTGTCAGTTTCAACAACGACCAAAAAGTAGAGAGACAGAAGCATCCATGAAATGTTTACGACTCTGTTTTAATATATTGCTGTGATAGCTTTTTCCCTAATGTCATATTAATGCTTTCCAGTCGTTTTTCGGTGCCTACAAAAATTTCTCCTTTTATTGGCAGGGACAATCATGTATTTGTTCCATGTTTCGTTTATGAACTGAGAAAATTGAACTTTTTGCCCACAGAGACAATTTCTTGCCAGAAATGTCTTTTAATGTCCAATTTGCGTAAAATTTTGTTTATTACGCAAGAAATTGCTTTTGGAAATTCCATTTATTTATGTGTCATAAAATATCCTGAAAGCAAAACGAGACATCTCATCAATCACAAAAACATGTAATTATTTTTTAAGCATCAAGAAACAAAAAATACGCAAATGATGACATCAAAACCTGTTGTTGTCAACTTGCGACGATATGTGACACATACAGCATAAAATTTCTAATTAAACAGTGCAGTCAAATTTGTGTCACTGCCACAAAAAAAAAACATTAATTAGACACGTATCATTCCTTGACATCATTGACAAAGTTTTCCGGCATAAATATGTGTGGGTGTGTGACGCGACACACGCTGATCTCCTGATGGCACATTAGAAACATTTGAGGATAAATTGTTGTTGGCGAAGTTGTTGTTTTGTCATTGCTGAAGACAATTAGGTTGTTATAATTAAAATACTCGCTACTTAAGGAGATATATTGTGAAAAATTTGTGTTTCGCAACTGATGAAAAAATTTGCGATACATTACAAGAAAAAATTTGAAATAGGTTAAAAAATAAAAAAAATTAAATAGTTTGAAAATTTTAAAATATTTTACATTAATATTTAATAAATCATTTTACAGTTATTTTTTTTTTAACTGAAATAAATACGATAGACGATTTCAGATCAAACATTTTCCTTTAAAAAGGGAAATATGAGTCAGATCCTTAATACAAGTTTAAATTCAGATGAATTTTTCACAACTTGGTTTTCAAAACAATGAAACTGAATGCTTATAAGTTTCTTTCATGATATAAATTAATTCCTTTAAATGTAGGCAAGGAAAAAAAATTCTTGCATTTATGTCTCGTCATTTGTGTATTCTATTCAGTATGCAGATGGTTTAAGTCAAACCTTTCAAATTTTTTTAAAGACCTATACTTTGATTTAACAAAAAAATTGGATTCTGTCCATTTTGTCACATTTAATAACAACTTCGCCTTCAAAAATCTTATTTGAACTATGGCATCGAATGTCGACTCAAGTTTTGTTATAGTTAAGGCAACCATCCAAGAGTATACTTTATTTCCTCAGATTGGCTCATCGATGTCTTTTTCATTCTTGATCTTTTATTAGAATGTAATAAGCATACAATCCATTGCATGTTAATGAACTAAATGGTTAACATATGCCTTCTAACTTTCAATATGTACTAATTATGGATCCTCATTTTTGTATGAATCTGAAATAAAAAAAATCAAATTATGTTTTAAAAAATAAAAAAAATAGAAAAAATAAAAAAAAAATTAAAGCTAAAAATTTTAAAATTAAAAAAACTGTTTGGTAATTGAAAATTAAATTTTAATAACTTACCTTAAATTTTATACCTCGCATAAAATTCATCCCTCGCGAAACTTTAATTCTTCACAATAATTCGTATTAAGGAAATAATAAAACCAAACAACAAAAAACATTAGAAATGCATGACGCGGAAAATTAAAATCCACACCGAGTTTGACAAATTAAAATTCAAACTTTGTTGTTCGTTCATTTGTTCAGCAACATATAAATGTCAGATTAAAATTTCTAAGCCTTTTAATTGAAATGCGACATTACACGTATATTTATCTTTGCACCCAATTTGCTCGCAAAACGAACAAAGCTAATAGAGTCCCCAAATTAAAATTAGAAAAAAACAAGAAAAAAAAAAGACTAAAACAAAAATATAAATCCCCGAAAGGTCTTTTTCTTGTCATAACAATAATATGTCTCATAAGTACCACCAATTATATATATTTAGTTGTCATTTCCTTCATATTTTCAAAAAAATAAAAAAAAAGTCATGCTGCTCTCTGTTCAAATAGAGCTTGGAAAAGTTTCAAGAAAAATATGTTTTGTTTTCATTATTATTATATATTTTTAATGCCATACTCACTGTCTATCTATCCGGTCACATACACATTGTTTGTCTGAATATTTTCTCATCCGATGCTGTTTGTGCTGACTGTTTGCCAAATTATAATTTTCATCTTTTTTTTTTTTTTTTTTTTTGAACTTCAGGCTACTTTTGTTTGTATTTTTGTGTGCGATGGCAGACAGAATTTTTTCTCGTATTTCTTCACAAAATCACATAGTGTGAGGATAACAATTCTTTTTTAAAAAGAGACATATGGATTACAATAACTTTTCATACAGTTAGTTCTCGTATTTATGTCTCGAAGCTATTTTCAACTTGTTTCTTATTTTTCTCTCGAGTTGTTTTAAATTAAACTGAAACAAAAAAAACATAAATTTTGGAACAAATGTGGCACTAATCATTCAATTACATATTTTATCTTGATTATTATTATTGCTAAAAATAAATATAAAAATAAACCTTTTTCCTGCATCCTGAGACAAAAACAAGTTTGCTTCCACATTTTTTCGTTGCGAATGATTTTTTTCTGTAAAAATTTTTTTTTTAGTAGAATGAATTTTTTAGGAGTTATTTTATGAAGCACAATTTAAGAAGCATGGTTTTTAAAAAAAATCTATTAGATTAAAATTTATTTTAACGTTTTTTTTTCGTTTCTTATTTGCAGAACCCTTAGGTCTCAGTTACTTACTTGGCATCGTTGGTGGCGTTCTCGCAGCATTCCTAATTTTGTTTTTGCTGTGCATCCATGTCGTGCGAACGAAAAAGTGCTGTTTCAAAGGTACAATTTTTTCCGTTTAAAAAAGATGACAAAAATCGACTTTTTGAAGAGTGAATGCTCATGTTCTACCAATTCCTCTCATGCTTTATGAACATTCCTCTTCAATATTTATTTTATTTATATTTTATAAACTTTTTTTTTCTCTCTCTTCCTCTTTCTGTTGCATTATTTAGGAAGGAGCACCTACAACACAAAGGAGAAAGATAGGTATGTATTGTGATTTTTTTTTTTGTTTATTTATTGTATTGATGCCAAAAATTTTTGAATATTTTTAATACAAATATTATCGTTGTCTTGTACTTTTTTTTTGCATATAACAAAAAAAAAGCGAAAAGAAATAAAACCGCATGCGGTGCAGTAAAACGACCGTGTATTACAAGACAAAATTGAATTATGATCGAATGACTGAGCGTTTTGTGTGGTAGTCGTTTCTTAATAATATTTAAAAAAAAATATTTGAAGAAAAAAAAATCTTCTGAAATCGTCCTTTTATTCAATTAAGTGATTGAATTAACAACTTTCAATACAAACATTTTTCTCTTAATTAATTTTATTGAAAATATCAACTTTTTTTCCATCAATCGTAATATGATTAAATTAAATGAAAAACTTTTACAGCATCTTTTGCATAAAAAAAAATAAAATTTCTTGTAAAGATGGATAAAGAAGCACTTGTGAAAATTTTTTTTTATTCATAAAATTTCCCAATTTAACTTGTTTACTCGACAGTTTCTTTACTTGCTGACAACTTATGAAAAGTGTGTTTACTGGTTCAGCAAATCACATGTGTGATTTTGGTTGCTTGGAAACATGTGTATTTGTATGATTTTCCAATTTTTTTCTGCATAAAAGGAATAATAAAAGAAAATGAATTCATTGAATTTTTTATTACAATTTTTTTATTATGCTTGCATATATTAATAATAAAATTTATATGAAAATGTTTACTTTTATGAAGTGTGGGATGGATGTTTTTTCTCTTTGTTATTTGACACAATAATAACGTTCCAGAAGAATTTTTTCATTGATAACAAGATAAGGAAATAAGAAAAAATAAAATATATTTTTTTATAAAGACATAAAATTTTCAAAAAATTTTTTACTTTTTTTTTATTCCATATATATTTATTTATTTTTTTTTAATTAAAATTTTTATTTTTAATTAAAAAATATTAATTGAAAATATAAAAACATTTTTTTAAATTTTATTTTTTCACAGCAAAAAATATAGATTTTTTTTTTAATTTTATTTGAAAAAAATTATAAAAAAATTTAATAAAGAAATTAAATTTTATTTAATTTATAATAAAAATTAATTTTTCAATTTTTTTATAAATTAATTTTTAAATTATTTTTGTTTAGTCTTGAATAATTAAAATTTAAATAATTTTTTTTAAAAGTTTTTTAAAAGGAAAAAATTAGAAAAAAAAAATCATTTTTAAAAAAAAAATATAAAAAAATTGATTAAAAAATTAAATTTTATATAATTATTGAGTTTAATTTTTAATTTAGTTTCAAAATTAATTTTTAATTGTTTAATTTATTTTTAATTTATTTAAGTTAAATTTTAAAAAATAATTAAGTAATAATTTTAATTTTTTAAATAATTTAATTTCAAACTTTTTTAACTATAAAAAAAATAATTAAAACAACATTTTTTTTAAACAATTTTTTTATTCATATTTTTTAAGAAGCTTTTGTACCTTATCAACTAATTAAATATTCAATGAAAGAAAATTCAGTAAAAAGCATGTATAAAAATTTTATTTATTTATTTATTAGAAATTTGCATCATATGTTGATATGAATGAATCCCTTTGATAAAATTATTCTATTTCACGTCAGTGGTTGCAATTTAATTATATTAGTGCACACAAAGAATGTTATTGCTTTGAAGTACAAAGAGATTTATGCAAGAGTATAGAAAATAATTATAAAAATATTAATGTAACCATTTTGCACTCTAAATTATTAAAAAAAAATGTTACAAAGAGCTTTAATGAACTCCTTTAAAGCTCATAAAAGTGTTCAAGACAGAGAGAAAACCATTGAGGATGCGGGATATTTGTGTCCAATTACCCATCAGCTCATAATTGTGGTCCATATACATTGTTCAAGCAAATGAGAATTTATGCGATGATTGGTTACAAAATAAATAGAGCAGAATATTATCAGTTGCACCTTTGTAATAAAATAATTTTTGCCTTGATGCAAATGCATGTTTGATAAATCCTGTTGATGCCTCTTCCATTGTAGTACTTTGTTGGCATAACATCATCATCGGTGAGTAAGCAAATGCACTCAAGTGTACCGTGTGTGGGCATTTAGGCCTAAACATTAAATAAAATATCAATTTTCCATGAATGGGCATTAGGAGATAAGGTACAGCCGATTTTGCAATGAGCAGCGGCATAATTTGTGCTCACAAGTTACTCAACCGTTAAGAGGCTTATTTTGAAATTATATTTTATGGAAGGGCAGTGACCCACATTTTCCCTCGGTTTTTCCTTTGTTCATCTTGCAATGGTAATTATTGCAATTTTATGCAAGGGAAAAGGATTTTATGCAAGAAAAGTTGCATTTTTGCTGAAAGGAGTCTCTGTCGAACATCCGATTTTCCTCCCTTGCAATCTATTTATGGATTGAAAATAATGAAAGATTACAATAATATCAACAAAAGATTCTTTGTTTACATTTAATTCACTTAAAACACACGTTCGTTCACCTTGTTCATAATAAAAATCCTCATAAAAGGCTGTATGTATGAAAAGAGCAACGAAGCTTTATTGAAATTATTTCCTGTAGGTATAGCAAAAATCCTTGTTAAAGAATAAACATACAAATTTCCGATGAAATAATGTATCAATTTGCTGAAAGATTTAAAAAATAATTATTTTTCGAGAAATAAATATTTACAAAATTTTGAGAGAATAAATATTTTCAATAAAAATTATATTAAATTTATTTAAGATTTAATTTTAATTTTTGTATTTATTTATTTAAATCAAAAATTTTTTTTTTTAATTTCTTTATTTTCTTATTAATTTATTAAAATCAAAAATAATTTTTTTTTTTTTTTTTTTTTTTTTTTAATTAAATTAAATTAATTTTTTTTATTTTATTTAAATATTTATTTATTTAATAATTTTTTAATTATAAATTTTCATTTATTAATTTATTTTATTTTTTTCTATTTTTTATTTTATTTTATTTTATTTATTTTTTTTTTTTAAAAATACAACAATTTTTAATAATTTTTATTGATTAATTTATTTTGAACTTCAGAAACAAGACTTAAATTTTTTTATGAAAATTTATCATCCTTCCTTGAAATAAAAACCAACGATTTACTATGTAATAAAATCATCTAACCTACATTGCAATATCCCACAATATCCTTCTATTTTTAGTTTTATATTAATTTTATCGGATACTATCCTTTCACTAACATGTCTGAGAATGTAATTTAACAACTCCTACCCATTTCGTAACAAAATGCATGATTGAAAATTAATACAATTGTAACGTAATTAAAATCTTGTCATTCATGCCTGACCTTTTGGTTCAACCTCTTTAAAAATTCGTTAAAAAATTCTCATTTTAATCTCGTAAAATATTTTGTTCGAGCAATAAAATATTTTCATTATTTCCATACCTTAATCAAATATTGTCATACATGTTAAATTGATCGACATTTTATCAGGCATACACTTGCTGCATGTTGTTATTATTTTTGTTGTTAATAAAGGCATGTCAGCATGTAAAAGTTAATAAAAAAAACTCGTTGTTAAGTTGTAATCATAAAAGATTGATTATAATTGAATATCCGTACATCACTTTTATTACATTTTTTTACAATTTTTTTTTTCAACATAACTGATGGCGTTCCTTGCATTTCATGAAGCATATTGATCTACCTGAAAAATAAACAAATAATAAAATGATCACTGTCTGTGTTTTTTTTGTTTCGTACGTGCTGCATTTGCACAAGATATACGAACAGAACTGTACACAGCAGGGTTCCTCCAGATATTAAACAGATTGATCATATTAGGAGACAGGTTTGTTTTGTGTGTTTCTAGCAAAAAAAAATTGTTCAACAAATCAATTTTGTGTGTTGCTTCGTCGTCATGTATCATCCGTCATATTTTTTATGGCATTTCAATTTTTTTTCTGAAAAAAATTTACTACATTTTTTTATAAAATGTCTGTCTTTGAAAAAAAATTATTTGAAATGTGTATTGGGATAGAAGTTCAAAATGTAAATTAAGATAAAAAAAAATAAAATGTGCATTAGGTCAAGAATTTAAAATGTAAATAATGGAAAAAAATTAAAAATTTGAATTGGGCAAAAATTCAAAATGTATATTGGGAAAAATTCAAAATGTGCATTGGGTCAAAAATTTAAAATGTATATTGGGACAAAAAAGTATAAAATATGCATTGGGACAAGAGACTTCAAATTCAATATGGCAGAAAATTTGAAATTTGCATTGAAACAAAAACTCAAAATGTTAATTAGGAAAAAATTCCGAAATGTGAAATGGGGCAAGAATTTAGAAATTTGCATTGGGACAAAAAACTTGAATACAGAGTTTTATTTTGAGTATCTTGTCCCAATACACATTTTAATATTTTTGTCCCAATGAACATTCTGAATTTTTGTTCAAATTTCATGTTAATTTTATGTCCCAATGCACATTATTGAACAAATACGCTTAGATTCTCTTCAAAATGTGATTTCTAATTATTTTTTGCTGCATTGTTTCAGAAATGTCTGTGTGTTGTATTGGAATGTCTGCCTGATCAATTGATTCGTTTCATGCGATGCGGTTATACCACATGGGTTGATGATATTGTCTGTTGATTTAAAAATTTTCATCAAGCCATGCAGGTGATTCGCAAACGGATCGTTGTTGCAAGACCTCACTCATACTCAAATATTCTGCGTACTCTTTTTTTTTGCCGTACATTCCTTATTTGGAACACGACGATGATGATGTTATACTGCACAGCACGACACAATTACACACAGAGACAAAGTGAATCTGAAATTTAATTATTACCTGTTTCGCAAATCCATGCATCCAGACAAAACAACGCGGGCAAAAAATGCAGAATGATAAATTTGACAAGAAGAACAAATGAAATTGTGTATGTTTCTGACTTTTGTTGTTGTTCAGACCAAAATTGACATGAGGAATATGTATAATTGAATAAATTCCAGTTATGGGTCACTTCATTTGACTAAACTGTCGAACATAAAATCCAAAATTGATATAAGTGAATTTTGTCATCCTTTCATAATCGTGTTAGGCGATATGTGGGAAAGCAAACCCATAATAAATGCATTATCAACATATGCAATTATATTGCCCACAAGCAAACAACACGAAATATTGTGCTTGTCTTCCAAAATGCTAAATATGTATGTGTGGCAGGATTTTCCTGCAAACACGTTGCGAATACACATGTAGGTAGACATCATGATTTGAATGCTTCAGTTAGTTATAATTGGGTTAAACGGATATCCTAACATCATGTAGTTATGTAGTTTTTGGTTCTAACAGGAGTTTTGAAGTCAATAAAATTTTGTGTTGAACCTATATTCAACATTTATTGTGAAAATTTCATGTTTTGAAACAAGAAATTTAACTTGAGAGATCTACAAGACAAATTTCTCATTTTTGTACTCCTCAAAAAATTTTAAATGAAAATTTAGGTTATGATTTGAGTAAATTAAGGTATTTTAATAAATTATTTTTTTTTTCATGAAAACTTAATTTTAACAATATTCGAACCTAAATTATAAAAAAAAATTAAAAAAAAATAAAATTAATATTTTTCAAAAAATAAAAAAAAATTTATACTTTTTTTTTAATTTTTGGAAAGAAAAAACAAATTAAAATTTATTTTGTATATTTTCAATTTTTTTCTAAATTTCATAAATTAAAAATTTAAAAAATCGCAAAAAATATAATTTTGTGAAATATAAATTTTTCATAAAATTCATATCATAAGAAGCATTGTGAATCATTTTTCGGGGTGTTTGTGTGTGAATAAATATTTTACTTGTCCAATAAATGTGTTAAGGATATGTTTGTGTTGTTCTGTTATTATTAGCATTATTAAAGTCATGTTTATTTTTATCTTCTTTTCTATGGGAAAATTTAAATCTAACTTTCTTCTCATTTGTTTTTCTCATTTCAGTGAAAAGGCAGATTTAAAGTCACGTGTTGATATGACAGGCAGCGGAGGCGTGCCTCCTCTCGATTCAATTTACACGACGCCAACTGGTTTCCATCATCATCATCATCACAATGGATTGCAAGGCTCACCGGAAGCAATGAAGGTACGAATGGCTGCTATGATTTTATCTCCGCCTACAAGAGTTTAGCAGGCACTTTTAAACGGGGACAAGAAAATTAGCCCAGTATCTAGTAACTTATTTATTAACAATAATCATCATCACGAGAATGATCTCATACCAATTACTAACGTAAACAATAACATTAGTAGTAACAATAATACCGATAACAGTAACATTGACGTAGTAGGTACGCATATAGGTGATCATAGTATAGTTGTAGCATTAGATGAAAATAACAAAGATGCTGTTAGACCATTAATTAATAGTTCGCAATCGATGCCAGTAGTAACGACGACGAGTCGACGTAACAATAATCCCTTTTTGCCATCGTCATCATCGCCTACGACGACAATGATGACGATGAGTAGCAGTAGTAGTAATAATAAAACCAATTCGCATTACAACAAAAACAACAACAAACCAATAGTCTCTGTCCCACACAGTGCCAGTGCAGACAATATCAATTGTAACGTACGAGGCAATTTTGTTATTAAAATGAAATCAAATACGGGTAATAACAAGGACAGTATCGCTAACTATCACAACAACAATAATAATAACAATGAATGCATATCAAAGTTTGAAATTACGCAAACAGTTGTACATCGACACCTATCCGATAATGATGATGCGAACGACGATTTAATTAAAACATATCCTTCTCCGCGCTCAGATCATATCAATCAAAATAGCGAAAGTAGTTCGAGACAAAAGTCTGCAGGGGTAATTACTGCAAATGATAGTCAAAGTAATCAAATAAACGAAATTGATATTGGTGCCAAATTATTTTCAAATTCCATCTGTCTGCAACAATTAAAGGACTCTGCGACAGATGCGAATTTGTTAGACGGAAGGAAGGGAAATACGAATCCATTTATAAGTGGTAACGATAATGATGGGAGAAAAAGTGCCGAGAAAAGTGAAGATGAAGATGATAATGATGAGGAAGATAAAAAAAATATTTCTCATTACAATAATAACATAAATGTAACGACGACGAATGATAAATTAGACTTGTCACGAAATTCAAATAGTCAAAACTGCGTCGCTCGCAAGACAACCTTAAACGAAAACGAAACAGTTGTTGATGGAAAGTCAATTTTACACATGCCTGGCTTTAATGATTTTGACGCTGATGATGATTCGGTTGCCGACGAGGATTTCGACGACGATGCATACTGTAAATCGGAGGTAATTGATTACGTATCGAACGCAGGTAAAAGGCAATTTTCAGCTTCGCCAGCGAAATTACATCAACAGCCCTTTCTTCCATCAAATCGTAAGCAAGTGCGTCGTGTCTCGAAAGAAACTAATCAGTATGCACGACGAGGCAAATACGACAGTTATAATAGCATTGCGCGACAAGTTTCGTCTCGTAGCAAAGGACTTTCAACGCAAGTCGTGTGTCAAGACACGAAATCCGCAACTGTGTTATATGCCTCAGAATTTGATACGAGTCAATTGAAAAGTGCCATTCCCACGTGTTCTTTTAAGAGACAAGACTACGAAAATCACGGAGATACAAGCGAAGATACAAACACTGCCAACATTGCAAAAAATATGAAGAAAATCAATATAAAAAGAGGCTTAGTCAAATCCTTAGATTTATTCAATTTTTCATTTGCTTCACATAATAATCAGCAACAGCGTGATAAATGTGCGATTAATAATAGGAAAACGACTTCTGCGATGGTAAGAAGTGAAACAGGTACAACGGGAACGACGAACACATGGGGCAAATACAGGTCGACATCGAAAGACATTTACTATCCGCCTTCTTCGACGATGATCGCGTCAAAAAGGAATGCGGTAGGAAGGAAAGCAATGCGGAAGAACAATATGGAAAAAGAAAATAGCGGCAAATATTTTGATAAAATACAGGCTCGAGTGAAAATTCAATTAGATAAATTAGAGCAGAAATACAACAAGCGATTTCATAAATCTTCGACTCACGCCATGGATGCCAACAACGATATGAAACACTCGCATACAACCTTAGGCGGAGGACACACATATGACATCGATGACTTTCTATCGACTGCCGTTTCGAGCACTGCAGGCAAAAAACCAAGCAACTATTTACAAAGAGACAGACAACCGTACGTAGACAATAACGATAAATTTTGTGATAGACCGAATCATAATAAATTTTTGTACAAAAGCTATAAATCAGAAATAGACCTGACAAAAAATCTGACATATCTGGATGCCTTTTTAGACGAAAAGTTTGACATGGGCATTGCGAATAACAATCACACGAACCGAATGCTCCTCCAACAACAGCAAGATACTGTGCAGACGAACAAAAACGAAAGAGAAAAAAGTAATAATTATGAACATAGAAGGACAAAGTCCTACACAAAAAATAATGCCATTGTATCAATCAATCAAAGCAGAGACAGGCATAATGTATTAGATGCTGAAGAGGAGAGCAAGACGATGTCAAAGGTTACGACAATGCTGCCCATGATACCGCAATCGGCGTACACAACAACGACAAGCAGCTCGTTAAGCAGTAGCGACTATGCCAGCGGTTACAGCTACACGGGCAGTAATGAAGCAAAGGAGAAATTGATTCTGACATTTGACGACAATCCAGTAGAATATGCACTACCGAAACGACGTAGCAGTAACGGTAAGGAAAGGGAAAAGAAATCCCATTTCGAACGTCATAAATATCCCGATGAGTTTTATGATGTAGATAAAAAGGATACACATTACATGCTACAGCACTACAATAACAGCAACAATCATGAATACATTGCCAACAATGAGTTTTATGACGACAACGACGAACAATACCAGAATTTATCAATATTACCTCAAGCGAAAGATTTGCCGTTTGATAATTTCCATTCGAGCGATGTGAATTTTTCCAATTCCGCACTCGATACAAGTCTCAATTTTGCGTCGGTAATAGCGTCAAATAATCTGGACGAGTCGAATCTTATGCATCAGTATGAGCGAACGTCGTCTATTTCGGGCCGAAGAAAGTCAGGCAATAAACTGATAAGTCGTAGCAATAGCAACAGCATCAAGGAATTGACATATCAGGAAAACTATTTGGAGCATTATAGCAAAAATAAATCGAGTATGAACAACCTTAACTTGAGCCAAAATAGTATAATGTGTGTCGTGGGCAGCGGACAACAACAAGCAATCACATCAACAATGACACACAATTTATTTTATGACCTGAACGCAATTGGGGCACCAATTGGAAATGTCACTGATGATAACAATACGTATACCGAATCAAATGGCATGAAAAAACGAAAATCAAATAATAGTCGAAACAATAAGGTTACAGCAGCGACAACTTTGGGTCAGCACTATTCTCATCACAGCAGCAGCGACTATAGCAGCAATGCAATTTTACAGAGTAGCGCACATCGAATGAATAATGACACGGTTTCCTCGTCGACGAGTAGCTATCAGAGCACAAGTAGCGGTAGCATTGGGCATGTCGTTGCAGGCAAAAGCAATGCCCAACGAGTGATTGTCTCGAAATCGAATAATAAACAGGTTGGCGGAGAGCTCGTAGTTGAATACGAATGCTAACACAGTTTTTTATTGGCACATATTTTCATTTGTCTTTGCTACGATAAAAATCAGAACATTTACCATCTTCCTTCACTTATAGTACTCACTTCTTTACTGCTCGTAAAATACTCATATCATCATCAGCATAATGAATGCACAGTCACATATCAACTGTAATCGCATCGTATCAGGAGAAAATCGAAAAAGACTTATTAAATTCAATTTCAATCAAGTATCAAAGGGAGATATACTATTACAGGCTTAACGCGTAATTTTGTACTTATAACAAAGTCTTGAATCATCAAAATTTGCATTGAGATTTTCTATTTTCTAAACGATTTGTTTTCAAATAGAAAATCTCAATGCAAATATTGATGAATCAAAAAAAAAGTTAAAAGTACAAAAATTACGCGTTCAGACCCTCACATATCACAATTTATCGAAGACCATAATATCAAAATCCCCCTTAAAGCAAAAAGTTATAACATCAAAAACCATCAAAGAATCAGATAATTCCATTGAGCAATAAGGATTTTCAGTCTCTTCTGTTCACTTGATGTTTTTCTGTGGAATTAAAATGGCATTAAAATGCTTTGATGCATCAACTTTTGCAAATGAACGTATTTTTTTGTGAACTCAAACAGAATACACTAATGAGATTACAATGCTATTTAGCATGTGCACGTTCCATTTCTTTCATGTTAATGTGCAGCAAAGACGATAAGAGAGAAAACTTTTTTTTTATATAATTTCTGTTCTCTGCACTGAAATGTTAATTAGGACGGTAGGAGGATGGGTGAAAAATTGTTGATTTGCTGGTCTTTCAAATACTTTTAAACGTTATAAACGACCATCGTCGGCCTTCTTCATAATATACTTAAAACTATGCTGCCTATTTTTTTATTACAATAAAAAAAAGAAATGTTTAGAAAAAAAAGAAGAAGAAAAATATTAAGACTGAGCGAAAAAAAAACTTTTAGAAAAAGGTGACAATATAAAAAAAATACATATTAACCACATTTCTCCTCTTCTTCCTTTTATGTTCATATAAATACTCCTCTAATGTACATTAAATTTCGAAGCATGACTCATTAAACTATCGATAATTTCTTATCATCCCTCTCTAACCATTAAATGGCTTGTTGTAGGTGACTTTAAGAATACCTAAAGTTAGTGCATTGCATACCTTACATAAAATTAACAGTAACCAGAGATGTACTTTAAAATAACATTTTAATTTTTGCTACCAAAATTTTCTCGTAAGTACATCTCTGATTATTTTCCTTTCCATTCCCGTAAAATAGTTTAAAAAAATAACATTTAGGTATAAATAAAGTTAAAAAATAAGAAAAGGAAATAAATCCGTTCTATTAACGTTCAATTATGATAAGACAATAAATTTTCAAAAAAAAATTAAAAACAAAGAAAAAAAAGTACTACAAGGCTTCTAAGATACCTTTTAAGAAAATACGAAAATAAATTATAATTAAATGTAATTAATACTCTAAATAGACATTATAATATATTATATTTATCACTAAGTAACTCATTCAGTATAACATTAAAATTGAGATTAAAATATTAGCATTGTATACAAAAAAAAAGTTTCTTAATTTTCTACGGGATGAAAATGTTGCGATAGTTTTATATAAAATAATAAGGAAAACTTGTGTAAAAGAATTTGTATAGCAACATCCCGATACTTTGAGCTTCCATGAGAAAGAAAGAAGAAAAATTTATAGTGACATAAGATAGAGTTTAACTACATATGTGTAATGTTATTAAAGAAGAAAATGTACATTGTTTTATGCAAAGTCATCGTTTATCTATCATGTATATATATAAAGTTAAAATTAAATTAAAAATATTATATATGTATGTTATTAAACTATATAATTGAAAAAAAAATAACCGTTGATTAAAAAGGATTTTTAAAGGAAATTCATTCTCTTTTTATTTATTTTAATTTTTTAATTATTTTTTTCATTACAAGTAACCTGATCAAAATGCTTCGTTGACGGGGCTTCATTTAATAAAATGAGTTATCTCACAGGCATTCAATTTGAGGACAACAATGTAGTATCGATAATGTCTCCTGTGTACTTTTGTTGTTTATTTGTTTCGTTTTTTTTTTGTTCCTACTGTCACATGAAATGAATGAAAAGTCTTCTGTTATCTTGTTGAATAATTTTAATAACAATAAAGTCTGTTTTATTAATAGAAATCGCTACAAAAGGATACTATGATCACTTATATTGACGTTCTTTTTATTAGAATCGTGTCTAACAACTTGCACAAACAATAGCATTTTACTGTCAATTTTTGTTACCTATATGTTTGCGTACATCGACACCTATTTCGAGGAAAACAGTCAATTGAAAAAAAAATCTGGGAAACTACTGAAAATTTTATCTACTTGTTTGACTCGTGATGTCAATTTAACTTTTTTTTACGAAAAAAAGTGCGAAATTGATATTTTCATGCAATTTGCTGAAAAAAAAATTAAAAAGGAAATAGGTCAAACAATACTCGTCAACATCATGTTATCACTTTATTGAGAAAATAAAAATTTTATCTCTTTAAATATATTTATTTTTTTATTATACATCGTTGTTGTTTAATAATATTAAAAATTTATAAATAAAAATAATTCAAAAATGAAATTATTCTTTATTGAATGAATAATAATAAAATAAAAGTAAAACAAGAGACAATGATAATAACGAAAAAAAAACTCATATGACGCCATCTTTTTAATCTATAAAAAAAATCATTGTCTCTCGATTGTTAATTCGCACACAAGATTAATATTTTGTTTATAATTATATATTTAATGCATACTCCTTGTTTGAATTTTTCTTTATTTTTATTTTTATTAACTCACAAGTTTTATTTATTTTTAATACAAGTTTGTTTTGTTGAGATTTTCCACAGTAAATTAGAAAAATTTTGAAAATTATGAGCACCAACCCCTTTTTGATAATAAAATATAACTTAAATACCTATTTTCAAGTTTGTGCATAAATAAAATGTAAGTTTGTTGTGTTAATTTCCTAAAATATATACAATATAATAAAAAATATTGAAAATATTTATCGTCGATTATTCCTTTTGCTTTTGATTGCGCCTTGT
This sequence comes from Culicoides brevitarsis, assembly GCF_036172545.1. Taxonomy (NCBI): domain Eukaryota; kingdom Metazoa; phylum Arthropoda; class Insecta; order Diptera; family Ceratopogonidae; genus Culicoides; species Culicoides brevitarsis. The sequence goes on along the minus strand of NC_087085.1, from coordinate 40,746,038 downwards.
ACATTTTTGGTTGAGTTGAAATTTTAAAATATTTTTTTTTATTTTTTTTTACCTGATATTTTTTTCTTGACCTATTCGTAAAAAATTGACTGAGACTTGAACTTTTAAAATTTATTTTTCACAAATTTTTTAAAATAAAAAAAATATTTTTTCTTTAATAAAAAAATTTTCCAAACGTTCATAATAATTAAAATAATGATTTTTTTTTTTTGTAAATATTCAAATTAAATTTAAAAATAAAAATTTTTATTTATAACTTATTAAAAAAAAAAATATGTTCTTGATTTTTTTAAAAATAATGTTTAAAAAAAAATAATTATTTTTTTTTGAAAATAAAAAAAAATAAAAAATTTTTTTTTTTGTTAAATTTAATTAAAAAATAAAAAAATTAAAAATTAAAATAAATTTTTTAAAATTAAAAAAAATAAATTTAAAAATTAAAATTAAAAAAAAAATTTTAAATTAAAAACTTTTTAATAAATTTCATTAATTAAAAAAAAATTTGAAATTAAAAAAAAATTTTCTTTGGGATGTAAAAAAAATATAATTAAATTATTAAAAAAATTAATTAATTAACTAAGAATAACTTCAAAACTAAAATTTCATTAATTAATTTTTAAATTGAATTTTAAATTAACGAAAAAATAAATTATTTAAATAAATATATCATAAATAAAAAATTCTGAAAATTAAAAATATTTAAATTAAAATTTAAAAAATTTTTAAAATTCATAAAAAAAAATTAATTAAAAATTTTCAATTAATTTTTTTTTTTAAATAATTATTTTAAATTTTTTCTTTATCAAAAGAAACAAATAATTAAAAATTTTACCTTAACGACGGACAAAACTTTCAAAAATTTAACAAATTCTTCCAAACTTTCGAGTAATTTCACATTTGACATAAATTTTCCTCCGTAATAAATGAAATGCCTGCACTAAAACGACGTCATATTCCGTTTATTATAAATGTTTATTTGTTTTGATCAAATATAAATTATTTTATCAGACATACTTTTATATTAAATTCTTCCTCTACTTCCTTCTGTACCTCAACTATTATGATGTTTATTAAGTGAACTCCTCTGCAGCATCATAATAATATGTCACACAAGTTACGAACGAGAAACTCTGTACAAACAACATAAAAGTGTTACTGTGAAGAAATCTATTTTATCATCATCATCATCCCCATCCGAATTGGATGAAACTGAAGTTTGCACCACGTTAAGAAGAAATATCCTCGACTATGAGAGAGAGAGGAAAATATGTATATTCAGATGACATTAAATGTTATTTATGATGGATAAGAAAATTTTGCTGACTAAGTGGTGCTTTGGGTTGTTGTTAGTTGGTGACAGCAACTCTGTTCACTTTAATAAAACTTGTGCAGGGTGACGCACGAGTGTCAAAAAACTTTGTTTTGCACAACTCTTGACGCCAACAACTCGCATTCAGATGAGTGATTGATTAGCAATTTTAGCTCGAAACTGCCTCTGACATGATTTTTATGCATGTCGAGTAAATTACGAAAGTTTCTGTCTTCTCGCTTTGCTTAAATATCGCTTTGGGAGACGCATTTTATGACACACTTATAATATTATTACCCCAATTTCGGCAGTAAAAGACAATCAAGTTATGCATGGACCGTCATGACATTTCATTAATTTAATTTATTTCGTACTTGGATCATATTTTGGAGCATTTATTCGTCGCAGATTTATTGCTTTATCCAATTTTGATGGAAATTTATGGAGTTAAAGTGTCATTTTTCGTCTTTTCTTTCATTTTTCGACTAAAATTCGAGAAAATCAACACAAAAAAAAATTTTGTTGTTAATTTTTACGCGTTTAATATTTATCATGTATACATAAATTTTTAATTTATCATTATCTGCAAAGAAAAAAAATTTCCGCACGCTCCTTTTTTTATCCAATATTTTTTTTTATACCAAAAAAACGCCTTTTTGTGGCGAATAAAAAGATTACATTTTTTATTAAAAAAAAAATAAGCAAATTTAATAGCAAAGCACGCTAAATTATTAGCATTTTTTCATAAAATTTATCTCTAAACATAAAATGTTTTTATATAAACACGAGTAAAAGAGCGAAAAAGACGAGATAATGAGCCAGACTCTTTCAATAAAACTCCCGCGATATTATCACGACTTTTTATGATGTTTTATCGATTCAATCAAAAATGTTCTTCGTCTCCAAAATAAATAAATGTTTATTTATACTTATCGGGCTGAGATAAGACCTACTTACCAACGAAATAAATAAAAAAGTGTCATCCTTCGATCTTTTTGAATAAAATTCATCCAAGTAGAAACGAGATTTTTCCTTTTGGAATGAAAAAAAAACTTTTTTTTTTCTTATTGGGAAAACTTTTACGAAACATGATTTTATTAATCATAATAATCATAAATAATGGCAATAATGAATTCATTTCTGATCCATTGAGCTTCGATCGATCGCCATGGCAATCAAGATGATAATGAGCGAATATATTCCCGGTCATTGTTTTCATTCGATAAATTAGTGTTTATTAGCTCGATATGTGAGCGTTCATTCAATGCTCAGGGTAATGACTCGTCTTATCATTTTCATTAAGACAATTTTCTTCGTACTAAAGATATTTGATATGAATAATGGTAATCTTGTAATATAAGAGATTGATGCAATGAGGGATATTGTTTCATCTTACAAAAAAATTATTCTAATTAATTATTTCAAATTTTCAAAAAGTTGATAAATTTTCAACAATTTTCAAAAATTTTTCTCACAAAAAATATTTTTATAATAAATAATTTTTTATTTTTAAAAAATTAAATTTTAAAGATTTATTAAAAATTAATTTTAAATAAAAAAAATATATAAATTATTTTAAATTAATTTTAAAAAAAATTAATATTTTAATATTTAAAATAAATTTTAAAATTATTTTAAATTAATTTAAATTTAATTATTATTTAAATTAATTAATTTAAAAAAATAAAATATATATTTTGTAATTATTTTATTTTTAACATAGTATTTTTTTAAAATTAAATTTAATATTTTTTTTAATTATTTTAATTTCAAAATATTAAATTTTTTTTAAATTAATTTAAAATAATTTTAATATATTAATTTTTTTTAAATTAATTTAAAAATTTTTAAAAAATTATTAAAAATTTTAAAATTTTGAATTATTTCAAATTATTTTTTAAAAATAATTATTTTTTTTAGTTAAACGTTCATTAAAGTACATATTTTAAAATTTGAGAAAAATCAATTTAAATTTAAAAACATTTAATTAAATATTTACAAGAAAAACTGTCAAATTTTCACTTATCATTTTTCTTATTAAAATTTTTGAAAAATAAAAAAAATATTAAAAATTATTCTTCATTGCATTTCCCTTGAAAAAAATAATAATAATATTTTGCATTGTCATGACAGTTTATTGAATCATCACAACGTTCGAAACTTTCAGCACAAAGACCCGTTTTTCCCATCGTGTTATTGTCCAGTTTCTCCGACAAGCTATCAATAACTTGAAGAAATATCACGTCTTTTTTATCCTGTCTCTTTTTCTCAATTTGAAAATCGATTCCTTTTGTTTGTCCGGTGTCATCGTGTTGATTGCTATTGATGGCGATTCGACGACGATCGACGACTACTTGACATCATTGTGTGAAGAAAATTAATTTTATTCTTTTTTTTTTCATTTTATTTAATTCTCTGAAAAAAAGTTTCTTTTTTTATTATTATTTATACGCAAAGTCATTCTTTATAAATAAAAAAAAATAATAATATATTTTCTCACTCGGATTAAATTTACCATACTTCTTCAGGAAAAAATATAATAAAAATAATAATAAAAAGTGGGCAAACTTCGGGACATTGACTAGTAGATTGAAACGGAGTAGAGATAACAATATGAGGCGATGACTTGATACAAAAAAAAAACTATACTTCAGTACATAAAAGATCTAAGACTTGACTTTATATTGTGTCTGTGATATAAGTTTCAAATTTTTTCTTGAGTTTCTTCTATTGAATTTTTTTTATTTTATTTTACTCCCTCCAATGTGTTAAGTTTTTCGATTTTATTCACTCACAAGGTTCGGATGTTGTTTTGTGTTTGAGAAAAGTTTCTTATTTTTTTTCCATTCTATATGTTTGTGCTCACTGATACTACTTGCGGAATGTGTTGAATAACATTTCCTTGTTCATTCGAAAGTTTCACCCAAAGTTTCTTTTGTTCACTCAATGATTTGGTTTATTTTGTTCTTTTGTGTTGTGTTACAGTTTTTTTTTATTTCTCCATCCTTCAAGCAAAAAAATATATATATATTGAAAATCCATTCCTTTTCCAATTTTATACTTTAGATTGTTATTATTATTAATATTACTTGTAAAAAAATAAAAAAAAATCTCCATGTTATTTTCCCAAAAGAAAGTCCTTAAAACATACATAAAAAATTATACATATATAAAAATTGAGTAGGATATTTTATTGTTATTTTTTTTAGTATAGTAGAGGAGACTTTTATGACACAATCGGTCATGATTTTGTATATTTTTTACGATATGAAAAAATAGCCAAAAATTTTATTTTTTCAGCAATGAATGGGTTTCTAGGCACTTAAGCCTGGCTTGAGATGATAATTTGTTGAAAAACATGAAAACACACACTTGAACATTAAATCGATTGTAAAAGAGTAAAAATCCATTCATTAAATTTCCTGCATTTATTACGATTCGAGAACAAAAAAAGTCGAATTTAATATAAAATAATATGTTTTGTGTACCATAGTATAAATAAAAATTATATTGTGTTGACTGCACTCTTACGTTTTCAGTTTAATGCACTATTTTTATTATTATTGTTATGTACTTCGACTCCTTTTTCATTTAAATTATTTTTATTTTCATTAAAAAAAATATTTTTTTTTATTATCTCACCAATACATATATATATATATATATATAACATATATCATATATATTAAACATATATAATAATAATAATTGTATAAACACTTGAGTTATATTTATTAAATGGTAGTAAATATTATTTTTAATTTTGAGCACATACATCAAAATATATATTTCACTTTTCACTAAAAGTAAACTTTTATATAAATATTAAACATATACAAAAGTTACTATATAAATGTTTGAATAATTTTTAAAAATTTTAAGTGTTTATAAATGATACAAAATTAAATATTTTATTTTTTTTATACAAAAATAATAAACACACACCCTCACACAACATATATATTAATATATAATAATTTTAAAATATTTTGTATATCTTAGATATATAATAATAATAATTTATAGTAACCCAATGGTAGTAAATAAAAAAATATTACAACTAAAAAAATCACAAAAAATTTTTTTTGTACAAAATTCTTTTTTTTTTTTGTGAATATAAATTTTTATATATAACATAGTAACATATATAAAAATATTATTTTTTCTGTTCTTGAGTGCCATTATTATTGTACTTTAACTTTTTTATATAAACATATATTGCACACACAAACAATAATCATAATAAAAGTGTTTCCATTAAAATATAGCAATTTTATATTTTTCTCTCTCTTTCTCTATTATAACATAATAATATCTATGTGTGTGTCCGTGTGTGTTGTTTATTTTTGTATATATCAAAAAAAAAATATAAATCATAATTTATACTCATCGTGTGTGTGAGTGTTATGGTCGCTGTAAATATCGATTTTTCCCTTATTTTTTGATATTTTACTACTACTCAAGTATTATTATTTCTTTATTTGCAAAACACATGTAATTTTTTATGTGATGTTTCTTGTGTTTTTTAGCACCATTGCCATGTTTATATATCATGCACAATGCACAACAAGCACGAAAAAAATATAAACATCATATTTTTTGATAATTTTTTTTTCATAATTTTATAACATTAAAGTATGTTACGGAAAAAAATTTTTTTATCTTATTTTATGTTTATTCACATCAGAATGTTGTTTAAAAGCCGCAACAAATGTGCAATTTAACGAGATTAAGTTTTGTTTATTATCGGATTTTGCAGTAATTTGAGCCAGATAATTTTTGGTCTCAAAAGTTTATGAGTTAAGAAGTTCTTTATCGAGATTTGCGGTAAAGTCTTGACAATTTAAGCTTCTTATCTGATTTTTTTATTTTTTTGTACAAAAAAGTAGAAAATTACCTTCATACACAACATTAGATTTATTGCTCATTGATTTGAAAAAATAAAAAAATATGTCACAAAATAAATCTAATGCACATTTTTCACCTACAACAATTTTTTTTTACAAGCGACAAAAATAACTGCTGCACATATGATGTCTGTCCATAAACGGAACGTAATTCAATTTTCAATTTTTTTTTTTTTTTTTTTTTTGAAAAAAATTGCACTGAATCGGTTCGGTATTTATGAAATTTATTGAATTTCCGTACAGAAGTACAGACATAAATTGTCTGATGAACTGTAAATTTGAGATGTACGGAAATATTAGATGTGCATTTAATTTTTTTTTTTCGAAAAAAAAATTAACATGTGAATTTTTGTACATGTGAAAACGCCTGGTTATTCACTCGGAAGAAAAAAATTTAAATTTTTCTCGGAAACACGACACAAACAGCAAAACTAAATGAAACTTTATGACATGAAAATGTCAGTTCCCATCCTTTCTTCATGAAATACGAACAAATTTAGTGAGAGAAAAGTCATGCGTGTTCGTACATGCAAATTTTTCTTCTTCACTACATTTTACACGGAAATTTTTTTCACAGGTTTTTTTTGTGATGCAATCTGCGCCTTCAAGACATTATTTTGCATCTGACAGACATTCATGACTCGAGCAAAAAAAAAATTGGCTATTATGAACTTTATGAATTTTCGACTGTATAAAAAAAAAAGTTTTTGACTGTCTTTTCTATTATATCATTATTTGTTATGAAGAAATATGAGAGCATTGGGAGTACATCAAAATATTTTTTTTTTCAAAAAAGTTTAGTTGCAAATATTTTTTTTATGCTGTGTTTCGCAAGAAGTCTCTGATAGTGTTTTGCCATATGCCATGAGAAAAGTTTTTTTTTGTTTTTTTTTGTTTGCATTCAAGACACGACTCCCTCTTGGAAAGTTGTTAAAACAAGAGACGCGGATTCCGGAGAAAAATGTCTGAGAGGAGGAATCATGTTTCTTTTCAAATTGTACATGACAAGCTATTTGTATTACGATTTGTTGTACCAACAAAACAATGGTTTAAGTTGTCCAGAAGAGATTTTTTTAACTGCATTTAAAAAAATTGTTTGGGAAGATTTTTAAATTGTCAACTGGGTCAAAAAAATTAAATGTGCATTGGGTTAAATTCAAAATGTGAATTGGGAAGTTTTTGACCCAATAAACATTTTTTAATTCAAACCCAATGCACATTTTCAATTTTTATAACCCAATGTACAATTTAAATTTTTGTCCCAATGCACATTTTGAATTTAAAAAATGTGATATTTTTGTTATGATGACTGTTTTTTTTATATTTTTCTGCAGTTTTTCATCCAACAGATGCAATAACAATGTCCCTTAATAGTTGTTCAATTGTTCGACAAAAAAATAACTTCTAATACCAAAACCCGATTTCCACAGAGATTAATCGAATGCCATAAGGCAGTCAGATGGATGTCGATAAAAATAAAATATTTGCTGTTATTTTACGATTTATGTGAAACAATATTATAAATGGATAGTATTTTTGGTTTGTTCAGCCCTTTAAACGATCAGACATTTATATCTTCCCCCATACCGAATACAACGACAAACACGACGACGTAAGCCCTTGTAAACCTTTGACATTTCCATTTGATCCACTTTATGGTCCGCTTTTCCGGATATTATTCAAACAAATACATCAAGAAATGCTTCATTGACCTTTGTAATAATAAAAATCACCTTTTTATTGGGAAAAGTATACCTTTTTCCATGCTTACCATGCTAAGCACCCAAATATCCTTCATTTTTTCTCCATTTTTTTTCTCTGGACAATCAATAAGATATACAGACTTCGCCGATACGCATGTGAGACCACTTTATTTTATTGTATCATCCAGCAAACAAATGTAGGAAGTTGGTATGAAAAAAAAAACATGTGAGGTCGATGTGTTGATTGAGATGTGTCAATGGAGGTAAATCCTCAGGTAGGACGATCATTTCCACAGAGGATATTATGTTTAATCACTTTATCCCATTGAAGCGGAAATGTTTTTATGTTATGTCGATAACAGATAAATAAAATTAAATTTCCAATAAAAAAAATATTATTTTTTTCACCATGAAAGGAAATTTTGTTTTATTGGCTTTTAGATCACTTTTGGATTTTTTTTTTAAATTTTTAGTTAAAAATAATAATTTTTTACAAAAAAAAAATATTTTAAAAAATAAAAAAAATAATATTTAAAATTTTAATTAAAAAATTTAAAATAATAAATTATTATTTTTTTTTTTTGAAAATTTACAACAAAAAAAAATTAAATAACAATTATTTATTTGTTTATTTTTTTTTTGTTGTAAATTTTCAAAAAAAAAATTTATTAAATAATTATTTTTAATTTTTAAATAAAAATTTTAATTTTTTTTTTTAAAAACAAATGTCAATTCAAAAAATTTCCTTTAAAATTTGAAAATTACTTTTTGCTAATTCAAATAATTTTTTTTTATTCTGATCAAAAATGTGTTCGCCACGGAAAGGGATAGACAAATGTTTATATTAAAAAAATTAAAAAAAATAATAAATAAAAAAAAATTAAAAATATAGTAACGAAATTTTTTTTTGCTAATTCAAATTTTAGTTAAAAATATTTTTATTTTATCCAAAAATTCGTAAATTTTAATTTTAAAAAAATGACAGTAACGAAATTTGCAAATCGCATTTCTGCTAATTCAAAATCAGTAAATTTATTTTTAAAAAATCTTCTTTTGTTGATTTATTACGACTCAATCTATAAAATTTATGACAAAAACATTGACATTCAAATGAAAAGTTTTTGATTTCCGAATCACATAAAAGAAAATTTGTTATCCTTTCCTCTTTTTAATGACAAATTTCAAAACACAAAGACGTAAAACTTTTCCAAACAAAAGAAGTACTAATAAACAACTCTAATCAAGTCGATTTTATCACTTTCCGAAAACCACTTGAGACTAACTGAAGATAAGTGAAAGTTAAACATTTTGTAATGACGATAACGAAGCAAGGTCAAACGTTGACTAATCTGGGTGTCGATCTGTCGGACCTTTCCCATTTTTCACAAATTACTGCTGGCGGCTATGAATCGGAACAACTTTTTATAGGCACGATGGAAAAAAAAGTTTTCCTGTTCAATATGAATAAAAAAAAAATAATGATGATGATGAAAAATTTTCCCTCAGCATCATCATCATCATCGCAAACTTTTAAAATAACAGATTTCAACCTTCAATCACTCTAAAAATTTGATATCTGCCTTTATATTGATTTCAATAACTTAATTTTTATGACTTTTCTACCAGCATGCGATGCGAAGTAGATTGTAATGGATCCCCCTTGAAAAAGTTTTCTCGTTGAAAATTAACAACTGATGGCAGATACTCGGAAAAGGGATACATACAGGTAGAGGATTTGCCATGCATGCAAAAAGTTTATTTGATGATTTTAGGGAAAACCATTTTATTATTTTTCCATAAAAAATGTTTATATGCTTTGATAAGGCCCACACAATTTTGACCAGATGATGAATATATTAATGTTGTGAAGTAACCTGAGCAGCACTTTGTAGAAGTTTTTAGTAAAAAAGTTAATTTTAACATAAAGGTCGATGATAAATTAGAACGAACCAATATTTTGTCATTTTTTTAAGAGGCAGGATAGGACAAAGAAGTGAAAAATAATCTCGTAAAAAACTTTTACTTTTACGAAAAAAAAAATTGTCGTCTATTGAACAAGAGGAGAAAGGAAATTGAAAGTAAAAGTTTTGAGCGCATTTCTAAGCTTTAAGACCTATTTTGTAAAGAAATAACATTTTTGTACTCCTCATTTCACATTTTTATACTCCTCATGACTTGAATGATTTGAAATTTTATTTATAATTAATTTTAAATTAATTTTAAATTGTCATAAAAGTATTTCTGTTTGAAAAAGTCTCTTTTCTCATTTTATTACTCCTCATTTTACATTTTCTTACTCCTCATAGTATATTCTGATTTTTTTTTTATGAATTTTTAACAAATTAGGGAGTATTTCTACTATAATAACTATTTTTTTATGTTATTAAAATGTATTTTTCATAATTTCACATTTTTATACTCCTCATTTCACAATTTAATACTCCTCATGCTATAAAAATTTTTTAAATAATTTTTTGAGGTAAAAATGACAAAAATTAGATTTTTTCTTCGAAATGCGACAAAAAAAAGTAGACGACGAACAATTTCGGTGCGTTATAAACTACGGTTAATGTTCCCTACTGTTGCGTATGGTTGACAATAAATAAATGTGGTCGCTCGGTGTCGTCCTCTTTGGTTATAGGCTCCGACCTATATCATAATTTATGGGTTTTCTTTGACACATTTTCATTACATTTTGCGGCATGTTGTTCAAGTTTTCACGCAGACTGTGTGTAACCAAAGTTATTCAGTTTTTTTTTAAATGAATTATTTGCTGTCGGTGTGTTTTATTGCAAGTTTTGTCAATAGAGATAAATTTAAAGTGTCCTGAAGGTGTCTTACTTGCAAATAAATAAATATCACAAACATTGAAAAGGTCATGGATGCTGAGCATAATTTTCATATGATGCCAATTTCGAAAACAATTTGTTTGAAAGATGGCCTTTATTTGACCCATAAAACTATTTGGAAGAAGAGGAACAATGACAAAAGTCACGTTTTTTCCATGGGTGTAATACGAGTCTGAGAAGACACAAGAAACAGTAACGAAACTTAAAATGTGTCGGTCCAATGTTGCGCAAAATTTCTCTGACGCATACACAATATTTGAGATGAGAGCTATTAAACACACTTGTTTCCCTGCTACAGCAAAGCTATTCAATCTTTCTTTATTTCTATTATACGGCAGAAAAAATCCTGACTAGCTAGACTTTTGTCTGCTTCGGTTTCGGAGTTAGGCTAATAAACAAACAGAATTAAAAAATTTCTGTTATTTTTGACGAAAATTCACTTTAGCGTGTTTTGATAAAAAAAATCCTCAAGTTTTATAATTTTTTAAAAACTAGAAAAAAATATTTTAATTTAATTTTCGAAATTTATTATTTTTGTTTAATTTTTTAAGCTAAAAATTTTTTATTAAAAATACTTTTAATTAATTTTTTTTTTATAAAACATTTTTTGAATTTTTTATTTATTTTATTCTCTTAAAATTTTAGTTTTTAAGTTATTTTTTTTTAAATATTTTTTTTAAATAATTAATAATTTCGTAAAATAATTTTTTTTTTTTCAAATAAATATTTTAAAATTATATTTTTTTATCTAAAAGTTTTTTTTGTTTTCAATACTTCAAAAATTCCATTAATTTTATTAAAATTTTATTTTATTTATATTTATTAAAAATTATTTTTTTTATTTTTATTTAATTTATGAATTTTATTTATTTTAAGTTTAATTTTTATTAATTATAAAAAATTTAAAATGAAAGAAATTAAATTCTAAATTAATTTAATTTTTTTATTCAACAGGATTTTTTTCTCAAAAATTTAAAAATTTTTTTAAAATAAATAATTTATTTAATAATTAAAAAATAATTTAAAAAAAATTAAAAACTATTTTTTTTAAATTTTATAATTTTTAAAAATTAATTTTAATATTTTTATTTTAATTTAAATTTTAATTTTTATTAATATTATTATTAATAATAATTAGTTTTAAAAAACTTTTAAAAAAAAAATTAATTAATTAATTAAATTAATTTAATTAAAATTAATAATTTTTTAAAAACTTCAAAAAATTTAAATAAGACACAAAAACCTTCAAAACAGACAAAAATAACAAATTTTCCCTCCGTAACGCCCTTTGCAAAAAAAAGCGGAAAGTGACGAGAAACTTGTCTACGTTCAAAAACAAACATAAAAAATTATGCGTACTGACACATCGTAACATAATATTCGCCCATACATGACGACTCCATGTCGCTTGAGTGAGTGACTGACGTGTAACAAAACTGAATAAAACTCTGCTAATACAATGAACACTTGGATTACAAACATTTATCCTCTGATAAAAAAAAAAGTTCAGAAACACGAAACACATGACCAGAAAAAAACAGGAAATAAAGTTTCATTTAGTTTTGTCGTCTTTTTATTTATCCTTCTTCTTCTGCCGCCGCAAAAATTCACAGAAGAAGAAAAAAACAGATTTTACAAATGTGACAATTTTCACAACACTCGAGAAAAATCGAATGAAGAAAAAGGTACGATCATTTTTATAATGGGAATGTAATGTGACACAGACATATGTGCTCTTTGAAATGTACAAATGTTTGACTCGGAGGCAATTCTACATCATTTCCCGTTGTTTATTCCATTCGAATAACAATATTAATAAATGTTGTGTACACTCATCGCAATCATATTTTATTATTCATTGGAAAATGGGACAAATTTTGCCAAAATAATGATCAAAAATTTCAAGTATTTAACGGACAAAGGACAAAAATTATTTATTTTCAGTTATTGCTTGCAGTTTTAATTTAAATTTCCACGAAAATGTACAAAGTGAAAATCTGGCATGAACCAATTTTTGATAAGCGGTTTATTATGAGCATTATTTTATTTCGTAAAAGCACAAAATGCATCCATTTTCTGTTAAATTGTTGAAATAAATAAGAATTCTTGCATTTAAATTGCCCAAAAAGAGCATTCAATCGCATTAAAACGTTTTCCCTTTATCTATATAAACAACAAAAAAAAAATAAAAAAATTGTTTACATAAATGTCAATTTAAATTATAATCTGTGCACTTTAATTTCCCTTTAGGTTTTATCCACTGGTAGCGCATTTTTTAGCACAAAAAACTGTTTTTCTCGTTTTATTTGCGATTTTTTTTTATTTTTTGCGTTGTTGTTAATATATACATAATATTATTATTATTATTTGTTTGCCCGTGCATCCATAAAAACCTTCCATTGCACCAATATTATGCACAAACACACACAGTGAGTTGTTGTTCACCCAAAATAAAAAAAAAATTGTATATTCGCACAAAAACACAAAGAAAAAAGCCACGACACAAAAAAAAATATTTAGAAGAATATGCTTGAGAATAAAAAAAGACGCTTATTTTATTATCGTTATTCGTTTTATCCCCAAAACAACAAGGAAAACGTTTGATTTTTTTTTATTTGTTCTTGTTTGTATAAAAAAATACCCTTTTTTTCCTCTTCTTCTTATTATTTTCGTGCGTTTGCATAAATTCTAGATACCGCCAAGACGCGAAAAAATATTTAAAAAAAATTAAATGATATGCATAAGTAATAAAAATGCAAATTATTGAAAAAAATGTAAATAACGAAAAAAAAAATAAAAACGCTTCGAGTTCAGTTCCAAGCAGCAGAGACAAAAAAATGTCAGCTGCAAATTTTAAAACTATTTTTTGGTGATTATTATTATTATTATTTTTTGTATATATATTTCTATAGAAAAAAGAGTTTTGATTAAAGTTCAGTTTTATATTTTATTTTTTGTTCAAGTTGTTGTCTTTAATTGTCCATTTATTTTAATATATTTTTACGGGGGGTGCAAAAAAGCGTCAATTTAATTTGCATAAATGATAAATTTTTAACGTATATATTTGAGTAATTGAAAAATAAATTACTTTTTTTATATGAAATCAATTTATGAATGTTAATTATTATTATAGGAGTTACAGTTTCTTTTGTTTCGTAATTATTTTTTATTATGAATGAACAGGAATTTCAAAAGAAATTAATTGTAAATAATTTTTTCGTACAAAAGAAAATTATTTTAATTAATTATTTTATTTGATTTTATTTTTCATTAAAAAAAATATTTTAAAATCATAGAATCATTTTAATTTATTAATTATTATTTCATTTTTCAATATTTTTTCTTCATTGGAAACTTTTTTTAAGAATAAAAAAATGATTTGAAAAAAAATATTTAAATAAATTTCATAATTTTAAATAATTTTTTAAAAATAAATTTAAATAATTAGGTAAATAATTTTTTAAAATAAATTTTAAAAAATACCTAAATGATGAAAAAAAATTAAAATTGAAAAAAATTTTTTTCAAATTAAAATTAAATTAAATTAAATAAAAAACATTATTTATTTAAAAACAAAAAAAAAATTTTTTTACTATTTTTTTTTATTGGATATTACTTTAAATAAATTTTTTTATTTATTTATCTTAAAAAATATTTATTTCATTAATTGGATATTTTTAGTTTTTTTATGAATAAAAAATTTATTTGAAAGAAAATATTTAAATAAATAAATTTAAAAAAAATTAAAAAAAAATGATTTAAAAACAAAAAAAAATATTTTTTGATTTTTTATTATTTTACTATTTATTATTGGCTATTGTTTAAATTTTTTAAAAACATTTTTTTTTAATAAAAAAATAATTTGCAGGAATATTTTGATATAAAAAAAAATTAATAAATATTTTTTTAATAAAAAAAAATAATTTTTTAATCATATAAAATAATTTTAATTTATTTATTATTATTTTTTTGATTTTTTCATATTTTTCATTTAATGGCTATTATTTAATTGAAATTTTAATTTTTGAAAAAAAAATAATTTTTTAAATAAAATTAAAAAAAAATTAATTCACAGGAAAATTTAAAAATTAAAAATAAATTTAATAATAATAATTAATTTTTAAATCTTGCTAAAAAAAATAATTTTTAATTAACGAAAACACGCTTTTCTCTTTTCTTTTCTTTTTATATGTCTTTCTAAAAAAAATCGGGCTAAAAATAAATCTTTCGGATAAATCTATCGCAGATTCCAGTTTTGCGCACGTTCGGCTACCACGTTCCATAGCGCCAAGAAAATAGTAGCAATTACCATCACCATAACAGCTCATACAGTCACCATCAGTCACAAAGTAACTTTCACAGTCCTCAAAACAGCTACAAAAAAGTTAATAATAGCCATAGTAGTAATAGCAGTAGTAACAATAAAAAATCAAAAAATAATAGTAATAATAAGAATTCAATTAAAAATCACAATAATCTAAACCACCATTTGCTCCAACAAGAACAACAACAACAACAACCAGAACATTTATACAATTATCACCCGTCAGACAATTATTCTTCGGGCAATCACAACCAAATTCACTACAGTCGCTCGTCCATTGACTCGAACGACTCGACAATTTACTGCACCAACTCTACCACAAATATTAACTCACTCAAGTCAAACAAATCGAGCAAAAGTAAAAATTTAAATAGCAAACGCAGCCCATCGGCACGACAGTACAGCAGCACCAAAATTTCCGCCAAAAGTCCCGTTGTACTAACGTGCGAGCCCGATTTAAAATAAAATTAAAAATTGTAAAAAAAAAATTTTTTTGTACCCTTTTTCTCTTGAAAAAAAAAATAATAAATTTAATAAAAAAAAAATAAATACAGGAAAAAGCGCGGTAAATATAAAATTAAATTAATTACAAAAAAAAATATTTAAAAAAAAATATTACAAGGTTAAAGTTGGTGTGTAAATTACTTTAAACTCAATATATACACAAAAAATAATAATTATTATAATAAATTTAAATTTATAATTAATGTAACATAATTGTCATAATTATATATTACAAACTATATAGAAACACTTTTGAAGTAGTTGCAGACACATTATATATATAAACATATATTATTATAAATATGAAGAAGAAAATTTCCAACGTATGATTAATTTTTATCAAGAAAACTTTGAAAACACAAGGATGCTACATAGTTTATACTTTATAATTATACTACTTATAAATTTTAATAATATACGTTTATTTTTTAACGGTTCATATTTTCGCGAGAAAATGGAAAAATATCGCGAAACGCCTTACTTTTTTTTTGTTTATTCAATGTAATAGAAAATATTTGTCTTCGTTGTCGCTATCGCCGTCGTGACACACATAAAATGCACAAAAGCTGCTATATCAACACACCAAAACCGTAATTAATTAATTAATTATATACAAAAATTGTGAATACACATTCGCACTTTACTTTAAAATTAAATACAAACATAACACACTTTACACAACAGTTACTCACATGATAATTAATTTTGAGTGAAAAACTTTTTTTTTGTATATTTTTTCAATTTTTCGAGCTTAAAACTTTTCTTTGCAAGAAAATAAAAAATAATAATAATAATAGAAATTGTGCATTAAAAGAGAAGTCAATATCGGTTCCGTTCGAGTTTTTTTTTTCTCTTCTCTAAGTTTTTTAGTTGTAGACGAAGGTTTGGGAAGAAATAAAGAAATCAGAGTAATTGAATGAACAAGAACAATAAATTTAAATTTATTCGAGAGAAGGTATTACGGGAGGAATGTTCTTTATATTAAATAAAATGGTGAAATTCACAAGAAATCGAATAAATGAAAAGCAATCTTCAATTATTGTCGATCTTCTCGCTCCGCTGTCGGTAGAAGAAGGTAGATGATGATGACGACGGTAATGATTTGTTGGTGCATGACAAAAAAGGAGGCTTTCTGAAGGTATTTATAGGTATATATGAGTTTTTGCTTGGTTTGGATTGATTGGAATTTTGTCTTTGGAGGCGTGATTGTTGGAGCTGAAAAATTGTAAAAAATTAAATTTTTTAAAAAATTTAAATGGAAAAATATATTTTTATAAAATGATTTTAATAAAATTTACCATTTAAAGTTGCTTCAAAATTTTTTTTTTAAAAAATTTAAAAATTAAATTTTAAAAGTGCTTCAAAATTGATTTTAATTTATAAAATTATTTTTTCAACATTAAAAAAAATTTAAATCTGAAAAATAATTATTAAAATATATTTTTCAAGATAAATATTATTTTTTTTTATAAATTTAAATTATTTAATTCAAAGCAAAAATTTTAAAATAATTTTTTTTAACATTAAAATAAATTAAACAAAAATTGAAGCTAAAAAAATAATATTGTTTTATATTAAAAAAAATAAAAAGAAATATTAAATTTTTTAATTTAAAAAAAAATTTGAACATAAAAAAATTAAATTTTAAAAACAATTATTCAATTAATTTTTTTATTTAAAAAATCAAAAGAAATATTAGATTTTTTAATTTAATTGCAATTTAATTTTTTTAACATTAAAATAAATAAAAAAAAACTTTTTCAACATTGAAAGAAACTTAAAAAAAATAATATAATTTTTTTAAAAAAATTAATTATTTTTTTTATTGTTGAAAAAATAATTTTATAAAAATTAAAATCAGAATAAAAATTTTAATTAAAATAAAATTTAATCTCAAAAATAATTAATTCAATTAATAATTTATTTTTTAAAAAAATCAAAAGAGATATTAATTTTTTTAAATTAAAAAAATAAAATATTTGAAGCAATTTAAAAAAAAAATTCCTAAAATTAAAAAAAAACATGATAAAAGAAATAAAATTCAAATTCAAAATAAAAAAAAATTTCTCACCATTAATTTTACTCGTCGACCTGTAAATAAATATAAATGAAATTTAAGAAAATATTTAAACCAGTATTCAAGTCCTCTTAAAACTAAAAAAATAAACAAAAGATCTTAAACAAAAACAAGGATTTTTAATGTTTTTCGCTACTTCAGTTTCCTTTCATTCAGGAAAAAAACTTTTCTCGTAAAAATGAGATTAAAAAGGCATAAAATCCTCGTGCAATTAAGGTGTGCGTCTGCGACGACGTTAAAAATCGTAAAATAAAAACAAATGCATTAACAAAGGACGAAAAAAAAACAAAACAATAAAAAAAACTTTCATTTGTTTACAAGCACAATTTTTTGCTGCAAGTAACTGCCTGCACACAAAACGGATCAAGTTCAGATTGAATGGCTGCCAAGTGCATCAAATCGTTCTCCATCCTTAATCATACGTTACGAGTATTTTTATTATTAAAACATTTATGAGGCTCGTAAATGGCACGAAACTGGGGTGTTGGCTGGTTATGGTCACTTACTAATAACGAAGTCTCGCAACGGGCGGCGATTTAATAAAAAATATATTTTTTCTCCTAATTTTTGCTGCCAAGCATTTGCCGCAAACACCAACGACCCGACATTGCATTATGATAAGAATAATAAATGAAACAACTTGGAGAGAAAAGACAATTTTGTTAAAAGGAGCGCACTCTTGGCGGCGGCGTTTCTTGTATCCCGCTCATTTTCTTTCAAGTTTTTTTTTCGTTTTTGTTTGTTGGCGCTGCCTGTTTAGAGATGTTGTTGTTATTATTGTCGAGATAAGAAAAAGAAGAAAAAAAACCCACAATCTTCTAGTTGCTTGCCAACAAATAAAACGGAATAAAAATGATCATAAAAGAAATAAATGTATAGACAAACATTGCATTTGTTGGCTTTGTCCTTGCTCGCAAGACATTCAATCCCCTTCTTCTTTGAACAACAAAAAAAAGGTACGCTGTCTGGTTACTCGTTGCGATAAATGTCCAACAAACCGCACCGCAGCAGGTAGCTCTTCTTGTTTGTATTTCCCTCAAGATGCACAGAAGAGCATAAATTTTTTCGTTTTTATTTTGCATTTGCGTCATACGCCTTCCTAAACTCAATGATGGTGCAATGATAGTGTAAATAAAATATATAAAAGTAATGTAAAGTAAAGGGAAATGGCAGTAAAATATAAAAGAAAATTGCAAGACGAACAGGAGATAACGAAAGGAGAGGCAAAAAAAAAAACTAAAGAGCAGTTGTATCATCGTTGTCATTATTTTTAAATTTCATTAGGAACGGGAAAAAATTAGTGCGCTTTAGAGAGTTGTTATTTACTTGAGAAAACTTTAGTCTTGTAAAAACAAACATTTTTTTCTGCATTGCAGTTTAAGGTTAAAATCAAGAAATGTAAAAATTTCTGCGTGAGTTGTTTAAAAAAAAATTTTTTTAATTAAATTTTAAAAATAACTTTAAATTTTAAATAATTTTCATAATAACTTGTTCCGTAATTTTTAATAAAAAAAAATTAATATAAAATTTAATTAAAATTTATTTTAAAAATATTAATTATTTTAAAATTATTATAAAATTTAATTTAAAAATAAATAATAAAATTTTTAAAAATTTAATATTTTTCAAAAATTCTTTTCAACTGAAAAATTATATAATTTTTTTTTTTATTTAAAATTAAAAAAAATAAAAAAAATCAAAAATGAAAAAAATGCTAAAATTATAATTTTAATTTTATAAAATTTTAAATAAATTTAAATAATTCAAATAAATTTTAATTATAAAAAAATATGATAATACAAAAATAAATATTTAATTAAATCGTTTTTACAATTTTTTTTTTTGAATTAAATTATTTATTTAATTTTAAAAAAAAAATTATATTTTTATAAAAATTTAAGATATTAATAATGTTTAAAGAAATTTTGTTTAATTTAAATTATTTTAAAAAAATTGATATGTTATTATTAAGGATTTTAATAATTATTAATTTTTATTATTTTAATAATTTTAACTTTAAAATTATTTACTTACCTTTTTCAAATTCAAATTTTTTTCAATAAAAAATTAATTTAATACTTTAATTTTTTTTTAAATTTTTGATTAAGAATTTCAATAAAAATCTTAATTATTAAAATATTAAAAATAAATAATTTTAAAAATTATAAAAAAATAATTAAAAAATAATAAATAATAATAAAGTAAAAATTAATTTTCATTAATTAATTAATTTAATTCAAAATTAATTTTAGTTAATTAATTAAATTTTACTCAAAAATATAAAAAATCAATTAAAAAATTTTACAAAACTTAAAATTTTCACAACTCTCAAAGCAAATTTAATTAAATCCCTTCTTCCTCAATATGTTCAAATTTTTACAACTACACGCATTTAATTCAACCAAAAAAAAATAAAATAAAAAAAAATCATCAACAGCCAGACACAATAAAAAAAATTACAACAAAAGCATCTTTGTCTGACGGAGATCAAGGGTCCCTTATTCCAAGGAAAGACAACAACAACAGCAAGAAAAAAAAATCGTAAATATATTTGCAACAGTTTATTTGTCATTTTATTTTTATCCCAAGAACGCCATTGGAGCGTATTTGCTCCGGGCTCTCCTAAGTGAAATAAATGTTTCGCATGAACCGAGAGCACTTGAGATGTTGTGTCCGAAGCTGTGTCTTTGTACGATTATTAAGGAAAAAAAAGAGAATAAATAAACAAAACAGAAAAAAATATCATAAAGATAAAAAGAAAGAAAACAACAGCCTCAGCACATAAAAGGGGAAAAAAAGGTTTCAAACAAATTGTACATAAATTATTTTGTGGACAGAGCGAACCTTTTTTTCATGATTTTCTGAACTGACTGAATTATTATTAATTTTATCTGGAAGATCATCTACAAGGCACAAAATCACAAAAAAAAATAAATTAATCACAAATTACACAAAATGCACTGATTTTTGACACAAGAGTGATAAAAATGCACAACTGGGCTATATAAAAAAAAATATTTTAATGTTTTGTGTGCTTTAATTTTTTTTTTTAATTTTAATTTTTCACAAAAAAAATATTTTCAACAATTTTCACTTTTGTGTGAGTTTTTTGCAAAAAAAAATAATTTTTTAATTTTTTTTTAACACAAAAAATGGAGCGGAGTGCAGTCAAACCACAAATCTTTTTAAGTGTTATTTTTCTGTTTATAAAAAAAAAATTAAAAAAATACACAAAACATATTTTAATAGGCTACCCCAAGTGCAAGTAATAATAATCATGAGAATCCGACAACATCTGCAACTAATGCCGATTTAGTGTTGGGTGCAATGCGACATCAGCGAGATCTCTTTACGGGCTCGTCGCTCGGCATACCAGACGTCAACACGCACGTCGGCAGCGTAATTCATGCCTTCGAAACGATGGCAATCGAGCGGAACTTGCAACAAGCCACGGATAATTTGGCGCGACAAAAGAACTCAGGTTCCATTATTCTTCCGCCGATGCCGCCGCAAAACCCAAGCGAAACAATTCACGATCCGGTCTACGGGCACATCCCGAAAATCAGTGAATTCTACGTCGAACGGAGCGTCGATGACACAACGACTCTCACGAACACGGAAACAAGCAGCAATTTGGATGGCGCTTCGTACATAATTGACGATAATTATCGTAAAAGTGGTTATGCTGCGAAACCCACGTCGTCGTCGTCGTCCCGTATCCCAACAATGATCTCGAAACAAACAAACAACAACAACAACTACGAAATTGTGAAAAATCCCACGGTTCAATCAAAAAACATCCGTAACTATGCGAAACCGAAAATATTTCAAAGCACGACGACGGATGCCGTGCATTTTAATATTAATAAAGATCGCAAACAGGAGGAAAATTATGACCAAGATTTCATACGTGGTTCGACGGTGAGCCAATCGTTCATTAAAAATGTGAAAGGAAATCGCCGTGCGACATACGAGAAAAATGTGTTTCAGGTTACAAAGAGTGCGACAGACCTAAATCGACCGGGAACGAATGCGAGTCGCATTAATGAAAGAAAATTGAAAGCCAAGAGCATGGGAATTGATGAACTTAGCGAACGCTATACGAGACATACGGGCGACGGTAGTAGCGGGAGTCGAACTCGTGCACGCTCCAATGAACGGAGAAAATCCGCATATGCTCCCAACTCGTTAGATCGTGCCGAGTTATAACATTTTTGGAGAAACGAGTTTTTTATTAGGCGACTCGCGTAACCAGGCGTCTCCATTTTTTACACGCAAAGAAATATCCCACCAAAAAAAAATTGCCATATTTAATTTTTTTTTCATTTCATCAGGAAATGTGTCATAAATTTTTTTTAACGATGCAGCAAAATTTTTTTTTTCACTCAACTCATCATCAGTCATTATTGATGCCTTCCATAATACATAAACACAATCCAACCAAAGCGCTATTGTGGAAAGTAGATTAGAAAAGCTCATTTATTATATTTTATGACAAGACAAGGAACGAGCTGTACATAGAGGGATGTTTGCTCGTTTGACAAATTATTCGCTCTCTTATTACTTGCGCACTAATTTCATTTATCGAGCCAACAGAGGAAAACTACCGCTGATAAAATAAAATTTTAAAATTAAATTTCATTACTCACTCCATTCAATTTTTCAATGCGAGGAAAATCACAGCGGCAATTTAAAAGGACTTTTAAGTGAATTAGATCAGTTAGAAGATAAAAAGAAAAAGATAAAAAAAAAAACAAAGTAAAAGAGTGCCAACTTTTCCATCCATTCGCTTCGTTTTCTTAACCAGGCATTTTGTCACCATATGTGATGCTAATGTTATTATTATTTTTTATATTCAAATTTTTTTTTTGCTCTGTTTTTATTCATGTGAAAATGTTTTGGTAAAAAAAATTACAAAAACGAAATTCAAACAAAAAAATATTATTTTATTTTTTATTTAGTATTTATTTATTTATTTTTATTTATTTATTATTTTAAATTTAATTAAAAATAAAAATATTCAATTAATTTTTCGAACATGTTATAATTAATTTTAGATTTTAAAAATTAAATTAAAAAATATAATTGATTTCTTTTATTTTTTATAAAAATATTTTTGATATTCTTTTTTAAATAAATTAAATTTAATTAAAATTGAATTAAAAATTTATATTAATTTATTTTATTAGGTATTTATAAAATTTATTTATTTTATTAAAAAAACTAATTTTTAAACAATAAATTAATTTTAATAAAAAAAATTCAAATTTTATAAATTATATAAATTAATATAAATAAATTAATATTTTAAATTTTTAATTTAATTTTAATTAAATTTAATTTATTTTTAAAAAAATATCAAAAAAAAAATTAAAAATTATTTTTAAATAATAAATAAATAATTAATTTAAATATTTTTATTAAATACTTAAATTTTTTTTTGTTTTTCAGTTTTTTACTTTATTTAAAATTTAATTTACTATTTTCAATAATTTTCTCTCTTTTATTTTTTAAACAATTATTAATTTAAATAATATTTTTTTTTATTTTTATTTAAAAATAATTATTTTTTTTTTATTAAATAATAAATTTTTTTATTAATATAATAAATTTAAAATTATTTAAATTTTATTAAATTAAATTAAAATAAACAAAAAATATTTTTTATACAATAATTTATTTATTTTTTGTAAAATTTTTTACCAAAAAATTTCCATCTGAGTAAAAACTAGACGAAAATTGAAAATAAAAAAGTCAAGCTTTTTTCCTTTTGTGTCTCCTTATTTTATCATCAACGTCTCCTTCGAACGTCGCATATAGATGTGAATCGAAGGAGTAAACGGTTTTTCATGTGTGTGTTTGCCATTTCTGCCAAGAAATAGAAATCATAAATTGAAAATTGTGTGTGGCGAAAAAGTCATTTGAAAACACTCGACAAAATTTGAATATTTTCCCTAAAAAAAAAACTTTTTTTTTTGTTTTGTTCCATTTCACGTGTCGTCGTCGTCGTCGAATGTAGTTCAAAACCGCATCATCCGAAAGTAGTACCGACAAAAAAAATGTGAACGAGCGACTAAACGGAGGGAACTATAAAAATATTTTCATTTGACACACAAAACAATAAATTTAAAAGCAATTTCTGAATTGATATTTTATTATTCGCCTTTTTGTGTGGCGGGAACGCGCAAAAAGGGTTTATTTGTGTGTGGCAAATAGTTTATTTATAACGTTTATGAATTGGTTTTAGTGGCTTAATGACGTGCTAACAACCAAAGATGAAATGGAAAAGATATTTATTTTTTACGGAAAAAAGGCAAAAATTGAAGAAATTAAGATTTTTTAAATTTTCGGGTGCAACAATCGTTAATTCGTTTATTTTTTTTTTAAATAAAAACAGAATTTATTAAAAACCATTTAAAAATAACTTTCATGCGTCGATGTGTGAAATAACATGACGAGCACGTGTTATTATATTATTTTAGTCAACGATGTGGCATTTTATGAATATTTTTTGGCTAGACAGGATATTTTGGTAGCGTGCGTATGAAAAAATAATAACAATAATTACTTTACCGCTAACCGGCTTCTCGTAATCGCTATTCATAAACTTCGTTTGTTTATTTTTTGAAGTTGGAATGATTTTATGTGAATTTTTTTTTATAAAAACGTAAAAATAAAAAAAAATTGAGGATTGATTCACGATTTTATTCTTGTTTTAAAATTTGAAAATATAAAAATTCCAAAAATTAGAAAATTTCCGTTAATTTAATTCCTTGATTCAATATTTAAGGGAAAATTATAACAAAAAAATTATTTAAAATTTTATACAATAATTTTATAATTAAAACAAATTTTCAAGAAAATTTCTTAAACAAATTTTTAAATATTCGGAAAACTAAAAAAAATTGAGAAAATTTTTATAAAAGATTTTCACATAATTAAATAATAAAAATAATAAATAAAAATAAAAAATAAAATATAATATAAAATAATAAAATAATAATAATAAAAAATTATAAAAAAAGAAATAATTTAAATGAAAACAAATAATAAATAAATAAATTTTTAATAGATTTTTTTTAATTTAAAATGCTATTAATTTTTTTCTTAGATTTGAAAAATGTGTAAAAAATATGAACATTTTTAATAAAAAAAAAAATAAATAAATAAATAAAAAAATTAAATATAAATTTTAATATTTTCAAATTTTAAAACAATAAAAAAAAATCGTGAATCAATAAATAAATTTTTAAATTAATTAAAAATTAATTTTAATTGTTTCGTCAATAAAAAATAAATAAAAAAAACTAATTTGAAGACTTAAACAAAATTAAAAAACATAAAATAAAAATTATAAATTTTTTAAATCCTTAAAAACTAAAATTTTCGAAAAAAAATCAAACCAAAATAAAATTCTATTGTTCATTTAATGCCATGAAACATGTTCCCTATGTAATTTCTCCTCATACGTGAAAAACGATTCATAAAATTGTTTGCCATTGTTCACGAAAAAAATTGCATTTTGCGGTTTTTAACTAAATTCGGGTTTATTCAAAGTTAACGAACGACTGGATGATCATAATTCAGCATTGAAACCTCCCTACAAAAAAAATATAAAAAAAATTGAGGAAAAAAAGTTATTGTTCACCGCCCATGAATACATAAATTTTTGAATTTCGGGTCAGCAGAGTTATTAAGCTAATAAAACTTGGTCAAACCGAGATTTTAGTAAGCACAACAGCTGCTAAAATTTTTTTTTCGCTCCTTTTTTTAATTATTATAACAATTCTTTTTTTTTTTTTTGAGTGATAGATGTATTCCCTCGACTCATTAATAACAAAAGCCGTTAGTAGTGTCCATTGTTAAAATTTAAAAAAATGGAAAAAATTTCTATGTGCTTGAAATAGTTCGAACAAAAGATGAGAGCAGAAGAAGAGAAGCGGAGAAAAAATAAAAAATATAATTTCCTGGTTTCCATTTACTTTTTTTTTAATAATAATGATCATCAACTGTTCGGGTTTTCTTGTTTTCCATCACATTACGGCGTTAAAAGCAACACATTTTTACGTCATTTTATTAATATTACAAGACGATTCGTTGTAACTTGTTGTCTCGGGCACACGGCAAATGAAGCCCAAACACAATAAAATAAATTTTCTGTCGCATAAAATGTCATGCACATAAATTTAGTGGAGCAGAAAATATGTTGTCAATTTACTGTTGAATACTATCCTTTAACTCGTTTTTTTTTTACAATGACAATTTTTTTCTGCCGTCCTCTGACATTGTTAAATTATTTTGCGATTTTTTTTCAACTGTCGTGAAATTTTTCAACGAGTTTTCTGCGATTGTCGTACAAGTTCTGATTGCGAATCAAATGAAGGTTAAATGATCTCATTCGCGATTTTTTTTTGCATTTTTCATCCGAAAAAAAAATTGAAAAAAAAATTCTGCGTTGTTTTTTTTTTGTCGAATCGCAATCAGTAGAAAAATGCAAAAAAAAAATAAATAATTGAATTTTGTGTTGTGTTTGACCACTCAATTTGAGTCCCGATATATATTTTTTTCAATTCAATGTTTTTCTTTTTTTTTTAACGACAAAACGTGCCTATTCAGCGAAAAAACTCGTTTATTTTGATAACTAAGTAAATGCGCACGAAAAACATTTTTTTGAAATAGAAAATAATTAAAAACTTAAAGAAGATTAATGCGGAATAAATTGCGTTTCAGGTTTAGATTTTACTGCAACTGATAGTTCTCTGCTTCTATTTTTTGAAAAAGCAATTTTCTGCGAAATTTCGAGTTTAGTAATAATTTTTGTCCAATGTCGAAATTTATTACATCTTCCTCGGGCGCAATATTTTGATATAGTAGCAAACATGAAATATGTTCATTTTTCGCAATAAATAGTTCATCATGTCCCGAAATACTGTCATTTACCTGCCAGCGATGTATGAAATGATGACATATTAGAAACGTTGATATTGCAAAATCCTGTTGTATAAACATTTCGAGGTTTACTGAAAATTAAATTTCTATGTTTCATGATGTTTAATGGAATAAATTGCAGATTGCTCGCGTGTATTTTTAAAAAAGTAAAAATTAGATTTGATGCACAAACAGAGTGAATGTGTAAGCAGCTTAGTTTGTTGACAATTTAGTTTAATTTAATTTTTGAATTAAGTGAAAAAACATATTTTTGCTAATATTTTTATTTGTACAAAAAAGTACATACATAACAGAAAAATTATTCAAAAAGAGAAAAATATATTTTTTTCAATTCTGATACTTTAAAATAAATTTCAATTTTTAAATAATTTTCTTATAAATAATTTTTTCATAAATTATTTAAATAATTTTGGCAGAAAAAATAAATTTTAATAAAATTCAATTTTAATTTTAAATTTAATATAAATTTTAATTAAATTTTTAATTATTTTTTAATAAATTTTTTTAACCTTTAAAAATTAAAAAAAAATTGTCTTTAAATTAATTTTTTATAAATTATTTATTTTTATTTTTTTATCATATTTTTTTATTTTATTTTATTTTTTTTTCAATTAATTTTTATTTTAAAAATTTTACTTTAAATAAAATTCTCAAAAATAATTTAAAAAAAATTATTTAAAATTAATATTAATTGTTAAAATTATTTTAAATAATTTTTTATATTTTTCGATTATAAAAAAATAATTTTTCGTCTTTTAAATTAATTTTAATAATTTTTTTCACTTTTAAAAATTAATTAAAAGACAAAAAATATATTTTTTTAAACATAATAATTAAAAATAAAAAAAATGTTAATTAATTTTCAAAAAAAAATTTTATTTAAAATATAAAAAAATTAAAATAATTTATTTAAAATATAAATTGTTAAAATAATTTTGAAACAAAAATTAAATTTTTTTTTATTAATAATAATATATTTTTAATTATTTCTTTAAATAAAAATTTTTTTTAATATTTTATATAAATTTTCATAAATTTTAAAAATCAAAAAAAAACTTGTCTTTGAATTTTCATTTAAAAATTTTTAAATCACAAAAAATTCTTAAGAATAATTTTTAAAAAATTATTATTTGTGAGTAGAAATATAAAATCTAATTAATTTTTAAAAATTTAAATAAAATGAAACTGCCAATAAATATTAAATATATTTTTAAAAAATAATAAAATAAATAAAAATTAAATAAATTCTAAAAAATTAAATTTTTCAAATTTTGTGCATCAATTTAATATTAAATTAAATAAAATAAAACAAAAAACCCACACATGAAGAAAAAATTTCAAATATAAAAAATATTTACTCTCCTAATTTGTTTGTGCAAAAAGTTTGTTTTAATTATGTTATTTACTGATCTATCAAAAACAATCAATTTTCGTATCTAATTTCTATTTTTGTTTTTTTTTTTCAACAACAAATATTTCAAATAAATTGTTACTTACTTTTCCGATGATTCTTTTAAGGATGATTCTCTTACATGTGTTCTTTTTTTCCCGTTCACATCTCGAGACAAGAACAAGTATAAAACATTGATTTTGTCCGATTTCAGTCTTTTTTTTTTGCCAATATCATCGGAGGCATGACAAAGTAATTGCAAGACAACCATAAGAGGCAAATATTTACTCGTTTCAAAATGTTGCAGCATCACGACGACATGCCTTTGGGTTTTCTTTCTTCGCCCGTTTTTTTTTTTAATACATCCACTGTCACTATCCATTTTTCGAGTCGAGAACAAAATAAAATGAAATCATTCATCTTGTTTGATGAAGGATAAAAGTACTTTTCTTCGTGCCAGATAGATTTTCTTCCGTCTTCGAGATCCACACAGAAGATGTATCATTAAAAAAAATGGAGAGCGCGTCGTTGTAATAGCACAAAGAAAATGAAATTAGAGATTTGCCTTTATTTATGTAATGCATCGCAGCAGCATTGCTTTTGACAGCGCGTTGCGTCGCAAATACTCGGAGAAAAAAACATTAATATTGTATTTAATTCAATTTCGAGGAAGGAGAAAAGGAGATTTGCTTTGATACGTCAGCCAGACATTTTCCTTGTTTTTTTTTATTTTTGCGGGGCATCCACGAAGACAGACAAAGTATTAGTTCGCCCAGTTAGTTGTCTTTCAAAGGCAAACGAAGAAGGTATAAGCTTTTACGTAAACCCATAAGAACAAACATGCTCCGTTTGTGGGGATTAAAAACATTGTAATATGATGAAAAATAATAAAAATGTAAAACAAATTAAAAAGTTTGAGGCTTAGTCAATTTTTATTTTACATTTAGATTAAAATGGGAGAAAAAACGAACAAGCATTAGCAAAAATGCATTTCAAGTACTTAGGTACTTAGCTCAGCTCAGCTTCGTTCAAACAATATGCCAAGGAAAAGTTGTAAAAAAAATGTAAATAAAAAAGGTGCACAAAAGAACTTTTACACATTTTTTCAAGTCTATTGTAAACATTCTTCAACTACATTTAACAAGTCTTTAAATTCTGTCTGTTGCTCTGCAATAATTTTATTATCTTGATCGGTGCGGAAATGATAAGTCATCAAGTTGTAATTAACAGATTGTTTTATTTCTTCAATAAAATTTACATTTTGACATTAAATTTTGAGTAGAAGAAATTAAACGTGTAATTTTGTGATATTTAATTTATTTTATAATCAGAAATTATTAAAATTTGCACTGGGATTTAATGATCTTTCAGAAATTTTGAAAAATTTACAAATCCAAATGCACATTTTAATGATTTTTGAAAAAATTTGTAAAAAATTATTCAAATTGTGCATTGGGATTTAATTATTTTTCAAAAATTTGAAAAATTATTAAATCCCAATGCACATTTTGATGATTTTTGATAAAATTTGTATAAAATTAGTCAAATTGTGCATTGGGATTTAATTATTTTTCAAAAATTTCGAGAAAATTATTAAATCCCAATGCACATTTTGATGATTTTTGATAAAATTTGTATAAAACTATAAAAACTGTGCATTGGGATTTGATCGAATTCAACAAATTTTTGATGAAAAATTAAATCCCAGTGCAAATTTTTAAAATTTTCAACAAATTTTATTTAAATGATGAGAATTGTGCATTGGGACTTATTGAATTTTCAAAAATTTATAAATCCCAATGCACATTTTGATGATTTCTGATAAAATGTGTATCAAAATTATGCATTGGGGGTTTATAGATTTTAAAAAATATTGAAAAATAAATAAATCCCAATAGAAATTTTGGTAGTTCTTAAAAAAATAAATTAAATGATTAAAATTGTGCATTGGGATTTTTTGATCTTTCAAAAATTTCGAAAAAATTTTAAATCCCAATGCACATTTTAATAATTTATAATAATTTTTAAAATTAAAACACAAAATTACTCGTTTAGATTTTAAAACTTCAAGTTTAACGTTGAATAGAAAAAAAAACAAATGATCAATTAAAAGCAAAAGGAATAAAATCTAATAAGCAAAATTCGAGAAAATAATAATAAACATTAAAGCAAGTTCATTTCAAGTTTTAACTAACTCTGATATTGTCCTGCTTCGCTTCTACTTATTTTATTTTGCCATTCTTGGCAAATCTTCCAAGTTGTTTAATTTTAATTTAATTTTATCTCAACACATTTATACACTCAACTACACAGTAATTTAATATACAAAAAAAAAACGGAATAAAAGCGACAAAATTATAAGTTTAATATTAAAAATAATTATAATTAATGTTAATTTTGATGTTTGTTAGTTTATCAACCAAAAATTAGAATTATTTAAAAATTATAATAAGAGATTAATTTTATTGATTTTGTATTAAATTAACTTATTAAAAATATAAATAGGAACAAAAATAAAAATCTAAAAATATCTGGTTGTTATGTTCAAGGATAAAAGAAAAAAAAACAAAATTCATATAAAATTAAATGACTCGTTAAATTGATGGTTTTGTTTTTTTTTATCTTGTAAATATTAACTCTACTGTATTTTTTCATTAAAATATATATATTTCTAAGTAAATAATGATAAAAAGAAGAAAAAGAAAAAAAACAGAATCAATTAACTTAATACCCTTCCAGTAGCCTTCCAATTATGTTTAACTATTGATAATACAAAATTTTTAACGCTGTTAACATTAACTCAAGTTTTTGCGTTGTTTTGAATTTTATTAACAAAAAAATTGAATTTAGCTAATCGAAATTCTTAACAAAAATTTTAATGAGCCAAAAATACGTTTATTTATGTACCATGATAAAATTTAAGATTCACCGATGCTACATAACGATAAAGTATATAACATTATACTTTGTAATAATTTTAACGATTATTATTATTTCTATGTTAAGTATGCATGAATAAAACACCTTTTCTAATAATAATAATAATAATAACATACATTAAATGATAATATTTAAATTATATATGACGATATGAAAGATAATTATGTTAAATTCATATATAAATGTG
Organism: Culicoides brevitarsis; assembly: GCF_036172545.1. Lineage (NCBI taxonomy): Eukaryota > Metazoa > Arthropoda > Insecta > Diptera > Ceratopogonidae > Culicoides > Culicoides brevitarsis. The sequence goes on along the minus strand of NC_087085.1, from coordinate 40,714,899 downwards.
ATATTTATGATAATAATAATTATATATATTGGCATACGAGACAAAAACAAAATTTCACGTATACTTTGAATCAAACTAATGACAAGAATTTCAAATATTGGAAATACATAATTATTATCGTTATTAGTTAGAATCGACAGGAAATTGAAGAAGAATTCATTAAAATACATTTTAGTTTTGAAAAATAATATATTGTATGTTTTTATATTAAAAATTAAAATTAAATAAAATGTGTATATAAGACTAATAATAATTAAAAATATTATTTAAAAAAAAAAAACAAAAATTAAAAGAAACAAGTTGATAGATTTGAAATAACTTTAAATATACAATATATATAAAATAATTATTAATATAATATTTATAATGTTAAATTGAGGTTTAATATTAAATTTAAATATAAAAAAAATACTAAAATAATATAAATGAACAAAAATTAGCAAATTAATATTTAATATTTGAAATGAATAAAAAATAATATTGAAATCAAAATTTATTCTAACATTAAAAATTTGTATTTTTTTATTATTATATATCATATATATTAATATTATTTATTAAAAATTTTTAATATTAATTAATAATTAAATAATTTATTTATTAATTTATAATAATTATTATTAATTAATTAATTAATTATTAATTTATTAATTTATTATTATTATTAATTAATTAATAATAATATTATAATATTAATATATAATAATATTAATATATATAATAATTATATCAATATATATTAAGTATCATATATTATTAGCAAAAAAGGTAAGATTATCAATATAAATTAAATATATTTTATACAATAAACATTATTTATGTGAGTAATTTGTTAAAACTCTTCCGCAAAGAAATGCGGAAGGAAGGAGTAGAAAAATAAAAGAAAATAATTAATTACATTTTCTTCCCGTACATTCTAAATATCAAATCAATTTATTTTTCTCCTTTTCCTCAATTGTGGTGCAAAATATCGCCTTGAACCTTCTTTACTGAATTTAAAACAATTTTCTCGGCATGATGAGTGATATGTGTGTTTGGGGAAAGATAAAATTATGGAAGTAAATTGCTGGTTGTAATTGAATTAAAAGTGAAGCAAAGAACTTTCTTTACTTAAATATTAAATTAGGTTTTCCATAAATTTGTCTGACACAAATGTTGACTTGTTGAGGCTTTAAATTGGTAAACTTTACGTCTTTTGCAAGTTTATTTCTCGTGGTTATTAATGACAGTTTGTTGAAAGTTTCTGCAAAAAAGTGGTAAGTAAACTAAAAACTATTTTTTTATTATCTGAAAATCACTTTTGAATAATTTAATCTCTCTTTTTTTCACATCGGAAAAAAGTTTAAAATTGTCAATTCACTTCACTTTTTTATTGTTTAACTAACAGGTATTGGGTTCAGTTGTGCGATATGTCAACATCGTATTTCACACTTTTTACACCGATATCAATTTGGAGAGGCATCCGTTTCTCAAAACATTTTATTGTGCCGATAAACAATGCGCTATAAAAGCATCACATTGCACTTAAAGTGGGATAAAAATATTTGTCTATCTATTTTTCGCATGCACACACACACACAATTTTCGCAAGTTATTTAGATGAAAATATAAAATTATAAAAGGTCGTCGTCGTATGAAGACAACTTCCGCCAAACATCCAACCGAGCTCCAACAAAACTATTATTATCAACCTTTTTGCGCAAAATATATGGAGTGAAAAGTTATGTCGTTGGTATAAATATTGCTTTGAACTGCGATGAAAGTCAGGACTGTCTTTTTCTCCTTATCGTTTTGTTGGTAGGGAAGGACTGCATTTAAGCAAATAGAGCATATTGCGTTTCTGTCGTTGCTACCAACTGCGTTTTTAATTGGGAAAATTTCGTGTTTCGCAAAGTTTCTGAAAAAAAATTAAAAATATTTTTTTTTATTCTTTATCTTAATTTTTTTAATTATCAATTAATTCAAAATAATTGGTATTACAAATAATTTAAAATAAATTTAAATATTTTAAAAATCATTTATTTTTTACATTTGAACAATTTTACAAAATAATATTTTTTAATAATATTTTTTTTTTTATTTTATTAATTTTTAATAAAACAACTTTAAAAATTAAGAGAAATCATTATTTTATTCATAAAATTGAAATTGAATAAAAATTTGACAAAATAAGGAAATTGATAAATTAATATAATATAACTAAATTCGTCGGAAATTTTTATATTTTTCATATTTTTTTTTTTAATTTTGTTATTTATTTTATTGTTTTATATTTTTATTAATTTATTTTTTTTTTTTTTTTTTTTGAAAAAAATATAATATAATTGATTTTTTTTCTATCTTAACAGAAAATGTTTCTCATAAAAAAAAACATTTTCCATAATTATAAATTCCATAGTTATAAATTTTAATATTAAAAATAAAAACAATTTTTAAAATATTCGTTAAAAAAATTAAAAAATTTCTTGAAAAAAAATTACTTAAAAAAAGAGAAATCAAAATATAAATAAATTTTTTAATACCTAATACTTTTTAATAAAATAAAAATAAAAAAATTAATTAATATCTATTAATTTTATTTTTATTAATAAAATTAAATTTAAAAAAAAATAATATATTTTTTTACCGCATTTCGAAGAAAAAATTTTTGCAAAAAAATTGAAAAAAATTTTTTGCTAACATCTTTAAATGGCTCCTGTACATCGAAAACGCAAAATTTTCAAACAAAATAATATTTTTTACCGCATTTCGAAGAAAAAATGCTTTGCAAAAAAATTGAAAAAAATTTTTTGCTAACATCTTTAAATGGCTCCTGTACATCGAAAACGCAAAATTTAGAAAAATTCCAAAACAAAAGTTGTTTCTAATGCCAAAACCTTCAATTTGAGCTGGAGAACCGTGATCTACAAAAGTTGAAAAAATTTTGAAAAATCGGTATGTGAGCCCTCATAATAAGAGGATTTTGGAAATTTTTTTCGCTAACATCTTTAAAAAGCTCCTGTACATCGAAAACGCAAAATTTAGAAAAATTCCAAAACAAAAGTTGTTTCTAATGCCAAAACCTTCAATTTGAGACGGAGAACCGTGATCTACAAAAGTTGAAAAAATTTTGAAAAATCGGTATGTGAGCCCTCATAATAAGAGGATTTTGACTTAAATTTTTTTTCGGAGAACCGTGATCTACAAAAGTTGAAAAAATCAATTTTTTTCGCTAACATCTTTAAATGGCTCCTGTACATCGAAAACGCAAAATTTAGAAAAATTCCAAAACAAAAGTTGTTTCTAACATCAAAACCTTCATTTTGAGACGGAGAACCGTGATCTACAAAAGTTGAAAAAATTTTGAAAAATCGGTATGTGAGCCCTCATAATAAGAGGATTTTGACTTAAATTTTTTTTCATCAATTTTTTTTGCTAACATCTTTAAATGGCTCCTGTACATCGAAAACGCAAAATTTAGAAAAAGTCCAAAACAAAAGTTGTTTCTAATGCCAAAACCTTCAATTTGAGCTGGAGAACCGTGATCTACAAAAGTTGAAAAAATTTTGAAAAATCGGTATGTGAGCCCTCATAATAAGAGGATTTTGACTTAAATTTTTTTTCATCAATTTTTTTTGCTAACATCTTTAAATGGCTCCTGTACATCGAAAACGCAAAATTTAGAAAAAGTCCAAAACAAAAGTTGTTTCTAATGCCAAAACCTTCAATTTGAGCTGGAGAACCGTGATCTACAAAAGTTGAAAAAATTTTGAAAAATCGGTATGTGAGCCCTCATAATAAGAGGAATTTGACTTAAATTTTTTTTCATCAATTTTTTTCGCTAACATCTTTAAATGGCTCCTGTACATCGAAAATGCAAAATTTAGAAAAAGTCCAAAACAAAAGTTGTTTCTAATGCCAAAACCTTCAATTTGAGCTGGAGAACCGTGATCTACAAAAGTTGAAAAAATTTTGAAAACTCGGTATGTGAGCCCTCATAATAAGAAGATTTTGACTTAAATTTTTTTTAATCAATTTTTTTCGCTAACATCTTTAAATGGCTCCTGTACATTCGTGAAATGGTCATGAGGACAAAAATGTGAAATGAGAGGAATGAAAATGTGACTTGAGGAGTACAAAAAATATCGAAATGCGGTATAGTATGTCGTTCTTTAGACGACTGCTTTGTCTATTTTAATTATTTTTTTTTTATTTTATTGAGTAATGAAAATTGAAAATAAATTAATATAATTTAAATTTAATTATTAATTTAATTTATTAAATTTTTATTTAATTAAATTAATTTTTATTTAGTTATAATCAAATTTAATTAAACATTTTAATTTTATTTTTAAAATAAAAATTTTCTAGAATTGTAAAAAAAATGCGAAACACAAATTCTTCCCAATAAACAATATTTTGTTTGAAAGAAAGTTTACAAATAGTTTTCACAACAACATAGTTTTCTGAGCACTGCAACATGCCTTGCACTACCCCAAATACATATGATGCCTTCCTACGTGTACATTACAAAATAAAATAATAAGTTAAATAATAGCATCCAAAATAATATAGAATAATGGAGAACTTTTTTTCTTCTTTTGCAAAATTTCTTTCCATCATATTTTTTTTTACTCCTTCATATTATTCAATCCTACATTTTTTTACATTTATTTTTATTTTTAGAACAGCAGGATGCTTTATTACACTTTTTAAAGAAATATTCGAAAGGAAATAACAAACAAATGACACAACTGATCCATTGAAGAAACAGAAAAACTTACCGCATAGTTTGGAAAAAGTAATTCAAAGTTGTTCTCAGGCGCCAAATTTATGACAAAAATTGAACTCTTCTGGAACGGGAATCGCATCAAATTCCTGAAAAAAAAATAAATAAAATAGAAAAAAAAGTAAATCAAGAATTCCACTTGAAATGAGACAAATGACAATTTTTCAAACTTTGTCCTTTTGCAGTTTCGCATCAAATGAAAAAAAAATATGTTTTGCCATACTTTTTGACTAGTTGTAAAAATTGCACAAATAAAATTTATTAATGTGTCTCTCTCGTATAAATCAATCCATTTTTCTGATGTTTACTGAAAATATATTTTTGATGGACGTGCCATGTGAGACTTTTTCACTGCAATTTTTTTTTTGCAACAACATTAATAATAATAATAAAAGATGTTTATGGTTTCATTTTATGAAAAAAATAACTAAAAAATTTTTTATATTTTTAAAGAGAAAATTGAATATGAACGTCATTCGGTCTAGACTCGAGAAATAACCAATAAAATTCTTCAATAAGGAAGTAGTGCCATTCGGAATCATTTACGACCATCTTTATTGAATTTTTTTCATTTCCAACAAAAAAAAATACATTTATCCATAATAATGTATGTTTCGACAGAATAAAAAAAAAATAAGAAAGAAAAACGTTTTAAACTAATGTGCACAATTTTTCCCATCTTTAACTCTATTTTTTCTGTGTTAATATTTTTTTTTTATTTTTTTATCCATAAAAAACTTTCAATTTTTATGTACACAATATCTTTTTTGATGATTATTATTGGTATGGCTTGTGCACAAAACAGACATAAAAAATAATAGGATGAAAAAAGTGAACACGAACATTGGCCTATAACGCATTTTTTGTTGAATTTATGACCAAATAGAGTTAAAAAGACAACTTTAAGCTGAAAATCGCAATTTTTCCCTTCATTTCAACGAATCCGTAAATCGGACAATATCAATATGGTAAGCATAGAAACATTCCAACAGATTAAATAAAAGAAAGAAAAAGTCGGAGGGAGACTGCGAACACAAAACAGAAATTCTTAACAAGATAAATTGTGCATCATTGAACAAGAACCTTAGATAATAACGAAATAAATGAGCATTTCCTTTGTTTTCCGGTTTTTTCCGTAAGTGAAAGAAAAAAAACAAGGCGTCTCCATTTGAAGTATTGATTAATCTTGATTTTGGAATTAAATGAACTGAAAATGTTCAAAACAAACGGGTTAAGATAATCATGAATTGTTTGTCCTTTGAGTGTTTTAAGAGCAAACATATGTGGTAAGAGAGTGTTAATGGCATTGAATTTTTTTTACGTTAATTATGAAAAAAATAGAATTTTATCCTTTTTTAGTGTTTAATGTTTCCCGTGAGGACCATTGGGGACGAGAAAAAGTACTTTTATGTGTTTTGTATCAGCGGAATAGTTTAAACATTATGATAATTAGATGTATTTTACACCTTCAGGACATTGTTTTATGGTTACCACAAGCGGTTGTTGGAAGACCATATCGATAAATATCAAACTGTTGAAACTAAATATTTTTGGTTTGTATTTTGTGTGAATCCAAAAGCAGTGAATTTAACATTTTTTTTTTTGTAAAATTGGAAATTTAAGTCAGAAAAAATCTATTTATTTTTAAATTTATAAATAAATTTAGGAATTTTTTATAATGTGCATTGGGTCAAAATATTAAAATTTGCATTGGACAAAATTTTATAATGTGCCTTGGGTTAAACTTTCAGAATGTGCATAGGGTTAAAATTTGAGAATTTTCATTGGGTAAAAATTTGAGAATTTGCATTGAGAAAACCTCATAATGTGCATTGGGTCGCTAATTTAAAATGTGCATTCTAACATTTTAGCCCAATGCACATTTAAAAAATTTCGCCCAATGCAGATTCTGAAGGTCTTCCAATGCGAATTCTCATATTTTAACCCTATGCACATTCTGAAAGTTTAACCTAAGGCACATTATGAAATTTTGTCCAATGCACATTATAAAATTTTGACCTAAAGCACATTTAAAAATATTTCATAAGAAATTTTTACTCAACTTGATAAAAAAATCCAATTCGCAAAATTCATGTTAAAATAATGCCACAAAAAACTCCCAATGAGATAAAAATTTTTGAAAGGCAATCAATTGTAAGAGATAAGGAAGAGCTTAAAAATTCTATTTAAACATTGAAATCTTGACAGAAACGTAGAAAAAAGTAGAATAATAACGAAAAATGTCAATATTCAACATGTGATCATTATCTTCATTCTTACTCTCTAACAGGCACTAATACACCGAAGATAAAACATTAACATACAAAAAAATCGGCAGTTGTTCACTCATGTAATAATACACATGAAACGACTCATGAGGGAGCTGAACCAATGAAATATAGAACCGAAAAACAGAAAAATAAAATATTCTCTGCAAATATTTAAACATTACATGCTTTTGCAAAAGTATATTTATTAGCATGTTTTTTTTAGAAAAGTGCGGGAAAAGTAAAAAATTAAAATTTTTTAAAATTATTTTGATATTTTGTTTAAAAAAATAATTTAAAAATAAATAAAACTTAATTAAAAAAATAAAATTCGATAAAAAATAGTAAAAAATCAATTAAAATTTTAATTTTTTGTTGAAAAAAATAAATTAATTAATTAATTATAAAAGAAATAATTTAAAATAAATTAAAAATTAATCAGATACTTAAAATATGTTTTCAAAAATAAATGAAAAACTTAAAATGAAATATTAAAAAAAATATAAAAAAAATATTTCAATAAGAAAATATTTGTAAAATTTAATTTTCATTATTTTTATTATAATAATTATTATTTTATTTTTTTAATAATAATTTTTTATTTATTATTTTTTTTTTTTGAATTTATTTTAATATTTTTTGTTTTTTAAAATTAAAGTAAAAATAAAAAAATAAATTATCTTAAAATTAATTTAAAAAATTTAAATAAAAATTTAATTTAATAAAATACTTAAATTTTAATAAAGTTTTTAAAAATTAATTTTTTTATTTTAAATTTTAAAATTTATTTTTTTTTTAATAATATTTCAAACAAAAAATCAAATAACTTGAAAAAAAATTCTTTTTACATTTCACATTTCCCGCACTTTCCAAATGGCAACATCATGTAGCGATGAGGTGAAAACGACATGATACCATAATAATAATACTCATCAATGGAAATCATCATAATAAAATAAAAAAAGTGTTTCTTTCACAGACAAAACACTTCTCAACGGGCGGTTAAGTAAAGTGTTTCTCTTTGTTTCTTTTTTCTTCGCTGGATGGATTAACTACAAGAATCGGGCGGGGATTTAATAAGCTTTCGTCTCAAGACTCAATCAATGTGACTCGTTCTACCCTTTAATTTTGTCGTGCGACACGTCTCTGTCAAGGATTAGTTTCGTTTCATCTATTTTTTTTTCCTCGAAAATAGCAAAAGAACCTTTTCACTATTTACGTCATGCAAAAAAAAAACGATGACATAGAGACAGAGGGACAAATCCCTTCAAAGCTACCAGACAAATTTTCTCGTATTTAAAGTCATTATCACATCTTTCATTTTTCTTGTCTTTCTTGTGCCGCGTGGGAAAAGTAACATATACGCAAAAGTTTCTACAATTTTTTTTTTTTTGCACAAAAAGATCCCTTCGACATTCCACGACACTTTTAATGAATTCTGGATTTTTAATAAAGTTTTTGGGACAACCTCCTCGCTATTTTTTCGCCGTATTCAGTTACACGCATTCATAAAAGATATCAAAATAAACTGTCACACAGCAAATAAAGTGACGATGACGAGGAAAAAGAGGGAAACTGAAGGAAAGTTTGATTAGTCGGGATTATGAGACATCAACATAATTACTATTACAGCGGAATCGTATTGATGCGACTCACGTTTCATCCAGCACACACCAAAAAAAAAAAGAGCGACAGCGAGACTTATCTCGTTCGTCGTTTTTTATTCGAGTCCGACACACTGAAGAGGAAAAAATTTGACAAGACATCATTTTCGTCGATTCCAGCAAAAATATAACAAGAAAAAAAACACTTTTTTTGCCGTTATCTTACGAAGTGAGGCGAAAAAAGAGGACGAATAATAATATTTTCTTGCGTGGCTCGTTAAAATGAGGAATTTATTTAAAAAAGATGATTGAAGGAAACTGATGACAAAATAAAAAGTGGGGAAAGAAATATGTAGGACAACTTTTTTTTCCTATTTTTTTTAGATATAATTTGCAAGAAAAGAACATCATCTGGTGTAAAAGTCCGTGATAAATGGTAAGTTTATTAATTGCTATCGATAAAGTGTCAAATTGGAACAATAAGGAGTTTTTGTTCACGAAATGCGATCATCTAAAAATATGTTGAAGAATGAATGGCTGTCGATCAATTTGTTACATGATCTTCAATTAGAATCTATCAAAATTAATTTTCGTTATCAATTTTCATATAATAGAAAATTTTATAAATTTATAATTGAAAAAATTTTTTTATTCTCGCCAAAGTCCGATTTTTAAATGAATTTTTTATTTATTTTTTTTTTTTTACTTTCATGGGCTAAAATTTTTTTAATTTAAATTTTTTACGAATTATAAAAAGAAGAAAACATAAAATATTAAAAATTTTTGATTTTTTTCATGAATTAATAAAAATTTATTTATATTTAACTTTAATTTTTTTTAATTCGCTTTTAAATTAAAAATATTTTAAATAAATTAAATTAATATTTAAATAAATTTTTATAAAATAAATTAAAAAATTTTTTAAACGATTTTTTTCAATTTTTTTAAGTAAAAAATCATTTATTTATTTATAATTTATATTTAATAATTTAATGAATAATCAAATTTTATAATTTAAATAAATAATAATTAAATTTTTAAAATTCAATTTTTATTAAATCTAAAATTTTTTAAATAAAGTTTCGTAAAATTAAGAAATAAAATACAAAAAAAATAAATAAAAATATACTTTTTAAAATTAAAATTAATTTAATAAAAACTTCAACTATTAATAGGCGAGTTTAATAAAATATTTTTTTTTTAATTTAAATTAATAATTTTTTTTAATTATTATTTTTTTATTTTCAATTTAATTTTGCTTTAATCATTAATTTTTTAAATTGTTTTTTATAAACTTTAAAAAAAAATAATTTTTAAATTTATTAAATTTTATATTAAAATTTTCTTTAAAAACGTTTATTAATTTTCTTTGATTTTTAAACATATTTTTTAAATAACAAGAAAAATCTTTTTAACTACAAATAATAAAAATACAAAAAAAAATTAACAAAAGCTTTATCAATGTTCTTTCTTCTTCCTCTCTTTCCTTATTACTCAAATTCTTCTCATTTTTTTTTAATTTCATTTTATCATAAATATTATCGCGAAACCCTACAGCAAAATATTGATTTAAAAATATCACAAAAAAAAATCGCGGAAACTGAGTATCAGCACAAGTTTTAAGCAAAAGTTTTTATTTAAAAAAAAATAATAATACAACTAACTACGTATCATGTATATAAAAAACTATACGAAAAATAAATGAAACATAAAAATTCGAGTAAAATAAGATAGAGTACCGCGTATTTATTAAACTAAAAAAAAAATAGAGCAAAGCATGGCGCAACTTTTTATTATTTTTTTTTCGTTTCATTAAAAAAAAAACAAGACAGAAAAAAATCGACAACGATCCGATGAAACAGATGAAAGTTTCATGGCTCTTCCTGTTTCCTGCTGCTCTTTTTGTTTTCTAAATACAAAATTAAAGATATTTTTCCCATAATACGCGCTGTCATTAGTATCATGTTCGTCTCAAACTTTTTTTTCTGTTCGACGTTGTTGTGAAATGAAAAGGAAATGGTGCGTTGTTAATAAAATAAAATTTCATTGTTTTCAATGTTTTTCTTGTTTTGCTAATTTTTTATGGTACATTTTCTATCTAGATTTGATTGAATTTAAACAGGATTTTTTTTCGGTTAAGTTTAACGGATTTTTGTTGAATTGAAATTTAAATTTTTTAGTTTTGAAAATTGAATTTGGCGCTGATGTATTTTTGAGGGGGTTTCAAGTTTGAATTTTTATTCCATTTAGAAAATATTTTTTTTTTTATATTTTTAGTAAATATTATTCTCAAAAATTTCAAAATATTTTAACATTAAATATAATTTTTTTGATAATATTTTTTTTTTCTTAGATTTTAATATTTTTTGTGTCATGTCTCAAAACATTTATTTTGTATTATCTGAAATTTTTAGATCGATTAAGATCGGATAACGGATAAATTTAAACTTTAGCTTTTTTTAATATATTGAAATTTTTCAACCAAAAATCAAACACTATATAAAATGCATGATTCTTGAGATTTTTTCGACCATGATCTATTTAATCATTATTTGATATCAAAAATTTTCATGAAAAAAAAATTTCGTTACATGGTTCAAATAAAAAAATCAAATACAGTTGTTTAAATATTCAATATGAAAATTTAAAAAAACAGCGCATGTTATTGAAAAAACAAATTCTAAAATAAATATACCTAATTCGAATACAGCTGATCAAATTTTAGATATATTCTAGAATTGTTTTTTCACGAGTATAAATTGAAGCGTTTTTTGATCTAATCTTCAGTTGTTTTTTAAATCTTCTATCAAACTACTCCAAGAGTTAAATAAAAATGAAGAAAATTCTCGCCATCTTGTGCGCTATAGCACTTCTTCATAGCTCCTGTAGCTTTGTGATGCCTCAAGCAGAAAAACCTTCGACACGTGGCTTAATTGGTGACTTACTTGGACTCACAGGAGACCTTTTAGATAATATATTGGATACGATTTCAGCAGTTTCTGCTACAGTTTTAAATGCTTTATCAACGGCAGCTTCGAATTTGAATAATATAGCTACATCGTTACGTCAAAGACTCCAGAGCCATCTTGATGAACTTTTAGACTTGCCTTCGTCAATATTAGAAAGCGCTGTAGATATCCTAAAAGCAGCTGTTCAAGTGCCAGCTACTGTTCTTACATCGATTACTAATGCCTTGAGTGATTCTAATCCAAATGACGGTCGTGACATAATTATCGCACAATTCAATAATTTGTGGGGTGCTATTAATAGTGCGATTAACCAGACAGCATTGGTAGATCCCGCTGTAGCTAACGAATTGAGAGACAATTTGGTAAATTTCCAAAATTTTACGAACGCAATCATTGCTAATGTTACAGCAGCTGCCAATTTAGCTTCAACTGGATTAAACTTCCTGTTTAGAAAAAAACTTTCAGAAAGTCTTGGAGATCCAACTGTTCAAAATATGCAACGTATCATTGAATTCGCTGCTGAAGTCATTAACAATGCAACTTCATCCTTCATAGATGCAACCACGGAATCTCCTTTCATTACACTTCTTTATGACGCCATCACAGCTACAGTTCCAGCTGAAGCAACTGCTTCATTAGAAAATGCTGAAGAAATTATCGAAGAAGTAGTTTCAAACGCAACCAACCATGCCAATCTCCAAATTTCTATTTTTGCTTCTCAACTTAGTATTATTGCCTCAGAGTTTGTCACCAATACAACTGACTCACTTCTTACATATCGCCAAAAATTGATTTTCGAGTCCTATGGTTTGAGTCCCGAAGATTATGCCGAACTCCAAAATGCTTTGCATAACCTCACAGAAGTATTGAATGGTGCTTATGATGATGCTATTAATTTTGTGAACAATTTTAATACAAACGTTGTCTATGGTACCAACGCAGTAAATTTACAAGCTAATGTAACAATTGACGAAATATTAACTATGCTCCAGGATGTCCAAGAATTAGGCGTTCATGCCATCACAAATCTTACGCTATTAGCTAAAAACGTAGATAGCGGTATCGTAAACTGCGCAGCTAATGCTGTAGGCGACACTTTAGCTATTATTAATCCATATCTCGTAGATTTCGTTTCAGGCACACACATGGTAAATGATTTTTTTTTTCTATTTTATTTTATTTTTCAAATTTTCTTATTTTTTTTATAGTTGTTAACCCTTGAGAATGTACAAAAACTAGAAACTGATGTTCCGAAATTAGTTCCAATTTACAATGGTTTGATTCAATGTGTTAACGGACAAGTAGCTCTGTTGCAATTTGAAGCTTCGAATACTTTAAATAATCTCAATCAACTTAAATAAAAAAAAAATCATTAGCAAAGTCGATAACAAATCAATCTTTAAAAAATTACACAAAAAATGTAAAATAACTTTGAAGAATAATAAAAATGTGCGATTCAAATTTTCAATTAAAATAAAGCATAATCAAAAATATAACTTGAAACTTACCTTTAACACATAAAAAGCTGAAGTTAAAAATTTTATCAACCTATCATGAAAATTTGATGGTTCTTAAACAAAATAAAATAATGGAAATAAAGAAAAAAGTTTTTTTTTTGAAGTTTTTATTATAAATATAATTAAAAAACCATTTTCAACCATTTTTTCTTTATTTTTAAATAATAATTAATCAATTTTAATTTTTTGAAGTATTGAAAAATTTATTAAAATAATATGAATTTTTTACAAATAAAAAGTGAATGTAAACGTTAAAATAAAATAATGATATGAAGAATATGATATGATGAATATGATAATAGAAGATTTAAAAAACAACTGGAGATTAGATCAAAAAACGTCTCAATTTATACTCGTGAAAAAACAATTCTAGAATATATCGAAAATTTGCTCAATTGTATTAGAATTAGGTTTATTTATTTTAGATTTTTTTTTTCAATAACACGCGCTGTTTTTTTGTAAATTTCCATATTGAATATTTACACAATTGTATTTAAATATTATGTTTCACAATTTCGTTTTTTTAAAACCATGTCAAAATTTCAAGAAGTTTTTTTCCATGGAAATTTTTGGTATGTCAAATAAAAGACAAAGAGATCATAGAAACTCAAAAATGTTTAGAAAAAATATAGAAGTTTAAGAAGTATACTAAAAACTAAATATTGCATTAATTAAGAGTTTGATTTTTAGTTTAAAAAATATTCACAAAAGCTCAAAAAATTTGCTTACACTTTATTTATTTAAATCAATTAAAAAATGTCAGAAATGTTTCAACACATTGCATTAAAAAATATTTAAATTGACAAAAAAAATTAAATCTAAGAAAAATTTTTTGTTAAAAAAAATTACATTCCTATTTATTGTTATCCAAATTTAATATCTATAACAATTTCATTTTTTTTATTTTAACAAGTGTTATTTTTTTTAAATTTTTCCAAATAAAAAAAAAATATTTTAATAATCTGAATTTGTAGCAAACAAACGTTTAAATAGGTATAATAGACTGTTATATTTACTAAGATACTTAGGTATAATAAAACAAAAATTAAATTTTAAGAAAAAGAAATCATCAAAAAATATTTTTTAAAGTGTTTTTTTTTTGATTTCATAAAAATCTGAATACAAAAAATTAAATATATTTATATTAATATAATTATTATTATTATTAATATAATTATAAAAATATTTATAATTTAAAGTTTAAAATAATTTATTTAAAAAAAAAACTTTTAAACGATTTTTAAATTTTTTAAAAATTCTACAGTTCAAAAATATATTTTTTTAAATTAATATTTAAATAAATATTTAAAATTTTGTATAACGATTTTTTTAAATTTGAAACTTTATTTGAAATACTTTAAAATTTCATATTAGGTAATAATTAATAACTAAAAAAATACATAAATTTAATACAACTTTAATCTAATTTTAATTTAAATTAATTTTATATTTTTTTTATATTTATTTTTGTTTTAAATTTCAACCTCTAAAACGCATAAAAACTTTAATTAAATATTTTAATATTTTTTTTTAAATTTTTACCTCTTCAAGATTTAATTTTTTTTTTTATTTTTTTAAATAACTTTAATTTTTTTTAATAATTTAAATTAATTTAAATTATTTTTTATTAATTCTAAAATGCTCAAAAATTAAATGGTGAAACTTGAAACAAACCAAAAAATTGTAACGTCCTCTGCTTGAATTAGCTTTGCGATTTATGGACACGTATTAAAATAAAAACAAGCGATTTCACGAAAACTCGCACTCCGAATTTCCTTTAATTTTCTGTTTCCATCATCATGTTGGACCTTTTCACGATATTTACCAAGGGAGGAATCGTCCTTTGGTGCTTCAAGGGAACAGAACAACTCTTTGCACCATCCGTTAATGCATTAATTCGCAGTGTGATCTTACAAGTAAATTCATTTTCATGTTTTTTCGTTGCCAAATTTTAAGTTTTTTTTTTTTATTTCAGGAACGCACGGGCGCGAATCAATTCGATCACAACGGCTTGGCTTTGCAATACAAACTCGACAATGAGTTCGAGTTGGTGTTTGTCGTGGCATTTCAGAAAATCCTGCAGTTATCATACATTGGTACGTAACATTTTTGCTTCGTTGTCTCATCTTGATAATTAAATTAATTTTTTTTTCGCCGCAGATAAATTTCTGAACGACATTCACCTGGAATTTAGGGACAAATATAAAAATGATTTGAGCGCAACGACGAGAAATTTCAAAAATTACAACTTTTCCGACGTTTATGAGCGCGTTCTGCGCGAATGTGAGGACTGGGGAAGGGAACAGGCAAAGTTACCGCGCCAAATGCGCTCGTATGCGGACTCTGCAAAATCTAAAAAGACCGTCGCATCGATGATTGAACGTAAGGGCGGCGATGCTGAACAAAAACCGAGCAAAAAAGCTGTCAAAATCGTCGAAGCAGCAAAAGAGGAAATGTCTCCGCCCGCATCGCCAACGAATGGCGACACGAACGAAGACATTATCGCGATGAATCGTCGCAAAATGATGGAAAAAATCAGCGGCGGCAAGAAAAAATCCGCAGATTCGAAGAAATCTCCAAAGCCTCCGAAGGAAAAAGCGGGCAAGAAACCCACAGTTTGGGAATTTTCGGGTTCGAACAAAGATTTGCCCGTTTTGGATCGCAGCAAGGACAAGCCCGAAGATGGAATCCAACAAATGGCAGAGCAAAACAAGTACTTGGTTGGCACGGGAAGCAAAATTCAGGACTTGGAAGTCGATAGCGATGACGACGACGAAGAAGAAGAATCATCTTCGGAGGAAGAAAACGTCTCCAAATCGACGAAACAATCAAACGGACACGGAAACAAAGCTTCAAGCGGCGTTTTTTCAATGTTCCGTGGCTTGGTAGGCTCCAAAAATCTCAGTCGTGACGATATGAAGCCCGCTTTGGAGAAATTACGCGATCATTTGATCAGTAAAAATGTCGCTGCTGACATTGCCAACAAATTATGCGATTCCGTAGCAACAAAACTCGAGGGAAAAGTTCTCGGCACCTTCGATACCATCGCTTCAACTGTCAAAACAACTCTCACAGATGCCCTCGTGCAAATTTTGTCACCCAAACGACGCGTCGACATTTTACGTGATTGCATGGAAGCGAAGAAAAACGGGCGCCCTTACACGATGTCGTTCTGTGGCGTCAACGGCGTCGGCAAATCCACAAATTTGGCGAAAATTTGCTTCTGGTTGATCGAAAACAACTTAAATGTCTTGATAGCAGCTTGTGATACCTTCAGAGCGGGCGCTGTCGAGCAACTTCGAACCCATATGCGACACTTGAACGCATTGCATCCGCCTGAAAAGCACGGCGGACGATCCATGGTTCAACTTTACGAGAAAGGATATGGCAAAGATGCCGCCGGAATTGCCATGGAAGCGATCCGACACGCAAAAGAGGCGGGAATTGACGTTGTTTTGATCGATACGGCAGGCAGGATGCAAGATAATGAACCTCTGATGCGAGCTTTGGGCAAATTAATCAAAGTAAATGAGCCGGATCTCGTTTTGTTTGTGGGCGAAGCACTTGTCGGCAATGAAGCTGTCGATCAATTGGTGAAATTCAACCAAGCATTGGCAGATTTTTCGGACAATGAGAATCCGCACATCATTGACGGCATTGTTTTGACCAAATTTGACACGATTGACGATAAAGTAGGCGCTGCCATTTCGATGACTTACATCACGGGACAACCAATTGTCTTTGTAGGCACCGGGCAAACGTACACAGACTTGAAACAATTGAACGCGAAAGCCGTCGTTCATGCTTTGATGAAGTAAATTCCCATTTTCAGCACTTTTTATTGTTCTTCAACTTCCATTTTTATGCATTTTATCGTTATTTGTCCTAAAAAAAATTTAAAATGTAAAATTTATTTCGTCTGAGAGCCGCTACCCGTAATTTTGGTGATGGAAAAAATTTTAAGATCAAAAAAAAAATTATTGACTATAATTTCAACAATTTTTTTATTAATTTTCGTCGATTTTCGTCATTTAAATCTCCATAAAGTTCGTACTTGACGTCGTAAAGTTAGTTTTTTCCTTCTTTGTCCCCTCGGGCACCGTGAAATTGAATCCTACGAGACAATTTGTTAGTACACTGCCCTTTTTTATGACAGCTTTGTCACAAACGACGCAATTTTGGAGCACAACTCCTTCCTCCAGCTCGACGTTGTTCATTAAAATCGTGTCTGTGACACGAACTTTTGCGTTTACGACACAATTCTGTCCAATAATTGACGTTTTCAGCGAAGTTTTTGCATTTATTTTGCTATTTTCCCCAATTGAGCAGTCCGTTACTTGGTTGGATTCGACAACGGCATTCGGATGGATCAAAGAAACTTTTTTGTCGAAGAGTTCGGGGATTTTGGGGACTTTTTGATTGGCAGCGCAGAAGCTACGGAGCGTGTTGACACGAACGGCGAACGTTTCGAGAGGAGCTTTTACCGCATAGCATCGGATACAGTCGTAACTTTTGTTCGGTTTGTGCTTTTCTTCGCTGTAGAGACTGGTTTCGGCGATTTTTTGGGCCAATGTTGAATGGGAAACGAACTAAAAAGGGATTTTTTATGAAAAATTTCAAGAAAAATATTATTTTTTGAAGAAATTACCGTGAAAATGTCATCGACGTGTGGATTAACATTCGATTCTGACATAAATTTGCCCGGATCTGATAAATTTAGGGGTTGCGACATTTGTTTCTTCACGATATAAGGCAAGAGTTCGCCTTTCATGGTCGAAAATTGATTGCTCTACGAAGAAAAATCATTAAAAATTGACAAAAATTGTCAAAAAAATTAAAAATTTTCTCACATCTTGAAGAAATTCCAACACCCATCGCTTCATAATGTACACATGAGCATCCAACAGCTTGCTATCCATCTGAACTTTTCCATTCGATCTGAACAAATGTGCCGGAAGACTCACTTTTTCCTCAAAATCGCTCAAGGAAGCCGAAAAAATGAGTCGATTCGTGTTGCAATTCGTCAAAATTAAATCCCTCTCAGGTTTTTCCTTCGATTTTGGTCCCGGAACGACAGCATCTTCGTCACAACTCTTCATCAGCAAGGCAACTAACGTCGCATCGTGTTGCCTAAACTTGTTAATTAACGGATACAAGCTCACATTTGACACAATATCGCACGAAACGACCAACAAATCGGATTTGATCTTATCGCCGACGAGTCTCAAAGTATCCGCTGTGCCGTAATCGTGTTCAGCTGGCACAGTGAAATACTCCACGCGAATTGTTAAGGGCGTGTGTTCCAATTGTTGTTGGATTTCGGCTTTTTGGGACTCAATGACGACGAGAATGACATCTAAAAAAATTATTTTTAAATTAAAAATTGGAAAATTGAAGAAATTTTTTTGTTACTTGCCTTGAAATCCGTGACGTTGAAGCAAATTTAGGGGATAAAAAATTAGAGGTAAAGGTCCGACAGGCAAAAGACACTTGGGACGTCCTTCAGTGAGATCCGGAAAGCGAGATCCACGACCAGCGGCAAGAACAACAGCTTGGAACTCAAGAGGTAACATTTTTAAGGGAATTTCTTAATCGTCGACAAAATTGCAACATGCGATTTGTTTTGGTTCGTTTTGACAGATGAACAATAGGGTGAACATTTTTTTTACGAAATTAGATTTTTGAGACAAATTTCAAATTTTTTTTAGAATTCTATTAAAATTTGAGCTTTAAATCAAAATTTAAAACAAAATTAAATAAATTTTCTAAGAATTTAAAAATTATAAAAAAAAATTTAAAATTTATTTTAATAAAAAAATTGATAAAAAAAAATTTTTTTTTGATTTTTTAGAAAAATTTTAGATATTTTTATACAAAAATTTAAACTATTTTTAGTTATTTTATGAAAATTAATTTTCATTTTAAAATTGTTCAAAATTGCGAAATAATTTTAAAAAATCTTTAAATCAGAGCTCATTTTAGAAAATTTCAAAAAATCTAAAAAATAAATTTTTTGAAATTATTTTCGAATATATTTAAAGCTTGAACTTTAACAAAATATTTTAATTTTAAATATTTTATTTTTTCCATTTTCTTTAAGTATGTTTTTAACTGAGAAAAATATATTTAAAAAAAAATATCTTATTTCAATTATTAAAATTTCAAATTATTTTTATATCAATTCTTCAAAAAAAAAATTTAAAAAAAAAAAAATGATTTTTTAAAATTAAAATTTTAAACAGTAATTAATTTATAAAATTAATTAAATAAAATTTTGAAATTTTTAAAAATTGCCAAATAAAAATTAATTTTTAATAAAATTTTATAATTTTAAAAATTTTAATTTAAAGCTAAATTTAATTTTTTTTAAAAAAAAAAAATAAACATTAATTTTTAATAAATAATTTAAATTAATTTTTTTTAATTAAAATTTAAAAATAATAAAATAAAAAATCCAAAATAATAAAATAAAATAAAATTTAAAAATAATGAAAAATTAAAAAAATAGTAAAAATTTTAGATATTTATATGTCAAGAATTTAAAAGATTTTTATTGAAATTATTTTTTGAAGAATTTTTATCATAAAATTGAATATTTTTTTCTTTAAGTTGAAAATTAAGCTCTAAAAAAATTTTTGAATAAAAATTTGAAAATTTTTAAACCTTCGTGTCAATTTTTTTACAAACATCAAACAAATGTACACCCTATTATCTCTTTTGGTCCGAGTTCTTTGTTTACCATCTCCGAGAAAAGCATCAAAATGATATTTTTCCGAAGATTTTCCACGAAAATTGTGAAAGAAATCAGTCCTTACTCCAAAATTAAGATCAACGGAGGCTTCAACTACAAAATTAAACCTTTTGATCTATTCGAGTGTCAGGTAAACCCATAAAATTCACACAATTTCTTCAAAAAATAATCTTCTCACTCCATTTCAGGACTCCAACAAGCTTCGTGTATCATTTGAAACTCCCGCAGAATCCACCGAGCAACTCCCCAAAGTTCAAATAACCGACAATCATGTCGAATTAACAGATTCCGGCGCCAACAAGAATCTCTGTTGTCTCTTAGAAGTCCCCATCAAATCTGATCTCACTGTTAAAACTTCACAAAATGTCTCAATTTCCGATTTGTACAGCGATTTGTTGGATATCGAAGCAAAAAATGTTCGCACGAAAAATATTCACGGCACAGATATCAAAATAAGCACAAATGGAGGCGAAATCTCATGCACAGGCCTTCTCTTGGGCAAAGACATTAAATTTTTCCTCGATTCGGGCGATTTAACAATTGATCGTATTCAAGGAGAGAAACTTGTGATTAAACAAAATGACGGAAAAATCAACATTTCTTCATGTTACTCGACTTATTCGCAATTTGACTGCACAAATTCCGTGATGAACTTGAAAAATATCCACAAATTGTGTCACATTCATGCCCACGGAAGCGGAGAATTGACCATGCATGGCTTTTCGGGCACTTTAATTGCCGATCTTGACGATTATTTGATGAATTTGCAATTTTCAGAGGTTCTTGGAAGGAGTAAAGTGACTTGCAAAAGCGATAAACCCTCAACTGTGAACTTGGCATCGCAAATTTTGGAGAATTGTTACGTCAAATTGAAGGCAAATCGCATGAATTTGGACGAAGAGTTAACTTTACTCAACTTAAGTACCAACGGCGAGCACATTCGGATCAACGACAAGTCCTTTGCGAACCATTTGCGGATCGTGCACAGCAACGAAGTGCTTTTGGGGAAACTTGCGTGGGCGGATGCCTTCAATTTCGGCGAAAATGGAGAGAAATTTCAACTAAAAGACGTAAAATAATTTTAAAAAATTAATTTTTTATTCACTTGAATGTACTTAGACGACAATTTTTGGTGTTTTTAGATCAAAAGCACGCATCAGCATTGAAAATTTCTGTAAATAAAAAGAAAAATTGGTTAAAGCTTGCTTTGAAAAAGACAAATTTTGTGATTTTTTGAATGATTTTCAGTTCAATGCGTAATTAATCAACGTTTTTCATAAGGATCAAGTGGTAATTAGCGTATATAACAAAAACATGAATCATCATTTAATTTTTTTTAAAAGAAATTTTTTGACTTACGTACCTTTTTTACAATAAAATTGCCTTTAAAATCGTTTCCATGACCAAAAATCGTAGAAAAACTGCAAAAAATTAAAGAAAAAAATTATTAATTAAAAATTCTTCAAGTAAAAATCGATTTTTGGGTATTAAAAATGAATCAGTGAGGGCAAGTTGTTCTCATATTCTCATTTTTTATGAGAATCGTAGCGTATATTAAATATTGGGTCATCATTTAAGGCTTAAAATAATTTTTAAAAATTTTTAATTCTTACCTTTTTAATGAAATTTTCATAATTTCTTCAATTTTCTGAAATTTCGCCATGAAAAATGTCCTAAAATTAATGAAAAAAATAAAAATTAATTAAAAATTCACAAATTTAATTAAAAAAATATTTTTTTCGAGAAATTTTTCAGGTATAAAAATATGGTCATCAATATTTCTTATGACAGGGATAACTGAACATGAATTTTTCATCATTTTAAATAAAATTTATTTAAAATATTTGAAAATTTTTCTTACCTGAAACACTTTTCAGTCAAAATTGATGCCTTTGAAACAATCCGCCATTGAATTTTTCAACCTAAAATTTAAAAAAATAATTTTTTTAATTAAAAATTCTTGTTAAAAATCATTTTTCGTGCGTTTTAAGGATATTTCAGAAAGACCAATCAACCAATCGTCATAATATTAGTCAGCCTGGGGCGGTATCTTTCTCATCACGTAAAATTCTAACAATTTTGGGAACACACGTGGTAAATTTTTGTTTGGATTTCTTACCTTCAATGGCTTTTCCAAGCAATCTGCTTCATTTTTAATAAATTTTCATGATTTTCACATCGTTTTCTGCAAGAAAAAATAAAAAATCATTAAAAATTGTTCAAATTTAAGAAGTTTTAAAGTAAAATTAATTAAAAACTTTTTTTGATATTTTCAGGTTAGGTACCATTCTTCATATGAATCAGCCTGGGGCGGTAAAACCTCATCATTTTAACATCAAAAAGCAGTTTTTTAATTAATTTTTGATTATTTTCTTACCATTTTTATAATTTCAGCTTGGTTCAAGTTCAGGAATTTTTAATAAATTCTCAGAAGAGGTAAAAACACGTCCTTTCTCCATGCCGGATGAAATGAAAAAGAGACAGTTTGAGAGTTTGACACTTAAACATCAATTTTTCATTGGGACAAAATCATGTAAAATCCTCAAATGTGCATTGGGTTCAAAAAATTTCAATTTTTCGTTCAACTTTTTCAAGAATTTTTGATTTATGTGGAAATTTGTGTCAAAATCATGGAAGATTCCAAGCCAATTCGTGCGAAAATTGTCGGCGAGTCCGATAATCAAGTGAGTTTCTGTCATAAAAGTTGATTTTTTTGATAATTTGATACAATTTCAGGTCTATTTCTCTCCCCGCAAAACACGGAACGTCAGAAATCGGAAGCCGGTAAAGGTCGAATTTGAAGAAAAAACGAAAAAATCGAAGAAACGCGTGTCATCTGAAGCAGAATCATCTAACAGCAACACAAATACGAGTCCAAAGAAGTCAAAATGGGAACCAAAAAATTTTCAAGAGACTTTACAAAACATTCGGGACATGCGAAAAGAACATCCTGCCCCTGTTGATACCATGGGATGCGACGTTTTTCACGATTCCGAGACAGAACCGCGCATTTGTCGCTTCCATTCGCTCGTTTCGTTGATGTTGTCGTCCCAAACGAAAGACGAAACCAACTTTAGTGTCATGACGCGGTTAAAAAATCGCTTCAAA
Organism: Culicoides brevitarsis; assembly: GCF_036172545.1. Lineage (NCBI taxonomy): Eukaryota > Metazoa > Arthropoda > Insecta > Diptera > Ceratopogonidae > Culicoides > Culicoides brevitarsis. Next base: position 40,691,915 of record NC_087085.1, on the reverse strand, counting down.
ACCTTCTCGCCGGAGCAAGTTATCGAATGCAGTGAATTTGAGTTTGAAGAATTGATTCGTCCTGTTTCGTTTTACAAGACAAAAGCCAAACACATCAAGCAAACATGCGAAATTTTGGTCAACGAGTACAACGGAGACATTCCAAAGTCAATTGAGGGATTGCTAAAGTTGCCGGGCGTTGGAAAGAAGATGGCTCATTTGTGCATGAAGAGCGCGTGGAACATCACAACGGGCATTGGAGTCGATGTGCACATGCATCGCATCATAAATCGGCTGAATTGGGTACCGAAAGCGACAAAAAACCCGGAAGAGACACGAGTTGCGTTGGAAGATTGGCTTCCGATGGATTTGTGGCCCGAAATTAATCATTTACTCGTTGGATTTGGGCAAACGATTTGCGCGGCGAAACCAAAATGTGATAATTGCAAGAATTCCAGCATCTGTCCTTACTATCCGACATATTTGAAGGAGCAAAAACCTAAAAAGGGATCAAAGTAAATATTGAATTTGATTAAAAATTAAAGAAAAATGAGAAATATTTATGTGTTAAAATAAAATAAAGAAGATTTTTTGTACCAAATTTAATACTTTAATTTGAATCTCAAAAGTAATAATTTTTTTTTCACCAAATCTGGACCCAATATGAACAGAAATCATCTTTAGAATGAATATTTATTCAATTTTAGGCTTAAAAGTGATCAAAAAATGACTTGCAAAAAAAATCAGAGTTTGAACCTCCAAACTCTGATTTTTTTGTTACGTCAAATATCGACCCAATATGAACAGAAATCATCTTTAGAATGAATATTTATTCAATTTTAGGCTTAAAAGTGATCAAAAAATGACTTGCAAAAAAAATCAGAGTTTGAACCTCCAAACTCTGATTTTTTTGTTACGTCAAATATCGACCCAATATGAACAGAAATCATCTTTAAAATGAATATTTAAGCGTTTTGACTTCCAAACGCTGAACGTCAAATATCGACCCAATATGAACAGAAATCATCTTTAAAATGAATATTTATTCAATTTCTTAAAAGGTCAAAAAGTTTGAACAGCGTTTCCAAACTCTGATTTTTTTGTTACGTCAAATATCGACCCAATATGAACAGAAATCATCTTTAGAATGAATATTTATTCAATTTTAGGCTTAAAAGTGATCAAAAAATGACTTGCAAAAAAAATCAGAGTTTGAACCTCCAAACTCTGATTTTTTTGTTACGTCAAATATCGACCCAATATGAACAGAAATCATCTTTAGAATGAATATTTATTCAATTTTAGGCTTAAAACTGGTCAAAAAATGACTTGTAAAAAAATCAGCGTTTGAACTTCCAAACGCTGATTTTTTTGTTACGTCAAATATCGACCCAATATGAACAGAAATCATCTTTAAAATGAATATTTATTCAATTTTAGGCTTAAAACTGGTCAAAAAATGACATGTAAAAAAATCAGCGTTTTTACTTCCAAACGCTGAGGCAATATGAACAGAAATCATCTTTAAAAGTATCAAAAAATGACTTGCTTGTCAAATATCGACCCAAAAAAAAAATCAGAGTTTGAACCTCCAAACTCTGATTTTTTTGTTACGTCAAATATCGACCCAATATGAACAGAAATCATCTTTAAAATGAATATTTATTCAATTTTAGGCTTAAAAGTGATCAAAAAATGACTTGCAAAAAAAATCAGAGTTTGAACTTCCAAACTCTGATTTTTTTGTTACGTCAAATATCGACCCAATATGAACAGAAATCATCTTTAGAATGAATATTTATTCAATTTTAGGCTTAAAAGTGATCAAAAAATGACTTGCAAAAAAAATCAGAGTTTGAACTTCCAAACGCTGATTTTTTTGTTACGTCAAATATCGACCCAATATGAACAGAAATCAACTTTAGAATGAATATTTATTCAATTTTAGGCTTAAAAGTGATCAAAAAATGACTTGCAAAAAAAATCAGAGTTTGAACCTCCAAACTCTGATTTTTTTGTTTATTCAATTTTAGGCTTAAAAGTGATCAAAAAATGACTTGCAAAAAAAATCAGAGTTTGAACCTCCAAACTCTGATTTTTTTGTTACGTCAAATATCGACCCAATATGAACAAAAATCATCTTTAAAATGAATATTTATTCAATTTTAAACTGTCAAAAAATGACATGTAAAAAAATCAGCATATGAACATAAATGAACTTTAGAATGAATATTTATTCAATTTTAGGCATAAAACTGATCAAAAAATGACTTGTTAAAAAATTAAATATTTTGAATTTTTGAAGAAAATTGTACCCACTCTAATGTCATGTTTTTGTTTTGATTTTGAAGTTCGCACAATTCAAGAAGCATAATTCTTTCCCTCGTCATTAATGTTGCGAAACTTGCTCAGGATGCCTTTTTACGCTGTAGCAAATGGTCGAACGCCGGGAATTTATAAAACTTGGGCAGAATGTGAATCTCAAGTCAAAGGATTTAAAGCTGCAAAATACAAAAAGGTAAAAAAAAATATTTTTTTTTTCAATTTTAACTAAAAATTTTGTTTTTTTTTAGTTCAACACTGAAGCAGAAGCCAAAAATTTCGTAACTGGAGTGCCTTCATTATCATCAAATAGCAAAAAACGTCCTTCAGAAGCCCTTTCTTCAACTTCTTCCGCCGCTCCTGCTACTAAAAGATTCAAATCAACAAAAACTGCCGCCTCAGAACTGCCAACAACGAAAATTGTCGGCTTAAAATCCTTCGGAAAGCACACATTCCCCGTTGACAGCGACGATTTCGTGCATGTTTACACCGACGGGTCATGCGAAGGCAACGGAAGCACAATCGCCTGTGCTGGGCTCGGAATTTACTTCATGGATGGACATGCCTTGAACACAGCAAAGCCCGTTTTGGGTCGTCCCACGAACAATTCGGGCGAAATTCAAGCGATAATTCTCGCGATTCAACTTGCCAAAGCGAATTCCATCAAAAAATTGCAAATAAATACGGATTCGATGTACGTGATAAATGCCGTGACACAATGGATGCCTGCGTGGAAGCGAAAAAATTGGAAGAAAACAGGCGGAGGGGAGCTAAAAAACCTCGAAGACTTCCAAAAACTCGACAAAGAACTCAATTCCAACGAAATTCAAGTGCGATGGAATCACGTAGCGGGTCATGCGGGCATTCAAGGGAATGAAGGAGCAGATAAATTGGCTCGGGAAGGCGCCCAAATGTACAGAGATGCAAAAAAAAGTGCGAAAAAATAAAATTTTATTCATTGTGACGCCGTTGTCTCTTCTGTCGACGCCTCAAGAGGCAATAAATAAGTTTGACTTAGTTGTAAAATTTCGTTAGTTTGATCATCCGTGAGCCTGTCGTCGATATCTTCTATCAGAAGGGTCAGTTGAAGCGCTGAAGTTGGCGGATCGTTGATCATCCACATAATTTCGTACTTTGTGAGGTTGTAAATTTTGGTTGCTTTGATAAATTCGATGATACTTTCGGTTGTTTGAGTCTTTGCCGGCGTATTTTCCAAATACTGAAGCGTCTCATACGAAATTGTAGCTAAATTACGAAGTCCGGGACTCTTTTTCGCACTTTTGTATTGCTTGAGGGCTTCGAGAACCTCGAGATTGGACAACAATGCTGAACTGGCACTCTCGATTTCCATCCTAAAAATCAATAATTTGATAAAATTCGAGAAAAAATAAAAAAAAATGACGAATTACCTTTAAATTTAGGGGAAAATCAAAGAAAAACAAATCCACAAGTGCGATTTTTTGACAGTTCGTTTGACAGTTAATTTTTTAGTAAACAAACAAACAACTGTGGATTAGTTAAGCTCTGATTTTTTTCAAATTTTGAATTAAATTCGTGATTTTTTAAAGAATTTTTTAAAAAATTTTAAAATTTTAATGAAAAAAAATCAAAATTTCATAAAAAATTCGAAAAAAATCTTCGAAATGTTACGAAATTAAGTCATCAAATTACTTCCACTCGATTAAATTTATCGATTTGTTTATCTCAAGTGGTTGTTGATAACATGGAAGACGCTTCAGGAAGGCATCTGTGTCATGAATGTGGCGATACTTTCGCTACCAAGAGTTATTTGAGTAAGTTTTTGACTTTTTTTCCTAAAAAAATAAATTTTTAATTTTTTTTCAATTTTTTTTTTCTTTTAGAAACTCACGTAAAAATCGTTCACAAGAAAATTCGTCAACACAAATGTCCCGATTGTGGCAAACAATTTTCCGTAAAATCCTCCCTGAATCGTCACACGATGCAAATTCACTCGAAACTGAAGCCCTACGAGTGTCGTCACTGCAATCTCGCCTTTTCCGACTACACGACGCGTCACAAACACGAAAAAGCTGTTCACGATCAAGAACGTTCCTTCAAATGTGCGTGCGGGAAGGCTTTTGCTTATGCAAATGTCCTAAAAGCCCATATGAGGACCCATGATAAGGAGAAAAAATTCACGTGCGCCGTTTGCAACCAAAAATTCTCGCAAAAACACAATTTACAAACGCATCTCATCAAAATCCATCTCACGAAGGAACGAAATGCCAAACGAAAGGAACTCATGAAACCCTTGTATGTCGAAACGAATTTCCCGTCGCCAGCGGTGCCTCGAGTTTTGCCGCCATCGCCGACGAGGGTCATAAATTTGACGGGTTTCAATCTCGTGAATCCAAATCAAATTCTGAGCCTCATACAAAATCCGGAAGCGTTGAGAAGACAACAAGCCACGAAAAGTCAACCGTTGAAAATAATTGCGGTTAATATTTAAAAAAAAATTATTTTTTATTGAGATACAGCATGTAAGTTTGTGTCGGATCTCCCGTGGGCATCACTTGAACCGTTTGGATTTCATTCGAGATGGTCGAAGAGGCGATTGCATCTTCGTTCGCTTCGGAAATTACGGGATTTTTTGTCTGTTTTGATTTGCGTTTAACTGGCGTGCCAATTCCGTGTGTTACCAAATGGCATTTTAGTTGGTGAGCTTTGATGAAACGTTTATTGCAATGTTCACAGCTGAAATGTAAATATTTATATGAGAAATTATTTATTTATTTATTTTAATTTTTGTTTTTTATTTTAATTTTTGGTCGTTCCAAATTTATTTCAAATAGTTTGAGTTATTCTTTGAGAATTTTTAAAAATTGAAAATTAATTGAAATTAAATTTTTATTAAATTTTTCGTTTTACAAAAAAAAAATTTTTTTAAATTTTTTAAATGCTTAATAAATTTTTTAACTACTTAATAAATTTTTTAAATTTTAAAAAAAATATTTTTTTTTCAAAAAAATTTAAAAAATAAAAAAAAATTTAAAAAAAAATTTTTTTTACAATATTTTATAAATATTTTTAAAAAATATTTAAAAAAAAAAAATTTTAAATTTTTAACATTTTCAAAGAAATATTTTTGTAAATAAAATTTGAAAATTTTATTTGTTTTAATCAACAATCTTTTTGAAAATTTTTCAATTTATTTTATTTTTAAATTTATTATTTTTTTATATAGAAATAATTTTATTTTATCTTTTAAATCAAAATTTTCATAAATTTTTTTTTAATTTTAATTTTTTAATTTCAAAAATTTTTTTTTTCTTAAAAAGTAACTAAACCTTTTTTTTTAGAAAATCTAAAAATTTTTTATTTCAAAAAAAAAATAAATTAAAACCTTAAAAAAATATTTTACAAAAAAAAAAATAAATTTTAGACATTTTATGAAAAATATTCTTATAAAAGATTAAAAAATTAAAAAATAATTAGAAATAATTAAAAAAATTAAATTAAAAAAAAATATTTTTTTTCATAAAAAATAATAAATTGGAAAAATTTCATAAAACTTTGATTTAAAAAAAAATTAAATTGATTAAAAAAAATAAAAATATTTGATTAAAAAAATGTAAAATTAATTAATAAAAAAAAAATTAATTAATTTCAAAAAATTAATCGAGTGCCATAAAAATTAAAAAAAAATTGGAACGACCTTATTTATTTATTTTAAATTATTTATTTAAAAAAACGAAACTTACGCATATTGTTTCTCTCCCGTGTGAATCATTATGTGAAATTTCAATACATTTGAGTAGGTGAATGTTTTCAAGCAAAAAGGACATTCTACAAAAAAATTGAATTAATCATAAAAAAAAAATATTTTTTATAAAAATAACGTACCAAAAGGCTTTTCCTGTGTGTGAATTCTAGAATTAAGAAAAAAAATAAATTTTTATATTAAATTGTGACAATAAAGAAATTATGTGCCAACCTTTCGTGTTTGACTCGTGTTCCAAAATCCGAAAATTTCTTCTCGCAATACCGACAATCGTATGGTTTTTCTCCCGTATGCACTCTTAAATGCCTTTTAAGCTCAACTGGCAGCACAAAAGACTTGTTACAAATCTCACAAATGTTCGTTTTGATGCTCAAATGTCGTTTCGAGTGCGATCTCAAGGCAGATGATTTCTTAAATGCTTTTCCACATTCATGACAAACATGCAAATTTTCCTCCTGCGTCTCAACAGACGGTTTTTTGCTCGTTTTTTGTGCTTTTGTGACAGATCTCGAGATGCGAACCATCGTTTTGACTGTTCCATCGGGTGCTGTTTGTTTCGTGATTCCTTTCACAGTTGGCGGTTTCTCGTCTTTGGAGATTTTTGGGACTGTCATGATGGATTTTACTTCTTTTTGTTCTGTTTTTAGCTTTTTTCCTTCCTTTTCGAGTTTATTTTTGGCGGGATTCGAAGTTTCTATCACTGGATCAGCTTCGTATTTGACAAAAACTTCCGAAGAATCGTGATCTTCGTGGATGTCGTCGTCCAAATCCACTGTTTCGGGCGAGATTTCGTCTTGAAACGATTCTGTGCTGAATTTTTTGAGGATAAAATCGGATCCTTCGACATTGAGACGGAAACGGTAGGCAGTGTTGAGATCATTTTTGCATTCAAGGCAGATTTGGGAAGGCAATCCTTCGTTTTTTGAAAGCGCAATGTTCGTACATTGAATGATTTTCTCAAATAATGGCAGCTCTGTGTCAGTATTGTCTAAGGTGAAGATGTCAATCATCCATTCTTTCTCTGCCAAACATACTCGACAAATTTTTTCCATCGTTTTTGGGAGGAAAATGCAAAATTTTTGTGATTTTTAATGTTTTGTTTACTTTTTTATGAGTAAAATCCCAGTTTGAATTTTAAAAAAAAAATTTCCTGTTGCGCATTTTTTGTAAAATGTCACGTTTGACGTTCTTTTTCGTGTGCATCGTACTTGAGGTAACAAATTTGCTCCAAATTTATTCGATTTTTTCGTGTTAAATCCCCCAAAATCTCCCCAAAAGTGATTTAAAAAGGAAATTTTGTCTCTCGAGCATGGCGTCATCAATAAATTTCGTGTTCCAAAAGCGTAATTGCTCGAAAAAAGTGAAAATAATAAAAGAACCTCGTGGCCATGTGTTTCGTATAGATGCTCATACACACGCGAGAATGTCAATATCTGCAAAATGTGAAGCTAATAAATTTTTTCTCTTGATTTTTTCAGTATTGAAGCAAAAGAATGGCTGATACAGCAAAGAAGCCCGCAGCAACAAAAGCTGCCAAGAAACCCGTAGCTGAGAAGAAAGCTGCTCCCGCTGCCGACAAGAAAGTCAAATCCAGCGAGAAGAAGACGAAGGAACCAAAAGCCGTCACTCCACGTCCCTTCAAACGCTACGGAAGATTGTGGGCCAAAGCTGTCTTCACGGGATACAAACGCGGTCTCCGCAATCAACATGAGAGCCAAGCTATCTTGAAGGTAAAAAAATTTTTTTTTCATCAAAAATTAATGAAAAAAAATCTAAAAATCAAATTTTTTTTCAGATCGAAGGATGTCGCAACCGCAAAAACTCTTTGTTCTACGTAGGCAAACGCTGCGTGTACGTCTACAAAGGCAAAGCTCGTCAATCGTCGCCAACAAACCCCAAACACAAGACTCGTCTACGTGCTATCTGGGGCAAAGTTACTCGCTTGCACGGAAATTCGGGATCTGTTCGTGCGAAATTCCGCAAGAACTTGCCCGGTGACGCCATGGGACACAGAATTCGCATCGTAAGTTGACAGAAAAAGTTAATTTTTTGAAGGAAATTAATGAGAATTTACCTTTTTTCAGATGTTGTACCCATCACGGATCTAATTCAAGCATTCTATAAAATGATAATTGTCACCTTCAAGAGCAAAACAAAATAAAAATTGAAGTTTTCAACTATAAAAGTGGATTTTTCATTTCTTCTTAACAGAAAGTTTTCAGAAAATCAGCAAATTTCACACAAATAATCAATTATTATGGAGGTCATTTTTTTCATTTTTCTCATTAATTTCGCTAAAAATTGAAAATTTCAAATTTTTTGATGAAATCAAGTTCATATATTATCAAAAAGTGTTGTGTTTTTTTTAAAATTTTAAGATTTTTCTTTAAATTCAGAAATAATTGTTTTAAATTGCACTTGTCATTACTTCAAACAATTAAATTTTCTGAAGAATTGTAAATTTTATATATTTTTTTTTATTTTTAGCATATTGCTAAATATTTGTTTTATTTTTCAGAAAACGATGATGACTTCATAAAATTTGTTATACAATTTTTTTTTAATTCAAAAAAATTTTAAAATTCATCAGAATTTTTTTTTTATCAATTTTTTATAAAAAAAGAGACTAGGTACAAAATTAAATCATTTTTGATATTTCTTTTGATATTTTATCTTAAAATTGATTTTTTTTTCAATTTCAATGTTTTTGCAGTTTTGAGTTATAAAATGATTAAAAATGATAAATTAGAGCCCTCTGACAAATTTCAATCCATTTGGAGCAAGATTTGACAAAAATAGCTTTGACACAGTTTTTTTGCTCTTGATTTAGTTTTTAAAACAAAACTATGTCAAAGAAAATTTTTTTTTTCAGTTTCAATTTTTTGGCAGTTTTGAGTTATAAAATGATTAAAAATGATAAATTAGAGCCCTCTGACAAATTTTTATCCATTTGGAGCAAGATTTGACAAAATTGGCTTTGACACAGTTTTTTTTGCTCTTGATTTAGTTTTTAAAACAAATATGTCAAAGAAAAAAATTTTTTTCAGTTTCAATTTTTTGGCAGTTTTGAGTTGTAAAATGATTAAAAATGATAAATTAGAGCCCTCTGACAAATTTCAATCCATTTGGAGCAAGATTTGACAAAAATTGCTTTGACACAGTTTTTGACACAGTTTTTTTTGCTCTTGATTTAGTTTTTAAAACAAAACTATGTCAAAGAAAATTTTTTTTTTCAGTTTCAATTTTTTGGCAGTTTTGAGTTATAAAATGATTAAAAATGATAAATTAGAGCCCTCTGACAAATTTTTATCCATTTGGAGCAAGATTTGACAAAAATAGCTTTGACACAGTTTTTGACACAGTTTTTTTGCTCTTGATTTAGTTTTTAAAACAAAACTATGTCAAAGAAAAAAATTTTTTTCAGTTTCAATTTTTTGGCAGTTTTGAGTTGTAAAATGATTAAAAATGATAAATTAGAGCCCTCTGACAAATTTTTATCCATTTGGAGCAAGATTTGACAAAAATAGCTTTGACACAGTTTTTGACACAGTTTTTTTGCTCTTGATTTAGTTTTTAAAACAAAACTATGTCAAAGAAAAAAATTTTTTTCAGTTTCAATTTTTTGGCAGTTTTGAGTTGTAAAATGATTAAAAATGATAAATTAGAGCCCTCTGACAAATTTTTATCCATTTGGAGCAAGATTTGACAAAATTGGCTTTGACACAGTTTTTTTTGCTCTTGATTTAGTTTTCAAAACAAAACTATGTCAAAGAAAAAAATTTTTTTTCAGTTTCAATTTTTTGGCAGTTTTGAGTTGTAAAATGATTAAAAATGATAAATTAGAGCCCTCTGACAAATTTCAATCCATTTGGAGCAAGATTTGACAAAAATAGCTTTGACACAGTTTTTGACACAGTTTTTTTGCTCTTGATTTAGTTTTTAAAACAAAACTATGTCAAAGAAAAAATTTTTTTTCAGTTTCAATTTTTTGGCAGTTTTGAGTTGTAAAATGATTAAAAATGATAAATTAGAGCCCTCTGACAAATTTTTATCCATTTGGAGCAAGATTTGACAAAATTGGCTTTGACACAGTTTTTTTTGCTCTTGATTTAGTTTTTAAAACAAATATGTCAAAGAAAATTTTTTTTTCAGTTTCAATTTTTGGCAGTTTTGAGTTATAAAATGATTAAAAATGATAAATTAGAGCCCTCTGACAAATTTCAATCCATTTGGAGCAAGATTTTTTCTTCGAAAAAAAAAATAATTTTAAATTCTCGCAAAAAAAAAAATCCAAAAATAAATATTTTGAATTAAAATAAAATTTGAGCATTTTTTTTTATTTTTTAAAAATTCATTAAAAATTCGTAATTAATTTTCAGTTTTGAACTGTAAAGGTAAACTTTTATTGGCATAAGTTACTAATTAATCATTTTAGTATATAAGATTCAGTTTTCAAGTTTTCAAAAAAAATTCGATAATCACAAAGTTCCTTCTTTTCAATGTTTCTTATTCTTCTTTTTCTTCTTTTGCTGATTTCGATTGTGCGACGACGCCTCGCCCTGATGATTGCTCGATCCAAAATTCGGGATAATCTGCACATTTGTCGTCAACGGTTGTCTTGTACGACTCCCCGTGTTCTTCGACAATTCCAACTTGATTCTCGCAAAACGTGACAACTTGCTGACTTTCAGCGCCAAACATTGATCCGTGAGCAAAATCGAGTTTTCATCCGTGAACGAGTAATGACACATATCCGTACAATTCGCAACGTATTTCCCAATTGCGACTTCCAGCTTGTAGTTAAAGTGTTTGGCGGCACTGACAGTCCCAACCATCTTGACGAAACCCGTAACGCGGTTCACGGTGCATTCATCGCCGAAAATTTCCCGTTCAGCGGAGAAAACAAGCACAAAAAGCCCGAATTCTTTGACTTTGATGACATGTCGATAGTCTGAAACGGGCACCGGGATCTCGAATTCGCAACGTGCGATCAAATTATCTTGCCCGACAATGGTTTCCGTTTCAATTAGGCGATCGGCATGCAAGGAACGGAGGTGATTGTATAAGCGACAAAAGGGAATTTGGCTTTGGCACTTTTGAAGAGGGTCATTTTTGTCGTTTGTGGGGCACGGAAAGAGTCCTTTTGGCTGAGGCGGCGAGTTGAGAGACAATTTTTCGCGTAAAATTGTCTTTTGGCGCTTTGTTTCGACATTTTGTTCGACATCGCTGTTGGCACGTTTGACGGAGGGCGATGTTTGCGTGGGATTTGTGCTTCCCGATGACGTTGAAGGTTGTTCCGAGGCATCTTTTTGTTGTTTTTGTTGCTTCTTTAACTTCATTTTTTCCTTTTTCTTTGCCTTACGTTCTTCCTTCTTACGTTCGGCGGCACTTTTTTCAATTGCATCATCACTTTCCGTGTCATCGTCGTCGGTTTGATCCTCAGAAACACCTTTGGCTTGCGAAGTTGGAGGCGTAACGTCATCATCTAAGCTCATTAGGGCTCCCGTACTCAAGCGCCGCAATTTTTTGACCATTTCTTCCATCACGAAATTCCGTGTGCCCTTGAGTTCTTCCTTGCAAACGGGACAATTGTCCAATTTTTCGTGACATGTCTCGCAAATCGCGTGTCCTTGAGTGCATTGCAGGATTTTTTTGTGCGGCTTGAACGTGTCGAAGCACACAGGGCACGATAGAATGTCATCTAATTTCAGTGCATCAGCCTACAATTCGAGTAATTAGCAAATTTGCGATTTTTTTGCAAGACAAGCAATTTCTTACCATGTTTTGCAATGGATGACGATGACTTGCGAATACCAAACCGATCAATTGTCGCAGCTTTTGTACCTGAATTTCATCCGAAAAATGCAATTTTAAGACGATTAATCGATAAAAATTGTAAAAAATTTAATTTTGAAGCAATTTCGCCACCCGAAATGAGTTTCGACGTAAATGTCAAAATTTTCGAACAGCAAAAATTTGAAAAAATTGTCCGTTTATTCGCAAATTTCGAAGCTGTCGTCCTCTTTGATGCTACTTCCCGCTGCTTCTTCGTCGCCTTTGCGTCTCGTGACGTCGACAAAAACTTCGTACGTTCGACATTTGACTTCTTCGTCGTAAAATGGCAAAAAACAAGCCCCCTCTGAAGGTTGAACTTTCCCGTGAGTCAAGACCCCGTCGTGAAATGCCCTTCCCACGTACAAAACTTCGCCGTCAGCGGACCTTCCAGCGGGAAAAGCATTATTTGGGACATCGCCATCCGAGCAGGAAATCCAACAATTTTCCATGGATTCGTTTGTCGATACGAGAACTTCGTAATTTTCGCTGCATTTCTCCTCTCCATCGGCGGGGAAGTAACAAAGTTTCTGCCGTGGATTCACTTTACCTGGAATTAATGCGTTTTCGTGCGTTACTCTGCCGATGTACAACGGATGACCTTGTTTATTGTAACTCGCCAAGACTGCATTTGTGGGTAACGAGCTTTTGCCCGATGGAATCCAGATCAAATTTTGCGTTTCTCCGTCTTTTTTGGGGTCTTCGGTCTTTTCGCGAATCGCCACAAACGAATTTGCGATGACTTTTGGGTCAATATCGTGCAAGGCGTTCACGAGTTTTTCCATTATGAGGTTGCGAGTGCCCAAAAAGGCACAACGACAAATCGGGCAATCCGTTACGAGGCCAAAACATCGCTCGCAAATCGAATGCCCTTCACGACATTGCTTGATTTTGTGGTTGGGACGAAAATTCGTGCAGCAAATGGGACATGCGAAGATGTCGTCTAACGGGATAATCGAAGGATTTCGTTGAAAAATGCTATTTTTTATTTTTTTGTTCGTACCGAGTGAAAATCCTGCCATTTTTTATTTTTTTCTTTTTAATTTTTCGCAGAAATTGCGATTTTGGTACTTGGAAACGTAAATAAATAAATGACAGCTGACACGAGAGTTATGCGCATTACGAGCTAAAATTACGGTTTCGAAGCAGTAACGGACATGAAAAAATTATTTTTTAAATGCATTTATTTTTTTCTGTACAGAAAACGTTCATCGAGGGGACTTAATAGCAAAAAATTTCGTATTCTGGATACGAGAATTCCTTGCCTTTGTACGGGATGATGCACGCTTTCACCGATGGCTTGACTTTGCCGATTGTCAGTGTGTTTTCGTGCTTTACGCGACCAATGTACAAAGTTTCGCCCGCATCTGATTTGCCGCCAATGAAGGCATTTTTTGGAATTGCATCGTGTGAGCATTGAACCCAGGTGCCTTTTGCGCCGCAAAGTACTTCGTATTCGTTGCGTGAATATTCCTTGCCTTCGAAGGGTACGTAACATAAGCCAGCGTCGGCGTTTACTTTTCCGGGCGTGATTCCGTTCTCGTGTTTTATTCTGCCAATGTACAAGGGTTCTTCGTCGCTGTCGTAACCGCCTTTCACTGCGTTATCGGGTACTTGTGTTCCCATGCATGAGCGCCATAGTTTTTCATCGACATCGGGCTGGAATTAGAAATTTTTTAATTAATTAATATCTTGTCTTTAATTAAAATTTTTAATTATTTAAATTTTTTTTTTTTAATTTTTGCCTTTTAAATATTTTTTATGATTTTCATTTTTATTTATTTTTTTTATTTTTATTAATTTTATTTTTTTTTTATTAATTTTTTTTACGTATTTTCTTAATTTTTTTTTTAAATTATTATTTTTTTTGAGTAATGCAAAAGCCAAAAATTTTATGTTATTTACTAATTTTTATTTTTTTTTTTTATTTATTTTTTGTAAAAATTTATTAAAATTAAAAAATTTAGAAATAAATTTTAAATTTTTATAATTTTTAAAATTTTTTTTTTTTTTAATAATTTGTATTTTTTTTTATTTGAAATATTATTTATTTATTTTTTTTTGTAAAAATTAAAAAATGAAATTTGAATTTTTTTTTTATTTTTTATTTTTTTAAAAAATTATTAAAATTAAAATTTTTTTAAATTTTTATAATTTTTAAAAAATATTTTTTTTTATTTTAATTTTTTTTTTGAAAATGAATTTATTTTAAAAATTAAAAAAAATTTTAAAAAAAATTAAAAAATGAAATTTGACGATATTTTTTAATATTAAAAAATTATTATAAATTTTAAATTTTTTCAAATATTTTTTTTTATTATTTTAAAACTTGTTTCTTGAAAATGAATTAAAAAAAAATTTAAAAATTTTAATTTTTCAAAAAAAATAAAAAGTAAAAAAAAAATAATTTCATTAAAAAATAATTCTTACCATTTTTTCCGCAGCTACAGGAGCAACAACAGGAGCTTCAGGCACAACTTCCGGTTCAACTACCTTTCCTTCGACAATCGGTTCGAGCTTGGCAATCAACGCATGATCGTCTGTAACAAAAATTTCATAATCCTTGTATTCGTATTCTTTTTCTCCGTACGACACGAAACAAGCGCTGTATGATTTTTGCACACTTCCAACCGCCAAAGTGCCATTATGCAAAGCTCGTCCGATATAAAGAACTTCTGAAGCGTGAGTTTTGCCTCCGGGAAAAGCATTTGCTGGGATATTAGCTCCCGAACATTTCACCCAAATCGAATTGATGCCACAGAGAACTTCAAATTCGGTCTTTTCGAATTGATCTCCGTTCCAACCGACGAAACAAGTGCCTGTTGTGACGTTAATTTTGCCGGGAATAAGAGATCCATCGTGCATGGCGCGTCCCACGTACATCGAAACTCCATTTTGATCTTCTCCGCCAACGACGGCGTTCGCAGGAATTTCTTTTCCATCGCATTTTACCCAACCAGGAGCTTCAGTTGGCTAAAAATTATCAAAAATTTTAGAAAATTTAAATTTTTTACAAAGAAAATTCAAATTTTTACCTTTCCAAGCTTCAATTTCGCATCAACGACGGGAGTTTGATCAACTACAGGCACTTCTGCGACATTATTATTCTCATGTGCTTTCTTGATCATCTCTTCCAAGGCAAAATTACGCGTTCCCAAGAACCCTTCTTTGCACTCATGACACTCGGGAGTCGTCGTTGGGCAAGTTTCACAAAAATTATGACCCGTTTTGCACTGCAAGACTTTCTTTTCCGCCTCGAAGGGATTTTTACAGCCGTGACATTTGAAAGTCAAGGGCAAATCCGATTTAAACTATCACATGAAAAAATAAATTTCACTTAAAAACTCATTTTTTAAATATTTTTTTCTGAATTTACAAACCATTTCTGAGACATTAGCTCCCATTTTATTCCGCAAAAGTTCACGACTTTTCACAAAAAATAAATTTTCCTTTTATTTGGAGCAATTTAAGAAAAAAATCGCAGGTGTCTAAATTTATTTTGAAAAGTGATCGAGCCGAGCGCCAAACTGAAAATGATAAATTTTCTCGCTAGTTTTTCCTACTTATTTTTTTGTGTGTTTGAGCGTGTGTGCGGTGAGAAAGTGTGCGTATTTTTATTTATTTTTTGCGGGAGACGAAATTTTCTACCGGCTTCCAAAATAAACGTAATTTATTGTCTGGTTACATCTTTTTTGAGAGATTTGCGGTTTGCGAGATATTACGTAAAATTGATGAATGAAATTTCCTGACAATTGAATTCATTTAAATTTCGGGACATATTGGCATTTTGTTTGTTTGTTATCTCTCATGGGCGATGTGCAGCATTTCATGGTCATTTCAGATGAGGAATTAATTTTCTTGGCAAATATTTTCATTTTTTCTCGCTGTTTTTTGTTGTTGCCGTGTCACTTTCATAAATCTTTCAACTAACGGACTGTTTTTCGTTTGAATGGCGTTATGTGTGAAATTTGAGGTTTTTTGCGGTGTCTGTCTGTTTATAGATATCAAAATTTTTTGTTATTATAATTTATGAATTTTTGTATTATTTATGATTTTTGCCAAAATTTAATTTCCTTTCAACACAAGCTTTATAGTTTTTTTTTTATTTTTTTTTTCCAAAAATTTTTGCTTTCTCATATTTTTCAGCTAATAGTATTTCAAATGCTTCTAATGTATGAAACATACTTTTTTAAAAAGAAGTTAAATTCATCTTTTAGATATTTTGATCTAAAAGGAGAATCCTGAGAGTTTTTAACATGTCCTCAAAATTATTTAAAAACTTTTGGAAAACATTTTTCTCCTTTGTCATGTGAATAAATTCAGGGAAATAAAAAGGTTTATTATCTTATTCGGTTTCCATACAGAAGGTAAGCACGAGAAATTCCTAATTGAATTAAACGTTGAGTGGTCAAAGGTTTTTTGAACTCCAATTTTCAATCATGTCAATTCTATTGGTCTGCCCAATGTACATGACAAATATGCCTCAATTTTATTGTTCCTCATATCATTTTTCTCCGATCGATTGCATAAAATGTGCGCTTCCTAACCTAAAATTGTTTAAGATCTTTTGAAGAATAAAATAATTTAATTCATTTTGCTTTTATTGAAAAATTTTGCTGAAAATAAATCTCAGATTCTGTTAAAGGAAAAAAGTTTAAGAATACTTACCTATTTGCAGTGGAAGCGTGCTGTGCTCATAACCTGTTGGAGAATTTATTAAATAAATTAAATTCGGTAAGCAGATATGAAACAAAAGCGCAATCCAAGAAATCTTTTTAACATGATATTATGAAGTTTAATCCATTATTTTCTTAATGAAATAAATGTCGAAGTTCTTTTCAATACCTCTTGAAAAGATATCATATTTTCGGCATTTCGAATCGCTCAAAATCAGGTCCATTACCTATTTTCATGTTGATAGTTACAGTTTAAAAAAATAATAGCAGATTGATTTAATTTATTGATTTAATTTATGGTTCAAATATGAAAAGAAAATTTTTGCTCTTGATCAATTTAATTCACAATTATGACCTTTTTTTAGTTATTTCATATGTTAATTTTTTACTTACCAAATGAATTTAATATAATCTGAAAATTATTATTTTGAATAATTTTATGTCTTTTTTTCATAAAAATTAAAAAATATTTTTTCAAAAAAATAATAACCTTTAAAAATGCGCTCTCATCATCAACTTTCTCTGTCACACGCAAGGCTTTTTCCCGCTACTTTTACTACTCGCATTTTTACTGTCTGTTTATTTGTTGAATTAAATTTTCAATAACACATCTTTACGGAAAAGAAAATAGTAGAATCCCAAAATTTTCTCATTCGAAACTTTTCAATTAATCAAGAAAAATTTATTACTTAACGACAAATGAAATTTTAATCATTTTCGAAGAATCAAAGTTCGAAAAAACATTTTTCGAACACACACAAAGACAAAATCATCTGTTCTCTGTAAATACACGAGATTCTATTTATTTTTGTTCGCTTACTCAGTTCCAAGCCAACTCTCGAACGAGCAAATAGAGAAACACGTAAATCTGTTAAATTGATAGGGACTGAAGGAATTACGTGTCCCAAAAATAAACGCTGATCTGGAGTGTGATTAAAAGAAGATTTTTATAAATAAATTGCATCGGAAAAACACAAGACTGGAGAAAATCATGCGAATAATTTTTTTATTAATAAATATCGTAGGTTTTTATTTGATTTCGGCAGAGACGCCGGAGGAGAAGGAAGGCGTGAAGTATGGTGAGTTTTATTTTTAGCATTTTTTTACGTTTATTTACGATTTTTTTTTAATTTTCCGTAGCTGATCGATGCGAAGCGTGCAAAATCCTCGCGATAGAACTCGATAATCGGCTCGCCGAAACTGGCAAGTCTCACGATGTTCTCGAAATTGGGTGAGATGCGATAAAAATTATTTTTTGCAAGCAATAAATTAACCGGAAACGTTTTCTTTTATGCTCGTAGGTACAATCGACTCGACGATAACGCCCCGAAAAAACGCAAAGAATATCGTAAGAGCGAGTTGCGTCTCGAAGAATCTTTGGAAGACCTTTGTGAACGAGTTCTCGAGTATAATCTCCATAAAGAGCGGAAAGACAGCACGAGATTCGCTAAAGGCATGTCTCAAACATTCCAAACACTCCACGGACTCGTCGATAAAGGCGTAAAAGTCGAATTGGGCATCCCGTTGGAGTTATGGGACAAACCATCAGCCGAAGTCACACAATTAAAAACGCAGTGCGAGACGTTGTTGGAGCAGTATGAAGAGGAAATCTCAACTTGGTACTTTGAGGAGCAAGGAACGACGCCGCTTATCAAATATTTGTGCGAAGATGTCGTCCTGAAAGGCAAAGACACGAGTTGCTTGTACGAAGTATTCAACCCAGAGGAAAAAGAAAAGGAGAAAAAGAAGCCAAAGAAAGAAAAAAAGGAATTATGAACAAAATTCACGAACAAATATTGAAACAGTTCCATTAAATTTTAAGAATTTTACAAATTTTAGGTAAATTTTTCTAAATAAAAACATTCCCGTAAAAAAATTTTTTGAATAAAACTCATTATGAAACATCACGCCGCTATGTGAATGACCGGAAATCATCAAAAAATAATTTTTTATCGAAACATTTATTTAATAAATTTAATTTTTTTTTTATAAATTTCTCTTAATTTTACCGACAATTGATGTCAAAAGCGATCTATACACGAAAAAACGACCTACAAGTACTGGGTCAGTTGTAAAAAAATGCACATTTCATCCTGATATTACCTCGTTTACCTTCGTTCAAGCACTGTTGTGCATTTGAATAATGATTACCAGGTAAGTTGTTGTCGCTGAAATCATCTAAAATATTTTTTTTTATAATTTATTTTTTTTTTTTTAAAGAATTTGAGGATTTTACGGTAAAAAGTAGTGAAAAATCAATGTTGAAAAATCCATAAGCAGTGAATTTGACTTTTTGATGAAGGAGTTGAAGGGAAAATTGTTGAACCTGAGGGAAATTTTTATTTATTATTGATGCAAAATGAAGTTTTTAAGGACTTACGACCATATTTTGGCTTTCATTGAGACAATCGTGCTTGATTTGATGGAGTAAGGATCCAGCTTCGTTTGCCTGAGGAAGAAAAAATAAAAATTTTAGTTCAAATGACACTTTTATGGGTTCGTTAAAGGATATTTAAAGGGTTTCAAAAGAGTTGATGTGCGATAAAAGGTTAAAGTTTGTCGATTTTAGGATTTCGATTGACTTCATGGAAAATTTTTTCATTTTTTCAATGAAAATTTAATGAAATTTGGTTTTTTTAATGACAATTTTTTAAAATTTATTTTTTTTCAATGAAATTTTTTTTAAATTTGATTTTTTTGAATGAAAATTTTTGAAATTTTAAATTTTTTGAATGGAAATGTTTTTTAAATTTTAATTTTTTCAATAAAAATTTTTTAAAATTTGAAGTTTTTAAATGAAAATTTCCTAAAATTTTAATTTTTTCAATGAAAATTTTCTAAAATTTTAATTTTTAAAAATTTTTGAATTTTTTAAACACCTCGAAAATGGTTTGAATGCTAAACTTTAAATATTTTAATTTGTTTTTAATCATTTTTTAAATGAATTTCTCAGAAAAAATTATTTCATAGCTTCAAAATTGTCAAGATTTAAAAAAAATTATCTGAATTTGAGCTTTTTAATTTTTTTTAGCACAAAATTATATCAAAAAGTATTTTTTAGGAAAAAATGCATCACTTCTTGAAAGAGACATCTTTAAAAAAATTAAAAATTAAAAAATTAAATTAAAAAAAAAATTAATTAAAAAAATTAAATTTAAAAAAAAAAAAAAAAATTAAATTTTTAAAAAATAAAAAAAAATTAAATTTTTAAAAAATTAAAAAAAATAAATTTTTAAAAAATAAATATTATTAAAATATTTAAAATAAAATAAAATAATTTAAAATTAAAATAAAAATATTTAAATATTATTAAATTAATCAAATTTAATTTTTTTTTAATTATTTAAAGCCATTTTTTGTTTTCTTCAGTAATTTTCTAAAAACTTATTTTTTTCGACTTTTTGATCAATTGAGTCTAAAAATTCTTCTAAATTTTTATTTTTTTCAGCACTTCAAAGGGAATTTTTCACAAATTTTCACTCAAACTCACTTCCTCCATGGTAACATGACAAATCGACGCCATCATAAACGAGTTAACCAACGACGGAATTGTCCAAATTGTCGATCCAATCACTGCGAGGATATCATTAACTCCAACGGGCGGATTTTCCATCGTCAAAAAAATCCAGTAGCAATGCCCGGTTATGGCAATAAAATCATTCCCGATGTTGACAAGCAAACTTAATCCGAAACATTTGTTCGTGAGACTCGTCAATTCCCACAATTTATCATAAAGTTGTCGCAAAATGATTAATTGCTGCACCGCCGATAACTCGTCGTTAATTATTGTTGCATTTTTCGTCATCAATACGTTCCCGCTACTTGCTGTGCCTTCATTCAAATTGAGTTTTTCGATTTTCTTGTTAATCAAGTGAAAGCGATCCTTGAGCAGCGATATGAGAATGTAAATTTGCACGTAGCGCAAGCTACAGACGATGAACGAGACGAGATACAACGACCAATAATACGTGAACTCGTACTGCTGACGCAACAAAATAATCAGCAGGAGAATGAGTTGGATGCCGCCGTAGAAGGTGCCGCTCGCCAGTAGCTTGAGGAGAATTTTCCGGCGAATTGTCTCGTGCGAAATGTGCAAATTGTTGTAGTATTTCTGCACAATTAAGTCCCAATCGCTTAGTTTGCATAGCAGTTGCATGAGGCGGCGTCGTCGCACGAGTCCTTCGAACAAAATTATCAAATGCGTGAAACGAATCCCGGTGAGTTGGATAAAATCCACGGTATGAGCGATTTCATTCATGGGCTGATCGTTCGGAATCGAGAACAAATCTTCTTGGAAAAATCCGTAAATGAACGAAGCCAAAAAGACACTTATCGAGACAATTGAATAAATTGTCGTAACTGAAGCTTCCATGAGATCTCCGTGCTCCGTGACGACAAACGGACTCAGCCCAATGAATTGAAACAGTTTGATGAATGGCTTCAACGCCTTCAACATCGATTCCATGGTCTTCTTCGCATCCGACAAATAACTCGACGAAATGAAAAACGCGCCTTGACTAAACTGGAAAAGGGTGCGCTGCTCCTATTTATGCGTTTTTCGTGTCGAGAGGAAAATGCGCAGAGGAAAATTCTCTTTTTATAGGCTGTTTTCGGTATTTTTATGAAAATATAAAGCTTTTCCAGTCTCCATTCCAATTATTTGAATTTATTACATAATTTAACGATTAAAAACTGCAATACGGAGAATCAGTAAGATTTATGGCGATAATTGGTATGAAATAAATGAATTACATGGAAAAGTCGGTCAACTTGTTGATTCAATACAAGTTCAACGTCATCAAGAGATATTTATGACAAGGAAGTCGTAATCCTTTGTAAATAAACAGACGAATTTGGTTCGCCGCTTGAAATCGTTTGGCAATCAATTTTTTGGTTGCTCAGGGTAAATAAATATTCGAAGATTATTTGCTCATTGCTCAAGGACAATGTAGTAAGGTGCAATGTACAAAAAAAAAATTTTTTTTGGCTTAATGAGGAAGGGAAGATGACGTCAATTGATTTTTTTTTTTTTTTTTGCTCATTTTTCATTTTAGATTTTTTCTCATTTTTCATTTTATAAATTTTGAATTTTTTCGCTTAAAATTAGATTTTTTGCTCATTTTTCATTTTTAATTTTTTGATCATAAATTTAAATTTTGTGCATTTATTTATATTAAAATTTAAAAAACAAATTATTTATAATTTTTTATAAAATAAAAAAAATACTTAAAATTATTTTTTTAATTAAAATAAATTTTAAATACCTAAATAAAAAAAAATCAATTTTTAATTTTAAAAATAAATTTATTTTAAATTAATTTTTTAAAATTAAATTTAAATTTATTTTTTATTAAAAAATAAAAAAAAATTAAATTAAATTTTGTCAATTACAATTTAAAAAAAAAAAATTATTTTTTTAATTAAAAATTTTAAAATTTACAAAAAAAATAAAACCCAATTTTTGACAAAAATTTTTTCTTGGATATGGTTATTGATGTATATTAATCGATTTGTTTTTTAATTCTGTATATATTTTATGCGAAAAAATAAGTGAAATTTTGCATATAAAATTCATTTTTTAAGAATTTAAATATTTTTTATAAATGAATTTGATAAATTATAAATATTTATTAACAAATTTATTAATTAATTAAATAAATTACTATTTAAATTAAAATTTAATTTTTTTAAATTTTATTTATAAAACATTTTATTTTATTTTTTTTTTCAATTAATTATTTTTCTTATTTTAATTAATTTAATTTTTTTTTTATAATTAATTTAATTATTTTTTTTTTAATTTTTTACACCTTTTGTAAATTTTAAAACTAATTTTTATTTTTTTTTTAAATTATTTATATATAATTTTTTTTAATTTATTAGTTAATTAAATAAAACCTCGTATTTTTTAAATAAAAACTTACCAAAAATTTCTTTTTTAATGAACATTTCCATTCAACATCGGCTCTAATGACAAATCCTCCATTATGACATCACTTTCGGGTGCTTGATGATTTGAGACTTTGATAAGCATTAAAAAAATAGACGAAAAAAAATCAATAAATTACCCAAAAAGTAAGAGACTTTTAGTTTTGCGATAAATCCTTCAAAAGCAAAAATTAGTGCAAATTGTTCAAATTGTGCTAAAAATAAAAATATCAAAAATAAAAAAAATTAGAAAAAAATTTTTTTTTAAAAACAAATTAATTAATTAATTTATTTTAAATTTTTTAAATTAATTTAATTAAATAATTAAAATAATAAAAATAATTAAAAATTTAAAACTTACGATTTTTCTCGTTATTTATTTGAAGTAGATTTCCATTTGGCACGGAAGGAAAAACTTTTTGATGAACATTATTCAAAACTGGTAACTCGTTATTGTTGTTGCGATACGGAGACTTTTCATCGACGCGATGCACTTGAACCTGAACCTCTGTCACATTCATGGAAGACAATTTCAAGTCGTCATCTTGCTCATCCAAATTATCCGAAAAATATTCAATTTGCGGAATTTTAACAAAATTATTATTTTCTGAATCTCGTTCCTTAACTTTATCGATTTCCGTCGTTTCCGTCATTTGGGGAGATTGAGGTTTTTCTGGCGTTTTGATGGGTGATTTAATGGGCAAGGGGATAGGATTTTCTTCTTTTTCTTCGATGGGAACGACATTGGGAGGGGTTGTGATTGCTTCTTGCGTCTTCAAGTTCAAGAGTAACGGCATTTCTCGCATGATTTGCGGTTTAAATTTGACATTCGGTGCCGTATTTGGTCTCAATTTTAATTTTTTCAAGCTTTTTCGATGAATTTTCGCGATTGTGCTCGTTACAGGTCGCATATTCGCAATTTCATTCTTCACATCTTCGAGTTGTTGGAAGAACTTGATCATATTTCGGATCGCCTTGAGTCGATGTTCGATCGCACTGGCGAGCCATTCCATCGCGGTATCCAACTCGGAATGCCCGTTTGCGAAATTTCCCGTTACTTCGAGCATGCAAGGGCTCTGCGAGGAGTTTGCCATTTGTTCCAAGCCGAAATAGTAGAAAATGTCGAGATAATCCAAGGCAGCTGGCAGATCTTGTTTGTTCCCTAAGATGAGAAATGGCTTTCCTTCGAGATGCGGGTTGGATAAAAGTTCGCCGAGAATCGTGCGAGACTCTTCCAACTTTGAAATGTCGCTCGAGTCGATGACATAAATGACGCCGTACGCCTCTAAAAGGTAATATTTCCAAATTCCTCGAATATTTGGACCGCCTCCGAGTTCCGTTAACGAGACATCCAACTTTTTCACGTGAATTTCGTCGTAAACTTTACAGCCCGACGTTGGAAGATAGTCGCTTCGCTTAATTTTACAAAGTTTATGCGCAATTTCCGTTTTGCCAGCGTTCTCCATGCCCAATATCACAATTGGAAGATTACTAAAAAAAATTTTTTAACTAAAAATTTTAATAAAAATCAATTTCTTACCTTTTACGTTTGATTTCTTTGCATTTATTGCACAAGTTTCCCATTTTTGGCCGCTTTTTTGTTTGTTTTTGTCTATTGCACTGAAATTTCTCCACGAAATTGGACAAAAATCATCGTGATCCATCCAATTCGCGAGACAAAAAGTAATATTCATTCAAATTCAGTCCAGACTGGATGTGTTTTCAACAAGGACCGTTGCTGGGTAACGACATGTCGCGTGGCATGGTAGACTATCATATGGTTGCGGGGTCAATCTAACCTGTGAAAGGCAAGGAGATTGTAGCAACAGGCGGTTATTTGGGTGAATGTGAAGGAAATTTTTATGAGTGTACCTTGAGAATGGATTTTCTTTGATTTATTTAAAGAAATTTTTATTTTTTTTATTTACAGGTTTAATTTTAATTTTTTTTCTAAATTTTTTTTGAAATAATTTTGAATTTTTTTTTATCATTGACATATTTTAGAATTTTTTAAAGAAATTTTTTATTATTAATAAAAATATTTTTTTTATTTTTTTTTTTATGAAAAAAATTCGAAAATTATTTTAAAGATTATTTTTTTATTTTAATTTTTTTTTTATTTTTACTTTTTTTCAAACCTTCAATTAATTTTTTCAAAAATTAAAGCATTTAGTAATTTTATAAAATTTTATATTTTAAAATTATTTTAAAAAAAATTAATAAAATTATGAAAATTTTGAAATTTAAAGAAAAAAATAAAATTTAAGAATTAAATAAAAAAATAAAATTTAAGAATTAAATAAAAAAATAAAATTTAAGAATTAAATTTAAAAATTAAATTTAAGTCAAATTTAAATTAAATTTACAAAATTTTTAATCTTTATCAATTTTAGAAAATTTAGAACAGTTTTGAAACAATTTTTAAATAATCTAAAAAAATTGAGACTAAATTTTAAAATATTTTTTTATAAAAAAAATTATCGAAAAATTTAGATATTTAAGCAAATATTTTAAAAATATTTAATAATTTTTTTTTATCAAAAGTTCTTTAAAAATAAAAAAAATAATTTTCAAAAAAATTTCGATCAAATTTTTAAAATTTTAAATTTTTTCGAATATTTTCATATTTAATTTTCGAAAATAAAAATTTAAAAATTTCATGAAATTCAGTTTCAAACAATAATTCTTAAATTTTTATGAATTTTCAATAGATTTTTGTTAATATTTCATTCAAAAAATCCAAATTTTCGAAAATTTTCTATAAACGACTTTTTCGATTATCAATTTCATACGACTCAATGAGACGAATGAAAGTGATAATCGACTAAATGGATACCTCTTCATTTGACAGATGATCCGATGCTGCGAAAAAAACTTTCCTACTCGGATGCCGCGCACGAAAGTATCCTCCTTTTTGATTCTGCAACTTACTTGATCACACGTGGATCGTCAGTAACATAAAATTTAGGTAAAAATCCGTGCAAAAAGTGCCTCCGCCGCTGCAAAAACTGCATCAAAGTGTATCCGAGTGTTCCGTGCACGCGTCGAAAGTGAAAATTTTCCATTCCCCATGCCTCAAATGACCCAAAATTGATGTTAAACATCGTCGGTTCCTCGCATAAACAAATGTCAAAATGAGGGATGGCTAAAATTGTGCGAAAAATTGCCCGATTTCCGCCGTGTTATGTGAACAAAATACACCTGATGCAATTTCGCGCGACGATTTAAAGTAAAAATTTTCGTAAAAAATTAATTTTTTGTGTTTTTTCTCGTTTTAGCCATGGTGCGAGTCAGTGTATTAGCCGATGCCCTCAAATGCATCAACAATGCAGAGAAGCGTGGAAAACGCCAAGTCCTCATCCGACCAAACTCCAAGGTCGTCGTTAAATTCCTCACAGTAATGATGAAGCACGGTTACATCGGCGAGTTCGAAATTGTCGATGACCATCGTGCTGGCAAGGTTGTTGTCAATCTTACTGGTCGCTTGAACAAATGCGGCGTCATTTCGCCCCGTTTCGATGTCCCCATCGTTCAAATTGAGAACTGGACCAACAATTTGTTGCCCTCACGTCAATTTGGGTGAGTTGAAAATTTAATTTTTCGGAATTTTTGGAAATTCTTCATGATTTTTCGTTGCAGATATGTCGTTCTCACAACATCCGCAGGCATTATGGACCACGAAGAAGCCAGAAGAAAACATTTGGGAGGCAAAATTCTCGGATATTTCTTCTAAATACTTCAATTTCAAGGAGTATTGATAAGTAATGAATATGCTACAAATTGTCAAAGAGATCCATAAATTCATTTGAATGACAAAAAAATTGTGATTTTCTTTACTTTCCGTTAAGTAATTTTTATTTTTTAATACATTTTCGCGTCTCTGTGATGATATGAAAGAACGAGAGACAATTAGACAAAATACGCATCGAGCTTCGCCATTTTATCTTTGATGACTTTTGCTTTGCCGCGATATCCTCTTCCTCTGCCACGCACGGCGCCTCCACGTCCCTTTCTGTTGTTCATGAATAATTGACGATTTTGTACGGCTTTGTGCTTCTCGATGAGCGGTTGGAATTCCGGCAAGCAGAAAATGCATCCCGTTTTTTCCGTGATTTCATCTTTGAAGGGCGTTTTTTCGGGTTTGTAGACAACGGCGACTTGCTGGGCTTCACATTGATCGCAAACGGTATCTAAAAAATAATTAAAAAAATTTTAATGAAAATTTAGAATTATTTTTCGAAATATTTTGCTTCATTTAAAAAAATTGAAAAATAAATTTAAAAATTTTTTCAATATTTGAAATATTTTTTCTGATGTTTCTTTTATAAAATTATGTTTCAAAAAATAATTGAAATTAATTTATTTTTATTTTTTTTTTAATTTTTACAATTTTATACAAATTATTGTATTTTAATGAAAAATTTTTTTTTTTGAGATATTTAGAAAAATAACCAAAAATTTAATTGAGAAAAATTAATGAAATTTAAATTTAAACCATATATTTATTAATATTAGATTTTTTTTAATTATTTCATAAATAAAAAAAAGATTTAAATCAATTAAATTTTAAATTAAAAAGAAAGAAAATTAAAAAATGTTTATAAAGAATTATTTTTTATTTTTTTTTACTCATTTTGAAAAAGAAAATTTAAAAAATAAAATTTCAATGAACTTAATAAAAATTGAATTTTTAATTAATTAAACTATTTTAAAAATAATTTTTTAAAAAAACTTATTTTATATTCATTTTTGAAAAAATAATTTTGAAGAAAAATTTAAGCAAAAAATTTAAAATTTTTTAATAATTTTAAAAAATTTAACAAAGTTTTTTTTTTTAAATATTCTTTTACAAATTTTCTTTAAAAAAAATCATTTTGTCAAAAATAATATTGGAGAAAAAAATTTTAAAAAAATATAAAAGGGTATTTTTTTTAAATTCAAGAAAAAAAACATTTTTACAAAAAAAAAATTATTGAAGAAAATTTAAAAAAAAATAATTTAAATAAATAAATAAATTAAATTAAATTAGGTACCTATTAAAGTAATTTTTTTAGTCGAAAAATAATAAAAAAAAATTTTGTTAAAAAAGTTTTAAAAAAAAAAATTAATTTGGAGCGGCCTTATTTTTTAAATTAATTTTTTAATTTAAAAAGAATATTTTTTAAAAATTTCGTTGAACTTTTTTAAAAATTATTAAAAAAATAATTATTCGACGAAATTTAAATAAAAATTTTTATAAAAAAAACTTACTTTCCACAGTGACTTTGATAGCATCATCGAAACAATTGATGATGACGTCACACATGTTGCATCCCAACTTCCAATTTTTCGGCGAACTCGTGCAATCGAGCACCAAAACGCCTCGCGAGCACTCATCGCAGTTCGAAACGCCCAACGAATCCAGCGAATGCGGACAATTTGGATGCCGACAATTATTACAACCCGACATCTTTGGCATATCCTCGAACGGCGGATAATTATAGCAATACGGACACAACGAATAACTCTTCGCCTTTGCTCCTCCTGACCACGCAATCAGCTCGAAATCATCCAAGGGGCATTTCAGTTCTTTGTAAACGCGAACTAAGCCGCCGCGTGGCAACGAATACGTTTCATCGCATTGCGTGCAATAAAGTCGCGCCGGTTTCGTTTGAATGTATTTCATGTAACGCCGGCATTTTCCGCAACGCGAATATGCTTTTCCGCTCGCAGCAAGTGGCGTGAAGGAGACTTCAAAGAGCGAATCCATACTGCTGATCGCACAAACGAAATATTTGTATTTGAGTTTGAAGAGATTGAGCGCATGTTGGAGCACAGAATTGAAAGTTGCAGCTCCCGTCGCGATTAAATTGAGTTGTTTTTCGACTGAAGCTCGCATCGTGGGCAAAACGAGTTCCGGATCGATTTTTTGATATCCATGCACGAGCACGATACCCAAAGTTGAGGGAATTAATTTCCGTTTGCCGGCAATTGTCACGTAATTTCGTTGACAAATGTTGTTGATGTGCACGGGAATCGACGCATCTGTGCCAATTCCGTGTTTTTCCATCAACGTAATTAATTCCGACTCTGACAAATATTCTGGGGGCTCTGTTTGTCCTTCTTGCAACTTTATTTCGTTAATTTTGATCATATCGCCTTCTTTCAGCTCTTGTGCGAGCTCCGTTTTACTAAAAGCCTGCCATGTCATGATCTCCGTGAAGCCCGGATCGATCAGCTGATTCGACGTTGTCGTGAAATGCTCGTCGCCAATCTTAAAATCGTACGTTGTGACACGATAAACCATGTCTCGAGACACCGTGGCGAGAAAATGACGCGAAATATAGTCATAAACTTTCCAACTGTCGGAATCGAGGGTCTCTCGATCTAAAAAAAAATAATTTTAAAAAATTTTTCATGAAAAATTTTGAAAAAAATCTTACTCGCAGCTGCTGTTGGAGTTAAAGGAGGATGATCGCCTTTGTCTGTGCCACTCTTGGGGGCATAAAAGTTCCCTAAAACCTTGTGAGAGAGATCTTTGTAGTCCGAAACGTTGCCCAAAGTCCTCACAACCGAACGTAAATCGTAATTTTCGGGATATGCGGTTGTCTCGGTACGCGGATAACTGACGTACCCTTGAGTATAGAGCTTTTCGGCAATTTGCATCGCTTGATGAGGACTCAAACCGAGACCCGCACTACATGCTTTGAGTAATTCTACCGTATTTAGAGCGCAAGGGCGACTTTTTTGATGATTTTTGGAACTGACTTTGACAATTCTGAAAAAAAAATTCATAAAATTTAATTTTTTTTTTGAATATTAAAAAAAAAAGTTATTAATTTTCAACAAAAAAAAAATAATTAAAAAAATATTAATACATTTTTAAAATATCAATATTTAAAAAAAATTATATATAAAAAAATCTCAAAAAAAAAAATTAAAAAAAAAAAATAATATTTAAAATTAAAATAATTAATTTTTCAAAAAAAAAAATTTTCACAAATAAAATTAAAATTTAATTAATTAATAAAAAAAATTTTAACTAAAATTTATTTTAAAAAATTAAAATATAAAATACAATTTAATTATTTTGGGGGCGTTTAAAAAATTCAATTTAATTAATTTTTAAAGTTTCTCAAAAAAAATAAATTTAAAAAAAATTAAAAAAATTAAAATAAAAAAAAAAATTAAATTAATTCATTATTAAAATTAATTTAAATTTTATTTTTTTTATATTTTAATTTTTTAAAAACTTGACTATTCAAAAAAAAAAAAATTCAAAAAAAAATTTAATTTTTTAAAATAAAAATAAAAAATTAAAAATAAAATTATAAAAAAATTAAAATTAAATTAATTATTTAATTTTTTCACAAAAATAATTAATTTAACGAAAATTTTAATATTTTATTTTTATTATTATTTTTTAAATTTTTTTTTTTTTTTTTTTGAAAAAAAATAAGAAAAATATGACTCACCGCGCCTCTTTAACATCTTTAATTGATCCAAGGAACATCATTGCGACATCTTTGTCGAAAACGCGACACCGACTCCAACTTAACTTCAGTTCGGGACTCCCAACAATCGCTTGGATGTACCAATAACTTTCCGCCTTGAACGTTTGAATCTCGTCGTGTCGCTGCACACAAAATCCCAAAGTCGGCGTTTGACACGGCCCATAAGAAATGAGCGATGCATCCAAGTCTCCGTACTTTCCTTGGAAAAATTTCGTCTGAAATCGCGTAAAAGCACATCCAATTCTGAGATCCAGCTCTTGACGTGCATCAACGCTGCGAGATTCGTTCTCATTGGGGTGCGAGAGGTTATTCATGGCATATTTTATGTCCTTTTCTGTGATTGCGGAAAAGCGGGCACGATAAACGACCCGTTTGGTATTCGTGAAAACGCCATTTATGGATCGTTGCACGGCATCCATCACTTCAAAACAGATATTTTCGCCTTCCAAATCCAAATCGAGCCTAAAAAAAGAATTAAAATGTCAAAAAATCACATTTTTGGTTGAAATTTCATTAAAATCTCTCACCATAAGACCAAATAATCGCAAAATTTGGCTTCGTTCGCTAAAAATGACACCATGCGAGTCTTTGGATTTGTCTCTTTCTTCTCCGTGGGACACGAAAACAATTCATAAGGATCAACTTTGTCCCATGCATTATAATGTCCCTTAAAAAAAATATTAAATTTTAAAACAAAAATTCAAAAAAGATGAAAAATTAACTTACAACAAAATCCAAACTCATGACATGCCCAAACACGGAAGTCATTTTGAACTTTACCGGCTCGTTGAAAAAGGTTCCCTGCCATTCGTGAACATTTGAGACCGCTAAGTAGAAAAAGCAAGACATTCAAGAAAATCGATAAATTCGAGCATTTGCAAACTTTTACCTTTTCTCGTTGTTTTTTTGCCATTGCTGAGAATTTCCGCTATGCTATTTGCCAGCATCGGCTTTTCCGCTACCATTAAGACCTTCTTCATGCTTGTTTTGACTGATTTTTATTCAATTTTCGCGAGAAATCAATCGGAAAATGTTTTGTTTTGTTGTTTGCTGCGAGACGAATGAAAGTGATAAATGATGGGGCGTCATTCATTTACGACGTTTGAAATTTGAACTTATTATGACGTAACTTAAGCTTCAAAAACTTAAGAGTTAATTTTAAATTTGAGCAGAAAATTTTAAAAAAGTTAGACTGAAGCTTAACCAAAACTCAATTTACTTTTGAATTATTCTCATTTTTATGTAAAGAAAAAGATTTTGAAAATGTGAAAAATTTGAACTTAGTTATAAAATGATTAAAAATGATAAATTAAAACAAATTTTAATTTGGAGCTTGACAAAAATTGCTTTGACAAGTTTTTTTGCTCTTGATTTAGTTTTTAAAACAAAACTATGTCAAAGAAAAAATTTTTTTTCAGTTTCAATTTTTTGGCAGTTTTGAGTTATAAAATGATTAAAAATGATAAAAAGCCCTCTGACAATTTTTATCCATTTGGAGCAAGATTTGACAAAAATAGCTTTGACACAGTTTTTTTGCTCTTGATTTAGTTTTTAAAACAAAACTATGTCAAAGAAAAAATTTTTTTTCAGTTTAAATTTTTTGGCAGTTTTGAGTTATAAAATGATTAAAAATGATAAATTAAAGCCCTCTGACAAATTTCAATCCATTTGGAGCAAGATTTGACAAAATAGCTTTGACACAGTTTTTTTGCTCTTGATTTAGTTTTTAAAACAAAACTATGTCAAAGAAAAATTTTTTTTTCAGTTTCAATTTTTTGGCAGTTTTGAGTTATAAAATGATTAAAAATGATAAATTAGAGCCCTCTGACAAATTTCAATCCATTTGGAGCAAGATTTGACAAAAATAGCTTTGACACAGTTTTTGACACAGTTTTTTTGCTCTTGATTTAGTTTTTAAAACAAAACTATGTCAAAGAAAATTTTTTTTTTTCAGTTTCAATTTTTTGGCAGTTTTGAGTTATAAAATGATTAAAAATGATAAATTAGAGCCCTCTGACAAATTTCAATCCATTTGGAGCAAGATTTGACAAAAATAGCTTTGACACAGTTTTTGACACAGTTTTTTTGCTCTTGATTTAGTTTTTAAAACAAAACTATGTCAAAGAAAAAATTTTTTTTCAGTTTCAATTTTTTGGCAGTTTTGAGTTATAAAATGATTAAAAATGATAAATTAGAGCCCTCTGACAAATTTCAATCCATTTGGAGCAAGATTTGACAAAATAGCTTTGACACAGTTTTTGACACAGTTTTTTTTGCTCTTGATTTAGTTTTTAAAACAAAACTATGTCAAAGAAAAAATTTTTTTTCAGTTTCAATTTTTTGGCAGTTTTGAGTTATAAAATGATTAAAAATGATAAATTAGAGCCCTCTGACAAATTTCAATCCATTTGGAGCAAGATTTGACAAAATAGCTTTGACACAGTTTTTGACACAGTTTTTTTGCTCTTGATTTAGTTTTTAAAACAAAACTATGTCAAAGAAAAATTTTTTTTTTCAGTTTCAATTTTTTGGCAGTTTTGAGTTATAAAATGATTAAAAATGATAAATTAGAGCCCTCTGACAATTTTCAATCCATTTGGAGCAAGATTTGACAAAAATTGCTTTGACACAGTTTTTGACACAGTTTTTTTGCTCTTGATTTAGTTTTTAAAACAAAACTATGTCAAAGAAAAATTTTTTTTTCAGTTTCAATTTTTTGGCAGTTTTGAGTTATAAAATGATTAAAAATGATAAATTAGAGCCCTCTGACAAATTTTAATCCATTTGGAGCAAGATTTGAAAAAACTACTTTTGAATTTTTCTCAAGTAAAAAAAAAGCCAATGCTTTCGTATTTCTTGACGAAAAAGTTTTTCAACCCTGAACAAAACTATGAAATTAGTAAAATTAAATTAGTACTTTATATTTAAAAATTTCTGTCAAAAGATAATTTTCATCAAATTTAAAGCTTAAAATGAAAGAAAAGCCTTCCAAAAATTCATTACAATTGATATCTTCACGATTGTACCGAAAAAATTATCAAATATGTGTCAAAAAAACTTATTCTTTAAGTTAAGTTTAAGTCAAACTTAAGAATTCGAAATTTTTACGAAAATTTAATTTGACGTCATAAATGAATGACGCCATAATAAGTACTTTTCAAAATCCAGTCACGAGCCTTCGAAAATTAACAATAACAAGTCGGAAAAAAACTTCAATTTGTCCTGCTTTTCCGATAAATTCCCCGAAAATTCGCTGCTTTTTGGGAGTTGTATTGATTTGACTCGATCCTGCGATAGCTCGTAACGTGAAAAGCTGCGCAATGGACTTGAAGAAGTTGGAAGCTTTGGAATCGGCGTGTATTGAATTCTATCGTTCAGACGGAAGAAATTCGCAGGTTTGATTTTTTTTTATTTTTTGCAAAAAATTCGAATTTCATTTAAAATTTAAAAAAAAAATTCATTTCAGGCACAATATCATGACTTACTGACACAAGCACAATGCAGCATGGAGGCTTGGTCGTTCTGTTGGGAAATGATGCAAGCCGGCAAACCGTGCGAAGTGCAATTTTTCGGTGCAACAACGCTTCACACGAAGCTCATGAAATACTGGAACGAGGTCCCGAAGGAGCTGCAAGACGATTTGAAGACAAAATTGTTGCAAGCGATTGTCACGTACGCCAACGGACCAAAACTCGTACTGAATCGCTTGTGTATCTCGCTCAGCGCTTTCGTCGTTTACACAATTCACGAATGGCCGACAGCGATACAGGACATCATGAACTTGTACTTTCCGAATATCGACAAAAATACGCAAGTTTGGATAATTTACGAGATTCTTGCGGGAATTCCGGAGATGGCGAATGCGATTCACATGTCGGTTCAACGTACGATGATCCGTGTCGAGTTGGGAAAGCAAACGCAGCTCGTTATGAAGTGCTGTGAGCAGTATATAAACACAAAAGTTGAGGCGAAACTCGATGACGATGACTTGCCCGTGTTGCAAAATACCGCAAAATGCGTCAAAGAGTGGATTATGTTCACGGGATACAGTTTAATCGAGTGTGAGAGTCTTGTCGTTGCTCTTTTGAAGCTAATTAAGCGATGTTATTGGGACACAATTACCGAAAGTGACGGCTGCATGAGTTCCGACGAGAGTGAATTGACTTCAGGCTGTTTAAAATCACTTCAATGCTTGATGAATCAACCGGATGCCCAAAAATTCTCCAATTCTGCGCTAAATTTGATGAAATTGTTCTTGCAAGCGTTGACAGACATCACCCGGAACGAATGGAAAGAGAATAATTTGAACGAGGACATTGCTTTTTCCATTTATTCGCTCTTTATTACGAGTATCGAGTGTCATTCGCGCGTCATTTTAGCTGGAATCACGAGTGACAGTGCCGAACATTACGATTTGTACGACAAATTAGTGCAAGAAATCCTCCTTTGTACAAATAAGCCCGGAATTTACCCTGTGGAAGAGTCTTGCAGCATTTTGGCGATGGGTTTTTGGTACATGTTACAAGACGAAGTGCTTTCCATGGGAAATATTACCGATAGAACGAAGTGTATTGCAGCGATTCGTCCCGTTTATGCGCATCTCGTGAAAATTTTGGTGAAAAAATCGCAACTCCCGACGGAGGAATCACGTAAAAATTGGTGCGCCGATGATTTGGAGACGTTTCGTTGCTATCGTCAAGACATCGCCGACACCCTTTTGTTCTGTCACGAAGTCCTGAACGAAGAAATGCTCACAATTCTCGGTCAAATCCTCGATGAATCACTTTTGGCATTGCAAACGAGTCTCGATAACTGGATGCAACTCGAAGCAGCGGTTCATGGATTTTGTTCGTTAGCTGCCCAAATCGAAGATGATCAAGGTTATCAAGAAATTGCAAAGTTAATGCGAGTTTTAAGCGAAATTCCGTACGAAAATCTCAATGAAAAGTTGTTGGGCACGTGTTTGGAGACAGTTGGCTCGTACAGTGAATGGTTGAAACTTTATCCGACATTTTTGCCGCCAGCGATAGAACTTTTGTTGAAAGGATTGAATTCGTCGATGTCGTCACAAGCAACGTTGGGATTGAAAGATCTCACATCCGAATGCCAATTTCAGCTGAAACCGTATTGTGAACCATTATTGGAGCAGTGTCAAAGGATTTTGCTTACGGGAACGCTTTCGAACTCGGATTCAGTGCGTTTGATGTACAGTATTGGGAAGTTGATGAGCTTGGTGCCGAATGAAAACATCACGATTTACTTGAATGCGATCGTTTCGCCGTGTTTTGAGGAGTTGCAAGCCTTGGCGCAGTCACGAGATGTAAGTTTTTATATGGAAATTGTACAAAAAAAAATTTTTCAAGAGCGAAGAATTTTTTTTTCGAGATCTAAAAATTTTTTTTAACTAAAAACTTTATATTAAGATCTAAAAATTTCATTTTGAGAACAAAAAAAAAAAAAATTTCGAGATAAAAAATATTTTTTTTCGAGATCTAAATTTTTTTTAAAACCTAAAATCTTCATTTAAAGATCTAAAAATTTCATTCCGAGAACAAAAAAATTAATTTCGAGATAAAAAATATTTTTTTAAAACCTAAAAACGTTTCGAGAACGAAAAATTTCATTTCGAGAACAAAAAAAAACCTAAAATATTTTTTTCGAGATCTAAAAATTTTTTTAAAACCTAAAAACTTTATTTTAAGACTAAAAATTTTCATTCCGAGAACAAAAAAATTAATTTCGAGATAAAAAATATTTTTTTCGAGATCTAAAAATTTTTTTAAAACCTAAAAACTTCATTTTAAGATCTAAAAATTTCATTTCGAGAACAAAAAAATTAATTTCGAGATAAAAAATATTTTTTTCGAAATCTAAAAATATTTTTAAAACCTAAAAACTTCATTTTTAGATCTAAAAATTTTATTTTGAGAACAAAAAAAATTATTTCGAAATAAAAATTATTTTTTTTCGAGATACAAAATTTTTTTAAAACTTAAAAACTTCATTTTAAGATCTAAAAAATTCATTTCGACTTTAAAAAAATCATTTTTTTCTTTTTTTAGGTCTCAAATCCCGCCCGAACTCGCACAATTTTCCGTCTCAACATGATATCAACCCTCTTTTGCTCCCTCAACACGAACAACATCAGCAACGACGAAGAGCGTCAATTCGTGCAACGTCTTCAGCGAGATCCGACAGGCGCTCCTCCCGTTCAACCAATTTTAATCGTTCTACAGCGAACGATGCCCGTATGGACTGAAATTTGTACCTTATGGATGAACGATATGCAAGTATTAGAAGTGAGTTTCCTTTAAAAAAAATATTTTCGAACATCAAATAATTTTAAAATAATTTTTAGACACTTTGTGGCGCCGTCGATCATGCTCTTGTGAATTTAATGGACGACATAAAGCCGCTTTTGCAAGATTTGTGTTGCCTCATTTTAGGAATTTTTCAAAATAATTGTGTGCCGCCTGCTATCGAGATTGCTGGAAAGGTAAAAAATAATTTTATTCTTAAAAATTTTGATAAAAAATATATTTTTTTTTAATTTTAGTGCATTATGATGTTCTGTCGAGATGAACATTTTCAAGGAACAATGCGGCATGTCTTCGCAGAGATTTTAATTCATGTATTTCGGCAATTCGATCAAACGCAAGACGGAAAATTATCAGATATTTCGGATTTATTGGAGACTTTTTACGGATTTAACACGAAAATTGTCAAGAGGATATCAGCGGCGTACGTTGATTGCAACGTTGACTGCATAAAGTTACTAAATTATGGTAAAAAAATAATTTTTTATTAATTTTTTTTAAATTCATAGCTTTATTTTAAATTTTAATTCAAGAAAAAAATTAAATAATTAAAAAAATATTTAAATTTTTTTTTAATTAAATTTTATTTTAATTTAAATTAAATTTATCAAATTAAATTTTTAAAATTATTTATTTAAATCTAAATTATTTTTTCAATAATTTTTGTTTCATGAAAAAAAAAATTTCTTCATTAAAAAATTTTCAAAAAATTTAAAAACTTAAACAAAAACTATTTTTTAACAAAAAAATAATATTTTTAAAAAAATCTATTAAAATTTAAGATTAAATTTATTTTAAAAAAATTAAAGAATATTTAAAAAAAATTAATTTAATTTTTTTAATGATGTTTTTCAACTAAAAAATTTTTAATTTTTTTTTTCTTAAAATTTATTTAATTAAATTGATTAAAATTAAATAATTATTTTATTTATTAAATTTAATTCAATTTTTAAACTTTTTTTAACAATAAAAAAAATAATTTTATTTTTTTTTTTTAATTTTTAGCTCTAAAAGGCATCATGTTACCTGAGACGGGACCAATCAAACGCTGTACCTTGTTTTTATCGACATTTACGAAGGAATCACGTTCGAATCCCGTCATGACAAACACCATCCTCGAGAAAGGAGAAGAAATTGTGAAAGTTGTTTTAATGTGTATTGGTAAGAAATGTCTTAAAAACTCAAAAAAGCTCAAAATTAATAATTTTTTCATCAGGTGGCGTGACACCAAGAACCCAAATTGACGTCTTTGGTGATATTTTTATCAGTTTGAATGCCAAATATCCGGCAGAATTTGCGACATGGCTCAAAATCCTGTCAATACCAAATTTTCCAACGGGATTAGTGAACGAACAGGACAAACAATTGTTCATGAAATCAATTTTAAAGTAAGATTTTTTGAAAAAAAAAATTTTTTAAATTAATTTTTATAATTTTTTTTTTCGATTTTTAGAGAAAAAGTGAACAAACGCCTTGTTCAGGATCACATTCGAAAGTTTGGAGCCAAATGTCGTGGCTTAATTGAGGAACACTCGTCAGGCGTTCAGCAATATATTCACTAAAAAAACTTAGTTTCACCCATTTTTTAATTAAAATTTTTCAATTTTGTGATAACATTAGCTCTTTCTGTATTTTTTTCTCTCATTTTCACACGATTTACATCGCAATATTTTTATAAGTTGTAAATTTGAGGACCCAAAATAAACGAAAAATGACAAAAATTCAATTTTTCTTCTTGTAAACGACTTCCAGGTGATTCGTGTAATCAGTTCTGCTTGTTCTCATGTCAGTATTTATCTTCAAATTTCCATCGGGCAACAATTGAATCGTTCTCCGAAGGCCCGTGACTTCAGGTTCTTTGGAAAATGACATGCGAGCGATTGTTTTAGACTCCAACGAGATCCGTTTCTCGTTCTCATCGACAGTTCCTTCCTCAAGAATTGCCAAACCAAAGTTGTGAGACACCATAAAAGCGAGATTTTGCGTTCCCGGATTGATGCGCAGGAAGCCGCTCTCGAAATGCATCGGTTTATTGGTCTCTGGATGGTAGGATTTGCTCGAATAATTCAGCAAAGGTTGACCAATCGAGTCAAAAACGAGAGTTTCGTTGTACGAAAAGTCAGAAATTGTCGGATAATGACCCTGAAAGTGAAGAAAAATTTAGAATTTTATGGATTTTTGAATAAAAAGCAAGAGTTTTACTTTAGCTTCTGTTGCTTCCCATGTTCCAATGAGAAATTTTATGGGTTCAATAGCAGGATTTATCACAGACATCGTTTTTAGTCTTTAATTTTATATTTTTAGGCGATTTTCATGTCTTTCAATCTTCGACTGAATTTTTAATCCAAGTTGCAAGTATTTTTGTACAATTTAAATTGATATGAGACTTATTTTTCTCCGAGTTTCAAGTTTCTTGTGAAATTTTTGTTTAAAATTTTTCAGTAAAATTATAAAAAAAATATTTTTAAATTAATTTTAAGTTAAATTTAGCA
Organism: Culicoides brevitarsis; assembly: GCF_036172545.1. Lineage (NCBI taxonomy): Eukaryota > Metazoa > Arthropoda > Insecta > Diptera > Ceratopogonidae > Culicoides > Culicoides brevitarsis. Next base: position 40,653,134 of record NC_087085.1, on the reverse strand, counting down.
AAAAAAAAATTAAAAAAAATTATTAAATTATTAAAACTTATTAAATTTTTTTATTTATATAACTTAAATTTTATTAATTTTTATTTATTAATTTTTTTGTTAAATTAATGTAAATTTAATTTAAATAAAAATACGAAAAAAATTAAATTGCAATAGGTATATGAAATAAATATAAAATTAAGGAAATTAATAAAATTTTTATTCGATTTTTTTGCAATACTTATTATTTTAAACAAAATTTAAAAATAATTAAAAAAAAATTAATAAAATGATTTTTCTTTTCTCTTAAATTAAGAAATTTGTAATAAATAAAATAAAAATATTAAAAAAATTTTTAATTTATTTATTTTAAAAATTAATAAAAAATTAATAAAAAATTAAAACAAAAAAAAAAAAAAAAAAAAAATTAAAAAAAAATTAAAAATAATTAAATAAATTTTTTTAACAAAAAAATTAAGTAAGAAATAATTTTTAAAATATTTTTTTTTCATTAAAAAATCGAAATAAAATAAAATTTTAAAATTTATTTAAATAAAAATATTTTATAAAATTATTAATAATTAAATTTTATAATTTTATTTAAATAAAATAGACACTCTAATCACTTACACTTGCATAAAATTGATATTTTTTAAAAGAAATATTGTCTCATTAGAAGAAGTTTACTTAGTTTTGATTTAATTGTGCACGTGTTTTGACTGTTTTTGTGTATTTTTGTCCTAAAATATCTTTAAATGTAATTTTTTCACTAAAAAAAGTGAAATTTTTTCTCAAAAATTTTTTTTCTTTAAATTTTTTTCATCATGAGCGTTCAAGAGCCTGAAAAACTCCTTAAATGTCCTTACAATCCATGTCATCAAATCCGAGTTTCACGTAAATAAAATTTTATCTTCTTAAATTTACCTTTTTATCATAAAAATATCATTTCAGGCTTCCAACGTCACATTTACAAGTGTGCTCGCCAACATCCGCATATTGAATTAGAGCAATGCCCTTACGATATTTCCCATTTTTTGGACCCGCATGAGATGAAGGTAACTTTTTTTTTCACTAAAAAATATTTTTTTATTGAAATTTTTCCAAAAATTTTAGCTTCATAAGCAAACTTGTCCTGAAAAATGGAAATTTGACAAATATTTGCTCGAATTTCGTCCTTCTACGAGCGACAACAAGGAAAATTTTCCAAAAGTCAAACTTCCCGAGGTCAAATATGAGGAGAGTTGGGATCATTACAACGTCAAAACGTACGATCCGGAAGAACATTGCACGGAAAATCCAATAATTCGTTCGTGTCACGGAAAAACTAAGAAGGAACGTCGCGAGTTTTATGAAAAGGAGAATGAACGCATCACGGAAATCGAGAAAACTCTTCCTCGTTAATGTTTGAAAAGACAAAAAATGTCTTTAAAATGATTTTTTTGACTGTCTAAATTTTTTTTTGTTCTAAAAATATGATTTAAAATGAAAAATTGCCTTGAAGGCATGAAAATTTAACGTAAAATAATAAAAACTTGAACTTGAAAATGATTTTTTGTTAAATTTTTATAGTAAAAAATTAATTGAGGCACGAAACAATGCCCATTGTCAATTTTTTTGATAAAATTTCATTGACTTTGAATTAAATTTATTAATTTTCTCGCATTTAACTTTCGATTTTCAACTAAAACGGTCATGAAAATAATTTTTCTTTTGTTTGTCGTTGGTTTGGTAAGAAATTTTCTTCAAATTTACCCAAAAATCTCTTAAAAATTTAAAAAAAATATTTTTTTTCTTTTAAAATTAGTCAACGGCTCAAGCACAATTCGCGACGACATTTTTCAATCCAACTTCAACGAGTACCTCCATCAACTCCGATGTCGATCCCGATATTTTTACGACATTTTTTGACGTTACGACATGCGATGAGCAAACAGACTTGGCTTTAGGAGATATTTTGATGACAATGTTCTCGACAGCAGCAATGAATGGCGATCCAAACACGGGAAATCTAGGAATTAATCCCGGAGGCACTTTTTATAACACGGCAACTGGAGGAAATAACCAAGGAGGAGTTTTGTACAATACCGCGAACCCCTACTCGGGATATGGTTTGGGAAATTTCGCTTTTCCGCAGGTAAATTTACTACAAGGACGTCTCGGATACAGCAATAACGGGTATCAAGGTCAAGTTCAGAACAGAAATTATAGAGGAAATTACGGAAAAAATTACGATTACTACGGATTTGGAAGCGGCGTGATGTTTAATCAGCCTGGAAGGAGAGTTGGATCGAGTGTTTCGAATAATTTTAAGCCGAATGCTCCGTTTTATTGGTATTTTGCTTGAAATTGTTGATTTTTTCTTGGAGATGAATAAATGTTACATGAAAAAATTTTATAAGTTTTTTTTTTGAAGAATAATTTTTGGTTTTTGAAAAATTTTCAGAAAAAAAAAAACAAAAAAATTATTTTTTCTGATTTTTTAAAAATAAAAAAAAATATTTTTTCACTAAATTATTTTTTTTACTTTTTTGATTGAATTGTTAAAAAAAAATTTAATAATATTTTTTTTTTTGTTTTTTTTTTAATGTTTTTAAAATATTTTATTTCATATTTTTTTTTAAATAATAAAAAAATTTAAAATTCAAAAATATTTTTTTTTATTTAATTTCTAAAGATGATTTTTTATTAAAAAAATTTTGCTTAAAAAAATATTTGAAATATTAAAAAAATTAAATTTAAAATTATTTTTTAATTTTTTTAATTCAAAAAAAATATTTTACCCAAAAAATCTTTGAAAATTAAATAATATAAAATTTCTTTAAAATTTATATTAGAAAAAAATTATTTTTTTTTAGTCGAAAAGATTAAAATTTATTCGTAAAATGCAGAAAAAATCAAATTATTTTAAATTTTCATTCAATAAAGTCGATTAATTTTCAAAAAAAATCCTTCATTGTTGATGTTTATTGCCCGTAACTCAATTTTTTAGTCAAATCCTGTGATCATTAACCTTTTTCTGCCTTAAAATTGCATTCCAAAGTCCTATTTAACACAAAGAAATTTAAAATTTTGCATTAGAAGTTGCCAATTTCTTGTTCAAGCATCAACATGAAGACCCAAATATTTTTCATTTTGTTCCAAATTCTTTCTACAATTCTTTTGGTTGCGGTAAAATTTACTTTTTTACTAATTTTTTACGATTTTTAATAAAATTTTGATTTTTTTCATTAAAAAGGTACCAAATGCTTCAACTCTTCCTGCTCCCCAACGTAATTGCGGAAGTGCAACAACAAATCCTGATGTCGAAATTTTGGGTTCTCAAAGACAATCGCAGAGACAACGTGCGAACAGAACTCGTCGCACACGAAGTCCTCGTCAATAAATGACAAATTTTAAATTTTTGATTGAATAAAATCAAAATTTAACGAAAAATTTAACAAAAAACGAAATTTATTGAAAATTTTTTAATTAAAAATCTTCTGCATCGTCACTTGTTTCTTCGCCGCTTTCAGTTACTTGTTCGCCCGAATCTGTCGTCGGTTTCTTCGTTGTGTGCTTTTGAGTTGGTCTCGTTGGCGGCTTGAAAAACGGATTTTGCGGATTAAAAAATGGATTATTCAAATAAAGGGTGTTCCGATAAGCCCATTCAGCTCTCGCAATTGCTTCAGGCGACCATTGACTGAATTGCGGTTGTGCCGGAATTTGTTGAAATACCAAAGGGGGTTGAGCTAATGGAGGCGCTGGCGGCGGATAAAACAAAGAATTTGAATTCTAAAAGAAAATTTTTAATAAAAAAATTAAAAATAAAAAAAAAATAAAATTTACTTGAGCAAAAGTAACAATTAAAAACGTTGCGATCGTGAAAAAATGCATTTTATGACTGTTAAATGCCCGTTTAACGGATTGTTTGTGTCGATGGTTTCAACAGAAGATGAGCACTAAATTAATTTATTCGCTGTATGGTCCTTTGTTGATCGAATCTCAGCTGGTTAGAGAGAACAATGCGCGTCGATTTTCTGTGAGAATGTCGATTAGAAGCTCATTTAAATTGTAAATTCGATTAAAATCACACGTGTCTCAAGGTCTTTTTTGTGATTGCTCATCAATATAAATTATTGTGATTAAAGAAGATTTTTTCTTACGTCAATAAACTTTCTTTTTAATTAAAAAATTTTTGAAATTTTTTAAAAAATTTTTGTTTAAAATTTATTTTACGAAAAAATTATTTATTAAAAAAAATTAACATTTAATTTAAATTATAAAATAAATTTTAATTAAAAAATTATTTAAAATATTTAAATTTTTAAAAATTAAATTAATTTAATAAATTTAATTAAATTTAATTATAATTAAATTTTTTTTTTATAATTTTTTATGAAAATTTTTATTTTTAATATTTTTAAATATTTAATTTGTAATAAAAATTAATTATTTATGCAATTTATTCAAAAAATAATATTTTTTGTACTTTTTACTTGTTCTTTCAAATTTATAAAATAATTTTTTAATAAAAAATAAATATTTTTTTTATTTAAATTAAATTATTTAATTTCAAATTTTAAAAATTAGTTTTTAATAAAAAGTAATTCAAATCAAATTATATTATATTTATTTAATTAATTTTTCAAATAAGAAAAATCAACCGATCGATTATTTTATAAAATTTAATAATTTAAATTTTTTTTTCTATGAAATAATTCAAATAATTTATGGTCATTGTTCTCCTTTTTTTACAAAAAAAAATTCACCGTAACCTTGTCTCCATTCACCCGTTTTTTCAGTTAAAAATTTTCATTTAATCTCCATTTTAATGAAAAATAATTTTAAATCCGTCAGTCTCTGAAATTCCATCCAACGATGAGGACTTTTTCGTTAATTTTATTAATTTTGTGCATTTTTCAAGTGCATGTAAGTACAAAGAAAAAAAAATCAATTTCATCCTCATTCAACTTTTCATTGCTTTTTTCTCTGGTTTTAGGGCTTTTTCTTCAACGACTTTTTCGGGGCTTTGCGTGTTACCACAACCACAACGACAGTCAGACCATCAACTTGCACAAATTGCTTCGTAAACTTTTTCAGTGCACCCGCTTCTGGTTCAACGGGACGATCACAATCTTATTCGAGTGGTTTTGGGAATTTCTTTTCTTGTCCAACGACACCGCAATCGAGTTACTATCGAGACATTGATCGTTTGCGAAACGGTGAAATGCCGATGAATCAATTTTGCTCGAGTTACTGTTCGTGTTCGGGCAGAGGCTAATCTTTGTTTGACATTTCTTTAAAAATAAATTTAAAAAAAAAATAAATATTTGTTTTTTTTTGCAGTCTCAAGATTACAATTATGCTTATGAAAACGACGATGATTATTACGATTATTACGAAATTAATATCGATCTTGATGGCATGTATGGTGAGGTCTCGTATTTACTTTTAAAAATTTCATGACAATTGGATTTTTTTTTTAAATATTTTATTTATTTATTTTTTTGGGGAATTTCATGTTTTATCGTGTCATAAACCGAATGAATGGAATCTCCAGACGACGAGGTAAATAAGAAAAGATAAAATTTTATTTGATCGTTATCGTCACCAAACATTTACTATTTAAAAAAGCAAAAAAAAAAAGATGAAAAAAATTAATTGATAAAAAAAAGTTTAAAAAAATCAAAACAATGAGATATTGTTTCGTGACCTTTACAATGACAAAAATTTATGAAGTGAAAAATTAATTGGGATTATTGTTTAGAGTAAATTTCGGAGTCAGTCTCGACTCTTTCAGTGTATCATGATGATAACGATCCTTATTTATCTTTTTATTTTTTCGACACTTCAGTTGGTAAGGTTGATTTCTTAATTTTTTTATATCTTAGTATTTATTTAAAATTATTTTAACTATTATTTAAATAAAACTAATTATTTTATTAAAAAATTAATTTATTTTAATTAGACTAAATAATTTTATTTAAATAATTAAAAATAATCTAAATATTACTTTAATTATCAATTTTATTTTTTATCAATTTAGGACGGATCAGCTGATTATAATTATGGAGAATATGGGGATTACGGAGGTTATGATGATTATGAAGGATATGACGACTATGAAGGTTACGATGATTATCAAGAATATGGCGACGATGGGGGAGACGACTATGGAGGATATGAATATGGTAAGTTTTTTTTTATAAATCTTTAATTAAAAAATATTAAAGAAATGTTAAATAAAAAATATATTGAAAAAATATATTTTAATTGAAATACTGATTTTAATTCTCTGAAATTTTTAATTAAAGCATTTATAAAAAAAAATAAAAAAAAAATTTTTTAATTTTAATTAATTTTTAAGATTTTTTGTTTTTTTCAATATTAATTTTCTTTTTTTTTTTATTTTTTTTTCAGAATGTAAGTCACTCTTTTTTTTAGCTATTTAGCTTGTGCTAATTATAATTTTATTAATTATATTTAAAATTTCCACGTTACATCAAATATAGATCGAGATAGCAGCGATTATTATGCAGGTAAAATGCATTTTGATTTTTATCTTTTAATTAATTAATGCTAATTGTGTAATTATTTTTTTTCTAGATGATTATAATACTGAATATGTAAGAAAATTAATGTTAATTAATTGAAATATTTTTTTAAATAATTATTTTTTGTCAATTTTTAAAAGGATTATTATGATTTTGATGCACCTGACGAGTATTATTACTATGGTTCGTAATTTAATAAAGATTTTTATTTATTTTTTATTATTTTTTTAAAATTGTATTTAATTTTTAGACTATGGAAACGAAGATTATGAATACGATTGTAAGTAAATTAATTATTATTTTTTTTTTAATTGCTAAATAAAATGCATTTTAATTATTATTTTAGACGGAAGCTATGAATATTACGATTACGGAGAGGAAGACGACTATAATGAAGGAGGAGAAGATTATGGAGGATATGACGACTACTCTGAAGATGACAATGGAGGAGAATATGAATATGGTAAGTTTTTTCTTATTTTTGAAAATTACTGAAATCGATATTTTTATAAGAAATCGTACTAAAGTTTTCTTTAAAATATTTTTATTATTTTATTTTAATTTTATTTTTACTCTATAATATTTTTAAATAATTTTTTTAAATTTAATTTTATTAATTTTTTCAGAATGTAAGTAACTTTTTCAAAATAAAAAAAAAATTATAATTAAAAATTCAAAATCTTTTCGATGCATCAATTGTAGATCGGGACAGCAGCGATTACTATGCAGGTAAAAAAATTTTTACCATTTAATTAATTTATATTAATTTTATATTTTGTTTATTTATTTATTTTTTATACAGATGACTACAGTACTGAATACGTAAGGAAATATTTTTTTTTTGATAATTTTTAATGAAATAAATTAATATTTGGCTCCGTTACATGTAACAGGATTATTACGATTTAGATGCCCCTGACGAGTATTATTACTATGGTTTGTAATTTTTAAATATTTTTATTTTTTTTTATTTTTAATAAATTTATTGATTGAATTTAATTTTTATCAAAACAAAAAAAAATAAATTAAATACAAATATTTTTTTTATTTTTAGACTATGGCTCTTATGAAGATTATGAATACGATTGTAAGTAAATTATTTTTTTTTTTAATTTATCAGTTTTATTTAATTTTTTTTAATAACTTTATTTTAGATGGCAGCTATGAATATGGAGACTACGATTATGGAGACTATGAAGGATATGACGACTATGAAAGTAATGAAGACAATGAGGATTATAATGACGGAGGAGATGATTATAACGATTATGAAGATTCTTACGAAGGAGGATATGATGATTATGACGAAGAATATGAAGATCCTCCAGAAGAACCAAGTAATTTTTTTTTATTTTTCTTTATTTAAAATTTATTTTATTTTTTTTAATATTTTTTTTTTGTTAATAAAAAAATTATTTTTTTTTAAAATTTAATTTAAAAATTCTTATTTTAATTAATTTTGTTTTTTTATTTGTAATTATTTTTTAATTAATTAATTATTTATTTTTTTAGGTACAACAACTCGAACTTTTACAACGACAACGTCAACGGAATCTCCAAGAACAACAACTTATTTCTTCACATCTCCAACGTCAACACGTGAGTTTTTTCAGAATTTTAATATTTTTTTTTATTTTTTCATTAAAATTTTTTTTTTCATAGCGCATTATGGACAAACACGAAATCATTATCTAACGTCAATGGCTCCTATTGTCATCACGAATCAACCAGCGATCATCAATTCAACGACAATTATCAATAATTATCAAAATTATTTCGTTATCCAGCCAGTTATTAATCAGACGACAGTTGTTAATAATTATTACACAAATTATTTCGGAATGACGTCATTAAATGGATTTGGTAACTTTTTCAGTGCTCCAATCAGTAATAATGGATACTCAAGTTCGAATGGAAATTCACAACAAAGCTCGATGAATGGATTTAATGGATTTTTCTCGACGCCGCAGATTAAACCTGTGTCTCCATTTTCAAACTTTTTCGGAAATTCAGGATTTTCTCAAGCAATTTCGCCTCTGAGCAACTTTAATGGCTTCTTTTCGACGCCTCAGCAGCAAAAACCGAAGCCTGTGAATTCTTTTTCGCCTCTAACGAGCTTCAATAGCTTCTTTTCAACGCCTCAGCAGCAAAAACCGACGCCCGTAAACAACGGATTCTCAAATTTCTTTGGAAATTCTGGATTTTCTTCGTCATATCAACCTCTGAACAACTTCAATTCCTTCTTTTCGGTCCCGCAACAACCGCAAAAACCCGTCAACAGTGGATTTTCAAACTTTTTCGGATGCTCGTTAACTTCTCAGCCAACAAACAATGCCTTCAACTCCTTCTTCAACGTTCCTTCAACCCCCAAACCGATACCTGCCTTCAACAATTTCTTCACAAACCCCACGCCCGCCAAACCTTCCACGAATTTTTCAAACTTTTTCACTTCGCCATCACGCCAACAGCCCGCAACTAACAACTTTTCATCATTTTTCAACAATGCCAACAATGTAAATACGCACTTTTCTAATTTCTTTTCGCCGACAAGCCCGACGCGCGGAAACGTAAATTACTTATCGCCAATTTCCTTCAATAACTTCTTTAATATTAACATAAATTACGGCGATAATGCCGGAATGACGACAATCGCGCCAACAACTAATCACGTGACGTCGACAAAAGGCAAAAAAGTCGTCATAAATCTCTTCGGGAACATTAACAAGCTCATGGAAAATGGAGTTTTGTTGGAAAAAATTTCCGCTTCGGGTAAAAATATCACGGATTATAAATCGTTGGCGGATTTATTCACGATTGTTAATATTAATGGAACAACTGCGTATCAAATTAAATTATAAAAAAATAATTCGCGACAAATTTTTCTAAAAAAAAAATGAAAATAATTCGTAAAATTAATTTAATATTTTTTTGTGAATTAATTTTAATTTTTTTCCGGTTCTTTCGATTACAGGTTCAAGTTCTCTCGAATATTTGGCAACAAATTAATAAATTTTTCAGTCCGTGTACAAGATGTTGACGCGAAAAAATGCTTAAAAGTTGAAAATGTTAATAAAGTTCATTTAAAAATGAAAAATTAAAAAAAGAGTTTTAAAAAATTCTTATAAAATTTATTTTTTTTTTTTATTATTTTTAAATTAAAAAAAATATATCTTAACAATAACTAATAAAATTTCTTCAATCGAAACCAAGCATTTTCGTTCAATTTTTTTTCTAATTTAAAATATACCTAACGATAATATAAAATAATAAAATTTTTCAAAGTTTAATTTTTGATCATTTTTTTTTATTTAATTTTTACTTTTTAATTTTTATTTTAATTTTTTTATTTTATTTTTTTTTTAAATTTTATTTTTATTTTAATATATTTTTATTTTATTATTATTTATTTTTAATTATTTTTAAATTCTATTTTTTTTATATTTTTTATATATTTTTTTAAAATTTAATTCTTTTTTTATATTTTTAAATTATTTTTATTATTTTTAAATTCTATTTTTTTATATTTTTTTGAAATTTAAATAAAAAAAAAAATATAAACCTTTGAAAATCAATCATTAACGTCTCCGTAACTCATCTTTCGGCATAGAAGTCGAAATTTCAGGTTTTTTTTCGTCTTTTTCCACAACTATTTCGTACTCAAACCTTTTCGAATCAATTTCCTTCTTAGCAGTTCCTGAAGTTGACGGTATTGCTTCCGGTGCACATTCAATATTCGATGTATTTGGATCCGCCGCGTCATTTGGATCAACAAAAGTCAATCTGCCATTAGATCTCTTGACGGCTTCCATGTGACGTAGAAGCGAATCTGTGCACGCAAATTGTCTCGAGCACTCGGGACAACTCAAACGATGACCATCAAGTCGCCATAAATCGTTTTGCGGACCATCAAGCTCGTACGGGACATCCGAATTGTAGCGCATTGTAACATTTCGTGAAGGAAGCTCCGTGGCAAGATCTGGAGTTCGACCGGGATGAATCATCTGGTATAAACGGGTCCAATCGAGATCGATGTGCATCATTTGGAGATGATACCAATAGAATCCTTGCATGAAATCGGAAATTTCACTGCCGCCAACAGCATCTGGTAGCACCGGATGACGGTTGAAATTACGTAAAACGCTGCGAACGGCAAATTCCCAATAAGAGCCTCGTCCTGTGTAGAGCGGATCGTTCCGTTGATCGCCCAGAGGGAAAGTTGGCGGAGGAAGAGTTGTTGTTGCTGCCTTCGTAAAAGTTACGAAACTTGCAAAAATTACAAAAAATATGATTTTCATGTTTTTTTTTTGCTTTACGACTTGAACAGATGTCGAATTCTGAATGAATTTTGTCGGTAAATTTTCGACGTTTATATTCAAAATTTGACAATGGTTCAATGGTGCACAAATAAATATTTGATAAAATTTATTTCCAATGAAAAATAAATATTTGAAGAGAAATTGATCAATATTGATAAAATTCTTGATTTTTATCAATTCAGAAGTGAATTTTATATTTGCCAGTTTAAATAAAAAAAAAATTCAAATATTTATGAATTTTTTTGCCAGCAATAAAAACTGATTTTCAGAATTGAATAATGCTAAAAAAATTAACAGTCGATATTATTATTCAAAAAAAAAAATCATTTGTCATCGTTGGAAATTTTTTTTCTTGGTATCTTAATTTTTTAAATTTGACTTGGCAACAGAAAATTTCTCATGGAATAAAATGCCCTTTGACCGAAATTTAAATTGCGCGTGTCACTATTGATTTAATGATAAAATTCTTAAGAACGCGAACAAATCAAATATTCCTTCATATTTAACTGCATAAAAATTCGTATTTAAAAATTTTTATTTTATTTTATAAAAAATAATATTTACAAAAAATTCGTTTAAAATTGAGTATTTCAGTAATTTCAAGTCATTAAAAGTTATTTTGAAAGTTCCGCGAGTTTCTAATATTCTTCGTGTTCATTTCGAATTGACGTCGCTTCGAAAGCAAGTCGTTCAGCTTCTCTCTCAGCACCTAATTTAGCATGTTCGGCAGCAATTTTAGCAAAAAGATCCAAATGTTTTTGCTCGGCACGTTCGACGGCGGCACTTTTTTTCGGGCCTGCAGTCTGTGATAAGAAAAAAAATGAAAAAAAAATATTTTTAGAAAATTATTTGAAAGTGATAATTGTTTCTTGATTATTTTTTTTGCGCAGAATTTTTTTTTAAGTCTTATCGAAAAAAAAAAACAGAAATAATTATAAAATAAATAAAAATTTAAATATAAATTATTAAAAATTTAATATAAATTAATTAAAAATAAATTAATATAAATATTTTAATAAAAATTAAAAAAAAAATAATTAAACTATGAAAATTAATTTAATTTGCTAAAATTAATATTTTACAAATTCAAAAAATTTTTTAAAAAATTAAATTAAATAGTAACAAAAATTATATTTAAATATTTAAACAATTACAAAATTATTTAAATAATTTTTTTTAAATTTTAAATAATCAATATTATTTTTTTTCAACTTGAAGGTTTCAAAAAATAAAATTTCTTAATATTTTTATTTATTTATTTTATTTTATTTTTATCGTAATGAAATTAAAAAGAATTTTTATCTTGAAAAATTAAATAAATCTACAAATTTAATAAAATTACAAAAATTGAATTTTCACATGGAAAATTGAAAAATATAAAAAATATAAATATTTTTAAATTATTTAAAAAAAGGTATTTGCTTTAATTTTTTCTTTTCGTATTTTTTTAAAGAAATATTGAATAAATTTAAAAAATTGAATTTTATCAAATGAATTTGAATTTAAATAAAATTTAATTAATTTATTTTTTTTAATTTAATTTTAATTTTTTTTATTTTATTTTTTATTTAAAAAAAAGTTTAAAAATTATTAAAAATCAAATTAGTTTTATAATAAAATATTTTAAAATAAAATTAATTTCTCAAATCGAAAAAATATTCAAGAAAAATATTTTGAGATTTTTTTTAGGTAAGAAAAATTAAATTAACTCACCGGCAAATGAGGATTAGCATGCGACTCAGCAATCTTACTATACAATTGATGATGACGATCCGCAGCTAATTTAACGGCAACCGTATCTTCTGGCGCCTTCAATTCATGCGAAAGTTTCGGATAAAACCCATATTCGTCGGCAACATATTCAACAACGCGCACTTGTTGCTTCGGATCAACATACGAAAAGGCACCTTTGACAGTTCCCGCGCCATCTCCAACTTCAACGTGCGTGCGATCGACCTGTAAGCAAATTTATTTAAATTAGAAACGAACATTTTCTCATCAATTAGCAACGCAAACAATTCACTTACATGACCAGGAAATCTTCCTGCTGAATATCCAAACTCGTATGGCCTTGGAGGGTAATTAACGGTCGTCGTTGAATATTCATCGTGACTTAAATGGGAAACATCTCCGTTAGTTACGGCGATCAAAACAGCTGAAAACTGGAAAAAAAGAAGTTTTTATGTTTTGATGAGTCATTTTTTGATTTTTTTTTTAGAAAGGAATGACATTGAAAAAATTTTTCTAATGGAAATTTTTTAAATTTTAAATATTTTTCTTACCAATATTCCGTAAAATTTCATTTTTTTAAATTTTTTTCTATTTTTTCGTAATTTTAGTTAAACACTTGAACGAGGTATGATGCAATAAATTATCAAATTATGAGCAGAAATTCGTGTGTTCACCATAAAACGTAAAAACAACAACTAATCCGAAAAAGCTGCATGTCTTAAATATACCATGCCGAACCTCAAATCAACACAAATACACACGAAACATTTTTTTTCTTCTTGGAATCATATGACAAGTGAGTAAAATGCAAATTTTTTCCAACACCATCACGTTTTTTATTCAAAAAAAAAATTTTTTTGTTTTTTAGGTTTCGGTATGAGAAAAAATAAACAATCTCCATTCAGCACGATAACAAGAAGCGAATGATCTGTTTTCGGTCAATCTCTTCCATTGTTAAAAAATTTTTTTTCGCTCTCTTCGCGTCTTTACGGTAAACACGGCAAAATGCAACTATTGCACGCTGGATGCCAAGAATTGCAGTTACCCGTATAGAATCGGTGCTGGCTTGACCCACAAGACAAGTAACAGTAGATGTTGCTCTTTTTCGCGCATAGATTTCATGTCAAGGTAGAATTGCTAGTTTTGCGTGCAAAAGTACATTTATTCGCAAAAATGTCTCTCACAACTACACACGAGATTTTTATAGCGAAAAAAACGAGTTTTTTCTCGTGCGTAGATGTTTTTTTTTTATTTCTAGAGATTACTGCGATGCTGAGTTATCATTTAATTTGTTGTTGAGGTGCGACACACGAGAGACGACAAAATTAATGTCGTAGCGATGATGTAAGCGTTTTCGTCAGTTTGTAGTATTTTGTGATGTCATGTCGGGTAGTTTCGGTTTGTTTTGATTGCCGATGGTTGGTTGTGTTGGTTTTCACATGTTTGTGAGGGAAAAAGGGGGCAGAACAGGTATTTATTTGCAGAAATTAAAGTAAAAATAATTTTTTGAACGTTTTGGCTTGAAAATTATGAGAAATTATTTTTTAATTTAATTTTAATTTAATTTAATTTAATTTTTTTATTTATTTTAATTTTTTTAATAAATAGTAAAATTTTAATTTAAAAAATTTAAAATTATTTAAAATTAAATTTTTATTAATTTTCATTAATTTTTAAAATTATTTATCATTTTTTTTCTTTAGTTTTTTTTTAATTATTTGATTCGTTAAATAATTATAATTATTTAACTAAATTTAAAAAAAAACAAAAAGTAAAAAAATTGATAAAATTTTTAAAAATTATGAAAATCTTACTTTTTACTATTTTTAAAATTTATTTTAAAATTAAATTTTAAAATAAAAATTTTGTCTATTTATTAAAAACAAAAAATAATTTTCATTAAAATATGGTAAAAAAAAAATAATTTCTCATAATTTTCAAGCCAAAGCGTTCAAAAAATTATTTTCTAAAATTTATAATATTTTTTAAATTGCAATAATTTTTTTTCCAAAATTAAAATATTTTATTTTATCACTGTGATACTTTAAGATTAATTTTAAAAAAAATATAAAAATATATTTTCAACGTATAAAAAAAATTAAAAAATTAAAAATTATTTTTCTTTAAAAAAATTAAAATGAAATTTCTATAAATACACACACACACACACGGACGACAAGGAATAATAATTTTTTCAAAAAATTAATAATTATAAACATTTTTTCAACGTTTAAATTTTTCTATTTTTTTTAAGGAATTTTTTTTAATTATTATTTTTTTTTTTAATTTTTTAGCCTTTTATCAAAAATTTTTAATATTTTTGAAATTATGATAATTTTTATTCCAATTATAAATATTATTTTTCTTATCATTTTTATTTATTTTTAAAAAACTAAAAACTGATAAATTAAAATTATTTTTTTTTATAAATTTATTTGAAATTCAGTAATTAAATTTTTTCTATATCAAAATTCTTTTTTTAATTTTCAATTTTTTTAATTTTTTTTTTATTTTTGGTTGGCTTAATTAATTAATTAAATTAACGACTTAATTGAAAATATCATAAATATAATTTTTTATTAATTTTTCCATAATTTTTTGAATTAAAAAATAATAAATTCAAGATTTAAAATGTTCAAGTGTAAAATTGACATTTTTCTCGTGAAATGACAGTAAAATTATTATTTATATGTTAAAGAAAAAAAAACAAGACATTTCATTGTAAAAATAAATTGCGTATATAATGTTGTCGAATGTAATTTTATGACCTACCTCACTTTAAAAAAATATTCTTAAATTAACCTTGATCAAGGATTTTTTTATTTTTTTTTTATAAAATGTCTTTATTACCATTAAATTAATAAAAAAATATTTTTTTTTATGCTAACAAAAGCCTCATTTTAAAAATATTATTTTTTTTTTCATATTTTTTACGAAAAAAAAATAATTTCATTCAATCGCACAACAAGATGAGAGTAAATTCTCTCCCACTTCTCTCTGTTTTTGTGTTACATGTGCAATTATGGAGAAATTATGCGCGACTTGCATGAGTGATCAATCCGGTTTTATTGTTGCCTATGTAAGTGTGTTTTTTGTAAAGAAATATCTCTTGAAGAAATTATTTTTCAGTTTCATTTCGGAGGTCTTGTTGTCGAAACGTCGTAAAAAATCCCAAAAAATCCCGCGAAAAATTATTTTTTTTTTACTTAAACATACTCCACAAATAACCAGTGTTGTTACTTTTCATCAGTTCCGCCAATTCTTTGTGTTTTTCCTCCTCGTCAAATATCAAGTTTTGATGTAAGTGAATGGTTTTATAGTACGCGACTAAAAGTGAAATTAGAGAAAATTTTTACAAGAAAATCGAAAGTTGTGTCATTAATTTTTTTATGAACTTACCATGAAACTGCTCGAGTGACATTGCTTGTCCGTTGTAGTCTTTGGGGAAGCATTCCTGCGGAATATGGGGGAAAACTGTCTCGATGCTTTCGTGTAAATTGAGCATTTCATATAATTCCTGTGACATAAATGGTCGACATAAGGCGACAATTTTGCTTGTACACGGCACGGTGTTGAAAAATTGTAAGCCTTTGATGCGAACAGGCATCGCTCCTTGCAAGTAGTTGAGGAAATGTTTGATTGTGAATATTCCGAGCTTCAAGACGTGACCAAATTTGATGCCTGTCATGTCAAAGGCGATCACAAAACCCTCCGGAGGGCCTTCTTCGTACAGCATGATGTCGACAACGAGACAAAAAAGCTTCAAAGCTTCGGCGAAATTTAATGCGGCGGGATCTGTGTTGTGTAATTTCACGAGAAGTACTTTGTGTTGGTTGTGAGTTAGTTCGGGAAGGACGCAAAATGTGCTGAAAAATACAAAAAAAATATTATTTCAAATTATTTAAAATTTTTAATTAAATTAAATATATTTTTTTTATTTTACATTTTTTTAATGAAAATTATTTAAATATTTTTTAATTAAATATTTAAATATTCAATTTAATTAATTGATTTTTAAAATTTTTTAATTTTTTTTTAATTAAATTATTAAATATTCAATTTTTATTAATTAAATTATGTATTAATTTTTATAATTTAAATTATTTTAAAAAATATTTTTTTAAATTATTAATTTTATTTTTTTTATTTAATTTTTTTTAAATCTTATTAAGAATTTTAATTTTATTAAAAATTAAAAAAAAATTATTAAATAATTTTAAATTAAAAATTTAAATTTAAATTTAATAAAAATTAAAATTAAATTAAATAAAAAAATTAAAATTGAATGTGAAAATGAATTTAATATTTGTTTAATATTTTATTATAATTTTTTTTTTTTTATTTTTTTTAATATTTATATATTTTTTTAAATTAAATATTAAATTAATTTTTTTATTCGATGAATTTTTAATTTTAATAATATTTTTTTATTATTTAAATTTTTAATTTAAATTATTTAATATTTTTTTTCTATCAAATAAAAAATCAAAAACTTACACAATATCATGAGCATTTTGTAATTTTTCCGAGTTCAAATCCAAGTTGTTGAAAAATTCCGTATAATCAGCACGATATTTGTAATAATTTTTTATAGTTTTCTTGGTATTTTCGATATCAAAGTAATTCGAATGCAAAAACAGCACAATTTGATATTCTAAAAATGCATAAAAAATAGAACAACTTGCAATAAATTACAAAATTTCCAGCTTACCTTCTAACGTATCGGGAACATTTGCCTCCGTCAGTAGCCATTGTTCAATTTCGCGCACATCGTCCTTGCGCAATGCCGAGTTTTGCTTGTGATAAATCTCTTCTAACCACTTCATTGCTTGATTTTCAAATGAAAACTGCTGCCCGAGCGCTGAGTTTCCGACCCATTTAACGAGAGATAAACAACTTTTGCACGTTTTTGCATTTAAATGCAAATCATATGCGAAATGCTACTTACGCTTTGAATGAAAACAAGTGGTGTATAATTACTTGAGTAAAATGTAGCTGACTCTAAGTTTAAGTTCAAAGACATCAACACAGGTTGGGGATTTGTTATTAGAGACGTGTGCGTTGCAGCAACTCACGTTTTCATCTGATTTTTCAATAAAAAAAATGAGAGCTTGAAAAGTTACACATGAGAACAAGTCTCGCAATGCATGACAAAATTGCATTACAGTTAATTGATTCAAAAGTAATTAAAAATAGTAACAATGATTGAGATACCGGAAGATCAGGACCTTGTGTACGTTTCAAGCGTTACTTAAGGGTTTTTGTGATGAATGTTAAGAATTTGAGTTGATCGAGACATGTAAAACGGAAAAAAATTCATATAGAAAAAAAATATTTTAAAAATATTGAAATTTATCCGTTAGATGGCGCTTTATTAATTAATTTCACTTGATTTTTTTTAATTATATTTTTTTTAAATACTATTACATAAAAAATTCAAATAAAAATTAAATTTAAATAAAATTAGTTCAAAATTCAAAAAGTTTAATTTTTTTTCAAAATCAGAAAAAAATTCTATTAAGATAAAAAATGACGTTAGATGGCGTTGTAAATAAAATTCGTTAAATTTCATTAGAAAGAAGGCTAAAAAATTTGAAATGATTTTATTTTAAAAAATTTTCTAAAAAAAAAAAAAATTATAGAAGTTGAAAGCTTAAGTGTCAAAAATATTTATATATTTTTTAATTTTTTTTAAATATTAAGATTATTTTAATAATTAATTAATTAAAAATTAAATTAAAGAAATACATTTTGCTTTATTATTTTTTTATTTTTTTTATATTAAAAATTTAATAAATATCAAATTATTTTAATTTGATATTATTATTAATTAATTTAATATCAAAATTTAATCCAATAAAATTAAGTGAACAAAAACAAACGTAAATTCATAAGAAATTTCGAGAAAAATCCATAAAATCAGTTATGCATCAATACAGTTTGGAATTCCTTCTCTTCTTATTTTTTTGGACGATAAAATGCAAATTAATTTTGTGAAACCCAAAAAATACGTAAACAAACGTCATACGTTGAGTCAGAATTAAAGTTCAATTTCACTTTACCAAAAACTGGTTTTAAATTTGTTTGTTTTTGATAACAGAATGTTCTCCAACTTTTTTCTTCTTGTTTTGGTTTTTAGTATCAATTTAACTGTTGATCAAATAACTTTACGAGAATTTTTTTTTAATAATTTTTTTTTCTTTTTTTCATAGGTAATTTTTTTAATTCACTTTTTAGTTAAAAAATATAAAAATATTATAAAAAATTTTAAATAATAAAAAAATAAATTAATTAAAAATTTAAATTAATTTAATTTAAACTAATTTAAAAAAAATTATTTATTTTAGTTTAAACCACTTTTAAGAAAAATAATTAACAAAAAATATATTTTTTCATTTAATTTTTTTTATAAAAAAATATTAATTTAAAATTAAAAGAAATTTTTTTATTTTATTTTTTTTAATTAATTTTATTATTTGAAAAAATAAATAATTAAATTAAAAATAAAATTAATTAAAAATAATTAATTGAAATTTATTTGACTATTTTTAAATTATATTTTTAAACCACTTTTTAGAAAAAAATGTTAAACATTTTTTTTTTGTATTCATTTAAAAATTTTTATTTTTTTTAATTAAAAAAATAAATAAATAAATAATTAAAAAGAAATTAATTTATTTTTTTTTCTTATATCACTTCAAAAAATTAAATAAAATAATATTTTTTTTCATTTAAATTTTTTTTTAATAATTTTAAGTTACAATTATTTAATTTTTGTAAAAAAAATTTTTTTTTTGAATCACTTTAAAAAGTTAAAAATAAATAAAGATTATCAAATAATTGCCAATAAATTACATCTTGACATTACATTAAATTACACTGTGAGAACTTGAAAACCAGTTTAGTTGGATGATGATTCGACGAAACTGCATGAACTTCACGCTAAACGACATATTTACTCACAATTCACGACAATAAAAAGGTTTTCGCTCACCTAAAGCTACAATTACAACTCACTTTATCGTCTCGTTGTTATTGTCGTTTTCATAATTCTGTCGGCAACTCATAAAATGTTGTTACGTAATGTCTGTTTTTAACGACTTTTTGGTTCAATAGCCTTCGAAAGGAGGTTTTTGCGACATTTACCCTTTATGAAGGTTACCATGTCTCCAACTTAGTCTGAAGAAAAAGTTAAGAAAAAGCCATTCAATGCAAATTTACGGCAAATTTAAAGAAAAAAAGAGATTTTCCGTACGGAATGTACTTTGATACACTATAATTAGGGTTTAATTGCGCTACTTAGAGCAAATTAGGCTCATGCAAGTTCATCCATTGCTTCGTTGTCGTTGTAAAATGTTTACACATTTGAACAATCGCTCGAGAGATCATCGCATGTTACTAAAATAAATAAAAAAAAATTAATTCTAAACTTTACAAGTGAACAAACTAAAGAAAAATACTTCACTACAGAAGCAATTTATCACTTCATCGCGATTCAACTGTTTAAATTTTCGTTTCCTGCTATTATTCGCACTGAATATTTACACAAAATCGATAAAATCTCAATAATAACATCCTCATTTTGCTCTTCAGTTAACAGCTCGCTGCGTGCCACGATGGAACGAAACTGGAATCTCGAGGGAGAATTTATGCGAAACCCGGATTTGCGGCTCGAGGATGTTCGTGAGATACAAGAATGGATTCAAACGCAGCCTCATCTCCCTTACGTCTCGGAATTTGAAATTGTTTTGTTCCTGCATTCGAATTATTACGAAATAGAAGCCACAAAGTCGACAATTGAGCATTATTTTACGTGCCGGGCGAATTACAAGGAAATGTTTTCGAATACAGATTTAAATTCGAAAGGATTGTTGCAAGCACATGAAACAGTGACGTTGACAGTTTTGCCGAATCCGACGCCAGAAGGATACAGAATTATTTTTGGAAGGCTGAATAATACGGATCCGTCGAAGTTTCATCTGGCGAGTGTCGTTAAATTGTGAGTTTTTTAATTTTTTATTGATTTTTCGGCAAATTTTGAACTTGAACCTAAAAAATTATTTTAAAAAAATTTTTTATTTATTTTTAATTTAATATTTTTTTTAGCTTTTTTTAAATTTTTAAAAAAAAAAAATTTTTTTTTTAAAAAAAAAGTGATTTTTTTTTAAAAAATTTTTAAAATTAAAAAGTGATTAAACGGGTATTTTAAAAATTTTAATTTTAATTTAAAAATATTTTTAAATTAAATAAATAATTAATTATTAAAATAAATTAAAAAATATTTAAAAAAAAAATAATAATTAAATTTATTTAAATAAAAATATTTTTAATTAAAAAATTAATTAATTAATTAAATTTAAAATTTTGATTCAAAAATTTTTTTTTAAATTAATTTTGAATTATTTATTAAAGATTTTAAAATTAATTAAAAAATTTTTTCTTGATAAAAATTCCTTAAAAAATATTTTTTTTATTAAATTAAAAATAATAATTTAAACTAAATATTTTTTGAGAAATATTTTTATAAATAATAAATTTATTTAATTATCAAAAAAATTAAAAAATAAAATAAAAATAAATTTTCTTACCAGATTCCTCCTCTTCGTCGACGCTCTCCTGCTGGAAGAAGGCACCATCGAAGGTCTCGTGCTCGCATTTGACATGACAGGCGCCCAATTAGGTCACGTTTTCAAACTCGGGCTCTTCACCGTCAAACATGGCTTGCATTACATCCAAGAAGGATTTCCAATTCGCATGCGACAAATTCACTTTTTCAACTTGGTGCCGTTTATCGACAAAATTCTCGCCATTGTGAGGCCTTTCATGAAACAAAGTCTGTGGGAAATTTTATATTTGGATCCCACGATTGAAAATACTTACGAATGTATACCGCCGGATGTGTTTCCAACCGACTATCCAGGAGGCACAGCTTTATCGGTGCGAGAATTGCACGGTAAGAATTTAAAAAAATCTTATTTTTAAGATTTTTCTTATAATTTTTTTTCATTTTTAGAAATTAGTTACAAAAATCTCTTCAAATACCAAAATTATTTCTTCGAGGCGGAACGAAACAAAATCGCAAACGAGTCATTGCGAGATAACAAAAGAAAATGGTGGTTCTAAAAACGGCTATTTGACAGCGGTGACGGATTAAAATAAGACTTTTTAGCCAGTATTCAAATTTTTTGACTTGAGAAAGTCAAAAACTATCGATAGAAATTATTTTTAAGGGAATGAACTGATTTTAGAATAGATTTTTTAAAAAATAAATTGGGACTGCCTATTTTACTTATTTACTTATCAATAGACTTTTATTTGTCTTTTTTTTATCACTTAGCTCCCCCTTCTAATAGATAATAGTTTTTTTCAGTTATCACGGTTGGTAATTTTATCAGTAGCCAATTAATCGCCAAAGACCTTTACTTTGTGAGACTCGTTTTGATTCGTCAGTTCGTTTAGTGCGTTGATCTTTTATTACTTCCTCTCGTCGTGACTTTATTTTATCCCACCAAGATTCTAAAAGAAAATAATTTTAATAATTTTTTTAAAGGTAAATAATAAAATTTATCAAAATATTTAAATTTATTGTAAAATTTAAAAAAAAATGGCAATTTTTAATTTTTCTGCTAAATGATTTTTATAATGATGTCTTAATATTTTTTTTATAAAAATATTTTGAATTAAAAAAAAATTTAGAAAAAAAAATTATATTTAGTAATGTACCTAAATAATTAATTTTTAAGTAAATAAAAAACTAATAAATTAATAAAAAAATCAAATTAAATTATTTTTTTTTTAATTAAATTTTAATTAAATTAATTTTAAAATTTAATTTCGTGTTTCAAAAATATTTTTTTTCCATTTAATGATTTTTCGAAATTTTCTGTAATTTTTTAAAGATTTTAATTAATCAATTTTTATTTTAAATAATTATTTTAATTAAACTAAATTAATTTTTAAAAGCGTTTTAAAAATAAATAAATTAATTAAAAAAAATAAATTTTTCTCAAAAAATTAATTTATAAAGATCAAAAACAAAAAAAAAATTATAAAAAAATGTTTAATTTGATCTACTAAATTTAAATTATTTTTTAAAAAAATTAGAAATTCCATTAAAAAAAAATAAATAAAAAATTAATTTAAAAAAAAAATAAAATTTTGTTTTTTTTTTTTTTCAAAAATAAATTTTTTTTATTTTTTTTTAATAATCGTAAAGTAGGTAAATATTTTTATCATAAAAAATTTTTTAAAATTAATATTTTTTTTAAATTTTTAATAAATTTTCGTTTTTCCCATTAGAACATTTCAACCATAAAAAAAACTTACCATGCAACTCCTCAATTGACGGCGACGTTCCATTCGGAAAATCTTTTGGCCAAATCTCCGCCGGAACTGTTTCATATGCATCCTCTATATTTTTCCGGTACTTCAAAAGACTCATCAATTCCTTTTTCATGAACGGTCGACAAATCGCGATAAGCTTATCAATGAAACTCGGCATATTGATGTGTTCTACCATCTACAAAAAAAAAGTAAATAAACAAAAATCGATTAATTATTTTTTGTAGGTTAATCGCACGAGACAACCTTCAGTCTGATGGGCATGGCTTCTTGAACGTAAGCGAGATATTGTTTCATTCCCATAATGTTCACTTTAAACATATGACCAAAACTCGTTCCCGTCATATCGTACAGGAGCACATATCCGTTGCAGGTACCTTGCTGCGTGATAATCCAGTCCATCATCAAAAGATATCTTTTTTGCACGAGAAAAAAAAAATAAAAAAAAAAATTTTTCAAGGTCACGTGAAAGAAAGAACAATTTCTCACAGCTTTAAGTTGTACATGAAATCACACGCTGCTGGATCCGCATCTTTGAGACGGGCAAAAATGACGCGATATCCCTCCGGAGTGGTTTGAGGAAGACAAGCTAAAGTTCTAAAAAGACAAAAAAAAAATCGAAAGTGACAATGACCTTGTCGCGAGTTCTTGCGTCATTCGTTATGCTTACACAGTATCGTGTGCCTGCTTCATTTCTGCACTTTCGGTATCATTATCGGAAAAAAGTCCTGTGAATTGGGTCCGCATTGTGTAATAATTTTCAGCAGTTTTCTTCGCAGCATCGACATTAAAGTAGTTTGAGTGCAAAAATTGAATCGCTTCAAATTCTAAAAAAAAAAAAAAAATTTTTTTTTTTTCATAAAAAATTATTTTTAAAAATTTTGTGAAAATCTTACCGGAAATCTTGGGTAAATGCGGTTGCGTCGTTCCCCAAGTCAACAATTCCTGAACATCTTCCTTTTTTAATTCGGGATTTTTGCGATATTCTTCCTCGACCGTTGTCATGTTTTGATTTACTTTCAATTTTTGTCGAACAAAGAACACAAAAAACTAACTTCTCGCGATTCGAACTAATCTAAACTAACGTCGACTTTAATTGAGACTAACGCTTCGTTGTTGGTTGCGAACGTCATTGTCTATACACGAATAAAACTGGTATTAAAATATAAACATTTGCGTTTTAAGCGTGTGTTGGGTTATTGGAGAGGTGATAGTGCCAAGAGAGTAGTTAAGAATCATTTCATGGGTGAGTAGCGGCAACGTTTGCGAAAAAAATAATAATGATTAGCAATCGCGATTAATTGTTATTGTTATTGTTTGATGAGGGGTTTTACTTTTATGTAACCAATGATTGCTGAAGAGTTTCATTTTCCGCTTGTGATATTTTGATTGATTTCCGGGTTTGAAGTTTTTAAAGTTTTGTAAGTCATGGGTGACGAGACATAGCGAAGTATTTCAAAATGAGATGGTTGGATCTGATGAAATAGGTCTAAAAATCGATTTTTTATTTTTTTTTTATAAATAAGAGAAATTCAATAATCTAAAATGTTTTCGATTTGCTTCGAATTAATTTTTAAAAATAATGTGAGGAAACATGACAAATGTTGAGCATATAAATATAAGAAAGTTTTCAAGATTTAGTACTTTTTTTTGGTTATTTATTCTTGAAAATAATTAAAATTTCTGTTAAAATAGGTAAAACAGTCAAAATTTTCTTACTATTTAAATTTTTTGATAATTAAAAAAAAATAATTAAACAATAAAAATTAAAAAATATATATTTTATTATTTTAAAACAACTAAAAATATTTTTAAAAAATAATATTTTGTCAAATAATGGTAAAAAAAATTAATAAATATTTTTTTTTAAATTATATAAATTTTTTTAAATTTTTTTTCAAATGAAATTAATTATTTATTTTTTAATTAAAAAATTAATTGATAAAAATTATGAAGAAATTTTATTTTTTTTTTCAAATAATTTTGAAAAAAAAAAAATATTTTTTAAAGATACCCTTCTTGCGTAAAAAGCGTCGTTTGACATATTTTTTTTAACAAAAAAAAAAAAATCAAAAGAAATACGAAATTTAAATTTTGTAATTGAATTTTATATTAAAATGATATCAAATTGGTATTAATTAGGTATGAAATTTTATTTATTTATTTTTTTTATTTGAAATTAATAATATGATACAGATAAAAATTATTAAACATTTTTACTACATAAAAATTTAATATATAAAAATAATAAAAAAAAATAAAATTTCCGTCATTTTTTTTTTGAAATTCAAACTTTGTCTCCGGATGTCAAAATAAAGCGATCGATAGCTTAAATTAATTCTACATATTTAAGTAACAAAATCACTCTGAATTTTTTTTATTTCAAAACTTTATTTTTTTTTTGTATTGAACTTTCTTCAGAAATAATTTAATGTTTATCCAGCTGAACATAATTTTTGCCAAATTTCGATCAACTCTCGGAATTTTCATTTTTCCACGTAATCCTCAAATATCGCCTTGACCGAATTCCAATTATCAATTGAACTGTTGCTGAGCGGTAAATCGATAATGTTTAGTGAAATACAAAAAAAAATAAATAAATAAAAAGTAAATATGATAAAAAAAAAGTAAATAAAAAGTAGATAAAAAAAATTATTAAAATACAAATAAAAAGTTTTTTATGGGTTTGATTTTTTTTTGCATCTTTGGTTGCATTAAAAATTTTTATAATTAATTTCAGATAAAAAAAAAAAATTAAAATATTTTTAGTTACGGAAAATTAAATTAAACGTTAAATAAAAAAAAAGTTAAAAAATTAAATGAATTGTCGAAAAAATAAAAATAACTCTCATAAACTTAACTCAATTAAAAAATCTAAGAACAAATGGGTTCTTAAAACCCGAAAAAGGCAACAAAAAAAATCAAGTTTTAAAAATTGAAATAAACGGTTTAACAAAATTCAGTTAAAATATGGGTTTCCGGGTTACTCTTTATATACAAAATATTAAATTATCATAAAATTTGCATATACGATCTTAACGTTCGATTAAATTTTTATTTTTGGCGACTTATTTTTTAGAATATTTAAAATTTTCTTTGCAAAAACTTCAGTCAAAATCCAATTTCTTAAAGTTTCCTTCAAGCCCAAAAATATCCAGATTCGACTTCATTTTAGCAGGTCTCAATTTTTCATCGACGCGTCGTTGTTTCGCCTCTTCCACAAAGAAATCGCGATGTTGCAACAAATATTTCCTGTATTCCTCGCTCAATTCGCGGGAATTTTTCAGTTGTCCTCCCTCATAATCGCTCGGCAAACACTCGTACGGAATGACTTTTGCTAAACTCTCGACACTGCTGTGCACATGGAGATTATTTGCCAGCTCACTTCGCAATGCGGGTCGTATCATGTTAAGAAGTTTATCCATTATGATGGGAAATTGCGCATTTATGAAGTGAGCATGCTTGATCTTTGTTGGATAAGTTTCCGTCAAATAAACGACAAATTTGTGAATTTCTGTCAAATTCAATGTGGCAAAAGTTGAGAATGTGAATCCTTTCATATCGATGAGGTAGATAAAGCCTTCTGTGATGTCGTCAGCGAAACATTCGAGATCGCCGCAAATGTTTGAGCTAAAAGGTAAAAAAATATTTTAAATTAAATTTATCATTTTAAATTAATTTTTTAATTTTTAATTTTATTTTATTAAAATTAAAATAAAAAAATTAAATTAATTAAATAAAAATAAATTAAATTATATTAAAATTAAATTATTTAATTAAATTAAAAAATATTTTTTTAAGTAATTCAAATTCATTTTTAATTAATTAATTAATTAATTAATTTGTAAATAAAAAAATAATTAAAAATTAATTTCTTTGATTTAAAATTTTAAAATTAAATTTTAATTATTTAACTTAAGTTAAATTAAATTTAATTAAAATTTTTAAATTAATAAAACTTACAGTTTCAGGTACAAACGCTGAGTAAATCTTTGGGAGTCAAAAATGTTCATGTAGATAATTGAATGTCCATCGGGTGTTTCTTTCGGAAGCTTCATTTGAGTCCTGTAAGTATTTTTTCCTTAAATTATTAAAAAAAAACTTAATAATTTTTAATTAATTTTTCTTACATAACTTCACTAATGTACTCTATTTCCTCGGTATCTGGATCCCGATTTCCAAAATATTGCGGAAATTTGGTGCGAAACGTATAAAAATTGTCAATTCGTGTCTTTGCCGCCTCCACGCTAAATTCCGCGGCATGCAGAAAGCGAAAAATCTCATAATCTGTCAACTTCGGTAAATGCGGGCACTTTTTCAGCCAAATCTGAATGTTTTGAATGTCATTTTGATCGAAATCGGGAAAGCGTTTTGACATCAAAGCAACATCTAGTTTTCGTATGATATCCATTTTTGCAAAAAAATAAAAAAAAATCGCAAATGTTCGTTCTTTGATGAGTTAACAACGACTAACATGTGTCGCCAAAAAATATTTGCAGACAAAGGAGAAAAAATATCTTGAATGCGAGAAATTCGTTAGAAATCAGTGCCGTAGATAAAGGGATTTTTTTTTTTTTGGAAAAGGTGAGATAATGATTTTTTTTTATAATTTTTTGAGCTTAAATAACTAAAATTTTTAATAATTAAATTTTTATTAAAAAAAATAAAAAAAAACAAATAAAATAAAATTAAATTAATAAAATAAAAAATAAATTAAAATAAAAATAAATAATTTTTAAAAAAATATTTTAGAATGACAAACCAACAAAAATTTGAAAAAAAAATTAAAAAAATAATATATTTAAAAAAATACAAAAAAAATATAAAATATTTAAAATACTATGAATATTTTTAAATATCTGTACCCCTCTGGTATTACGGGTCTGATAGAATCTTTAAAATTTTATTTTGCATAGTTATAGCAAGTAAAACAGGTTATTTTTTTATTTTTGAAAAAATCGCTAAAATATCGATGTTGCCATTTTTTATTGCTAATATTACATCATTTTAATTTCAATTTGTTTAGTTCTATAGTTCCTATGTAAAATTTTAAGAATTTTTATTAAAGTAAAATTTTTCACCTTTTGCAGAAAGAACGAGAAATGATAAAAAATTAAACAATTTAATATCCATCGCAAAAAATCAAGGAAATAAAAATGTCAAAAAATTACATTTTAAACGGATGGAACAAACTGACAAATGCTTTAAAAACTTAAAATTTGGAGTATTTTAAACAGTATTTTTTTATGATTCCAGAGAAAAAACAACTTTCATATAACTGTAATTCCTTCAAATGATTATTGACCAAGTTAAAATCAAAAAATTATCATATTGATAACTTTTGATTACATTTTGATTGCAATTTAAGCACGCTTAAGAACTTTTTAATTAGTGTACATTTTGTTCAAATGAGCTCGAATTGCATCAGTTTTTATCTCAGTATTACTTGGTCCGCTAAACGTTTCACATCTTTTTATAAAAAAAAGCAAAAAAAATTCAAGAAATAAAAATGAAGCTAAAATTAATTCCAATGCAGGAACTTTACAAAAAAATTCCCGAATTAAAGGAATCCGACGTCGCCACGATCCGCGATTGGATGTCAAAGCAACCTCACTTGCCCGAGTTGACGGATCAGGAAATTGCGAATTTTCTTCATGCGCGATATTTTAGCATCGAAGCCACGAAAAAGCTCATTGAAAGTAATTTAACGATCAGAACTCATGCAAAAGATCTTTTCGAAAATAAGGATTTTATGGGAGATGACATTCAAATGATCAAGGATGTAATGTAAGTTTTAATTTTTTTTAATTTATGGATTTTTTTTTATATTTTTTGTTTTTTTTAGTGTCGGATTTCCGCTCCCGAAATTGACTCCTGAAGGATATACGGTAATTTTTTGGAAAATTATTGATTCAGATGTATCCAAATACAGCTTGAAATCCATCACTCGGTTGTAAGTCATTGAAATTTTTATTAAAATAATTTTAAAAAATATTTTTTGGCAGGTCTTACTACCCGCACGTCGCTGAAATGTTAGAAAAAGGCCCGACAAATGGGTATGTTATTTTAATCGACATGGATGGATATTCGTTCAAGCATCTTTTGCGCTTGAATCCGACAATTGTGCATCAAACGACGCTTTTTACGCAAGAAGGGTTTCAAGTGCGGTTGAAAGGCATAATTTTCTTCAATGGAGTTGCTTTTATGGATAAAGTTGCTGCAATAATTAAACCATTTTTAACGAAAGAATATGAGGAACTATTTAAAGTGTATTCAAAAGTAGAGGATTTGGCGGAATTTATGCCGTTGGAAATGTTGCCATGTGACTATAAGGGCGGAAAAGAAGATACCATGATGAATTTATGGAGTAAGATTTTTTTTTCTATAAAAAAAATTATTTTAAATTTAATTAATTTTTTAATTTTAATTTAATTTAATTTTATTTATTTTTTAATTAAATGAAATTCTAATTTTTTTTGTTTAATTTAATTTTTTTTAAATTCATTTTTTTAAAATTAAATAATTCGAATAAAATTTAATAAAATTTAAAAAATTTTTTAAAATTAAATAAAATTTTTAAAAATTATTTAATTTTATTTTTAATTAATTTAATTTAATTTAATTTTTATTAAAAAAATAATTTAATTTTTTGAAAAAAATAAAAAAAATAATTTAATTTTTTGAAAAAAATAAAAAAAATAATTTATTTTTTTTTTAATTTTCAATTATATTTTTATTTAATTTTAAAATTTAGGCATTGTTTTAATTTTCAAAAAATTAAATTAATTTCTATTTAAAATAAATTAAATTCAAAATTAAAATAAATTTTCATCAAAAAAATATTTTTTTTTTTCATTTCAGGAAAATATTTAAAATATTTGGAGGAACGAAGAGACTTCTTTTTGGAGGAATCAAAAACGAGAAAAGTAAATGAAAATCTTCGACAAGGCAAAAGTATTTTATCCAATCAATTATTTGGCATGGAAGGAAGTTTCAAAAAATTACAAATCGATTAAAATGTTACATAAAATAATCATCACGAAGGGCAATTAATTATTCAGTATAATTTAATCGTGCGAACAAAACGTGAGAAATCTTCAACCTCTATCAAGGTGCAGGAATAAAAAAAAATTTCAACAATAAAAATTCATTCACCAACATTTTATTCAAAATTCACAAAAAAAAATCAATCAAAATCTAATTTCCTAAAATTTCCTTCCATACCAAAAATATCCATACTAGATTTCATCTTTGCTGGTCTCAATTTCTCGTCAACTCTGCGGTATTTTGGTTCAGCTAAGAAATAATCACGATGCTGCAAAACGTATTTCCGGTAATCTTGGCTCAATTCTTTTATTGATTTCAATTGGCCGCCTTCGTAATCGTTCGGCAGGCACTCCAAGGGAATATGCTTCGCTAAACTTTCGACGCTGTTGTGAACAAACAACAAATTTGCCAAGTCGTTTCGCAACATGGGCTTCACAAGAGCGAGAATTTTGTCTATCAGCATTGGAAAAGCGCCGTTTATTAAATGAGCGCCATATAATTTAACTGGATAAGTTTCTGTCAAGTAAAAAACGAATTTTTTGAGTTCAAATAAGTTCAATGACGCCAGATGGGCCAATGTGCCGCCTTTGAGATCGACAAGAACGACAATGCCATCAGCGAAGCCATTTTCGTTGGACATAAATTCGAATTCGCCGCCATAGTTTGAACTAAAAATTTAAATTTTTTTAAGAGATTGGACAAAAAATTAAAAATCTCACATTTTTAGGTAATTTTTGAAGCTAAAGTTGGAAGGATCAAGCAAACTCATGTGAACTATCGCATTATTTTCGGGAGTTCTTTTTGGCAGAATTTGATGACATCTGAAAAAAATCACAAAATTACAAAAAAAAATATATTTTTAATTAAAATTTTTTACACAGTTTCACTAATATATTGAATTTCCTCCGTATCTGGATCCCGATGCTCAAAATATTCCGTCGAAATTGTGCGAAATGTGTAAAAATTATCAATTTTTGTCTTGCTCGTCTCTACACTAAAATCCGTCGAGTGTAAAAATCGAAAAATTTCATAATCTGTGATTTTTGGCAAATGCGGAGACTTTTCGAGCCACATTCGGATCTTTTGAATGTCATCTTCCCTAAAATCTGGGAAGCGTTTTGACATATCCGAAACGTCTAATTTGGCGATAAAATTAAAATCCATGTTGTTGATCCGTCGGAAGATAATTCACAACTGATTTGTTTCTCCATTCAAATTGCATCTTTTCAGTGATAATCTTTTTCAAACACTTTTAAGTAAGTGAAAAAACGTGAATAACGTAAAATTTGTACAGCTGAAGGCAGACCCGTATTGTTTGTTCTTGAATAAATTACGTAGCGCGTTGTAATAAAGTTTTGCGTTAAATGCAATATAATAACGTATTAAAGGTTAACTTTGTGTTTTTCTCAGTTGAGTGACTTGAGATGTAATTAAATTGGAGTAATTAGCTACAAAATGTTTACAGTGATTAAAATTTAGATTAAAATATCAGATGTAAGGATTTTTGAGGTAAGTCATTATATATTTTTTATTTCAATAAAAAATTATTTTTTTATTTTTTTTTATTTTACTAAAATTATTATTCTACTAAATTAATGAATATTAAAATTAAATTTATATTTTTTTATTATTTTTATAATTTAATTTTTTTATTTATAAAAAAATATTATTTATTATTTAAAAAAATAAATAATTTTTTTTATTAAATTTAATTTAATTATGAAATATTGAAATGTTTAAGATTGAAATAACTTTAATTTAAATTAAAAAATATTTCTAATTTTTATTTTTTTTTAATAAATAAAAATAATATTTATAATTAAATAAATTAATTAAAAAATTATAAAAAATAATTAATAATTACACTAATTTTTAATAATTTCTATTTTTTTTTATTTTATTTTTCTAATTTTTTTTTATTATTTAATTCTCATAATTTAATTTTATTTTTTAAATTAAAAAAAATATTTTTTAATAAATTTTTTAATTTTTTCTTAATTAATTTTTGATTAAATAAATATAATTTTTTTTCGAATATTCATTATTTAATTCATGAAAATTCAAATCAAACGTTATTTTTTTTTAATTTTAGAGACCATAAGAAATGTTTTCAATAAAAACTTCGTAAAAATTTATTTTTTTAAATAAATATTTTCTTTATTTCCCATTAAAATAATTTAAAACAAAAATTTTTTTACACTTCAAATCAATCAATATCTAATTTTCTGAAATTTCCTTCCAGCCCGAAAACGTCTCCCGCATCCTTACGTTTGACAGCACGCAACTTTTCATTCACCTTCTTCGATTGTTCATCTTCTAAAAAGTATTTTCGCGACTCTACAAGATGCTGATAGCACTTTTCGTGGAAAAATTTAATTGGTTTCTCCTGTCCTCCTTCATAATCTTCCGGAAATACGTTCATATCGACTTTCTCGTAGACTGTCTTCATCGTTGAATGCAAATGAAAGACATCCCAAAGCTCCTTTTTCATGAAAGGCTTCATCAAAAAGACAATTTTATCGACAAATGGCACGATGTTGATGAAATGCAACCCTTTTAGACGAAACGGAAGTGCTTCTTGCAAGTAATACAGGAAATTTTTGATCGCAATTACCGAAAGACGAGCTACGTGACCCAATGTGACGTTCGTTAAATCCAAAATAATGACGTGACCTTCCATGCAACCTTCTTCCAGGAGCATTGTGTCGCAAAACATGCTGAATCTACAACGAAAAAAATTTTTAGAATGAAATTTTAAGGAGCTGAGGTCAAAAATTACAATTTTAAACATTGCGCAAGATCAAATTTCGACGGATCCGTGTTGTGAAGACGAGCTAAAATAACTTTGTGTCCCTCTTTCGTGAGTTGCGGCAATGGAATCATCGTGCTTGAAGTAAAAAAAAGTTCATAAAATCCCTTGGAGACGCAGAAAATTCTTACAAAATGTCGTGTGCTGTTTTCACATCTTGCCCCGTGACGTCCCGCGATCCAAAGAACATGCCCATGTGCGTGCGACAAGTGTAATAATTGTCAATTGTGGTCTTTGTCGCTTCAATTTTGTTGTAATTTGAATGCAAAAAGAGAATAACTTCCAATTCTGAAAGTGACAAAGACAAAAAATGCGCAGAATATTAATTAAAAGGTTCGTCACTTGAATCTTTTGAATCGCTCACCTGTGATATTTCGCGGTAAATGTGCCTGTTTTTGACACCAATCCATCAATTTCTTCACTTCATCCCGTTTGAGCGACGGAAATTTCTTGTATTGGTCTTCGATGTTGCAAAGTTTCATGATTTCTTTGATTTTTTAGCGAATTTTGTAAAAAAATCAACTTTAACAATGGACCTTTCAACTAAAACTGAATTAATATTTGTTAAAAAAAATTATGAATACTTGTTGAGTTGCAGCGTTGTTCACAAGCAATCAGAGTGTAAAACTATATATTTATTACAAAAAACATTGAAAAATATTTTGTATGCATGTATAGATGATGCAGCAAAGTGTTCGTGTTGAGTGACAAGCATTCTCAATGTACAGATTAAATGGATAACAACAAAACACATATGATGCAGCAGATTGTTTTGATTTTTGTAGTAAGGCTAATGCAATTTTTTTTATCAATTTTTTTTTTTATTTTTTCAAAAAAAAAAATAAATAAATAAATAAAAATATTTATAAAAATAAAAAAAATATTTTTTTCTTCATATTTTTTGTTTAAAAAATTTATAAAAAAAATCATTTTAAAAATATTTAATGTTTATATATTTTAAATTTATTTTTTTATAAATATTTTTTATATTATATTTTTTTTTATAATTTTATTTAAAAAAAGTATTGAAAATTTAAATAAAATATAAAAAAATAAAATTAATTTTTAACTCAATGTTAATGTATTATTTAATGATAATTTAACATTTTTTTATTCAAATTAAATTTAATTCTATTAAATTTAATTTTATTTTTTTTTTTAATTTTAAATTAAAAATATTTAATTAAAAATTAAATTAATTGATAAAATTTTATTTATTTTTAATATAATTTTTTATAGACTGAAAAAATTTTAATCAGAGTACGGGACAAAAATTTTTAAATAATTTTTGAATGGCCTTAGCTCGTTAATAACGATGTGTTTATTTGTAAATAAATAAAAAAGTGAGTGATTCAGCTGAATAAACATTTTTCATTGATCATATGAACTTACATCGGAAACAGTTTGAAAGGTATTTATTTACTTTTAAAGGAGGTTACAAAAAAAAAATGCAAATCTGCACTTATTTTACGATCTACTGAATGTCAGTGTCATGGTGTCATGGTTCAATATTCTTTTTAAAGGTATTATAAAGGTTTTATCTTTTATCAAAAATTCTTTTTTTTACATTAATTTATTATTTTTATTTTATTTTTTTATTATATTAAAAAATAAATATTGATAATATTAATATTTTTTTTATTTTTATAATTTTAAATAAAAATATTTAATTTGAAAAAAAAAAATATTTTTTTAAACTAAAATATTTATTTTATAAATTTTTAAACTTTTTTTTATTTGATTTTTCAAAAGTTTTTCATAATTTAATGTTTCAGTTAAGCTTAAAAAAAATTGTAAAAATTATTTTAAAAGATTCCAAAATAATTTTCAGAGTTCAATGTTCTCTTTTAACAAAAAAAAAAAAAAAATACAATTATTCATAATTATTTAAAATGTCAATTGACTCATTGCAATATTCGAGAAAAAATAACAGTCAATAACCCTTATTTTAATTTTATTTTGGGTGCATTCATTTTTAAGTTAATAATTAGTAAAATATGCACGAAATACGAATTTAAAATAAAAAATTTAATATTTTTTAACTGTTTCTCCTGTCTATTGTTTTTTTTTACTTTTTAACTTTACACAACTGTCAATGAACTTCTTGAAAAAAATTTTTTTTTGCTTAATTTTTCATAAAATAATAAAAATTGAAATGAGAAAATTATTAATTTACTTCAAACGTATTAAAATATATTTAATTTGATATCCTTTATTTTTAATGAAATTTACCTTTTTTTCAAAAAGTGTTGAAAAATGATCTGTTTTTGCCAAAATTCATTAAAAAACTAAAATATTTATAAAAGTCTACACAAATAAATGCAAAAATAATAAACATTAAAAACAAGATTTAAAGAATTTACGACTATTAGTTTATGCTCATATGATAAAATTCTCAATAAAAACGTCATAAACTGGTTTTAAAACTACCGGTTTAAGATTAAATTCTACGATACGTTAAAAAGATTTCCTTAAAAAATTAATTTTTATTAATAAATAAATAAAATATTTTTTGCATCATTATTTTTACTCCAACACCTGAATATTGGTTAAATACATCTCACTTTTGATTCCGTGATGCAAAACTTCCCACAATTGAATTCATTTAAAGTGACGTCAATCGATATCTAACTTCTTAAAACTGCCTTCTAATCCAAACAACTGATTCTGAAGAGCACTTTTTTCGGGTCGAAGACTCTCATTTACTCTTCTTGTTTGTGATTCTTCCCAAAAGAAGTCTTTTCGTTCTTCCAAATGTTTTAAATAATTCGCTAAAAATAAATTTTTAAAGTTACCAACCGTCTCCATATTGAAAAATAAAAAAAATTTTCTTACTCCATAAATTTTTGATGGTATCTTCTTTTCCTCCTTTATAATCGCTCGGCAACATTTCCAAAGGCATAAATTCCTTCAAATCTTCTAATTTTTGATAAATTTTCAGGCTATTCGAGAATTCTTTCGTCAAAGTTGGTCTGAGAAGTGCCAAAAATTTATCCATGAACGAAGGACAGTTGAAAAAAACGAACGCTTTGACACGCGCTTGATACCCTTCTTGCACGGAAAGCATCAATTGGTACAAAATTGTTGGATTAAAGGTCAACATGTGTCGCAACGTGAATCCATCCATGTCAACTAAGGTAACGTAACCATTTGTGGGACCTTTTTCCAACAATTCTGACTCGTTTACGTAAATCGAGCTGAAAAAAAAAATTTTTTTAAATTAAATTATTCACAAATTAATATTTTTTTTAGGAATTACAGTCGAGCAACAGCTTTGAAATTATATTTCGACATATCAGGATCGATGATTTTCCAAAAAATTACCGTATAACCTTCAGGAGTTGTCTTTGGCAGCGGAACAGATACACTAAAAAATCAATTTTTAATTTAACTTTATTAAAAAAATTCGTAAATCTCGGTAAATTTAAAATTCACATCACATCCTTGACCATTTGAATGTCATCCGCCATGAAATCTCGATTCCCGAAAATATCTTTTGCGTGAGTTCTGATCGTTAAATGACCTTCAATGAGCTTTTTCGTGGCTTCGATGCTAAAATATCGCGCATGAAGAAAATTCGCAATTTCCTGATCCGTCAACTCGGGCAAGTGAGGTTGCTTTGACATCCAATCGCGGATCGTGGCGACGTCGGATTCCTTTAATTCGGGAAATTTTTTGTAAAGTTCCTGCATTGGAATTAATTTGAGCTTCATTTTGATGAATTTTAATGAAATTTCATGTGAAAAGGTTGAAAGAACAAACGAGACTGAAGGAAAATAATTATTTTGATTTAAAGTGTTAGTAAATTACCTTGGTTGGGGCTGTTTTTATATCAAACAATTGTTAACATGCAGTATTTAATATTAATTAAATACATCAAAGTAGTATTAAATTATTAATGAATGAAGTTGTAATAGTTCAAGGAGCGGAGTTTTAATATTTTGTGTTTTCAATTTTATTTATTTTAATTTATTTTTTTTTTAAATAATTAAAAAATTAATTATAAAATTATATTAAATAATTTTAATTCGTAAAAATTTGAATCATTAAATTTTTTTTAATTTTAATAAAAAAATATTTTATTAAAGTTAAAATGAAATTAATTAAAATAAAAAAATTAAATTTAAATAAATACATAAATTTTTTTTTAAATAGTCACAATTTTAAGTTGTCAGTTTTTAACTAAATTTGAAAAAAACTAAAAAAAAATAAACTAAATGAAATAAAATAAAATTAAGTTAAAAAAATAAAAAAAAATAGAAATTTTAATTTTTTATTTTAATTAATTTTTTTTAAATTTTATTTTTATTACTTCATTAAATTAATATTTTAATATTAAAAAAAAATTAAAACAATAATATTTTTTTCAATTTCTTAAATTATCAAAAATTATTTTTATTTTTTTATAAAATTTTAATTTGTTTTTAATTTTCATTTATTTTTTCAATAATTAAAATTTTTCTTTTTAAACGAAAAATTATTTAAGTTAAAAAATTACTTAATTTTTTATTTGAATTTCAGCAAAAAATCAACTGTAATAATCTTCAAAAGTTTAAAAAAAATACAAAATTGCAACTGAACGAACAAATCTCAAAAGTCCCGTTTCTCAATATATTCGCAATTTATCATCATTTGTGTTTAAAAATTCGTACTGTGAAGATGTCCCTTAACATTTTTATGTGTTTTAAATAAAATTTGATGTCTAAATGTTTTGATAAAAAAAAAAATATAAAAAAATCTTACGTATAAAAAAAAATTGAGGAAGAAAAGAAACTTGAGAATTTTTTTTGAGAAAAAATTTCAAAGGTAAGTTTAATTTTTTCAAGAAAAAAATCCATGTGCTTTTCACGTGTTTTTAATAATTTTTAATTTTTTTTCCAGAAAAGCCTTTAAGATGGAGCGACAAGGTCCCTCGAACGTTGGAGGGCGTTCTCCGCCTGTAAAATCTACAACTTCATCGCCTGAAAGTAGAGGTAAGATTTTTTTTTAATTTTTACTCAAAATAAATCTTTGTTATAAATTTTTATAGGCAGCGGAGCAACTCGTGCCCAAATGCGAGGTCGTCGATACATTGCAGAACTTGTTCACACTCGTCCCGATATCGTTGGCAACTCCAAAAAGGGCTCGACAGGCGCTTTTACTACTTTATCTTCCAATTACTTTCGTCTCGTACGCAAACCGGAATGGAGTATTTTCCAATATCGCGTGGATTTTCAACCCGATATCGATTCTGTCGCCATTCGCAAAGCTCTTTTCCGAAAACACGCCGAAATGTTCAGCGGATTCATGTTTGACGGCACAATGTTGTTCTCCAACTCAAAATTGGAGCATGAAATAACTCACTTGATCTCGCAACGTCTCGATGGGACACAAATTGTGATTGTCGTAAAGTTCACGAAGCAAGTCATGATGACGGAAATGGCTTCACTTCAAGTTTTGAACCTGATTTTGCGTCGTGCGATGGAAGGATTGAACTTGCAGCTCGTTGGAAGGAACTTTTTTGATGCTGTTGCGAAGGTAAATTCTGAAAAAAATTAAAAATTATCAAATTTTAACAAGAAAATTCATGTTTTAGATCCCGATCAACGAATTTCGCTTGGAATTATGGCCAGGATACGTCACTTCGATTCGTCAACACGAAAACGACATCTTGATGTGTGCGGAAATCTCGACAAAAGTCATGCGAATGGAGACAGCTCTCGATGTTTTGAGTCGTTGCACGCAAGGACACGGAGATTTCCGTGAAGTTTTCGCGAAATCGATGATGGGAACGACTGTTTTGACGGATTATTCGAACAAAACTTACCGTATCAGTGATGTCGATTGGAAACAAAGTCCCATGAGTACTTTTGAGACAAAATCTGGTCCTGTCACATATGTTGAGTATTACAAAAAGGTAAGTTTTGATCAGAAATTTTCACCTACAAAGACATGAAAAATTATTTTTGATTTTTTTTTCATTATTTTCACTTTGAAGCTTAAATATTTAATATTTTTAAAAATATATTTTTTTTTTATAAAATGATTAAAAATGATAAATTAGAGCCCTCTGACAAATTTTAATCCATTTGGAGCAAGATTTGACAAAAATAGCTTTGACACAGTTTTTGACACAGTTTTTTTGCTCTTGATTTAGTTTTTAAAACAAAACTATGTCAAAGAAAAATTTTTTTTTTCAGTTTCAATTTTTTGGCAGTTTTGAGTTATAAAATGATTAAAAATGATAAATTAGAGCCCTCTGACAAATTTCTATCCATTTGGAGCAAGATTTGACAAAAATAGCTTTGACACAGTTTTTGACACAGTTTTTTTGCTCTTGATTTAGTTTTTAAAACAAAACTATGTCAAAGAAAAAAATTTTTTTCAGTTTCAATTTTTTGGCAGTTTTGAGTTATAAAATGATTAAAAATGATAAATTAGAGCCCTCTGACAAATTTCAATCCATTTGGAGCAAGATTTGACAAAAATAGCTTTGACACAGTTTTTGACACAGTTTTTTTGCTCTTGATTTAGTTTTTAAAACAAAACTATGTCAAAGAAAAAATTTTTTTTCAGTTTCAATTTTTTGGCAGTTTTGAGTTATAAAATGATTAAAAATGATAAATTAGAGCCCTCTGACAAATTTCTATCCATTTGGAGCAAGATTTGACAAAAATAGCTTTGACACAGTTTTTGACACAGTTTTTTTGCTCTTGATTTAGTTTTTAAAACAAAACTATGTCAAAGAAAAAATTTTTTTTCAGTTTCAATTTTTTGGCAGTTTTGAGTTAGAAAATGATTAAAAATGATAAATTAGAGCCCTCTGACAAATTTCTATCCATTTGGAGCAAGATTTGACAAAAATAGCTTTGACACAGTTTTTGACACAGTTTTTTTGCTCTTGATTTAGTTTTTAAAACAAAACTATGTCAAAGAAAAATTTTTTTTTCAGTTTCAATTTTTTGGCAGTTTTGAGTTATAAAATGATTAAAAATGATAAATTAGAGCCCTCTGACAAATTTTTATCCATTTGGAGCAAGATTTGACAAAAAACAGCTTTGACACAGTTTTTGACACAGTTTTTTTGCTCTTGATTTAGTTTTTAAAACAAAACTATGTCAAAGAAAAAATTTTTTTTCAGTTTCAATTTTTTGGCAGTTTTGAGTTATAAAATGATTAAAAATGATAAATTAGAGCCCTCTGACAAATTTTTATCCATTTGGAGCAAGATTTGACAAAAATTGCTTTGACACAGTTTTTGACACAGTTTTTTTGCTCTTGATTTAGTTTTTAAAACAAAACTATGTCAAAGAAAAAATTTTTTTTCAGTTTCAATTTTTTGGCAGTTTTGAGTTATAAAATGATTAAAAATGATAAATTAGAGCCCTCTGACAAATTTCAATCCATTTGGAGCAAAATTTGACAAAATTGGCTTTGACACAGTTTTTGACACAGTTTTTTTGCTCTTGATTTAGTTTTTAAAACAAAACTATGTCAAAGAAAAAATTTTTTTTCAGTTTCAATTTTTTGGCAGTTTTGAGTTATAAAATGATTAAAAATGATAAATTAGAGCCCTCTGACAAATTTTATCCACACAAATTTCTATCCATTTGGAGCAAGATTTGACAAAAATAGCTTTGACACAGTTTTTTTGCTCTTGATTTAGTTTTTAAAACAAAACTATGTCAAAGGAATTTTTTATAAAGAAATTATTAAAAATAAAATTAAAATAAAAAAATTGAATGAAAAAAAAATTAAATAATAATTTTAGTTAAAAAATCAAAATAAAAAATAATTTTTAATTAATTTTCAGAAATACAACATTACCATCCGCGACACAAAGCAACCTCTCTTGATCTCCAAATCCGAAGACAAACGTCAACGCAGCGGCGAATGCGACTTAATCGCTCTCGTACCCGAATTATGTCGCCTAACGGGCCTCACTGATGAGATGCGCTCCAATTTCCGTCTTATGAAAGCCGTAGCTGAGCATACTCGTGTTGGTCCCGCACAACGTGTTCGTCGTCTTCTCGACTTCAATCGCCGTCTGATCAACACTCCTGCCAGCATGAAAACGATGCAAGACTGGAATTTATCTCTGGAACAAGAATTGGTCGAAGTAACGGGTCGCGAGTTGCTCTGCGAAGGAATTTTATTCGCAAATCAAGAAGTCAAAGGCAAACCTCAAGCTGACTGGAGCTCCGATCTCGTCTACAACCAACTTTTCGCAACTGTCGCTTTGCATAATTGGGCTCTTGTCACCCCACGACGCGCATTACGCGAATCAACTGCCTTTGTGAAAGTCCTTCAAGATGCCGTTCGTAAAATGGGAATGGCGATTCATGAACCGCGCATTTTGCAAATTGACGGAGATCGAAATGACGATATTTTAGCAGCTCTTGAGGATGCCTCACGCGGAGATCCACAAATGATTTTGATTGTTGTGCCAAATAACAATGCCTCGCGTTATGCGACTATTAAGAAGAAATGTTGCGTCGATCGGGCGATTCCCACGCAAGTTATTGTGCAACGAACAATCACCCCAAAAAATGGAAATCCGCGAAGTTTGATGTCTGTTGCGACAAAAGTTGCAATTCAGCTGAATACGAAGCTCGGAGCGGTTCCATGGTCGATTAAAATGCCTTTGAAGGGACTCATGGTGGTTGGATTTGACGTTTCGCACGACACAAAATCGCGAAATGTCTCGTACGGAGCTTTGGTAGCAACCATGGACATGCGGGAGAACTGCAAATATTACAGCGCGGTTTCATCGCATACCAACGGCGAAGAATTAACGAATCACATGACCTTGAACATGCTGAAAGCCATTCGTGAATACCAATCGGAGCACGGAACGTTTCCCGCGAAGATCATAATTTATCGTGACGGCGTCGGAGACGGGCAGCTGCATTATGTAGCCGATGTAGAGTTACAAGCGATGCGAAAAGCCCTCGAAGAAGCATACGCCAAGGCCCAATCTGAGCTCCGGATGGCTTATGTCATCGTCAATAAACGCATCAACACGCGTCTCTTTAAACGCGGGCAAAATCCGATGCCAGGAACAGTAGTTGACGATGTCATCACATGCCCCGAACGTTATGACTTCTTTTTGGTATCGCAAACGGTGCGTCAAGGCACAGTTTCGCCAACTTTGTACAACGTCATACACGATTCTTTGCTTTTGCCGCCCGATAAGATGCAGATTTTGACGTACAAATTATGCCATTTGTACTTCAATTGGAACGGGACGATCAGAGTACCGGCTGTTTGTCAATACGCGCATAAATTGGCGCAGTTGGTTGGTGAACACATTCATCAGGCACCCAATTCTGGATTGAATAAGAAACTTTTCTTCCTCTAAAGACCCGCGATTTGGGCGAAATTACTGAAAATGAACGAAAAACGTTCTGAATTTAATTATTTTTAAGTTTTTGTGTTTCTCGTGCATTAATTTTTTGCATGATTTTGATTTTTTTTGTCTGTGACTTATCTAAAAAAAACGTATAAAAAGTATCAATATAACAATGAAATATTTATTGAATGAAAAAATTACCCTTGGTTTTAATTTTTTAAATTTTTAAACGATTTAAAAAAAATCTTTAAAATTTAATATTAAATAAATTTTTTTTTATTATTTAAAATTTTTTAATGAAATATTTTTAATTTTATTTTTTATCACAAATATTTTATAAATTTTATGATTTTGGCGATAAAAAATTAAAATTTTTTTTTTCATAATTTTAATTTTTTGATAATTTTTTTTTTAATTTAATTAAGGCCGCTCCCAAAAACTTTTTTTCAAAATGGGGGGGGCAAAATAAAAAAAAAATTTGAAATATTTTTTCATACAAAATGAAAAATTTTAACAGTTTTTTGCCATTATTGAATATTTTTTCGATTTTTTGGTATCTACATTGAGATTTTAATTTTTTTAAAAAAAAATTTTCGTAAAAAAACTGTATTAAAATTTTGTTAACAAATTTAATCAAAATTCTTTAAAAATTAAATTTTTTTTAAAAAAAAATTGTAAAAAAAGCCAATTTTTTTTTAAATTTATTTTACGCCCATTGGATTTTTGACTTTTGAAATGGGGCATGGGACAAAAAGTTTTAATTAATTTTTTTAAAATTTTTCTAAATGAAAAGTATTAAAATTGTTACAAATTCAAAATCTTTCATTAAAAATTTTGTAAAATACTTTTTTATTTGATTTACGCTTAATTATTGAGCATTAATTTATTTTTTAAACAGAAATAAATATTTTTTTT
The DNA here is from genome assembly GCF_036172545.1 of Culicoides brevitarsis. NCBI lineage: Eukaryota > Metazoa > Arthropoda > Insecta > Diptera > Ceratopogonidae > Culicoides > Culicoides brevitarsis. Next base: position 40,610,132 of record NC_087085.1, on the reverse strand, counting down.
ACATCAGAAAATTCATAAAAATTAAAAATAATTTTTCAAAATTGCTCAAATCTGATTAATTAATTGATAAAAAAAGATTTTAATGAAAAATTAATTTTATTTTAAAAAATACAATTTAATATCAAAGAAAACAAAAATATTTTATTTATAAATTTAATTAATTAATTTTTATTTTAATTATTTTCATATTATTTTTTTTAAATCAAAATAGGTAATTTCTATTTTTACGATAAAATGAAAAAAAAATTAAATTAATTAATTTTATTAAAAAAATTATATTATTAAAAAAATATATTTTCAATGAAAAATATTAAAACTGTCACAAACTTAAACATTTTTCTTAAAAAATTATAAAAAAATAATTTTTAATAATTAAATTTATTTTTTTTTGTTTTTCAGATTTAGGTAAATATATAAGAGAAAATGTGAGCAAACAAAAATAATTTAATAATTATTTTCTGGATAGAAAATTTTTTCTTCTTCTCTATAAAATTAGTTAAAACTCATCATAAATGGAAGCAAATATTTTTTTAAATTTTTTGTGTACATATATGACGTCGTTCATCTCTCATGCATTAAATTTTTTGCATGACTTTTAAAATTTTTCTGTTACTCATCTAAAAAACGTAAAATACGATTAATATAAAAAAAAATTATTGAATGAAAAAATTACCTCTTTTTAACCGAAAATTCCAAAATAAACTGAATTTCCAAGTGATTCTTTACAGAAAATAATTTCTCAATCAACCCACAATAGTGAGACAATGTAAAATTTTCGCATTAATTGCAACTTTTACCGATAATTAATCGCATTCGCGTCTCAACTTGACTCCAAACTCGTTTTCAGCTATGGGGAAATATTACTACAGATTTTTTTTTCTAATAAATATAATTGCGTTCTAGCATTGTGTGTACTAATGTGCGATAATAATACTTACAAAAGTCTTCGTATTATTCGCAATTCAATGTCAACGAGAACTAGATGACGGCTCTGCGAATTAGAAACAGCTTATTCCAGTTTTAGCTTTTGTCTAAGAGGGAAGTTTCTTGAATTGTCGAGAGAAAATTTCGAGAAAATGAAGGGGTTTCAATGGATATCCATGGAGGAAATGTACCAAAAACATCCCGATTTGAAGCCGGATGACGTGAAATTGGTGCAGAAATGGTTGGAATCGCAACCACATTTGCCCAAAATTACAGGTAAAATTTTTTTTTTGCTTAAAATTTTCATGAAAAAAATAATTTTTTAATGATTTTTTGTCTTTTAGATTTGGAAGTTGCCAATTTTTTGCATGCAAATTATTTTAGAGTTGAAGCTACGAAGAACATGATCGATAATTATTACACGTACAGAACACATTTGACGAATTTCTTCAAGAATCGCGATATTACGGGGGATGATATGGTAGAAACGCATGATGTCATGTAAGATTTTTACAATTTCCTCATGAAAATTTTTTAAAAAATTATTTTTTTTGTAGAAATTTCTTTTTATTGCCTGAACGGACTCCAGATAATCATCAAATCATCATTTATCGCTTCAAGGATACCGATCCAAACAGATATAGTTTCGTTAATTTCATTAAAATGTGAGTTTTTTTGAATTTTTTCTTTCATGGAGTCAAATTTTCATTAATTTTTTTCAGTATTGGATTTTCCATTGAGACAGAATTGCTCGAAAAAGGTCCTCCAGATGGATTTCATCTCGTTCTCGATGTCACAGGCGTCAAATTAGGTCATATCACGCGCGCTAACCTGTCGGAAACGAAATTGTCAATGTTGTATTTGCAAGAAGGGTAAAAATTATTTAATTTTTTTTTTCATTTCATGTCAAATTTTTTTTTTAGTCTCCCGATTCGCATCGTTGGCTTGCATTTCATCAACGTAATTCCGTTTATGGACAGATTAATGGCTCTGATTCGACCATTTGCGAAAAATGATTTGGCAAAAAAGTTGTACGTGCATGAGTCGGTCAAAGGTTTGCATGAATTTGCGCCGCCTGAAATTTTTCCGCGAGATTATGAGGGAGGAAAGGAAATTTCGATTGATGAGATGTCGGGTGAGAATTTTGAGTTTTAAAAGAAATTTTAGTGAAAAATTGAAGAAAAATTTATTTTTAGAGAAATATTATCAACTTTTGGTTCAGCGACGTGAACATTTTTTGGAGGAAGAGAAAACTCGTCGTGTCAATGAAAAGCTGAGACCGACAAAGTCTCGCATTGTGAATGATTATTTCGGGTTGGAAGGGACATTTAAGAAATTGGATATCGATTAATTGAAATTTAATTTGATTTTTCACCATTTAAAATTTTTTTTTAAAAAAATTAAAAAAAAAATTTAAAAATTTTTTTTTTTTAAATTGAAAAAATATATTTTTAGGCTAAAAACTTTACTCGATTTTTTAAGAAAAAAATTCTATAAAATTTATTTAAAAAAATATTATTTTTTTAAAATAAAATAAAATTTAAAATACATCAAAAAATTAAAAAAAAAAATCAAAAGCAAAGAATTCATTAAAATTTTAGTTAAATTAAATTTAAATTTAAAACTTTTACATCTGAAAATTGATAAAAATTAAAATAAATCTTCAAAATTTCTCAAAAATTAAAATTTTGTGAATTTTTTGAGAAAAAATTATCAGAACATTTGTTATAATGGAAGGTAAAACATTTTTGCTAAAAAAATAAATTTTGTGAAAATATCTTTTTTATTATTAAATTATGTTAAAAATAAAGAGATCTTAATTTTTATAAAAAAACAATTCAAATAAATTTTTAAAAATTTTAGTTAAAATCTTAAGAATTCTTTCTAAAAATTTAAATATTAATTTAAAAATTAAAAATAAAAAAAAAGAAATGTAAGAAATTGGGAATTTTAACAAAAATAGTTTAAAATTTAATTTTAATTTTTTTTTGAATTTCTTACAAATTTTTAAATTTATTTTTAGATTAAAAAAAAATATTTTAATTTTAAAATTATTTTAATGAAAAATTAAAAATATAATTTTTCTATAAATTTTAATTAAATTTAAATATTTTATAAAATTTTATTTTATTTTAAAATTTATAAAAAAAATCAATTTAATTTTTTTCTATGAAATAATAATTTTTGAAGCCTTCCAATGAAGAAATTAAAAGAGAAATTTTTGATATTTTAAATGTTTATTATTATTTATCTTAGCTGTTCCTAAATGAACATTAATCTTAGCTTTCTTATCTATATAGAGATGATATAAATGGAAATATTTAGATATTATTCATGAAATTCAAGGTTCAACAAACAAAAATTTGTCGTTTTTCATATAAATTCTACTTTTTCAATTATTTTGGTATGACAATGTTGTTTTTTTCTTTACGTATTTAAACTAATCTAACTCAATATCAACTGACCCATCAACAGTAACCTCAAGATTCCATTCACTAAATTTTAATTTTCTTATCTTAAAAAACGCACTTAATATTAAATAATAGGTAGTCGCATGCATATCACTGCATTTGTGTGTCAATAACGCCTCTGAATATTTTTTTTTTGTGATAACACGATTTTTATTTTTTTTTTTGTGAATGACAACAAACGGTACGGCTTTGTACTGATTCCTCGACCTCAAACGATGCAAAAATGGGTTGCTATAGAAACTTTTACGGCGAAATTTTTACTTTTTTCCGAGCAATTTGTTCATTTCCTTGTTTTGTTTGCCGACCTTCAAGTCGACATTTTCCACTTTGTCGTGAATGTTGTCGATGAGCTCGTTCGATTCGACAATTTCCTGATTCAAGTCGATCGCCAAGTGCTTCAAGCGCGACAAACTATTGCTCATGTCGGTCAAATTGCTCTCGATGCGTTGATTAAATGTCGCGGAGCCATTTTGTTGGGTCTGTGGCGCATCGTTTCGGAGTCGTGTCGTCGGATGTTCGCTATATTGCTCCTCGGGAGTCCTGGCAGAGACGGAGGACGATGGCACGGAATAATTATCCTCGTTGATTTTGCTGGCACTCGACGACTGAGTCATGCGCGCTGAATAATCTTTCTGTCCGGAAATGTAGTTACGCAGGCTTCCGAAGACACTTTTCAAGCCGTTCAAGTGTTTCTGGCTGAAACGCAGCGTCGTGTTGATCTCGTCGAGTTGTCGACTCGTTTTTTCGAGTTGCTCGCGTTGACGGGCGAGTTCTTCGGCAGTTTTGACGCCAACTTCTTCCGTTTCGTGCAGCAATCCGAGACTCCGTTCCGTCGACATGAGCGTGCGATCCTCAATTTCGCGTTTTCGTTGCTCATAGAGTTGGCGTTGATTGTAATTCGAGTCGAAGGGATTTGTGGATTGACCTCCTCTGCCGGAAAAAAGCGATAAAAGGAACAAAGGAATGTGTTAGTCATGCAATTACGACGGAACAATGAGTAAGGAAGTGGATAAAAAGTCGTCTTACCTTGAGTTTTGGAGAAAAGTCTCATCATCGACGTCGTCGTCGAGAAATAATCTATTCGGATCTACAGATGCCATGACTAATGTTGCTGATTTGTGACAAAACTATTAAATTCTAAGGGTGTTGATACGTGAAAATCTCAGTAGAAAGTGTTTTTGATAGCTCGATGAAAAAATATAAATTACAAACTCGACCTGTTTTCGGGATGATGTGAGCGCATTTTTGGAGTAACTTTAGTTCAATTATCTGAAAAAGGTAAGAAATTTATTAAATTTTGTAAAAAAAAAAATTTTTTTTTAAATTTTAATTTTTTATCAAAGACTAAATTTTTCTTGATAAAATTATTAAAAAATTAGATTTTTATCTATAATTTATAGTTGAAATGTTAAAAAAATATTAAAAATTAATTTTTTTTTTAAATTTTAATATTTTTATAAAATATTTTTGATTTTTTGTAAAATTTTGAATTATTTTTTTTTCAAAATTTGTCAAAAACTATCAAAATTTAGATTTTTTAGAAATGTTTAGAATTTTTAGAAATGTAGAATTTTTAACAGATTTAAAAATTATATTTTTGCTTCAAAAAGTATAAATTTTTTTAAAAATTTTTTAATGAACGATTTGATTACATTTTTAGCTAAAATTCAAAAATTATCAATTCAAATAAATTATTTAAATATAAAAAATCATTAAAATATCAAAAAATAATTAAAAAATATTAAAATTTAAAGAAATTAAAATCCTTCAAAAATTTAATTAAAATCTCAGCTTTTTTTGAGCAATTAATTATTTTTTCCATTTTATTAATTAAATTTATAATTTATTTTTCTATATGAAAAAATATAAATTTTAGGCAAATTTCAAAAATAAGCTTTAAAAATCTTTGAGAATCATAAAAATAATTTTTTTTAAATAAAAAATTAAATTTTTAGTACAAATTGATTAAAATTTCTTGAAAAAATTAATCAAATTTTATAAAAAATTAAATTTTTGGTTTTCTAATTTTATTTTTTTAAATAATTTCAGATAAAAAATAAATTTTATTTTATCTTCAACGTGTCGAAGTAACAGACAGACATCTAAAAAATCCAATTTTTTCTATCGAAATGCGTTAATCGTGTGACAACTGCATCGGAATTCGTTCTCGGTCTCATTCCTACTGCAAAATCTCAAACTTTTATGACTCATTCGGGTCCGGGAATTCATTAACGTTAACAAAGTGCTTCACGGAATAAACGATGAGTTAATTTCATCACATCGGTGCCTCCCATCTATTGTTTGTGATAACGCATGCAGGTCAATTAAACTTAGTCATTAATTAAAATCGAATTAAAACGCACAAAAAAAGCATCATAAAGATGGAAACCGAGAACGGGCAAGCACCCGAATGGTTGATAAAACTCGAAAATCGACGAGAACAAAGAATCAAGAACAAATTAGGACATGAAGTTGGTGCCGGAGCTCCGTGTTTGGTGTGCAAAGAGAAATGTTCCGGCTTGGATTTGCATTTTTGGCGTAAAATTTGCAAAGGATGCGGTTGTCGCAAAGAGCAGCATGACGTACTTGAGGATGATACAACTGGTTGGGCACAATTTGAGATTTTGGGAGCGATTCGTTCAAAGCCAGCTTATATAAAAATCTCTGCGTTGCAAGAAAAACCCGTGAAACTTGATTGGATTCCGCCGAATGTGGCTCCGGATGTTGCCTCGGACTACATGACGCAATTGGGATCGGAAAATATCCCGATTGAGGGAAGTGAGGCAGCTGCGAAACGTAAACAACAACTCGAATATCAAGTTCCGGCGCACGATTATGATCCATCGGTAAGAAATTTATAATTTTTTCAATTAATTTTTAAGTTTTTAAAATTAATTTTTATTTTATTAAAAATTTAATTTATTTTTTTTTTAATTAAAAAATAATTTTAAAATATTAAAAATAATTAAAATTTTTTTTTTAATTTTTAAAATTAATTTTAAATTAAAAAAAATAAATTTAATTTTTAATTCAATAAAAATTAATTTTAAAATTTTATTTAATAAAATTATTTTTAATTAATTTTTTTCGTCATTTTCATGAAAGTTAACCACGTGTTTTTTTTAATTATTTTAAATTTTATTAATATTTAATAATTCAATTAATTTAATTTAACTTTTTAAAAAAAATATATTTTAATTTAAAATTAAATTTTTTTTTAATTATTATTCATTAATTATTTTTTTTCTTGATAATTTAATTATTTTTATGTATTTATTTTTTTTGTTAAGAAATTAATTTTTAAAATAATTCAAAATATTAATTTAATTAATTTAAATTTAAAAATATTTATCAAATAAAATTTTAAAATTAATTTTCATTTAATTAAAAATTTATTTAAAAAAAAAATTAATTAAAAATTTTAATAAATAATTAAATAATATTAAATAATTTAAACATTAATATTATAAAATATTTTTTTTTTAAAATTTTTTAATTTAAAAATAATTTTTAATATTTTTTTAAAATTATTTTCTTTCAGTTATGTCACAATTTAAGCGAAGTAGAAGCAGCTCAATTGCAACAATACGTTCTAAAACTAAAAGAAAGTTGCGCAGGGCAAGGCAACGTCATCCGCATCGGTGAAAAACAACACGGAATCATTCATCGTAACGCTCCTCATCAAACCCCCATCCAATCAAAGGTCGTTCGTGATCGAATTGTCCATCAAATTTCCGGTTCCGAGAGCCTTCGCAACATTTTACGCATGCCTCCCGCTCTCATCACGGATCGCAAAGTCAGTGTCTTCCAAAAACCTCTTTTGCCCGACTTTTACGACAAGCCCGTTTTATCGGACAAATCAAAAGTCAAGCTTGGCGCGATGAAAATGAACAGCGAAGTGGTCCAATCAGTCGTCAACAACATTCCCTACTACTCTTCACTCCTTTCTGACTTACGAGACAAGAAAATCGACATCAAAGACGACAAAGTTCTCGGTCCAATCGATCAATTTTACACCGAATTTCTTGGAAATGAGAAATTCCAGAACGAAGTAAAGGCTTTTGTACGAGCTTTGCCTTCGCCAATTATGCAAGAAGGACATATCGAGCACGTCACAACAAAACAACCGGATTTCAACTCACCTCTTCCTGTGAAATTTATGCCTGGCATGCGAAATCCGACACTCGCACAACAAGAAACGCCCGTGAGAAAACTTCAATTTCACAAACCTTCGCACGAGATAACGTCAATTGATGAGGTTTTGGATCCCCGCACCGGACAAATCCTTGTTCCGATGATTGTGAGAGATAAGGTCTTGTTTGACTTGTTAAATTCGGAATTAATTAAAAATGCGTTGCATAATCCAGCGACTGGGATATCAAATACGCCGTTAATTGTCTCGGGCAGAGCGATGATTCCGGATTTTGATGATCATCCAACGAACGTGTTGACGCCCAATTGTCGTTTGACGCTGGAAAATATGAAAATTAACACGAAAGGAGTACAAAGCGGCGTCATTCATGGACCAATTTACGATGATTTGTTCAAAAATTTGAAGAAACGTCGCGTAAATTACTCATTTGATCCAGTTTTGCAACCGATTCAAGAGTTACGGGAGGAAATGGAAGCTAATGAACAATTTAGAGGCGATGTCGTTCGCTTCGTAGAAGCCTTACCGCATTTCTCCCAAACGGAGGATGTGTCTTTGGTTCGTCCTGCTTACGCGAAAAACCTCAGTCCGGAACATTTGAGCAAAATTCATCCTTCTAAAAGTAGCGATTCAGGTTTTGACTCGATTCCGCCGACTCCTAACTACGCCACGTATCCCGGATTCATTCAGCAAGAAGCAACGGAGGGACATTTTACGGAAATTCCGGGTATTTCTGACATGAACATGTATCCAAAAGTCGCATCATCCGCAATTGGTGACTCTCTGCCCGAACATCTCGAACAAATGAACCTAAATCCAGCGTCGCACAACGTTCAACAAGTTTCCGCGACATGCAAAGGTTGCAAAAAGGAGATTTTCTCGGGCGAAGTCGCTGTTAAAGCTGAACGCGCCGGCAAAGAAGTCGTTTGGCATCCCCTTTGCTTCAAATGTCATCATTGCAACGAGTTGCTGGCAGATCTCGTGTACTTCTTTCACGACGGCGAGGTTTATTGCGGTCGAGATTTAGCTGAAATCCTGCAAATTCCCCGTTGCGCCGCTTGTGACGAGCTAATTTTCACGAAAGAATTCACCGCAGCCGAAAATCAAACATTCCATATCAAGCATTTTGTCTGTTTTTATTGTGATAATCCGCTGGCAGGGCAGAAATACGTCCCGGATGAGAAAACGAACATGCCGTTGTGTCTCAATTGTTACGATCAATATTTCGCTGAGAGATGTAGTCGATGTTCGCATTCGATTGCGCCGACAGAACAAGGCGTCTCGTGGGGCTCGCATCATTGGCATTCGTCGTGTTTCGTGTGCAGCGGCGTTCAGTGTCAGAAAAGTTTGATCGGGTCGCGATTTTGTGTGAAGAATGAGCAACCTTTTTGCAGTGCGCAATGCGTTAAGAGCGTTTTACAATAAATTTATGAAAAATAATGCCTTCCATATACAAAAAAAAAAAAAAAATATTTTTAGACAGGTGCTGAATTTATATAAAATTTATAAAAAATTAAAATATATTCCTTAAAAAAAGTGCCAGACGAACAAAAAATTTACAAATTTATACAAATATATATACAAATTATGTTGTAACTTTCATATATTTTGCATGAAATAAAACAGTATTAAAATTACTAAAAAAAATTTGTTTTTAATTTTTGAGAAATTTTTAATTAGAAAGGTAAAAAAAAAATTTAGAATATAATTTTTTAAATTAATTTTTTGTAAATTTTTTTTATAAATTTATGACCGTTTTTTTTTTTTAATTTTTTTTTTTATTTTTTTTTAAATTTTTTTTTTTTAAATTTTATTAATTTATAAAAATAAGAATTTTGCAGAAATTTTTCGCTTGATCGAAGAATTTGAAAAAAAAGAAAATTAACGATGTGATAGTTTCTAAAAGTTGGAAAAATTTTCGAAATTCTTTATAATATTTTTCATCTTGTTTAAAAGAAAATTTAAAAATTAAAATTTTAAATTATTTTTTTTTTTAAATTAAAAAAAAAAAATATTTTCAAAAATTTTTTGATTTTTTCGAAAAATTTTTTAAAAAAATTATAAAAATAATGTTTAAGCAAATTAAAAAAAATTTTTTTTTTTTAAATTAAATAAAATTCATTAAAAAAATAAAAATTCAATTCTTTCATAAATTAAAAAAAATTAAAAAATCATAAAAAATAAAAAAATAAGAGTGTTAAAAATTTATTTCTATTTTTTTTAAATTTTTCTTTGATTTTAAATTTTATAAAAATTTAATAAAATTTTTAAATTAAAATAGAAAGAAAAAAAATAATAAATTCCATTTATTTTTAGTTAAAATTTATTTTCGAATTTTACTTATTTTTCTTCATTTTTTATTTAAATTAAAATTAGAGAAATTTCATGAGATTTTAAAATATTTTTTTTTTACAAAATATTACAGTTTACATTTTGTTAAAAATTAAAAAAAAAATAAAATAATTAAATGAATTTTAAAAATTTTTTTCTTAACAAATTTTATTTTTTTTTAAATTAAATAAAATTCATTTAAAAAAAAAATAAAAATTTAATTCTTTCATAATAAAATTTCTTGATGACGAAATAAATTAAATCCTTATGAAATTATCCTTGTTGTGAAATCCTTAACGGTTTTTAAGGACCTTAACGGTTTTTATGCATTTTTTTCTCACAGTAAATGCAATAAAAAAATTTTAAAGTAACATGAAATTGGAGAGCTCAAAAATTGTGAGTTTTCGAATACTTTAGTTATGATTCGAATCAATTTGAGGTCTCTTCGCAAAAAATCTCCAAAATTGACGAAAAAAGGCGAAAATTTATGAAAATTTCAACAGCATTTCCGCTTTGAGCCTTATACTTGCAGCGCCATCTTCCAATTTATCACTTTCATTCGTCTCAAATCAACTGAAAATAGGGCTGCCGGAAATTGCAATTTGGCGGGATATGGAACGTTCGCCCTGGCAACCCTATGCATGTGATGTCAAAAACGAATATTCATTCAGTCGCTCAGTCGCCATAACGTGAAAATCATCAGCAGCTCCTTTCTGTAATTTATGCAGTACAAAAAAACCATTCTGACCAACAAAATTACAAGTGTTTAGTGTGCGAAAAAAACAGTGAAAAACAGAGCAAAAAACACAAAATGGGTGACGCAGAACTACTAAATATCGACAGTATAATCGCCAGGTTATTGGAAGGTATGCGACGACGGCGAAAAAAAAATTTTTTTCTTCCATTTCAATATTACGCAAAATGCTCTAATTATTAAAGGCGAAAATTTCGAGGGTGCCGAGAGTGCAAATGCGAGTTAAATGAGTCGGCGAGCGTCGTTGGCATCGCAAGTGTCGCTTTTTCTGCGTTTTAAAACGTTTTTTCCCGGAATTACGGAGGGAATAATGAGAAAATCCGAAAAGCGCGATGGCCGAAATTTTTTTTTATTGTAATACTTCTACACACAGGCCATGCCAACACTTGTGTGCTGACAACGCCCGTTCAAAATAGCCAACTACGATGCTTTTTCGGCGATTTTTGCGCGATTTGCGTCGTGCACGCGCGAAATTTTGCCGTTTTTGCGTAAAAAATCGCCCAGAATCCTGTAATAATCTCAAATATTTTGTTTTTTTGCCTCGTTTCCGCAACCATCCACACACACACACACATTGACAACTCTTCGACGTACGTGTGTATGTGACGTTATTACATATTCGGCGATACCAACACCTGCAAAAATCATCATCATCAATGTCAATATCACATTCTGTGTGTGATTTATCGATGACCTCTCTGCGATTGTAGTCCGAGGAGCCCGACCAGGAAAGAACGTTCAACTGACAGAAGCCGAAATTCGCGGATTATGCCTGAAATCGCGTGAAATTTTCTTATCACAGCCGATCCTCCTTGAGTTGGAAGCACCCTTGAAAATTTGTGGTAAGTAAAATTTTTTTTCCGTATCGATCGCGCCTCGAAAAAATGCATAACAGTTCAACGAGAATGCCCTTCAGATGCGATGTTGTTATTTTTCAAGGCGTAATTTATCATTTTTCCATGGTGTCGAAGAATTTTCGCTCTCTCTTTCTCTCGCTCGTGAGCGCTCGCTTCGCAACCATCTGTGATTTAAATTTTTTTTTTGCTTCACGAAATTTAATGTAAATAAATACGCGAACGTCCCGTGTCGTCGTCGTCTTTTCGTGTGTCAGTGTTCTAAAAATATCCAAAAAAATAATAATAATCTTGCTACTTCTTCAGATATTTTTCAAAAAAAAATCGCTTTACATCGCTCTTGAAGGCGGAATTTATGATCGAGAGTGCGTTCCAAGGATGTTCAAGCGATTTTCTCGTGACCTTTGCGAGAGACGCGACATTGCGCGAAGAGTTGAACAGCATTAAGCCGCAGCAAAATATTTTAATTAAATTATTTGAACATCAGAATTTGTCATCGTCAAGCCAGAACGACGACGATGTTTGTTCGTGAAACTGGCAGTTTTTGCATTTCGCAGAAGAATTGCAAGTGGTTTACGGGCGATTTAATCGACTGATGTCTATGGTAATTGTCAGTTTCAGCAGAATTTCGCTCGTGAAGCGCATGGAAATTTTATGCAGTGACGGGAATTGATCGAAAAAGTCATTAAAAGAAGTCAAATTAAATTTTTTTCAACGAATTTTTTTAAATTTCGTTTTTAAAGATACAAAAAAGAACAAAAATTGCTAAAAATATTTCTTAAATTTAATTTTTAATAAGAAATTTTTTTAAAATTTTATTGAAAATTTCTTTTTTAATCGTAAAAATACTGAATTTCGATGAAAATTCATTCAAAGAAATTAAAATTCTTATTCTTTCATTTCAAATTACCAAAATATTTTAAATTTCTTTTATAAAAATTCTTAAAAATAACAAATTAGCTCTAAAATTTTCATTACGAGCTAAAAAACTTCAAAAAATATTTAAAAATAAATTCTCGAAAGCGTAATTTATCTTTCAAAAACTCAATTTTTGACATTAATTCAATTAAAAAGGTCAAATTTGGATATTTCGAGTTACTTTTTAAGCACTTTTATTTAAAATTTGGTTTTTAGAAATACATTAAAGAGCAAAAAAATTGTTCAAAATATCTCTTAAATTTAATTTTTGCCAAAAATTAATAAAAAATGAACCAAAAATAATTTTAAAAGTTAAAAAATGAAGGTTTTGATTTAAAAAAAAAATTTTTTTAAATTAAAATAAAAACATTTTAACATAAAAAATAAATACAAACAATTTTAAATAAAAAAAAATTAAAAATCTTTAAACGAAGACCTTGAGGAGGCAGAATTTACTTAAAAATTTCTTTAAAAATGCATTTCGAGTAAAAAAATTCTTTAAAATTTACATAAAATTGCTTCTTAAAAAAATTTGTTTGCCTTTTCAGACCTCAATATCGTATAAAATTCTATAAAAATGTTCTCTGAGAGCCATAAAAAGCCACTTTTTTAAAAAAAATCCACTGAAGTGCACTCACATTTCCTCATATTTCAACTTTGTCGATGTTGTTGTTGATTTAGCATTTTATAATAAAGAGATGCATTGCGAGATAGAGAATTGAATGAAGGTGCACTAAAACGTGACATCTTCTATCATTACATTCCCAACTACACACACCAATTATTTCCGATTATATTATTTATTTATTGTACGACTTTTTTTTTCTTCATAACTTTTCTGTAACCGCAAGAAAAAAAAATTAAAAAAAAAATAAGAACAAGAAAAAAAGTTTCAATTCCCATCGTGTAACGTCTCGTTGTCGTATAAATTAATAAATAAATAAATAAAAAACGTATTTTCTATTATTTTTTTTTTCGTATGGAATCTGCCTCAGACAATTTTTCATCAAATATGAAAAGAATAATAACAACAATATTTTTCCAAATAAAACCAGTTATCAGATTAAATTACAGTAAATTGGCTCACTCAACTCTTCACTCTCTGACTCGGCATACAAAAAATTTATTTTATTTTGACTGGTCTTTTATTATTTTCGTTTAATTTTTCTGGCATCTTGAGACGAATCTCGCGAAAAATTGTCACAAAAATTCAGAATGTAATTTTTTTTATTGACCTTGATCACGAAATTTCATGTTGCACTCTCGCTCCCGCATATGAAAAGTGTATTTTTATCGTTCGTGTCGTGTAAAGTGTATAAAAATAAACAAACAATTAGCGTTATTTAAATATTATTATTGTGTTATGATGGACAACGACGACGACGACGAAGAACATGATGCGAAATGTAGAGTAAATATTTGAGGGGAGCAGCAAGTGCACAGACAGCATTGTTACGGCTTATTACTATTTAGAACGAAGCGCGATGCAAGCACAGATCTAACACACAAGTGTAAATAACAATCGTGATCATTAAAATATCGAGGAATCTTGAGAATTTTCTTGTTTACGATACTTTTTTTGTTGATTTTTTTCTTGCTTGTGGAATTCGGAATGGAATTTGTCTGGTTTTGGTATGGAAAGAGTTGATTGAGTAGGTAACGGAGAGATATGCCAGAGGTTTGATCTCGTAACCTGAAAAATAGTTTCCGGAAAATTTCTTTGAATTGATTTTTTTTTACTTGAAAATTTTTATAAATTAATTTTTTTTAATGAAAAATTAAAAAATTTCATACAAAAATTAAAATTTTTTTATTAAATTTAATTTTTTGATGAATTTATTAAAAATTTTGAAAGGAAATCGTAAATTTTAATGTAATGTCATAAAAATTAATATTCATAAAATAATGAGAAAAGTCATATTTTTCACAAATTATTTAAAAATATTAAAATTTATCTCTTTTTGATGAGTTCATTGACAGAAAAATTTATGACTTTTGTAAAAATTCTTGATAAAAAAAATTTTCAAGCAGTTTTAGGGGAAATTTAAATATTTTTAAAAATTATTTTTCCGATTTTTTGCATTTTCATAAAAATTCCTTGAAAAAAAAATATTTTTAAAAATAATATTAATTTTTTTTTATATAAATTTTAAAATAAGATTTAAATAATTTTTAATAGGTACATAAAAAAAAATATTTTTTTTAATAAAAAATAAAAATGTGAAATTTTTAAATTTTTATTACAAAAAAAAAAAAAAAAATTATGGCAAAAAAATTCAAAATTTGTCTAAATTTTTTTTATAATAATAAAAAATTCTAAAATTTCACATTTTTATTTTTTTTTAAAAAAAATTATTTTTTTTATGTATTTAAATCTTATTTAAAAATATATATTAAAAAAAATGAATATTATTTTAAAAAATATTTTATTCACACAAAAAAAAAAATCTAAAAATTTTTTTAAATTTTTCTTTCTAATAAAAGTTAAATTTTTGTCAATGAGGGTCACAATTAAAATTCAATATATTTTTATCTTTTTTTTAATATTTTTATTTGGTGAAAAAATATATTTTTCTTGGAAAAAATCGATCAAAAATGTTATCAAAAGATAAAAAAAACATTTTACTTTAGTAACCTAAAAAAACATTCAAGCGTTAAAATGGTTTTTTTTTACCTTTTCACATCACAAAATGAACCTCATTTGATTGAAAATCGATAAAAATCCATCAACTTTGTACCAAATCCAGCTTAAAGCTACCAAACAATCGCCCATCAGTACAAAAAGATTTCTTTACCAGACACGTGATCAAATCATCACACGACATCTCCTTCTTCTTAATACAATTTAACGCCTTCCAATCCCTCGAAGAAATCCAAAACAAGTCGAGTCACGTGCCCCAGTCTTCTTTTAAAAGCTTTTAAAACGAAAGTCTTGATCAATTAAATTTTTTAAAACAATACAAAAATGTCTCCTTTTATTCATAGTCATTAATTTACTCACAAACACAAAAAAAATAGTTTACGACTGAAAAAGATCAAAACAAACATGTGTTGCTCGCTTTTTTCTGTGTATTTCTGTGTAAATACCGAAACAAAGTGACAGTGATGTGAAATGGAACGTGTTCTTGATTACACGATGAATAATTAAAGATTTCGTGGATGCCAACATTATCGCGTAAATATACTTACTAACCACTATTTAGCTCACTGAAAACAAAATAAAATGAATATTCATTCAAAACAATAACAAAAATAAATCTGATGTCGTTTTTTTTTGTTTTTTTTTTTTTTTTTTTGGATATCGTGCAATGGAAAGGTTCCATGTCTAAGAATAGCCACAAAACGTTCGAAAGTTGGTTCTAACCAGATTATTCACACTTTAATGGATGTTGTGATAATTCAAGTGCATTTTCATTAATTTATTCGCTGATTTTTTTCCTCCGTCGTCGTTCTCGTCGTCGTCATTGGATGTCATTGAGTACATCGTGCACTGACGACGCTGCTGTCGAATAATTGAAAGGAAATCACTCAGACACATTTTATGTATTATTGCAGTTAATTATTATATATTTTAAGTGTGCAACGACGACATCTTGTTCTTACAAGACTTTATTTGAAGGGTTTAGAAGAAAAATTGCAAAAATGCATTTTTTTTTAAATTAAATTTAAACGAAAATTTATTATTTTTTTTAAATTAATTTAAATCAAAAAATTTATTCTAAATTAATTTTTAAATTAATTTTTTGAATTTTTATTAAAATTTAATTATAAAATATTTTTTTTTATTTTTTGTTTTAAAAAATTAAAAAATATATTTAAAAAAATTAATAAAATATTACTTCATAATTTTTTATTTTAATAAATTTATTTTATATATATTTTTTTTTACAATTTTATTTTAGAAGTTTTGCTAAAATTGTAAATTAATTGTAAAATAAATTTATAAATAAATTACGAAGTAATATTTTAATAATTTATTTTTATATATTTTTAATTTTTCAAAATATTAAATTAAAAAAAAATCAAAATAAAAAAAGTCAAATAATTTTAATAAAAAATAATTTAAATTAAAAATTAAATAAAATTATAAATTAAATTAAAAATAATAAATTTTTTTAATATAAATTTTAAATTTATTTTAATAAATTTTATTTTTTAATTTATCAAAAAAATTTAATTTATCAAAAAAAAAAAAAAATGTTGATATGCGACTTATCATAAGCGCAATTCAAACATGACTTCAATTATTGTTTAGAAAAATTACAAAAGCAGAAGAAAACTTAGCGAGAGACTTGGTCGCCATTGTAAGGTCAGCGCAATTAAAAACTGCATGAATGCAACTCGTTTATTGCGCCACACGATTTCCATTTCAAGTGTTGTTTAGATAAACATTGCAAAATATCCGATCAATACGACCAAATGACGACTGGAGAAAGTATTTTTCTTTGTGTTTTTACAATTAATTTACATTATTACGCTATGTCTATGTCTCTATCGGCAACGCTCACATTACAAACTTGATTTGAAAAAAAAAATAATAATAAAAAAAAAATAAATTGAGTAATGCAGTATGACAGCACAAACAAACCTAAAAAAAATGTATAATAAAAATGTCGCATCGATGTGTCGTATGAAAAAAAAAGTAAAATGAAAACATATCAGATTATACTTTGTTGTGTGCTAGCTTTCGATATACATTAAGCACAAAATGCGTCACATAATCCGTTCAAGGAAACATAACGCGAACAACGACGACGACGACGACGATAATATTGTGTGAATTAAATAATTGATATTATATTGTCTTGGATACGTTTTTTTTGTCTTGCTTGGTTTGGATTTGGAAGAAGCAGTTCGAAGCGGTTTGTTGAGAAATGTTGAAAAATTGTACCGAAATTGGAGAAAGGAAATAGATGAACCGGTTGAATTTGGCATTAAACGAGCGAGCCTTGAATGTCATTGATGGAAGTGGAAATTTTTTTTACGCATTTCTGTTTTTGTGGGAAAAAATTATTTTTTTTAAAAAATAAATTCAAGTGCGTAAACAAATTGATGTAGAAAAATTTGATTTTGATGAGAAAATAGTTTTGGTAGTTGTAAAATTTTTAACTCAAAAAATAATTTTTAGGAGTTCAAGCTGAATTTAGGTAAATTAATTTACTGAAAATTCATGAAAATTTTTTTTTATATTTCGAAATTTATGAAATTTGTAAATTTTTGTGATTTTAATATTTTTTAGACAGATTAAATTTTTTTTTTGAAATTTTTTTTAAAAATTGTTTCATATAATATTTTTTGAGTATTAAAAAAAATAAATAGGTAAATAAAAATTATTATTTTTTTTTAAAAGTAAAATAAAATAAAATAAAATAAAATAAAAAAATAAATAAAAAATTTTTATAACAATTTTTTAAGACAATATTTTTTTTTTTAAATTATAATTCAAAATGAAAATATTTTCTGAAATTATTTAATATTTATTTAATTTGTGAAATTTAAAAAAAATTAAAAAATAATCAATATTTAAAAAAAATTCTTAAAAAGATTTTTTTGAAATTTTTAAAATAAATTTTAATTTAAAATAATTTTTTTTTCGTCAAAAATGTTATGAAACTTATTTTAAATAAAAAATATTTTTTAATTAATTTAATTTGTGAAATTTATAAAAAAATTAAAAATAATCAATATTTTCAAAAAAAATTCTTGAAAACGATTTTTTTTTAAATTTTAATAAGGAGTTTTAATTTAAAATAATTTTTTTTCGTCAAAAATTTTATAAAAATTAATTTAAATTAAAAATATTTATTGAAATTATTTAATTTTTTCAGAAATATATTTTTAATTTGTCAAATCTGTCTTTAAAATTAAAATTAAAAAATTGAAAAAAAAATTATTAAAAAAAATTATTTAAAAAAGCGCTTAAGTCAAGTGTTAATGCTCACCCATTATCGCCTATCAAAACAATTTCACTCAATTTTTTTCCCATCCAAAAATGTACTTGTACTGCATTCGTGCCTCACATTGTTTTGCCAACATGTTATGAATACTAATAACATTATTATTATTATTACTCTACTCTCCTCACACTTGCCTCCGTGTACGAACTCTCTTAGACGATTAAATTAAGCTCGGATTTATTTCGTTTCATGTAAATTTTATGGATTTTAACCCTGTTAACTACTTACATGTGTTCTCGTGTGTGTCGAACAGCTCGAAAATAGGCTCATCCATAGTTGCTCGCTTTGCTGTCTTATCAGCAAATTAAACAGATCCCATCTTCGTACGCGCGTGTCTCTGTCGATATATCATTTTGTCATATAGTTAGTCAAGTACGAAAGTTATCGATTTTTTTTTATAATTTTCTTTTCTTATCCATGTGACTTTGTCACTGTGGAATTTATTTCATTTTACAGCGACGACAATCGACGAACGACGACACGTGTACTTGAATAATCATTTCAAGTTTCTTTCAAAACACGATAAAAAGTGAGCAATTTTCTGCATTCGACGTTGTATGAAGAAAAAAAGCCGGTTCGTGTTCGGTTTGATAGACAAGACACACACACAGCAAATGATGCCGAAGAAATAAATTTTGCTAATACGTGAAAGGATTACTCGAAACATTTATGTGCAATTTTCGACTGCAACGAAACACAAAAAAAAATCTGCTAAATTCACAGTAAAATTGAAAGTGAAAGTTTATGGACCATGTAAAAAGGTAATAAAATTAAATAATGAAAGAAATGACGTCGATGTAGGCGAATGATGTTCGTACAAAGAGACGAATTGCTGTGTAGGCGGCGAAAAATTGCATTTTGTTGTTGCTTATCATGCGGCGTCGTACGTTGAAATTTTTGTCAGGGATGAGAGATATTTGCAAGGATACGACGACAACACACGGAACGACACGTAGAGAAGGTCGTTTGCCTCGGAACGTTTGACAAGCGCCTTAGAAAAATTGCATTCTTGCAACGGAGAGAGAGAAAAAGTATCTCAAAAAGGCAATGAACGAATTATTGGTTGCACGAGCGATGCTGTTGCCTTATTTGCCCGGCCGGCATGCTACGAAAATAATAATAATAACAGTAAAGGAGCAATAAGATGAAGACGAAGTAAATATGCTCCGTTTTTGTCCTGATCAGTGATGGAATCGATTTTTTTTTGCTATTGAGATAATTGGGCACAAAAATAGTTTAAATGCTTGGTTTGGATTAACTGAAAAAAAATAAGTTTAAATTAAAAAACTTGAGACCTGAAATTTAATTAAAAAATTTAATTTTAATTAAAAAAATTTTTTAGAACTTATCATCCAAAATATTTTCTTAACTAAAAAAGCTTGAAGTTTTCAAAAAAAAAAAAAAAATTTTTTATCAAGATTTTTTTGTATTTTTGCTAAAGATAACAAATTATTCTTTTCTTAACAATTTTCGAAGACTATAAGAAAAAAATATTAATTTATTTTAAATTATTTTTTATTTTAACTTCTTATATTTTTAAATTAATTTAATTCATAAAATTTATTAAAAATTAAATTTTTATTAAAATTTAATTCATATTAGAAATTCAATTTTATTACTTTTTTCAAAAATTTTAATTTTTTTCAATTTTATTAAAATTTAATTCATATGAAATCTCAAAAAATTATTTTTTTTAAAAGTTTCTAATTTTTTGTTAATTTTTTTTTAAATATTTTAATTTTTGTTTATAAAATTTATTAAATTTATTAATTTAATAATTTATAATTATTTTAATTTATTTTTTTTAAATTTTATTTTTTTTTAAATTTATTTTAAATTTTTTAATTATTGAAATTATAAATTATATCAAATAATTTTTTTAATAAAAATTTTGAATTAAATTAAAAACAAAATTAAAGAAGTAAAATAATTTCAACAAATTATAATTAAAAATTTTAATTTTATTTTTAAAAGACTTTCATCTTTGATATTTTTTGATTCTCGAGTTTAATAAAAATATTCAAGAAAATCTGTGAAAAAAAAATTAAATTAAGCTTTATCTTTTAATTTTAATTTAATTTTAAATTTTTTACCAAAAATACCAAATTTGAAAATTTCTTGAAGTCTAACCAAATCATTGAAAACAACCTAAAGAAGGTTATCGAGTTCTTTAACAATTTCGATGATTGGATAGAAGAATGAAGCCCCGTTGGGAGCACAAAAGATCCATTTGACGTCGAAGTGCAAGAATTTAAGCTGAAGCGACGACATATCCAACCCAAGAAAATTTTAGTTTTTATCCGTCACTGCATCTGACGACGTACCTCGAACATCTATTGTTAATGCAAGCGCATGAAATTCTGTGGAGAATATTCTTCATCATCTGTGCCTGTAAGATAAACAATGTATGAGACGACGAGATGAGATGAGAAGAAAAGGATGCTTTCATTGATTTTTTGCTTACTTAGCGATAGAGCGAAGTAGTGAGAAGGCATGTGCCGCATATTACATCAACAACAAAACATATTGAAGTACTTACTTTTTAATATAATTTTATCACTCCGAAACCCAATTTAGAAATAGCTTTTAACGCCGCAAGGAGCAATTACGGAAAAGTGCTTCGCTCATCATATTTTTCCGCTAATTGGAGGCAATCTCTTGTAGAATTTGTAGAATTTTTATGTCACTCTCGGTTTCTTCTTCTGAGAACGAATTTACATAAAAAATTACTTTAAATTATTTTACTGCATCAAACTGGAATTCATCATGATCATCATCATTGCCCGAACAATGAACCTTTTTTTCACAAATATTTGTGTCAATTTATTTCATGCCGGCACCAAACATGGGAGTGTAGAATTTTTCTCTCTCTCTTGCATTATTATGTAATCTTCGCACATACGCCATTCATCATGCTGGAAATGAAAATCTATTGTCTAGACACATAAAGAGATGCTTTTTCGTCGTTCATGAAGCTGATCAGTAACGAGATTAGACGGCGACTGCTGCAAAAAATTATTTGATTTTTTTTTGGCCTTATGTTCAATGCAGCAAAACGCGAAAAATTACTCAAAAAATTTTTTCATGTCTCGGCTTTGGAGAAAAAAAATCAATTTTTCGGCAAATGGAAGGAAAAGTCGAAGTATAAATAAGTTAAGAAAATGAATAATGGAGTCGTGCTATAATAGAAATTGCGTAATAGTATGGAACGATAGAAGGTGTGGGACGTCATTCAATTCTATGATTAAAAGACGAATCACGAATAATTGAATTTATTGTGGAAGGAAATCAAAAAGGAAAGTTTTCCGATTGATCTTGCGAGTTGTGATTGCGTTGGTTTGAGGTCCTTTTGGGATTAATTTTGAGTTGGAAAGAGAGCCACGTGTCGTTTTTCGACAGATTTTATTAGTTTTTGGTAGGAATGGCAAAAAAATATTTTTTTTTGTACAAAATTAGAAAATTTTCTTCATGAAATTTCGTATTTAAAGAAATTATGAAGTGATTTTTTTTTTGAAATTTGAAAAATATTTAAAAAAAAAATAATAAAATAAATAAATAAAAAATAAAATATAAAAAAATAAATAAAAATTAAAAATTAATTAAAAAATAAATAAATAAAATAAAAAATAATTAAAATTTTAACTAAATTAAATTAAAATTATTTTTTTTAATTAAAAAAAATAAATAAAACAAAAATTTCAACAATAAAAAATAAATTTAAAATAATTAAATTAAAATCAATTATTAATTTTTTTTAAAGTTAAGATTTTTTTATCAAAAAAATTGGACTTTTGCTCTTCAATTTTTTTATAAATATTGATTTTGTGTTGAAACTTTCTAATTTTTTAACTAAAAATCTTTGATTTTTCGTCAAAAATTACCATTTTGAGCTTTAATTAAAAATTTTCTTCTTTGTAAATTATTTTTAAAAATGAAATTTAAATTTTTTTCTTAAATTTTTCATTAAAATTTTCGACCTGAAAATTTTTTTTGAAGTAAAAGTTTCATATTGAGCCATAATAAAAAATTTTCTGAAAAAATTCTTCCTTGAAATTTCCTTAAAATATTTTTAATTGATAATATTTTAAGATTTTTGACAGAAATTTTGACTCTAATTAAATTTTCAGTAAGAAAAAATTAATTTTTTTCTTAATTTATCAAAAAAATGTTCGAACAAATGTTTACGAAACATTAAAAATCAATTTAAATACCGCAACTTACTTGTCAATCTTAAAAAAAATCGCAAAAATCTGAAGGGTATGTCAACGTACACGCGCATAATCACCAATAAACGCCAAAAATTAACACCTCCGATGAAAAGTTAGACCAAATACAGACGTTTTTTTTATTATTTTTTTGTCCCACAAAAGTTGTTTACTTCTCTGATTTACACCGAAGCCGTGCAAAAAGTTTATGTAAACATTTTTTTCTGGTTCATGTTTCTAACGCAACTTTTTCTCTTATTTTTTCTTTCGCAGGTGACATCCATGGACAGTATTATGACTTGCTCCGATTATTTGAGTATGGTGCATTTCCGCCAGAGTCAAATTATCTCTTCTTGGGCGACTATGTTGATCGTGGCAAACAATCGCTGGAAACAATTTGCTTACTCCTTGCCTACAAAATCAAATATCCAGAGAACTTTTTCTTGCTTAGAGGGAACCACGAGTGTGCAAGCATCAACAGAATCTACGGGTAAGTCAACAAAAAGAGAAAAAAATTATTTATTTGCTCGAAAAGTCATCAATTAAAAATAAATGATACGACTTGCGTCATGTCTTGCGCGTCGCGTCGTCGTGAGATAAGTGAGAGGCACAGCTTAGATAATTTTATTTATAAATTATTTCATTATTGCGATGAGCAAATTTGAAAAGTTGCATGAATTCGCTGGAAATTTCGTTCTCTATTTATTTTTCTATGATTGAAATGTCAATACAAGGCATTTGTAATGATTTCCGCTTCTATTTCTGGGATACGATAATTCGATCCGCGTCGCTTCGATGTTTATTTGCTTTTCTGACTTTCCGTATCCTGCGGAATGGAAAGTGCGCGTGGGTGTGAGACAAACAATTCTTATGAAAATCGTAAATTTTGATGGAGTTAACTCTCTGTGGTATGAATAGTTTAAAGTTTTCATCGGAAGAAAGGGATTTGAGAGCATTTTTTTGTATTTTTGAACGGAAATTATAAGTTTTAAGGAAAATTTTGATGGAATGAAGTAACAAAATTACTTTAAAAGTCTTTTTCAAAAAATTTTTTTTCTGAAAATCGATTAATTTGAGGTCAAAATCAACATTTTTAAAATATTTTTGAATTACTTTTTATTTAATTTCACAATTTAATTTAAATTTTTTATTTATTTTTTTTTTATTTAATTTTTTTTGTGAATTTTTTCTTTTTTTAATATTTTTATATTTTTTAATGTTAAAAATTTTAAATTAAAAAATTAAATTTTTTTTATTTTTTCCTGAAATTTTTAAATTTTAAGTTTTATTTTAATTAATTAAATATTTTTAATAAATACCTATAATTTTTTTTAATTTTTTTAAATTAATTTAATTTTAATTTATTTTTATTAATTCAAAAATTAATTAAAAAATCAACATTAAATGAAAAGTAATTTTCTGAGCTCTAGCAAAAATTTTTTTTCAAAAAATTTGATATTTTTAATTCATTTTTGACATTTTTAAGTTAAAAATTTTCAAAAAGTCACATTTTTAAATTTAAAAAAAAACTCCTTTGTGAGCCTAAAGCCAAATTCTTCATTTTAGGAAAAAAATTAAGTTTGAAAGTCTCAAAATTAAAAAAAAAATAATTTTTTAAATCAATAAAGAAGCGAAATTTTGAATAAAATTAAATATTTTAATATAAAAAGACCTTCAACTTCAGCTAAAATCGCAATTTTTTTCTTCACCTAATCTCAACGTGCCGAGAAAAATATTTAAAATATGCAAATTGAATCAAAACAAAGAGGGTAGGTGTTTTCCCATGCCTCCCATTTTCCTCCATACTTTCCATTCCATCGATTACGTCAATCCAACAAACGTTAGTTTTTATTATTTTTTCCTTTCATCATAAATATTTAGTCGACGTGCTCCAAAAAAAAAACTACAATGATGAAACATCAGCCATCACATTTTTTGATTGATTTTTGATTACTTCGGCAGTTAAGTAAGCCGTTATCACCCCTCAAGCCATCGTTCTTGTACTCATTTCCGTTGGCACTTTTTTCTACGATAAATTTGTTATTTATTTACATATTTTTTTGCGACGTTGTTGTTGTTGTTGCAAAGTGTTATGTGTAACTAACATGACAGATTGCTTGTCGAGTGCAAATAAATTTAATTCGCATTAAATCCATATTTCGTGATTTTTGCATTTTTTTCGGATGAAGTAGAAATGGGATAAAAATTCATGTCTAGCGAACGGT
This sequence comes from Culicoides brevitarsis, assembly GCF_036172545.1. Taxonomy (NCBI): domain Eukaryota; kingdom Metazoa; phylum Arthropoda; class Insecta; order Diptera; family Ceratopogonidae; genus Culicoides; species Culicoides brevitarsis. The sequence continues at coordinate 40,585,343 of NC_087085.1, read as the reverse complement.
AGGAGGGATTATGATGACGACGACGATGTATTTTTTTATTTATTGTGTCTGAGCTGCATCAAGCAAATTGCCAATTTAGTCGCAATCAACAAATTAAATTAAGAATCACATGGAAGTGAAGTGAGCGATGTGATTCACACATTTTACAAAAAAATTGATTTTCACCTGATTTTTGTTTTTATTTAACCAGATTGTAAATTAATTAAAAAAAATCAAAGTTTCGAATTTAATATTAATTGCCAAAAATTTTGAAAAATTTAAATTTTTATTGAAATAAAGTCAAAAATTGTAAATGTTTTGCGATAAAAAATTATTTAAATTAAAAAAATAAAAATTAAATTAATTAAAAATATTTTAATTCAAATAAATTTTAAAAAATAAAATTTAAAAATTTTAGAAAAAAAAATAAAAAAAAAATTATTAAATTTAATTTTTAAAATATTAAAAAAAGAAAAAAATAACAAAAAATTAAATTAAAAAAAATCACAAATAAATAAATTTAAAAGAAAATAAATAAATAAAAAATTTAAATTAAATTGTGAAAATAAATAAAAAGTAATAAAAACATTTAATAAAAGTAAAAATGAATATTTCAACAAAAAAAATAATTAAAAATATTTTAAATAAAAATAAAAAATTAATAAAAAAAATTTTCGTAAAAATTAATTGAAATAAACTAATGCTTAATATCTTCAAAAGAAATAAATTAAATAAAAAAAAATAATTTTGATGATTTTGATAAAAAAAATATTTTAAAAACTTAAAAAAATTAATTGAAAATCATTAATAAAATTCATTAAGTCAATTAAACAAAAAAATATTTAAAAAAAAATTATTAAAAAAGTGGCTCATTTCACTAACTTTTGTATATCTTCTTCTTATTTAAAAAAAAATATCATAAAACATGTGCATGTGACGTCGCGAGTTCAATATCTTATCAATCACCCGATAACGTACGATAAGAAATTTATTCGCCTTTTTTTATGTGTCATGTTGACTTTGACTGTTGATATGATGCGATATGCGGTTCCGTATTGTATCGTCGTCGTCGTCGTGCTAAATAACCTCAATTACTTGCGCGCAACAAATTACATTTCATCAAAAAATTATCATCAGGCCCGTTTCACGTGTTTGCCTTTAATTTACATAAATTGACCGATATTTTTGTTTACACTTTTTCCGTTTGTTTTGCCGGAGATTTGTATCAAAAACAAAAAAAAAATCAATAAATTAAAGTTCATGTTTACTAAATCTCTTGTTGCGCTCAATAATTACGCGAAATTACGACAAATCAAGTCAAATCCCTTTTCCGCATCAAACTTGCATGTCATTTTTTTTCCTCTTTATTGATTGATTGGCGGAGCGTGTGTCACAGTCGTATTTCACTCGGGTTGTCGTTTTATTGATTTTCGTTTTTTTTTTTAAATAAATTATAATGAAGCGTATTTTACGGTTCTCAGAATTTCTTCGGCTCCCTTGTGTTGAACGAAACGTGAATGGGGAAAAAAGGTTAAAAATATAATTATAAAAGCCTGAGTAGAGCGCCCTTTTTGTTCGCATTTAATGAGATTATGCGTTTTTTTTTTCATAAAAAATATAAAAATAAAAAATTTCAGGTCTTTGTCAATGGCAAGTTGTTGATAGCAACGCCGCGTGTTTATTATTTGCTTTGTTATTTATTTTTAGTCGGCGTTCCAGGAAAATTGTGTAGTTTTCTTCTTCAGTAAATGTTGAATGAGTTGAGTATCCTCATTAAATTTGTCTTGTGTGTGAAAGAAAATTGTTGTTTTGAACTCATATTAAAGTTGGAAATGATGGAAAATTAGATTTTGATTGGTTTTTGCTTTGAAATCAAGTTTCAAGGTCATTTGAAGGACATTTTTGTTTTGAAAGGCGATGAACTTAATTTTTTTTATATGAAGTACTGATTTTTTTATTTTCGACATTTTTACTTCAAAAATAAATTTTTATTAATTCTTAAAATCTCAAAAATTTTTTCTGACGAAATTTAAATAAAATTATATAATTATTTATATTACCTAATAATTTTTTTTATTAAAAAATTTAATAATTAATAATTTTATTTGTTCAAAATAATTTTTTGGCGCCTTTTTTAAATTAAAAAAAATTATTAAAAAATAAAATATTTTTTTTTAATAAAATTTTGTTTAAGTTTCGTCAGAAAAAAATTAATAAAAATTTACTTTTGTGGTAAAAATGTTGAAATACCAAAAAATTATTAATTTTTTGCGGATATTCAAGACATTCTAATCATTAATTTTTGAGGCAGTAGCTCAAAATATGCAAAAATGATGTAACCTATGCCTTTGTTTGATCTTTCATGTGAGAAAGTCTTCTCAGCTGATGTCATTGTTTTGCTTTGAGAAGCGGAATCTTGATTAAAATCTTTGATTGTTTACTTTGATGAGCTCTTAAGATGAACTACCGTTAGATGATTTTACGTTTTTTGATCTCAAAAGTTTTTTGAGAGTCATTTTAATTAAAAATTATTTTCTCTCAAAAAAAAAAAATTTTTAATGATTTTTTAATGAAAAAAATTTTTTATACGATAAAAATTTGATTTTTTAATCTTATAAAATTTTTTTAGAGATTTGTTGCTTAAAATTGATTTTAAAAAAAAATTTTTTTTTGACTAAATAATGTCTTTTTAGAGCAATTTTTAGACAAAATTTTTAATTTTTTGATATTTTTTATTACATAAAAACTTTTTTAGAGCCTTTGAATAATAAAATATGAAAATTTTTTGACGATTCGAGGTCAAAATTTAGCCTTTTAACGTCATTTTAGGACAAAAATAATAATTTTTTGACCATGATTGATTAAAAATCGATTTGTTATTCCTCGAAAATGCATTAGGCGCTTCTTCATTGATCAATTTTTTATTAGATTTGGATAAAAATACCAAATCCTTTCAATTATAAATCCCTTATTTATTGTCTGTTCGCCCTCTTACATGTCCTTGCTTCTTATTTAATACTCAATGAGCTGCAATTACATCACCTCGCAGTTCAATGTCTCGCCCTGTGTCACGAACAACCATGCGCTTCCTTTTCCCCGAGGGACAATTACAACTTTTTTTTTGCTACTTTTAATCCTCTACAGCAATTTCATTGTCTCCACTCGAGTAATTTTTTTCTAATCCATCGAGCACATCCACACACACGCAACGCTACTTCAATAAATACTGCACAAAGCTCTAAACAGTGATTATTTACTTTTTGTATTGCCACTCGTATCATTATTTAAATAAGCTTGTCTTGTCTTGTTTGTTTGTTTTTTTTTTTCGTTCTACGTATAAATTTACTACGAAACCAATTTTTTCATATGGTTAATAAATGAGACAGAGTGGGGAGAGCCAAACATGAACTTGAAAGCTTAGAATTCTTTTTTTTTTTCGTGTGTGCTATACGCTTGACAAGTCAAGGTCAATTCATAGTTTTTCATGCATTTATAGACACAACGTCGTGCTTTGGCGTGGAAATTTAAATAAAAACAGAATATGTAATAATTTTGTTATAAGTTGGATGATGAGAGAAATGAAGAAAAACGAAAATGACGAAAGCTGTATTTATTTATTTTTGATGAAAATTTATGACTCAGAAATTGAGGTTGATGAAATAATTAAAAATGTTTTCGATTTTATTGACTTTGAGAATATTAGAGAAATATTTTTTAAAAATTGAAGTTTAATTTTCTAATTTTTCTTTGACTTATTTATTAATTTTTAAAGATAATATTTTTTAAAAAATATTTTTTTTTGTAAAATAATTTAAAAAAAATTAATTTAATAAAATTAAAAAATAATTTATAATGTGTTATAAATTTTTATAAAAATTAAATTTATTTTTTTTTAATTTAAATTAAAAGTTTAATTTTTTTAAAATAAAAAAAATAATAAAAAAAATCTGATATAAAATAAAAATTAAATGAACAAAATTAAAGAAATATTTTTTTAATTTTATTATTTTAATAATTTATTTTTATTTTTATTACTAATTAAAAATTATTTTCGAATATTATTAAATTTAGTAAATTTTTATTTATTTTTTTTAATTTAAATTTTAAATTTTGGATGAAAAGGATAAAATTAGTTAAAAAATAAAAAAAATAATTCATAAAAAAAAATTTGAAAATTTTACTTTAAATTTAATTAGTAAAAAATATTCTTTTAGAATTAAAAATTAATTTAAAAAAATAAAATTAATCAATTGCATTTAAAAATTTATTAAAAAAATTGAAAATTATTTAATTTTTAATTTATTTAAATATTAAATTAAAATAAAAAAATGAATATTAAAAATTGAAAACATTTTAAATTATTGCACTGTCCTAAATAAATTTTCCTCCTCCTCTCCATCGGAATTGGAAGCGGAATCGGATGCCAAATAATTACCATTCGACTTATGTTTTTTTCTGTTTTTTACATTTACAGCTTCTACGAGGAATGCAAACGAAGATACACCATCAAACTATGGAAAACATTTACTGATTGTTTCAACTGCTTGCCAGTTGCTGCCATTGGTAAGATTTTTTTTCAATTTTTTTTGAAGCAAATTTTAATTTTTTAAAAATTTTTTAGTTGACGAGAAGATTTTCTGCTGTCACGGCGGCCTGAGTCCCGATTTACACTCAATGGAACAAATTAGACGTATCATGAGACCAACAGACGTACCAGATCAGGGTTTGTTATGTGACTTATTGTGGTCCGATCCCGACAAAGACACAAATGGCTGGGGCGAGAACGATCGTGGCGTAAGTTTCACATTCGGCATTGAGGTGAGTTTCAATTTATTATCATTTTTTTCCTCTATACACATGATGTACTCGTTTGATGTAAAAAAATGAAAAAAAATCAGGTCAAGTATTTGCCGAGCGACTGTTTAATCGATAATCAGCAAGTAGAGTTTTTAACATATATGTTGCGACTTTACACAATTAGTATTCTAATTTGGTACGCCGCAATGCATGACAAAGTCTGTGATTTTATTTTTTTTTTGTTTTGCGCACTTCAAGTTGCTTCTGTCCACGTTTGTAATCCGCTTATATGGCGGTGTTAGAGCATTTCACGTGTTTCTTATCTGGATACAAACAAATATTATTAACGAACGTACGTTTACTGTGTCAAGTCAAGTGTTTCATTTTGTTCTAAATGTTTCAATTTGTCAGCTTTTTTTAAGAATTGAAACCTTATCTCTTGCAAAACACTCGGAAATTAAAAAAAAATTGACAACGTGGAAGTTTTTTTTAACTTGTTTTGAAGAAAAAATATTTTTTTTTGTCTGATTTTTATATAAAAAATAATTTTTTAAAAATTTTTATAAAATAAAATTTAAATTTTTTTTTTATTAAAAAGGCAAAAATTTCAACATACCTGTTTTGTTAAAATTTTTTTTTTAAACTGACAGATTTAAAAAAAAAACATCAAGTTCATAGAAATTCTAAAAAAAATTAAAGAAAACGTAAAATTTTGATTTTTTTTTTAAAAATTAAATTTCTAAATCTTATAAAACATTTCAAAATTCTTAAAATTTTTCAAAAAAATTATACTTTTAATTAATTTCTGAAAAAATATACCTATTAATTTTTAAATGAAAAAAAAAAAAAAATTTTTTAAAAGAAAAAAAAAAAATAAAAAATTTTTAAATTAAAAATTTTTTTAAATAAAAAAATTATTTTTTTTTAAATAAAAAAATTATTTTTTTTTTAAATAAAAAAATTATTTTTTTTTAAATAAAAAAATTAAAAAAATAATTAAATAAAAAAAATAAATTTTTTTTTTCAAAGTAAAAGTTACATTTTTTTTATAAAAATTTCACTAACGAGCTCATAAAACACAAAAATGCGATAAAATTAATTATTTTTCGCGTAACAATGTCATCATGTATGTAATAAACATCTGTCAAAAATGTTTGATGAGACAAAGTCCATCATTAAAATGTCCCGCACGTTTGTTCATTTTTCATTCAGCAAAATAATTTTTAAATATTTCATCGACATGTGTGTCAATATTTAATATTCTCCATTGTTTATGCCAAAAAAAAAATTTTTTTTTGATAAAATGTGGATTATGTCATTGCGTTTAAGCCAATAAAACACACTTGATGTCATTAGTGCAACGGGTTCGTTGGATTGCTGCTGATTTCAAGGTTGAGCTTTCGATTCTCGGTCAAAAAAAAAAGATTTTATCCCCTAACTTGGCCCGTGCAGCGATTGCTTATCACTTTAAGCTGCGTTTAGCTGCAAGGGAATGCTTATAAGGGAAGATTAATTTAAACGGAGAATACCTTCAATGTTCAAAAATTATTAAATTGCTTATTTGAACTACTCCTCAGATTCTCTACAATTTTTTTTCGTGCATCAAATTTTTAAAAAAATTATTTAAAAATAAATTTTAATAAATTTTTAATTTTTCTTGTAGGTTGTTGGCAAATTTTTGGAAAAACACGACTTTGACTTGATCTGTCGGGCCCATCAAGTTGTCGAGGACGGCTATGAGTTCTTTGCTAAACGACAATTGGTCACACTTTTCTCAGCGCCAAACTACTGTGGTGAATTTGACAATGCCGGTAACATTTTTTTTAAATAAAAATTTTAATTTTTTTCACTAAAATTTTATTTTAATTTTTTAGGCGCAATGATGTCGGTCGATGATACATTGATGTGCTCATTTCAAATATTGAAGCCGGCTGATAAACGTAAATTTCAGTACGGTGGCCTGAATGCGGGACGCCCTGTAACACCGCCCCGTGGAGCTAACAATAAAAACAAAAAGAAATAAATCTTTTTCATAAAATAATTAATGAGATAGAGTTATTTTTTTCGGATTATTTAAAATATAATGAATAATAATAATTTTACTAATATAAATAAAAAAAAAAAACAAAAACAAAAAAAAAAGATGAAGAAAAAATGATTAAACAACACAAACACAACACACACATTAAATATTTAAACAAAAATAAAGAAAAATTAAATTAAAAAAAATTATATTTAAAAAAAAACTTTTTCAGAGCTCAAACTGAGAGCTCTCCCCACACAAACAAACACTCTCTCTATACAACACATCTTTCTCCGCGTAAAATTTTTTCGTTAAAAAAAAATTATTTTTACTACCTACGAAAAAATGTAGAATTTCTATAAATATTGAAAAAAATGTGCGAATGTTGCATGATTGATAAAAAAAAATATTAGCTCCGGTGTTTTCTGTTTAAAATAAAAAAAAAACGCGACGTACCCAATTCAGGCTACCTTTTTCACCTACCGATCGATCAATCATTTTCTTTCATCATAATTTATCAAACAAGCTCTTCAAACACTAACATTTTTTGTTGTTTTCTCGCAAACTATTTTTTTTTAATTAAGCCCTTTTTAAATAGATTTAATAAATAAATAAAAGAAATAGATTAAAGGAAGTTAAATTTAGATTCAATGTAATATTTTTTTAATAATGAATATTTTTAGTTAGCGCCCACTGTAGTTTAAACATTTATATTAAAAAAAAAAAATAATATTAACTTTTACGTATATTGCATAAATATTAAAGAAAAAAATCAAATTATAAATATATTTTAGTTGGATGAATTTATTTTTTTTTTCAATGCAACATTATCAGACCAGACATTTTTTTTTTTAGTTCAATAGCTTTATACAAAAATATGTGAATGAATAATAATTATATAAATATATATATTTAAAAAAAAAACAGTAAATGCCAATAATAAAATTGTATGATTTCATGAAAAAATAAAAAATAGTGATATAAGCATTCATATATAACTATAAATTATGATAAAAAGCTATTAAAACATTTAGCCGCATCCCTTTTGAAAAAAAAAAATTAAAAAGATATCTAATGATATTTTTGTCTATAACACAACCAACTTCATGTATTTATACAAAAAAAGAACTATTTTTTTCTGTTAATAAAATTTTTACTTAAAAACCATGAAAAATTAAGGAAAAAAATTAATTAGTTCGTCCATTAAAAATTAATGAATAAAAAAAATTCGTCTCATCATCGATTTGAAAACACCTTTAAATGAAAAAAAAATTAAAATATAAATATTAAACATATAATATATATTTATAAAATATATATATAATAAATACACATGTTATATATATATAATATATATCAAATATAATATAATATAAATATATATTATTAATAAACCATCAACTGGGAAGCGCGCATGTGAGGAATGAATGCAAAAAACCATTTTTATTAGAAAAATCCACCCCATTTTGTATAGATCATGGTGTGTTAACAACTAAACAACAACAAAAATTATTATTATATTATTATTATCATGAAATGAATAATAATTATGAAAATCGTCTCTGTTATTATTATTATTGATTATTAATAATATTTAATAAAAAAAACACGTCTGGTTAATAAAGTTAATAAATTGCAAAAATAAAGTACAATGTACTCTGTTACGTCTGAAAAATTATAAAAAGATCAAAAATATAATTATTATTAATAATAATAAATAAATAAATAACGTTAAGACAGACGCAAAAAAAAATAATAATAAAATAAGTGTTTATGAACTTTATGACCTACCAACCACAAAATGACTTGACGCCCCCCAAGAAACCAACAACAACAAAGAAAATACTGCATAAATTTACAAGAAACGGAAATGAATGTTTAAAAACATAAATTTAATATATATGAAGAAAAAAAAAACGATTGAGAAGACTCCAACAATGAGACATATTTGACTTACAAAAATAAAAGAAAAAAAAATATGTTAAAAAAATTACAACAACATAATATTAATAATTAAATAATAAAAAAATACAAAAAAAAAGATTCAAATAAATAATAAAAAAAAAATCATGAATAAATAAAATGTTATATTCAATAATAAAAAAAAATAATAAAATAGTAATGAAAAAAATGATAATATAATTTATGGTGTAATAAAGTATAATTCAGATTTAAAGAAAACTTTCAATGTTTAGGGCTCATTCGTGCTAATATTCTTCTAACTTCAACTTCATTCATTAGTCATTGTTGCACTTTTCGTCATTCGCCATAAAATGTGAGAATTTCATCGAATTTTTCTTCAATTTTTGCAGAAAGTTTCTTCGGGAAAAGCAGCAATAACAATAATAATAATAAAAAGGATAAGAAAGATCTGTTCAAAAAGTTTAAGGATACGCCCGAGCACTCAAGCAAAAAGTGAGAAAATTGAGCTAAGCGACAGAGAATTGGCAAAAAAAAAATGGACTTTAATCTGATCTGACTTGATGATTTGATGTAGAATTGAATTATTTTATTATTTTGTGAAACATTAATGGACATTTAAAATATGCTAAAGTTGATATTATTTAATACATGACTTTATTTGTGATGTTTTAAAATTGATTTTTTCTTAATTTGGTTGAATTTGTTGAAGAAATTGTTGAAAGAATTCAGAAAATATGGTAAGTTTTGTTTTTTAGTACTAAAATTTATATGAAAAGTTAAAATTTGTACTAAAAGTTGTACTAAAAATATTCAAATTTCGCGTTATATTCTGCTCGAAAAGTTGAAATTTGATAAAAATTTCTTCTACAATTTAAAATTTTTACTAAATTTTCTTTTCAAAAAATTGTCTGAAAAGTCAAATTTGGCGATTAAAAATGTCAAAATCTGCTCAAAAAGTAAAAATTTGTTCTAAAAAAAAAATTTTTTTATTTTCAAAAATTATAGTGTTCAAAAACTATTATATTAAAATTTTTTTCTGTTAAATATTTTTCGTAATGAAATTTTTTGATGAAATCCGCTTGAAAAATTAAAATTTGTTTTTAAAAATATTTTATTTTATTAAAATATTTTCAAAAATTTGAAAAATAGTTTCGAGTAATCCAATTTTAAAATTTCCTTCGAAATTTTAAAAACTACTAAAACCTGTACTAAAAATTTAAATTCTTTTAAAAATGTTTGAGTAATTAAATTTTTTGATGAAATCTGCTTGAAGAATTGTTAAGTTGTTCTAAAACTTGTTCAAAAATTATTTTTTAAATGAAAAATTTCTATAAATTTAAAAGTTTCCTTCAAATATTTTCGAATAAAATTATGAAACTTCTTTAAAAGTCAAAATTTGTACTAAAATCTGTACTAAAAATTTAAATTCGTACAAAAAATGTTTGAATATTGAAGTTTTTCAAATAAAATCTTCTTAAAAAATTAAAATTTTGTTCTAAAAATATTTTTTTTTTTGTAAAAATTTGAAAAATATTTTCAAATAATCCAATTTTGAACTACAAAAATCGGTTAATATTCGAAATTTGTACTAAAATCTGTACTAAAAAGTAAAATTCATATTGGAACTTAGTAATTAACTACAATGTATTAGAATAATTTAGAAAATAAATAAAAATTTTGCAACATTTTATTCAAATTCGAAATAATTTTAAAGAAAAAAATGAAAAATTACATTTTTTCGACGATTACAAAACATCAAAACAGTTAAAAATATTATGAAACTTCAATAAATGCTCAAAAACATCAATTGCGAAACATCTTCATTTCAACTTGAAACAATAATTGCCTTTCATGTCAAAGATTTACTTAATTTTCTTGATTTTGTCATTAAATATAATCAAAATTTAAGTTATAAAAGTACTTTGGCATCAAATGCACTTCAATAGAATAGCAAAACTCACAAAAGAATCATCTCCAAATTCAAGATGGAGCTCAATAAATTACATTTTTCTACAATTTTATTATTTTTCTTCTTCAAGACTGCTTCTCAGATGCCCGTAAGTGTTTTAAAAAAATATTTTTTCTCCTAAAAAAATAAAAAAAAAATTTTTTTTAGATCCTCGAAGGAATAATGGACATTCCGAAGAACAACACGCCCAAAGATCTCCTTGCCGACACGTTATTCAAAGCTGCGATCATCTTGAACAACCCGAACAAGCCCTTCGGTGACATCGGAAAAGTCGTCGGGGAAATTGCCACAAAGAGACTTTTGGAAATCGGCAAAGAACTAAAAACAACGTTAGAAGCCAAAAATTCCAAAAACGAAAAATTAAGTGAATTCAGTGACGAAAGCAGCGATTTTTCCGAATCGACAAGCCGCACATCGCGTCAAGCACCTCCGCCATTCCCGCAAATCGAGACAGCAATTAGATTAATTGGATTGGCGATTAATTTGGGCACGACACTCTTGCCCGGCGCTATTTTGAACGTAACGACAACGGCAAACGAGCAATTCGCCCCCGCAGGTTGATACTTTTTCACAACAGAAAAAATAAATAAACAAAGTGCATACAATTAATTCGACGTTAAATTCGACAGATGTTTTTTTTTTCATTCTTTGCTCGGTAATTCCTTGGTAACATGTGTCGCGTGTGTTTTGTACACAGGTAGGTAGTTAAAAATTTACCAAGTAACGAATTATTTTGATAAATAAACGTTTTTTCAGTGCATTTCGTGAATTTTCTATGAAATTATCTTGCGAAAAACGATGAATTGCGATCGTTGTAAGAGTTTGAAGCATTGCATTTGTCAGAAGCGACCTTCAATTACATCATTGTTGTCGACAAAATCATCGAATAAAACGTATTCGTCGGCAAATGAGGCAACATCCGTTGAAAAAAACTCCCTTTCCAGTGGTTATGCCTCGACATATCAAGCTCCTTCGGTGTCAACACGACAATCAATCCGTAAAATGGCTCCAGATCCGTTTCCGTCAACCCTAAAAATAGACGAAAATCTTTATTCTTACACGAAAGATGGATTAGCGAGTAATGAGGAAAGTAATCTTTACTACCAAATCACGCCAAAAGTCGACAATAGCATCTCGGAGTACATCAAATCGAAGTTGGCATACACGTCGAATCGCGAACACTTTGAAAAAATCGAAAAATTACGTTTTCGTCTCCCAACAGCGGAAGAATATTGCTTGACAACGCAACAATCGCCTTCAGAACTGGAAAAAAGACTCGATGCCGTCGTGAGATTTCGCAATAACAACTTGGATGACTGCATTCACGAAGACGAGCAAAAATTTCGACGAGATCATCGTTGCGTTCATCGATATCGTTTGAACAAACGAGGCTTACCGGAAGCAATTTTAAAGGATGAGGACGGGAATAGTTTGTGTTCCGATCCAACATGTTACGCTCCCTCAAAATTCATGGTTGAACAAAAAATTTCGCCCTTGAACTGTCCAAATAAAATCGTCGTCCCGAATGGAAAAACAGAAGAAGTCATCCACGAAATCGAAGAATTGGGTCCAATTTTAATTCTGGAAGCTCCTCCCGTTGATCCTGAAGAAGAAAAAAAGAAACTTTACACTTGGAGTGGCAGACCGAAGAAACCGAGCTCGTTCCCGATTTCCGAAAGTCTCGCTTTGAGACATCAACCTCGCATGGATGGCAAAAACACAAAACCGCCAATTTATGAAGCACGTGACGCGATTCCAGTTCCCAAAAATTCAGAGGCATTTTTGCATCAACTAATGGATCCGTATGGGCAAAAGAAGCCAAGTTTGTACAAAAGACCTATAAATAAATCGAAAAAATAATAATTTGTGTGGAAAATGACGTTCACGTGCGAAAATGCGAGCGAACCTTTTTCCGCATTTATTTGTTTTTACAATTTTTGCATGCATGCAAATTTATGACAAAAAAAATATTTTTGTGCAAAATTTTCAAAAGATGTGGTCCATCAACGGGATTTTGACGGGAAAAATATTGATTTATGCAGATTGAATTGGCACGAATGCAGAAAGAGAAATTGTAGGCAAAAATTAAGTCATCAGAAGAAAAATTTAAAGGTTTTTAGCTTTTTCAGATGATTAAATAATAAAATTGATTTATTATGTTTGCAAAATTTTCTTTGTTGTCTTTATAAATTTTTAAGCTTAAAATATAATTTTTAACTAAATAAAGTAAGAATTTAATGTAAGTACTTAAATATACATTTTTTCATATTAAAAAAATTATATTTTTTTTGATATTACAATTTATATAAAAATAATTTTTAGATATAAATATATTCGATAAATAATTAATTTTTTGATCAAAAAAATTTAATTAATTTAATTTAATTTAAAAATTAATTATTTAAATAATATTAATTACAAATAAATTTAACAATTTTTTACACGAAATAACTTTGGAATAATTTTAAGTTTTTTTTTTAATTTTTTTTTCTTAAAAAATAAAAAATAATTTTTTTTTTCTTATATTTATATTTGTATGAAAATTTTATTAATTTTTAAATTTTTTTGATCATAAAACACACAAAAAAAATCTAAATTTTTCCAACAAAAATTTTTATTTTTTTTTTAAGAATTTTTTGATAATTATTTTTATTTGATAGAAAAAGTTTATATTTTTGTAAGTCTTTTTTCAAGAATTTTGATCAACGATTTATTAAAAAAAATTAATAAAATGAATAAAATCGATTTTGGAAAATTTCAATAAAAAAATAAGAGAAATAAGAAAATTTAACATATTTATTTTTTTTAAATTTTTTATTCGATATATGATCGTTTTTTGTTATTTTTTTAATTAAATTTTTCTAAAAATTTCGAAATAATAAAATATAAAAAATTAAATAAAAAAAATCAATATAAAATAAATAAAATTTAAATTTTTAATAGAAAAATTATTTATTTTCCGATATTTATCGTAATTTCCTTCAAATATTAATTTTTTTCTGGTAAAACATTTTTTAAATATTATCTTGACATGACCTTCGAATCTTCTTCAAAATCCGCTTGTGCTACATTTTTTTCAAAAAAAAAAAAAAAAAATCTTTTGTTTTCTTTTAATTACTTTGAATAATCTCGTTGTTTCGCTTTCAATGTCAAAATATTGTCACTAATTTTTTTGTCCGTTGACCTGATCAAAAATATTTTTTTTAAATTTTTCTTAACAAAAAAAAAATGTATATTTACGACCTACTTTATATTCTTTTGTACTACAAACTATAAATTCTATTTAAAAACAATTAATACTATTTTTAACATTTTCTCTTCATAATCACGGCGACAAAGTCGTCAAAAATCATCTTGCGGACATATTTATGACAACTTTTCATCATCTGCAGATTTTATTGATGAAGGGTTAATTTTACTGATTTTTGACTAATTATTATTTTTTAATTTTTTTTTGTTGCTATAAATCATCAATGTCATCGCACTGCTCGTATAAAAATTTTCCACTGTAAAAATATCACTCATCGCAGCAAAATTTTTCACTATTCACAGTCATCGTTTGTGTGTGTGTTTTTTTTTTTTTGAAGAATAACAAAATTTTTCGCTAAATTTTATATTTGTGGACTATTGTATCATCATTAAATTCCTTGCGGCACACATTCTTTCTTTGCACGTTTTTTCAGTGTCTCACTGTGTAAATATTGAATTTCACCTTGACGGGATCCGCACGTTTTGTGGCGTCTTCGATGTGAAGTGACTCGGTTTTTGGATTGTATGCGCATCGGATGTCATCTTGGGCCTAAAATTATAAAAATTAATATAAAAAAATTAAAATTTTGTACAAAATTAAATTTATTATTAAAAAAAATGTTTTTAGAAAATTATAAAATCTTTGAAATAAAATATAAATTAATATAAAAAAATAATTTAAGTTTTTATAAAAATGAATAAAAAAAAATTTTTCAATGAATTATATTTCTTAAAGAATTAATTAATTTTTTTAAAAAATTAAAAATATTTTTAAATAAATTTAAAAAAATTTAATTACAATAAAATTCATTTTTTTAATTGAAAAAAAAAAATTAATTCTCATAAAATTAATTTTAAATTATTTTTTTTAATTTTTTATTAAATTAATTTCATTAAAATTAATAAAATTTTATTTTTTCAATGTATTTATTTATTTAAAAGATTTTAAATATTTTTATTTAAAATTAAATTAAGTTAAGAAAAATTTAATTCAATAAAAATTAGTTAATATATTTTTTTTTGAAATTAATTTAATTAAAATTTATTTTAAAAATAATTCAACTAATTTTTAAAAAAATTAATTTTAATTATTTTTTTCAGAAATTCAACTTACATATTCGCCTTTTAAGGTAATGGTAACCAACTTATATCTCAGCACTTTTCGAAAATCGCATGGTCGTTGCGTTTCCAAGTAATGTTTCAACTCGCATCGCAAATCCCCGCGCTGCTGCGTGCTCAAATCAACTTCATGTCGAATTGTCTCAAAGTCTTTTGGATACCGGCAAACGAGAGTTTCGCCCTTGGGCACATCCGGTCCATGCGGATATTTAATTCTCGTGTGCAAAGATGCCTCGACGCAAGCAAAAAACGCGACAATGACAAGCAACGTGCAAATTTTGACGAAAGAATTTTCCATTTTTTTGTTTTTTGTTAATTAATTTTAATTTTTAAGCTCTTCCGTGACGATCAACGCCGAATCTAACAAGCAACTGATTTGAATGCCAAAGAATCAATACGACGACGTCGACGATGTAAGATTTGTCGTTTTCGTCTCACTCACTCAGAATCCTGATATTGTTTAAACTTCTCACAATTTTTTTTTTGCGGCACGAATTGGCAGCGCGACAAAAATTAAAATTTATCAGTTAAATGCGTGTGCGAGACTCGCGCTGTACAATTAATGAAAGAATTCATTGATATAATAATAAAAGTCATCTGTTCATTGCGGTTCATGTTAGAAAAAAAAAATTGTCTATCACAAAATTAATGAGATGCGATTTTTCAGACGGGATCGACGTCATTTTATTGTTTTAGCAGAATTTTAACGATGAGCAAGTGTTTGTGTCACCAAATAAATGCGAATTTTCTCCCAAACTGACAGACAGAAAAATTCAGCAGAAAAAAGAATTTCGTCATTGGCACGAAATTTCCGGAGAACAATGATCGTGGCGTTTTTTGCGCATATTTCACGCTATTTTTAGTGCATGCATAATTTTTTGAGTAATTTTTGACATATGTAGACTAAAGTCCTCATCAACGATGAAAACGATCATCATCATTGAGTAATTCGGTTGTTCGTGTTTTTCGCGAAGATTTATGACACAGCTTGACATTTCACAAGATTTTTTTTTTGCAATTATGTTGAGCGAGGACAGATCGTGATCGTGACAGAGAACTTTTTTTAATGTGAGAAATGCGAAAAATATGTGAAAATTGATACAAAATTAGTCAAGTGAGAATTTGCAGATGTGAAAATTTAATTTTTTTTTGTTTTTTTGAGAAAATATTGAATTTCAGAAAGTAAATTGGCTTGAAGGTGTTGAAATTTGAAAAATATTGAAAAAGTTAATAATAATAATGAAAATTTTGACCTTAAAATGAGGAAAAAATTATTTCATGAATTTTATGTAAAATTTTTTAATAATAAATGTTTAAATTTTATTTTACGAAATTTATTTATTAAAAATTTTAAATTATTTTTAATTAAATTCAAATTATATTTATTTTTAATAATTTAAATTTATATAAAAAATTAATAATTTTTTTTTGAATATTTTTATTTTATCAGAAAATGAAAAAAAAAAAAATTTTTTTTTCTTTAATTGTAAAATTTAGTTTTTTGAATAAATTTAAACATTATTAAAAATTTCTAAAAATCGATTTTAATGTGAATTTTCTAAAAAATATTTTTTTAATAATTTTATTTTTTTTTAAAATTTTATTTTTAAAAATTTTTTAATTTAATTATATTTAAATTTAATTTTGAAAATTTTAAAATAATTGAGGAAAAAATTATTTCATGAATTTTATGTAAAATTTTTTAATAAGAAATTTTTAAATTTTATTTTACGAAATTTATTTATTAAAAATTTTAAATTATTTTTAATTAAAAATTTTTAAAATTTAATTTAAAAAATTAATAATTTTTTTTTTTTTAAAAATATTTTTAAAAAAAAAAAAAAAAATAAATTGTTTAGTTTTTTGAATAAAATTAAAATTTTTAAAAATTTTCTAAAAATCGATTTTAATTAATTTTTTAAATTTTATTTTTAATTTAATCTTTAATTTAAATATTTAAATTTAATTTTTTTTTAAAATAGGAAAAAATTATTTCATGAATTTTATGTAAAATTTTTTCGATTTTTAAATATTTTACGAAATTTTTTATTAAAAATTTTAAATTATTTTTAATAAATTCAAATTATATTTATTTTTAATAATTTAAATTTTTATAAAAAATTAAAATATATTTTTATTTTATCAGAAAATGAAAAAAAAAATAATTTTATTTTCTCTAATTGTAAAATTTAGTTTTTTGAATAAATTTAAACATTATTAAAAATTTTCTAAAAATCGATTTTAATGTGAATTTTCTAAAAATATATTATTTTTTTTAATTTTATTTTTTTTTAAATTTTATTTTTAATTTATTTTATTTTCTTTAATTTAATTATATTTAAATTTAATTTTGAAAATTTTAAAATAATTGAAATTTTTGCAAAAATATCTAAAATTATTTCATCAGCAAATTTTTCTTAATTACTTGTAAACATCAAAGTCAAGATAACACGCACACACGATGAACAAAAAAAAATTTCAACATAAATTATTGAACTTGACCACGAACAGAAAACATGATTTTTGTCCCAAATTTTTGTTTTTTACGTCTCATAAAATTTTCCGAGGAATTTTGTTTATTTTTTTTCATCTGTTCCGTTCAATAAATATTTTTTTTTGTATCGAAATTTACTATTTTTGTGGGTAGCAAGGCGCCTTTAGACTCTGAAATTTCACGTCATACGAAAAAAATTAAAGATAAGAAAAAATTAAAAATTTTAATAAATTTTCCATTAATAATTTTTGCAAAATATTTTCTGTTTTGATTTTTTTTTTGAGCGGAAACAAATTCGAGGCGTGGGAATTGCAAAAATTTGTGGAATGTAGACTAAAAAATTGCGTCATATTTTCATTCATTTTTTTTTTATTAAAATTTCTCGTCGACGTGATGTTATCGGTAAAAGTTGCATCGCTTATCAAGCACTTTTCTTATCATTCGATCGATAAATTTGTTGCAATTTCTGCAGTTTCAATCATGAGTTCCTCAATAAAAGATCGAATTTTAATAATGCTCGAGTTGGAACAATTAACCGACTGTGAATTTATTTTCCCCGAAGAAGAAGATCCAGAAAAAGGAATTATCAAAGCTCACAAGTTAATTTTGGCTTTTGCATCTCCCGTTTTTCATTCCATGTTTTTCACATTCGGAAATGAGCGAGATAACAAAATTGAGATCCCGGATTGTTCGGCAGAAAGTTTTGCACTTTTCTTGAAATACGTTTATTTGCACGAATTGACGTTAGTTTCAATTTACGACGCGACAGAAGTTTATAAAATCGCTCACAAATACGAAGTTTTGAGCTTACAAAAACTTTGCGAAGAATATATCGTCGAAGCTATGACTCCAAATGAGGCTTGTTCTGCTATGAGATTTGCTAAATTCATCGAAAATGAGGAAATAAAGAAAAAATCTGAACAAATGATTGTTGAAAATACCGTTGAAGTCCTGAATTCGCAAGATTTTCTCGAAACAAACGTAGAAACTGTCGAATTTATTGTAAAATGTGAAAAATTAAAAGTTGAGGAAATAATTTTGTTTGAAGCTGTGGAAAAATATGCCAGAAGTCATAAATTAGCAAGGCATCAAATGGAAAATGTGGTACAAAATATCAGATTTTTGACGATGAGTAAGAAGGAGTTCAACGACAGAGCAATGAGATCAAATTTGTTGACTTATATGGAGAAATTGGCGATATTGAATAATATTTTGTCGGAATATCTTCCAACTTATGCCTATCCGGAGGGGTTATGTCAGTCAAAAGTTAAGAGATTTAATGAAAAATTAATTAAAAAGTGAAAAATTTAATAAAAAATCAATTTTCGCGCCAAAATCTTGCTTGTTTTTCAATTTAAGGCGTTGACTTTTTTAGAAAATTTCTTTAAAGTTCAAGAAATTAAAAATTTTATGGAGATATAAAGCTTTAACAAATGTTAAAATGATGAAAAATTATTTCTAATTGATTTTTGAAAACTAATTTTCTTTAAATTTTAAAATAAAATTTTTTTTAAAGCGTCGCCTTAAATTCACAAAAAGTTCTTATCACTTTCATACGACTCAAAATTAGTTCCAAATCATGCCGCATTTCCGCTTTGGTGGCTCCAAACAGGATATTGACATCGTGCTTGCAGCGCCATCTACCGACTTATCACTTTCATTCGTCTCAGCCAAATCGAAATCTGTGATCGGAATCTTTGTTCGGAATCATTTCGACTGCTCTGAATCCATCAAATGGTAAACAAAAATCGCTGGCTTAAACTTCGTTCGGACAATTTTCCGCGAATTTAACTGAGAAAACGGGAGAATTAATTCGCGAAAAGTGCTTTTGCAGCACAAAAACCATCGTCCGAATCGCATTTCATAGAAAAAAAATCTACATATCACTCGAAAAATTGTTAAATTGCCAAAAATATCGTTTTGTGATTACGCGAGACTTTTTTTGGATCAAAGAAAAAATTACATGTTTTTTATTGCTGCATTGTTTATAAAGTGAAATGCCGTAGATTTGCATAAAAATTAGCAAGTGCGGAATAATTAAAAAATAAATTTATTAAAATTAAAAAAAAAATTCGGAAAAATAAGTGAAAATTTTTGATTGTTGTTGTTGTGCTCATACACACCCTAAAAAGCAAAAAGTAACCAGAAGTGCACATAGAAAATATTTTTTAAGAGAAAAAAGAGATAAAAGCCGCCTACGACAACAAAAAAAATAATATTGGCAAAAAATAAAAACAGTTTTGCAACAATAATAATTTTTTATCGCGTAAATTTTGTTAGTCAAGTGGTTCAGACAAAACGAAAGAAGGAAAAAAAAATGTTCGTGCAAGTAATCTGCATTCGTAGACGTAAAAAGTTGCTGTCTGCATAAAATATTGCATAGTTTTATCGAAAAATACGTGGAATCACACACATAACATAATATTATTAGTGAACTAACGGTAACGGTAGTGTTGTTGTATCGCATTCGTATTAATTTCAAAAGAAAGAAAAAAAACTTGCGTTCTTGAAGAATTTCACAAAGAATTTCTTTTTGCGAAAGACAAAGCAAAGCAAAGAAGCCAAAATGTTCAACTTCATGAAAAAGGATAGCGAAAAGACGGACCGTGATGAACGCAAGTCCATGAAAAGCAAAAAAAGTAAACGAGGCAAGGAAAAACTCCCCTCGGGCATCACAGCGGATTACAGTTCGTTTTTCGCGCAAAGCGGCGGCGGAGGCGGCGTCGAATTAGATCGCGGCACGGAAGAAATTCTCGCGACCGCTAATACCACAACTTATATCGACAGCAACGGGGATTTGGTCGAAAAGATTCACTTGACATCCGCTCAAATTCAGCACACGACGCTCGCAGGTACCGGAGCGACAGCTATTCATTCCGACAGCTCCGAATCCAATCATTCGCAAACGACGAGTAAGGTGTGTAAAAGTTTTTTTGTGTTTTATTTTTGTTTCGTGAAATGAGTCACTTTTGTGTACAGACCTTCTTCCATGAATGCAAAATTGTGTTTTTTTTTCGTTTGTGTGTAAAAATAAATAGCGAGACTAAAAATCGTGGCGAATAGAAAGAACATGTTATTTTGATTCCTAAATACGGAAAACTCGATGGATGAATTTTAATCATGGTGCATTAAGCAATTCCGAACGTTTTTGTTAAATGAAATAGTCGAGCTAATTATGATAAATATACGGCTCTAATGTAGAGGCGATTTAGTGACTATCAATTATATTTCTACATATCGAATGTTTTTGTAGTCGTTCTGTAGATGCCCTCATGGGAATTCACTTTTAATGCATTTTTTGTGTTTTGAGTACAAATGAAATTGAATTGAATAGAGATTATAGTAAATTTGAGCACATGGGACTCTAACTTTGAATTGTTTTTGGTTCAAATGAAATTTTTGTTCCATTTAAATATAAATTTTCGTTTTTGCCCAAAACGAGTAAAAAAAAGAATTGATAAAAAACTAAAAAAAAATTTTCTAAAAAAATGTAAAAACCTAAAAATAGAAAGCAATTAGAACAATTTGGATGAAAATTGACAAAATTTGCTCTAATTATTTAATTTAAACTGCTAATTAAACAATATTCTGTTAGTTTTTGTATTTTACGCCCCTCTATACAAAAAAAAAAACAACGATCTCATTTATCACGAAAATGACATGTGATCATAAATTTTAAAGAATTCGCATGTCACAAAACAAAAACTTCTATTCTATTTTTTTGTTTCCAAAAGGGCCATAAGTTACACTAATTTCCATTAGACTGTGAACCAACTTCCGACTTTGTTCTGTCTATAGAAAAATGCAACACGATAGCTACTAACAACATTCACGCAAGAAAGGTCAAAGCGGTTGCATTTCAGCGAACAACAGCGATAGTAATCTAGAAACGGAAAGTATGTATAAATTATGCCTTTTTAAACGAGAAGTAAGTTAACAGTTCGTCACATTGTTACTTTAACACAAAGTAACTTTAACACTCCGATGATGAGTCTTAATTTATATAGTATTCTGTTACGTTAATAATAATGATGTGTGCTCATCATCGTCATCGTCTGTGTGTTATGTGCTAAATACACTACATTTTAATTCATCTTCTTGTGTAATTTCATTGCATACTTTTTTCCGTGTTATTGTTGTGTTGTGTAATGTTTTTTTTCTTTAAAAAAAAATGCATGAAAAAAACATTTAAAAAATGTTAAAATATTGACTGACTTTTAATACCAAAATAAACAAACATTTCACACAGCGATTAGATTTCAATGATTTTTTCTCCCATATCGCTTATGACGGCTTTTATGGTCGACGTACTCATAAAATAGTTGGATTTGAAACAATTTTGCGGTCACATATTAATTAAATATTATTTAGAGTACGGCGCTGTCACAGATGCTTGCTTTATTGTGAAAAATTTATGTTTCTCATGATGATGAAAAAATGCGAAATTTCACATATTTCGAAAATAATTAAAAATATTTATTTATGGAAATGTATTAAAAATATATCAGAGATTAGCCAATTTGTTTTTGCAAATTTCGAAAAAAAAAATATTATGAATTTGGTTTTTTCCAATAAACGTTTCCTTTTTTATTGACAATAATCCTCTATTTTGGCAGTCATCTTATAAAGACTAACCTAAATATTAAGTACGTTTTGCCGCATAATCTTCAAATGTGTGACAGTTTTCTTCATATTCATGAACTAATTTGAAAATATTGTTGTTTTCGATTCTAGTTGAAACTTTAAGGAAGTAATCTCCATGACCAATCCGATACTTCTCCTTCGTATTCCTCTGATCGTACAAGAAGCTCGTTGAAGCAATCTCAGATTTTGTTGATATTTGGCAATACCAGACGTTGTTTAATGTTTTTCAGTTACTTTTTGATTATATTTCGACCTTGTCCAAAAAATGTTGAAATTTTTTGCTGCTCTCCTTTCTTTGTTTAGTTAAAAATTGTACAATATTCAATATTTATACTTTTAGGAGTATTTGCTATGTATTGTTTCGGAATTAATATTCTATTGAGTTTCACATTTCTTTTACTGCAATCTTTATTTTATGTATTCATAATAAGTTTTTCGTTCCAATATACTTTCTTTGCTAAAAATATTTTCATAGTATACTTCACACATATAATTTCAAAATGTAATCCATAGAACCTGAAAAAAGAAAGAAATGAAGAAAAATAATTAAGAACAAAACTTACCTTTCATATCTCGCTCCATGTCTCTCAATATTCTCTTAAATGCGAAACTTAAAATTTTCACACTTTCGTTTGCTCCAGAAATGGAATGCTGTGTCGCCGTTCGCACTGATTCAATCTCACTTTATTTTATTATTAAATACAAATAGTTGGATAATAAACAAACTGTAAATGAGCGGTAATAACATTAGATGAAGTATCATCTTGCTGGTTACGGTAAATGCGTTCATGCATATTGTTTTGTAATTTAATTTTTATTTTTTTCAATTTTCATGTTTGATCATCATCATCATCTGCTTTTCGAATCATATGAGCGTGTTGTTGTCATCATCGTCAAAGCAAGTCTCGTTGGTTCGTCGATGTATGTGTGTTAAGTTCTTTTTGGATATTTTTAATTCTATTGTATCTGTTTTAGTGTTATTATAGGTCGATGAATTATAAATTGCTCACACTTTTTGTTGTTGTTCCATATGTTTTACGATCAATGTTGTGTATGTTGGAACGGTTGTCGGCTATTAATACTCTTAATAGAGAAATTTCGTTATGATATGAGGGTAGGGCTGGATAGTAGCCGATTCGATCAATGGAACCAAAAAAAAACTATTAGGAGAGGCTTTTGTCTGTGAATGCGAGTGAATGTCGGAATTAAGGTTCACCGCATATTTCATGCGTTTGTGAATGGAGGCGTGATACTCACCGATATACTAACACGGAATTCAATTGAAAAAACCGCATATTACATCATCGTATTTTGAACTTGTTTTATGACTTAATTTTGAAATTTTCTTGAAAAAACTCGAAAAACTTCTGAAAAAAAATAAAATTACTCATTTTACTGCGTTTTAAAAGTTAAAGCTTATCCATTTATAGATACCGAAGACCATAAATAAAAATATAACGAACAGCAATAAATCAGCTGTAAATTTTTTGTTAACAACTATGCATAGACGAAAAAAACTATGAATCGAATTTCATTCTTTTTCTTGTTCATCAAAAACCACTTCAGGTGTTTTTGTTAATATAATCTCATTTTTATGACTTTAATACTTTCACCACGCGTTTTGAGAATAATTCAAAATGACAAATTACTTTCTTTGTACGAATTTTGAACAGACGCTCGAATGTAAATCATCTTTCTATCAGATGTGAAAATCATGAAGATTTACATTTTTTTTAATGTTTTGATGTTAGTTATGAAGGTCAAAAGCCAAAAAAAGAAGAAGAATGAATTTCTTTTGCAAAATACCGTTTTATGGTCGACATTTATCGATATGAATATTCAAAAGTGACTCATTTTCGACTTAAAATTTTTTTATCAATGCATTCTTGATAACTTATCTTCATTTTTTTTCATGTACAGCGCGTTTTACCTCCCATTCCTCCGCGCCCGCCAAAACGTGGTATCTTAAAAGGCCCTCGAGTGAATATTACCAACATAACTGAAGAAGTTACAGATTCGCGAACACTATTAATGCGTAATACCCTTCAAAATGAACTAATTGCTTACCAGAATTTGAATGATCCGAATGCTCCATCAGACAGCAATAGTTTGCGAGATTTTAATGATGCAGATCCATCTCAATCGCCTCAGATGCAACATTTGAATGTCATGACTTCGCCATCTCCGAGCGCTGAAAGTCTCACAGATACGACAAATTCATCTTTTGCAACGCCTCCTTTCTCCCTGAGTCCTGTTGGCGAATCGCAAGGATATCATCCATGGGCACGAATTCAAACCTTCGAAGATGTGAGTCTTCCATTGCCGCCAATTCGTCTTGTTACGTTGCCGCCTCCTCGTGAGCTGGTTATCAAGCGACAGAAGACCCTTCGGAATGATTTTGGATTCAGTTTGAGAAAAGCGATCGCTTTGGATAGATCCGAGTCGCTGATGTTACCCGTTTTGAAGCCCGTGATTTTCGCAGAGCCCGGAGCAGGCGGCGGATCAACGGGATTATTGCCGGGAGATCGTTTGCTCAAAGTTAACGGAAAAAGTGTCGAGGATTTGCCGAGAGAAACAATCATTGAAGCGGTAAGAAGATTTCTTTTAATTTATGGAAATCCATCGCGGTAACTGATATTTAATTTTGTCTTGTGTTTTATCTCGTAGATTCGCAATAGCGGCGATAGCTTAACGGTTGTCGTACAACCGGTAGCTGAACTTGTTGAACTATCTCGTCGGTGTATGATTACGACGTCATCCTCGTCCTCGTCAGTGCCCGCAGATGAAACGGACAAAAGTGCTGTCAATGTTTCGGATTGCAATACGTTGAAACGTTCTGCGAGTAAAAGATTTAAAGCTGAGGTAAGTTAATGTTTTTTTTTAATGAAAAAATTACAAGTTATTTATATTGAATGAAAGACATTAAAATGTACTTAAATTTGCAAAAAAATACCCGAAAATTGACATACAAAAAAATGATTTTTTACGGCATATGATTTCCATGAACTTCTGTACGACACACTGTGACGTGATTGGTCGCTACAGAAACCCGTATATGAGCATAGTGTTTGTACAGAATTTTTTTCTGTGAGCTGGGGAATGTACAAAATCATTTTTTGTGAGCTGGGTCACGTACCGACATTTGATTGTGAGCTGGTCGGAAATTATTTTTTTTGCACTGGGATTTGTCGGAAATTATTTTTTGCAACTGGGGTTGAGTGACTTTGAGTGCCATGAGTGACTTTGAGTGACCATGAGATACCAATGAGTGTTCTATTAAAGACACGAACCATTTCTGTTTGAATCATAAAAATTCGTTACTTTAAAACACAAAACAAATTTAATAAAATTTTATTTTAAAATCAAATTTTTTGATCAAAATACATTGAACTTGCTTTTAATAAGAAAAATTTCCTCTCAAATTTAAAGAGCGGATTTTTTCATACGAAATTCATTAGTATAAAAATTATTAATTTATAAAAATTTCTATTAAAAGTGTTTAAAAATTTTATACGAAATAAATTTTATTAAAAATAAAATTGATTTTTTTTTGAAATAATATTAAAATTTTTTTTTTTATTAAAAAAAAATTCTATTTTTATTATTTTATATTTAATTTTTAATTTATTTTTAAATGTCTTTTAAAAAATAAAAATTTTTTAAAAAATAACATTAGCTCTAAAAATTTTAAAAAATATTTAAATATAAAAAAATACAATTTTAATTATCATTTAATTTAAAATATTTTTTAAAAATATTTCAGAAATTTTTAGAACAAAGATCATAAATTTAAATTAAATTAAATATAAAAATAAATAAAATATTTAAATAAAAAATATTAATTAATTTTTTTATATTAAAAAAAATTAAATTAAATAAAAAATTAAAAATAAATTAAATTATAAAATTTTTAAATTTTTATAAAAAAAAATATTTTTACTCCATTTAACGGTACATTACTATTATATACTACATCGAGTTTCATTCATATTTTCATCGTAATACGAACGAAGAAAAAAATGTAAACAAACTTTTATTGTACATAACGTGAGTTATAATATATAACTTACCACAAACAAACCGGCTTCTACTACAGAACTCTCAACTCTCGTACAAAAGTTTGTTTTTATTTTTTTTTCTTTTTATTTCTTCTAACTTCTTAAAATAATAAAATTTCTGCCGTTAAAAAAAAGTGTGACAACTCCCAGGTTGTAAATTTTATGAATATGTAGAATTTAATTTTTTTTACGAGTTGCCTTTTTGCAATAAATTGATTATTATGTTATTTCGTCGTACAGAACATGCATCGTGTTCATGCACTTAGCAGAAAAATTAATGTTCTTGCAGAAAAGATCAAATAAAATTTGTGTGTTTGGAATTCTGTGCGGAATTTCGAATTCAAACGAGTTTAAAGGTTTGGTCATTGATGTGGTTACTTCTTGCTTGACTGAACCTTCGAGTAATTTTCTGCAACATTTTAACGCAGTTTCACATCCGTTTGTCGTGGTCGTCAGACTCAACACAGAGTCGTGCAATAATGAGCAATAAAAATGCATGAAAAAAACTGTAAATTGTAATGACACATAAAAACAGTTCCATTTCTAACGATATCGATTTGAGATGCACCGAATATCAATTAATATGCGGTTATTTCTCTCTCTTCGAAAAAAAATAATGTTTCATTGAATGAATTAAACATTTTTACATTTTCTTACTAATAACTAATGTTATGTTATGTTTTGAATGGTGTTTATGCATCTTTCATTCGAAAAATGAATATTTATTGAATCTTAATCATTTTTTTAGTTGGCGTGCGATGTGACGAGTGTTTGAATAAATTTTGGGTAAATAAGCTAGATAAACATAAAGTAGAAGCAAAGTGGGATATTCTTGCATAAAAAAAATTAAATTCATGCCTATTTTGTAACCGCCATAACACAAAAATTGTGTGTGTGGGTAGCAAGTGATTTGATATGTTTTAAAACGCATCATTGCTTTTTTTTTCGACGCGGTGTCGTGATACGTGAGAGACAGAGTTCGTTATCTTATATCAAATAATCATAAATTCATTTATGATGAGATGCGACTTTGTATATAGCATTAGTGCACATTCGGATGATTTGGATGAAAAAATATTTATGAAGACAGTTAAACGGGTTAATCCTATAGACAAGCAGAAGTCAACAAGTCATAAATTTGAAATTGAATCGAACTTGTTTTTCTTGGGAGTGCGTTTTTTATTTTGACATTTGTTCGTTCTTTGTGACTTTATTTTAGATTTCTATGGAAATAATTTTTTTATTTAATTGGAAAAATTTGTTTTTTTTTTTTGTAAAAAATTGAATTTCGCCTAATTTATAATTAATTTTTAATTATTAATTAATTTAATAAATTTCTTTATCATTTTTTTTAAATTTAAAAAAATTTAAAAAATATTTTTTTTTTCAAAAATTTAATTTTTTTTACATTAAAATTTTTCAATAAAAAATTATTTTAATTTTAATTAATAATTTTTTTTTTATTATTTAAATGGTTAAAGTTAAAGTTGTTAAAATTTTAATTTTTTTAAAATTATTTTAATTTTTATTTAATTTCTCTTAGTTTAAATATTTTTTTTTACTTTGAACAAAATTTCTTAAAAAATAATGTTTTATTTTTTTATCGATTAATTTTTTTTTGTTTTGTAAAATAAAAAAAAATAATTAAAGATTTTTGTTTTTAAATAAAACCTTTGAGTTTTTTAAATTAAATTTTATTTTTATTTAATTTAATTGATTTTAAAGATCTTTCATTGAACAAAAAATATTTTTTTTTTCATTTTTTTCCAATTTTAATAAATAGTTTAAAGTTAAGTTTTTCTTTTATTAATTTAAATTTTTTAATATATTTTTTTTTAATTTAAAAAAAAAATTAAATTTTGATATAAATAAATTTAAATTTTTTATTAAAAATTTTTTAGTTTTTTTTAATTTTTTTTTTAAATTTAATTAATTTTTTTTATTTAATTTAATTAAATTTGAAGATCCTTTGACTTAAAAAAAAATTATTGAGAGACACAAATTTTCCACAAAATTAATTAAAGACAAAAAACACACGAAAATGGAGACAAAACACGTGAAAATGTACAAATTACGTTGATTCCGAAGAAAACACATAAAAATATGTTCAAAATGCGTTTTTTTTTTGTTTAAAAATAGAATAGAACGAAAAATGTAGGTTTATGCGTTTTCCGACACTTTTAAACACTTTTAAGAGTTTGTTGTTTAGAAAACACATTTTTCACTCAAACAAACAGTTTTCCAAACATATTAATTGACTTTTATTTGTTTGTGCGTTGTGAAACCGACCACGAACAACAATCCAGAGCATTGGAAGTCGTTGATGCAATCTTGCCATCATCATCGCCATATCGACACATGTGTGGTTTACTTGCATGGTTTCATCGATTCGACTCGATGCCACGAATTATTGAGCAAAACATGCATTAAATTATTATTTTTTTTTTTCAAAATAAGTCGCCGTAATTAATTGAAAATATTTTTTTCTATTGTTTTTCTTTGCCAATGATGATCATAAAAATGATCATAAATTAAGTAGCTAACCAGATGGTCGACAAGAGCTCTCTCATGCACTTATTGAGAATTGTTGTCGTCGCCATCAATTGTTATGCTCATTGCCTTATTGTTTTTATTATTTGTTTTAATGACTTTCACTTGTTGCTTGAAACTTCAATGAATTAAAATTGTGCGTCTTATGCTGTCAATGGATTAAGACAAATTACTGTTATGTTGCGCCTGTCTGTCATTAATCAATTTGGATTCAATTTGTATATTTTGTTGTCATTTTTTTTTTATTCACGGAATAAAATTCATTGGACAATTTAAATTAATTCATAATTTGAAACACCTGATCGTCTTCGCATAGAAAAAAAAAATAAAAAAAAAACATGACAAAAATATTTGTTTAAAAAATTGTTTAGTTAGTTGATAAAAAAAATTACAAAACGCACAAAAATGACCTTCGTCGCCTTCAGACCAAATATTTGCGTGGACTATCGTTAAATTTGTTGTTATACATGTAATTTTCTTTTATATTTTGTGTGTAATTATTAGGCGAGAAACATGTGTCTCGAAAAAAAAAACAAGTTTATTACCGTTTATTGGAAGTCAGTTTCCGATCAGATAACGGGTTTCATTAAAAAAATTAGGACTTCCTGCAGAATTCTAAGATAATTTTTCATTTCAGTTGCGGGATCGTGCGAATTATTTCCTCGATTAATCAAATCACCCAAGAAATAATTTTAACACGTTTTTTTGCTGCTTACCATTAAAACAATTATTACAACCACTATAAATAAATAACGACAATAAAATAAAGGCGTTGCACTCGCGCATTTATTAATAAATTCATTAAATCTAAAGTTGTTGCTCATGTATCTTTGACTATTGTATGCAAAAAATTCTATACCCGGCACAAAGACCTAAGCTTCGAGTACGAATTTGACAATGGGTGCAATTTGACACAAATTGAATTTTTGTACAGTAATTGTCTGCTTATTTTTGAGTCTGCGTCAGCATTGCACAATCCGAAGTAGAAATAAATCAAAATCAGTACTGTTTAATTTTTATTTATTCGGGGCCCATAACGTTTGAAAGTGAACAGGAAATTTGTAACTAACGCATTTTTACCAATTTATTTATTGAAACAAGCAGCTAAGTAACAGTTAACATGACACAGTAAAATACATTAGAAATGCATTACAAGAAAAAAGAAAAAATGGGCACTCCAAATAATGCATCTAAGATGACGATGAAGAAGTTCGAGACATCCATCCTCTCTATTAATGTATTAAAAAGATAAAAATAAGTTGTTTGTTGTGAATTAGTGTTAATATTTGTACGTATTGCACGTTTACGTTTTTACCTACAAAGAAGTTGTCTTCTGAATATTTATGTGCAGTTTATTATTACATTTTACTATTATTATGTATATCTGTTCTTAATAGATATTCCGTGTGTGTGTCTCACTCTTTGAACAAACAATATTATACAAAGCACAATCTTTATCTTGCTTTTTTCTTTCGTCTCTATGTACTTTGCTGGTCTAATACGAATGTGACACACGCTCATGTTACAGCTGTTTTCAGTAAAAGTGTGTGTGGATTAGAGAGGGAAGTGTTTTTAGTTGTTAAAATTTATTTTGATCTTAATATTTTTAAATTTTTTTTCTTAAAATTTATTAATTTTATTTCATTATTTTGATTAATTTTCTCATATAAAGCTCTAAAGTTGTAAAAAAATCAAAACCATTTTCTTCGAAGTAGTAATCTTGGATGACAAAGATTCGATTGCCAATAAAAAAGTTCTTCTCAAACCAATGAGAAATGGAAGACCTGTGATGTATCCTTAAACGACTTTGTGTCACTGAAATGATAAAGAGTAATGTAACGACAAAACGATAGAAAAATAAATTAAAAATACAAATCAAAAGGACAAGATTGGAGGAATCAGTATACAAAGACATACCTTTTTATTTGAAAGTTACAAAATATTTAAAAAAAAAGTTATTCAAAATGCAAAAGGCTAATAAGAAATGATTATTTAAACAACTTACAAAATAAGCAAAATGACAACAGCGTCAGAAGTAATGATAAAATTCTTCAACTATAAGCAACTATGAGAATGTTGAAGAGTCGACTTCGATCGAAAAGGAAAATATTGAAGAGCCCATAATGAATGATTCAAAAGACATAAATATTTTGGCTGAATATGAAAATCAAAATTTTTAATTTATTTCATCGCATGGAGTACTCAAGTAAACAACTGATAGACATACTTCTGACAAGGCTTGCAAAAATATCTAACTAATATCGGGAGTTATTAAATGTATATCGAAAGATATCACAAATCATTTCTTTCTGAATAGCAAATAGAATAGATTCTCAGTTTTTTTTGTAATATACATTAGATTTGATATTATTTTGTCTTAAACTTCATGAATCTCTTAACAAAAACTATTATTTATAAACCAAACTTTTAATTACCTAAACAATACGATTCATTTAAAAAATTTCTTTTTTAAATTCTAAAATTTTTAAAAAATCTGTGAAAAATTCGTATTAATAAACAACTTGAATTTGGTCCCTCTCTAACGTTCGTATCTAGACAATATATACTAATATCATATGCGCTCCAAACAACGAGCGTGTACTGTACACAAACTATACGGTTTTTCATATTTTTTATATAGTATAGCTTTATATTTATTTTAAACTTCTCAACTTCAAAGTTAAAGTTAGGTATCTCAGTTCAATTTTAACATCGTTCGTAATAAGAAGTTGGCTGCATATTCTCGTGTGTGTCTTTTGCATCTCTTGCAACTAGCTGATAGCCAACAGCATTAAAAAATTATTATAAAAAAAAATATGCACGATATGCAAATTTAACGTTATCATTGTCATTATCTATCTGTGCCGATCTACATTGCAACAAAAATTCATATAATTATATAACTTAATTATATTAAATTAAAAAGAAATAAAATAAAGACACATAAGAGCTAATGAATTTATTGCACATTGAAAATTATTAATAAAATAAATAAATAATTGTGTAAACACAAATCTTGATAATAATTAATAATAATAGTGTTTATCAGTAATCACTAAATAGTCGAGTTATACCGACCGCGTTGTGTGTGCTTAATTAATAAAATCAACAAAATAAAATAAAATAAATATATTTCGTGCTTTGATAAAAATTGCAAAAAAAAAAAACTTAAAAGGAAAATTTTTCGACTGCATTAAAAAAAAAGTAAAAACACACGAAAATTAAAATTTATAAAAACAGATGAAGGTCAAATAAAAGTGCAAGGTGAAAATAAAGTGCAAATAATGTTCGCGATCGAGCGAGAGATATAAATTCTGAAGCACATCTGTTGTTGTTTTTTTTTATTTTTCAAAAAAATAAAAAGTTTATCTCTTTTACTGTAAATGGAGATGTGAATGTAAACAATTGCATTTTATTGTCGGAGCTTTAATCGACATCGATAGAAAATGTTTTCAATTTTTATGGGAATTTATCGTTTATTTTTTCTGTGAAGAGTCCTTAGCAGGAAAAAAAATAAATAAATATTTATGAAAAAGTTACATCATTTCTTTTTTAAATGATGGTGAGATTTGAGAGAGATTAAAAACGAAACGTGTTTCGTGCATTTATTTCCTTGAAAACGACAACATGATTATTATTGAAAAGGGCCCAAATTATGATTCATCTCATGTAATTTTTTGTCTTGAGTTAATAAAAGACTCGGAACTTGGTTTTTAATTTTTTTAAACCAAACAAAAAAATAATAAACAAAAGATTTTTTTTTTCTAAAGTTGACAAAAAATATTCCCTTTAAATTTTTTTCTTAAAGAACGTTAAAAAAAACGTTTCTTTTCTTCTAAAAAAAAAAATAAAATAAAATAAAGCTCAGACAGATAAATGAAACCCATATATCTTAATTAATCACTAATTAATTCAAAACTGAGTGTCATCGCCTCTTGGTTTAAAAAAATGCCTTCTTTCTCTTCACTTTACCTTACAAAAAATCACGTAACTGTATTTCGGACAAATTTCATGGACCAATAAAATCAGTTAAGTTATTGTCAGGCGCTACACAGGTTTATTGCAGTTTTTTGGCGGCATACATAGTTTATGTTGTTAACTCTCAAAAAATTTATTTTATGTTAATTCACTGAAATCGAAACCGATATAAAGTTCCAAAATTTATGTAAATTCGACGATATTTGATAACGATAATAATAATTAGTTGTTTTGAGTGGATTTTCGGATCCTAATTGAAAAAAAAAATCGCGGCGCGTGTAAAAAAGGTCCAAAATTAGTGCAACCAGTAACTGTTTTCTTTTTCCGCAAATGACCTGCTAACATAATAAATTTTTATTCTGCCATGTCTGGTTTGTTTACACATCACTTTTTATCATAACTCCTTCAGTTTAAACGAGTTAGATAGCGCTAAAATGTGCTATAAAAGAACAAGATAAACATAAATTATGCCGAATGTCAAGAAGTTTCTTTTGAAGCAAGAGTTATTGCTTTTTTGATGTTCTTGATGTCTATCCGTTATTTTAAAATTATATTTTTATATAAAAATAATTGGAAAAAATCCGCTGCAGTTGAATTTGTATTTTCATCAATACATTTTCGAAAAGAGAAAAATTAGCATTAAAGAGATAGAAGAAAGAAGCGCAAAGCGAAGATAGATTGCATTTGAAATGCAAACCATTCATATATGCAAAAATATAATAATAATTATATTAAAAAAAATGGCATGGCGGTGCTCGTTGTTTGCTTGCTGAAGTATGTCTGGATACCGTTTTAACGTCGTGTCTATTGAACAGATTAATAGTAATTTGCAAATTTATGTGTTTTATTAATGTTTTTAAAGAAAAAAGAAAAAAAAAATGATAATAATAATTATAATATCAAACTGCTCTTCCATAGAAAAAAATAACAATTTTTAACTGTTGTTTATAACAAAATAATAATTAAATCATTTATCGTTCATTCATTCGCAAAATTAGCCCATTGAGTTCATTGAATCAATTCAAGACATTTAATTGAATTGAAAGTTGATATGAAACTCTTGACGTGACTGATTGGACAGACAAAGAGGTCAATCAGCTGACGCCTCCACAAAACTTCAACTTCACAATTTGTTCAATTAAAAGTTTTTTTTTTGTAATTTATTGAAAGAGGCTACCAAATGTCTAGAGTGCCAATTCATTGCGCGATCGAGTGCAATATTTACAAGTTATTTAAATTCATTTTTTGAGAAAAAAAAAAATTTTTTTTAATTGTCTGTCCTTTTAAAAAATAAAAAAAAAAAATTATTTATTGATATTAATTTTTAAATTTTTTTAAAAGTTTATTTATTTATTTTAAATTTATTTATTTTATTAAATTTTAATTTTTAATACTTAATTTAAAAATTTATAAATAAAAAAAAATTAATTAATTTTAATTTTATAAATTTATTTTTTTTCAACATTTTTTTAATATTTCAAATATTTATGCATTAAAAAATTTTAAAAAAATTATTATATTTATATTTCTTAAGAAATAAAAGTAAAAAAAAATATTATTTTCATACCAAAAATATACCAAGAAAAATTTATTGCAAATATATTACATTATTAAAAAAAATGATTTTGAAAAAAATTTTAAAAAATTTAAAAAAAAAAATGTTAAAAAAAATGAATTTATAAAATTAAAGTTTATTAATTTTTTTTAATTTATAAAAGGTGCATTCCATTCTAAAAAATACCAAAATCACGGTTTTATTATTTTCATATGAAAAAAAATATCATCAAAAAAGAAGAAATTTTTGCTTTGGCGAAATTTTTTTACCCTTATTTTTAAAAAATAAAATTTATCCGTGCAAATATTTTTCATTATTTTAAAAAAGGAAAGTAATAAATTTTTGCCATGAAACAAAAAAATTTGGTCAGAAAAGCCAAAAATTGATATTTTTGCGTTTTTAAAAAATTTTAAATTGATAAAAATAAAATTAAAAATTAGCAAAAGTTTAAACAAAATTATTTTATAGGTAAATTTAAAATCCGGGATTTCGGTATTTTTTAGAATGGAATGCACCAAAATTAAAATTAATAAAATTTAATTTAATAAAATAAAATTTTTTATTTTTTTTAACTTGTTTATTAAAAATTTATTTTAATTATTAAAATTTATTTTTTTATTAATTATTGCGATAATTGTTTCAAAAATCATTAAACAAATATTTTTTTTTTTTTTGCAAAATAAAAAATTTTAAATTTTCTTTAAAACTTAAAATACGCTCAAATTAAAAATTTCATAGAAAAAATTGAAACCTCGATTTATTAGCAGCAGACAATTATGACAGATTTATGCAAACTAAACACCTTCTCACCTACATGTTTTCGGCAGATATTCCTATGAATTGTAAAAAAAAACTTTTTTTTTTTATATAACAGTAGAAGAGAATTAACGTCGATGTGACTTATGAAAAATGATTGAAGGTCGCTCGTGCATTGTTTGACGTCGAGTCGAGTGTGGATGCTAATTATTGCGATAGTTCAAAATTAACAGATTACAATCGAATCTTTTTCGAGGTGTGTTTGAGACCCTTCAGATGTGCTTCAACTTGATCTTTCTCTCGATTATTATTGAACATTATCAACAATGCGATTCTTTATGCTTGCAACTCCATTTTGAATAATTTCAACAGAGAAATAATGAACAACAACGTGTTTTATAATTTTTCATGCCATGCAAATTAATTATGTGACTCAAATTAATAATAAATAAACAATATATTTGTTTGGAACACATGCGATTATATTAACGATCGATCATTAAAAAAATAAAAAAAAAATTAAAAAAAGAGAAACATTTTGAACGGAAACAGGTAACGACGACGTGGCGATGTATCATTTACAAAAAGCATTTGAAAATTCGCTAAGAGCTTCGTCGTACGAAAGACCTCCAACCTCAAACGGTTCATTGAAGCCCGAAATTCATCGAGGTTGTACGGGAAAAGCTCATGCTTGTGGCACAGCAAAAAACAGAAAACTTCAAGCTGAAGCCAAACCGCATCGCAAAAACAGCGTAAGCTCCGAGACAATTAGTGACAGCGGATCTGAAGGATCCTCGTTGAACTCAAATGGCGAAAAAACTACAGCAGAAACTCCGTCAAAGGGATTTTTCTTGCACGATCGCAATCGACGTTCCGTTTCGCATTCACGTCGCAAAACAACGGAAAATACTCTCTCGTCGCCAGATGAAACAGATAAAGCTGTGCCACGTCCTCGTCTTTCCTCCGAAGGCGATGATAAGCTGCTCGTACCAAAGCCGAAACGCGAGTCTCTTGGCACGTTTCAACGCAGCTCGAGTTTCCGCATGCCACGATCGAGTCCACGTGTTTCCGAATCTCCAAGTCGCCCGCCATGGAATTCAAATCTCGGAAGAAAAGATTTTTCACCAAATACAAAAGTTGAAGTTTACAACAAAACTAATCGTACAGCGCCATCTTTTAGACGAGGCGGATCATTTCGACGCAAACCCATAGATGGCGTTAATTGGATGAATTTGTGGGAACAGTCGATGGCACAGAAACCAGATGGCGTTAGTTTTAAACATCTTGACGCTCTAATGGGATCGAAGGTAAAAATTATCGTTATAAAAGGCAAAAAATGGGACAAAATTTAAAAAAAAAAAAAAAAAATTTTAAAAAAAAAAAAAAAAAAAAAAAATTAAAAAAAATAAAAAAAAATAAATGGGATAAAATTAAAAAATAATAAAATTAAATAAAATAAATAAATGGGGCACAGTTATAAAATATTTAAAAATAATTATAAAAAATATTAATAAATAAAATATTTTTTTCAATTTTAAAAATAAATTTGAGACAAAATTTTAAAATAAAAAAATATAAATAATTGGGACAAAATTAAAAAAAAACAATAAATTTTAAAAATTAAAAAATAATTACAAAAAAAAAAAAAATAATAATAAAAAATTAAAATATTTTTTTTTATTTTAAAATAATTATTTTTTCAAATTTTAAAACTAAAAAAAATATATTTAATTTTTTTATTATTTTATTTTTTTTTTGTAATTTATTTTTAAATTAAATTTTAATTTAATTAAATTTAATAGTTAAATTTAATTTAAATTAATTTTTAAATTTATTATTTTTTTTTATTAAAAACTAAATAAAATAATAAGTACGGTAAACAATGAAAAATATGAAAAAGCGGCAAGAACTGAAAAATTAAGTGTTTTTATCTTGATAAATACTTATAAATTGCAAACAAAAACACACGACGCCAATTTATTCCGTATTATTTAATTTTTCAAGTCTCTCGTAAGATGAAGGGAACATTTTGCAATTCTCTAAACTACACGTGGCATTTTATTAACAAAAAAAAACTGAATGTACAATTTTGATTGAATTGAAACAATCACCGGGCTCGAGTTATTTAGAAACATTGAATATGCAAAAATGTTGGCGATTAGCATTTTATTGTTAATATGATTCATTGACTTTGCTTATTCATGATTCATGCCGCAATTTACAACTACCGTTAATAATTTGAAAAAAAAAAACTTTTGTCGCTGTCCCTCAAACAAAGCGCTCTAATCTCTTAAACCTGATCTCAGACAAAGAAAAGTTTTTCTAATTTTACATCCGGCGTCTCTCCCTCGCGATCTACATTCTAACTTTATTGAATAAAATAAATGAAAAAAAAGCAAAACAAACACGGAAATTTCGATGCAGGCACGCAACATAAATGCCATTAACGCGTCATTTATAATCCCATCATGGACAATTAGAAAATGTCTCCGAATTTTTCTTTAATTTTTTTTTCTGTCTCTTACTTAGTAGTTCTGTGGTAAATGGAGCATAATTTCTATTTTTAAAGAAAAATTGAAAAAAAAAAATTGTTTATAAGAAAAATGTTGACACATGATATTTTGTTGACATTTTGTGCGCGGACCGGAAAGAGCGACACTATTTTTGGAAAACAAGAAAGAAGTTTCATTTTTTATTTATTATTATTGAAATTTGATGTCGAACGTATTTTATGAATGAAATTTTATTGTTATTGTTTTAATAAGTTGCTTCATTGATCGTCGGTATGAGTTTAAAACAATCAATGGTATAGTTTATGGCTTGTTTGCATGAAATATTTTGATGTTTTGTGAGAAATTTTGCCAATTTAATTTTTTTATTGATTTAAGAATAAACATTTTAATAAATATTCATTCAAAAATAAAAAAAATAATTATATTAATTAAATTAAAAATTTATTTAAAAAAAATACAATAAAAAAAATTATATGAATTAATTAAATTAAATTAATTATTTTTTAATAAATTTATTTTTATTAATAAAAAAAAATTTTTTTTAATTTTTTTTTTTGCAAAAAATTATTTTTCATTAATTTTTATATAAATAATCAAATAAAAATAAATAATTAAATATAAATTTCTTAAATTAATTTATTTAAAATAAAAAATTTTCACACAAAAATATTTAATAAATTTCAAATTTTTTTTATAATTTCTTATAGAACAATTTAAAAAAAAAATTATAAAAAAAAATATTATAAAAAAAATAAATTAAAAATAAAATATGTCAATCTAAGATTTTTTAAAATTTTAAATTAATTAATTTTAAATAAAATTAAAATAAAAGTTAAAATAAAATAAAATTAATTAATAAAATATTTATTTTATTTATTAAAAAAAAATAAATAAAAAAAAACTTTCTCACAAAATAACACATTTCACAAACCCTTTCCTTCTCATTGAACTTTCATCCGCAGCCCATAAATCTACGATTGAAGTTTCATTTTACGACCGACATTTGGTTCGCATTTGATCTATTCACGAAAATTATTGTCAAC
This sequence comes from Culicoides brevitarsis, assembly GCF_036172545.1. Lineage (NCBI taxonomy): Eukaryota > Metazoa > Arthropoda > Insecta > Diptera > Ceratopogonidae > Culicoides > Culicoides brevitarsis. The sequence continues at coordinate 40,546,693 of NC_087085.1, read as the reverse complement.
AAAGACAGATAAAAACAATAACGTGATAGACAATGCATATCATTTTTTTCGTTAGTTTCACGTGTGTCGTATATGATATGAATAAATGCATAAAAAAAGTTTCGTAATCATAATAAAAATAATAAGCAGAGAGTAACTAAGCATAAATAACTCTATAAATCCCACATTTTCAACGAGAGTAAATATATTATGTTGCATTATTTACAATTCAGAGCGATGTGCTTGTGCGCCTATTTATTATTTTATTATTATTTTTTGAAACAATATTCCAAATATATAAACTAGATTTTAGTTACACTTCCACATCATATTGTGGTATATGTAAATAAATATGTCTCACTTGGGTCTTGTCTTGTAAATTCATGATGGCATTATATAATGCACATGCATTTTTTATTGTCTTTTTTTTGTTCGCACAGAATCCGATCTCTTTTGATACAATTTATAATAATAATACACGATAATCATTAAAAGTAGTTTAATTGTTTATTTTTTTCTATTATTTTTATTATCATCATCGTTAACGGTGAGAAATGAGAGACGCTTTAAGGGCATAATAACAATTAAAAAACCGAACGGAAATGTGCTATTGTGCTATTTATTGACTACTTTTTTTGCTTTTGAAATGTCTTCCTGAATTTATTGTTGACAAGTCGGATTTCGGTCGAATTCCAAATTAGGCAGTTATTAAAAAAAATAAATAAATATAATAAAAAGTACCTTTAAGCACTTTTTCGTTGAATAAATAAATAATTCATAAATTTTTAGTGTGTGGGATATTAAAGGATTAATTTAGTGCTAATGTTTGATAATAAAATAAATCAGCTATTAAATATTTTTTTTTATCGACAATTAATAAATAAAGCAGAAATAAAATATTATTTTAAAATTTATTTTATTACTTTAATCAATTATTTATTTTTTTTTTTTGTATAAAAAATACGTTAAAATGTACGAAAATTTTATCGAGTAGGTTCATAAAATTATTTTGACAGTTAAATATTTGACAGCTAATTTTTCTGTGAAAAAAATTTTTTTTCTTACATTTCTCAAAAAATTTTGTCATTTTAATTTTATTTTTTTTTACATATTTTTAATAATTTAAAATCATTTACTAATTTTTTATTTATTTAAATTATTTTTTTTAATTTATTATTTTTTTAAAATGAAAATTTGTTAAAATTAATTATAATCGATTCAATAATAATTTTTATTTTATTTCATTTAGAATAATATTTTATAAAATAAAAATTTAATTTTAAAAATTAAAATTTGATTATGAATTAATTTTTTATTTTAAATACTTAATTGAATAATTTTAATTTAATTAAATATAAATTATTAATAAATATTAATAAATTACCTAATATAATTTATTTTTATTAATATTTAAATATTGTAAAAAAATTATTTAATTTTTTAATTAATTTTAATTTTTTTTTAAAATTTTTTTTAAATTAATAATTTTTTTATAAAATTTTTTAAAATTTTTTTAAAATTATTTTATTTTATTTAAAAAAAATAAATAATTTTTATTTATTTAATTTTAAAAAATTTTTATTTAATTTTAAATTTTTTTTTAAAATTAAAAATTATCAAAATTATTTTTAATGGAATTTTTTATGAATTTTTAAAATAGATAAAAATTCTCAAATTAACATAATTTTATATCCTGTTAAAAAAATTTAAATAACTAATAAGTTGTTTCATACACACGCATTTCTGATGCTGTTTTTTCTTGACATGAATGATTTGACAAGCGCGTTTTTTTTTGTTGTTTATCAAACATTGCAATCATCGTACTTCGAGTCATAGCAAGACTTTTTGTATACAATCCCACGCCTAAGGGTGACATGCTGTTCGTTGCTATTCATTTGTAGTTAAAAATTGTTGTTTTATAAATGCAACAGTTTAAATACTTTACCTTACATTACTCGATTTTAATATATTTAAATATTGCCAAGACAAAAACAATTTTTTTTATGAAAAAATATTTTTTTTTGCTTAAATATGAATATGAAACTGTTGTGATGTAAGGTAATTGATCAATTAAGATTTTTCTTAATTGAATCAGATGTTTAGTCATGCATATATGGGAAAAACTAACGCAAAGATTTTGCCCTTATACAATTTACGTTAAGTTGTTTTTGTGTAAAATGTTAATGCATTTTAACACCTAATTTGTCGTTAGCTTGTTAATTGTTTTAACTGCGATGGAAAAAAATGAGAGGAAATTTTTAGTAATTATTTATTTAAATAATTTTTGAAAACTTGTTTTTATTACATGATAAAATTTAAAAAGTAATTAGAGCAAAAAATTATTTTTTTAATTAAAATCCAATTTTCAATTAAAATTAGTACACTTTGTCATTGTTTTAAAGCAACTTGAAACAAAAAATAGATAAACAAGTTTCCTAAATGAAATTTTTATTTTTGAAAAAATTAAGAGGATTAAAATTTATGAATGAGCGTTCATTCATTCAACGACAGGTTAATAAATACTTACGGCTGATCTTTCTATTATAACGTTAATAATTATTATAATTTATTATTCATTATTTTTTTTTACATTACCCATTTATTTATAAGAATGTTGGAATTTCTAGACAAACAGCGTTTGTCGTCATCTCATTTATTTGTAGCTGGTTACGTTTTATTAATAATTCATTACTTTTTGTTATGAGGAGAGGCTTGAAATTCGCTGCAGGACAGGATGTGTCTGTCTGTTTTATATGATATAAATTTTAAAAGGGAAATTTTTTAGACCTGAGGCTGATAAAAAATATTTGAAATTTAATTTTTAAAAACTAAAAAAAATAATTTTGTGTTTTGACCAGAATTATTGATAGATCTTAAAATTAATTAATAAAATTATTAAATTAAATAAAAATTAAAAATTTTATCTTTTTTGTTAAAAAAATTATTTGAATTAATTTATAATTATTTATTTAAATATTTTTTTTTAATTTTTAAAAAACAAAAAATAAAAATTTCAATTTCAAATTTAGTAAATCTTTAATTTTTCTGAAATAAATTTTTCAAAAAAATTATTTAAATAAATTTTCTTAAATTTACATTTCTTAAATTACACAAATATATTTTAAATTTAATTTTAATTAATTAATTAATTAATTAATTAATAAATTAATTAATAAATAATTTAATAAAATTAATTTTGAATTTTTTTTAAATTTTATTATTTTTTTAATACATAATTTATTTCAATTATATAATTTTTTAAAAATAATTTTAATTAAAAATAAATTTCAATGAAATTAATTTTTAAATTTATTAAAAATTTAAATTTCTTATAAAAATGTGCTTTGATCTATTTTTACTCCCTCTAAAAAAATTAAAAGTAGCACAATTTCCTTCCGAGATTTTTAAATTTATTAACTTGTCAATACATTAAATAAATACAAATAAAAAAAACTTCTCAATAGCTTCTGTAGTCATTAGCCCCTTTGCCATAAATAGAGATTCACCCACAAGCGCAAGTATTTAAAAAATAAGTATAATAAAAAATTGTGTTGTGTGTCCATTTCTGGTTGTTATCTCATTAATAAAATAGTTCGCAAACACATTAATAAGCTCTACTTCAATTATTATCGTTCAACTTTGCAAAAAAAAAAAAAAAATAAAAATTATAATTTGTTGTTTTGTCTTTACAATTCGATCGTTAATGAGATAAAGTAACAAGGGGGCTAATCTCTTTTTTAATGTCGATGTCGCGTCGAGTGTGTGGTAAATAATTTTTCTTTTTCAGAATAAACTGCAAAATGTGTCAAGCTATTCTTGTTTCTTTCTCAACTACTGACACAAACGCACGAGGAAGCCTTAGATACATATTTCTGCATGTTGTTGACCTATATTGGTTCGAGTTTCCGCATTTATTTTATTATTTATTATTTTTCGCATAAATTTCTCTGCTTTTAACGCGTAAAAGAGGTGTTTCAATCAATTCTCGGTGTGTCGACCACCGTGCAGAACTTTCTCAAGCCAACTCTTTTGTTTATGAAAATTAAAAGATTTAAACATTTTTCGCTTGTCAAACATCTTCTTTTCTTGCCCGAGATAATAACGCATCGGTCGGCGAGAGTAAATGTGTATAATTATAATAATAAATAAATGTAAACCATTAGAGTAATGTTGATGTTAATTAAATGTGTGTAGAATATATTATGCAGTTGTGTAACTCCTCATCATCTCATCTCGACGCGAGAAAAATTTATTTAATTTGCGTTTTCTACTTCCTTGATGGCTAAATTGAGAGTGCTTGGTTTGGATTAATTAAAATGATTTTTTTTTGTAACAGACAGAATGAGTGAACCTTGTCTTCTTTTTCCTGAAATTATAAGATAAATAAGTTAATTAATAATTTTTTTCTGAAAATTAAGTAAAAATAATTATTTTTTAAAATTAAATGTAAATAATTAATAATTAAAAATATAAATTAATTAAATATTTTTTTAAATAAAATTAAAAATAATTAAAGTAGGTCATTTTTAATTTTAAAAAAAATTATTTAATTAATTTAATTTAAAAAATAAATTAATTGATATTTTATTTTTTAATTTTGATTAATTTTTAAAAAATCGATTAATTAGTTTTTATTTTTTAAAAAATTTTTTTTAAATTTAAAAAATTAAAATAAAAAATTTATTATATTTTCAAAAATAATTTAAGTAAAAAAAAATAATTAAAATTAAAAATTTAATAAAATTTTAATTAAATAATTTATTTTTTTTAAAATTAAAATTTCAAAAATAAAATTTATTTTTTTAATTAATTCTTAATAATAAAAAAAATTTAATTTTAAAAAATAAATTTAAATTAGATTAGATAATATTTAATTAAATTTAATATTTAATAAAATAAATTAATTTAATAAATTTTTAGATGAAACTATTTTTTTTATATTTCATTTTTTTTTCTAAAAATTTTTTAAAAATTAAAATTGACTTTTTTTTGATAATTTAAATTGAAATAAAAATTTATTTGATATAATAAAAAGTAAAAAAATTAATTAAAATTAAAAAAAAAATAAATTAAAAAATTTCTTTAGGTAAATAAATTAATTTAAAAAAAATTAATTCTTAAAAAAAATAAATAAATAAAAATAAATTAATTAAAATTTTACTATTTTTTCTCTTTTCAGACAAAATTCGACAACAATCACGCCAACGGAGATCTTTGGAAAACCGAAGCAGGCGAAAACATTTGGCTTGTTCATCGTGGCGGTTTTTGCGCAGCTCTCCGTTTGCCGCAACAAACAGGCGTCGAACCGGGCAAAGTACTTATCCAATTGGAGCATAATGGCGAGCAACTTACCGTCGACGAAGACGACATCGAGAAAGCCAACAACTCAAAACTCGACTTGTGCGAAGACATTTGTCACTTGAAGCACTTGAACGAGGCCTCCGTGCTGCATGTGTTACGCCAAAGATACGCCAGTAACTTAATCCATACACGGGCTGGACCTATTTTGATGGTTGTTAACCCGATGGCACCACTTTCGCTTTACTCGGAAAAGGTGAGTAAATTCCCATGCGATAAATTGTCTTGCATTTATGAAAAGTGCACAAAAAATTGAAAGTTTATGCCCCGAAGGCGATAAACTCGACGATATTGTACACTAAATTGCGTTTTAGACGAAAAAAAAAATTGTTTTTATCTCTCTCGCTTCGTATTTATTGTCTTTTTACGAAACAAATGTGCATTATGCGCGTTTGGTGCACTTTCAACTCGATATTTTATTATTTTTGCGTGCAATAAATCTCCTCAATGCAACATGAATCATATTGAACGATTTTTTTTCGCTGTCAAAGTTAATGTCTAGTTGCGAATAAAATTTTTTTCTTTAATCCAAGTCTGGATTAGTCATTAAAAAAATTCCCTTTTGAGCCTTTTGAGTTCTTCTCGAATGAAAAAAAAAATAAAATTTTGCATGAAAATTATTATTTCATACCGTGCATCGCCACGAGGAAGGAACGATATCTCATGAGGTAACATACTAATTATTGTTGAAATGTGTATTAAGTTGTACCAAGCAACTAAGAGGCATTATTGCACGCAAGTAACCTCAAAAAGAAGCTTCAGGGCTCTCCATTCTAAAATGATGTGAGCCGGGTTACGAGCATAAATTGTTATCGAAAAATGTTTTTTGCATGGTCGCGATTATTATGTCATTACGATTACAACAATGCAAACCGCAATAGAAAGGTTTTCGGAATTAAAAATTTTCAATGAAGCGCTTTTTTGCTTCTTTAAAATTTTTCAATGATTTGATATTTTAAAAATTTATTATTAAATATTTTAATGAAATATATTTAAAAATATCAAAGTTTTAATTTTTTTATTAAAAAAATAATGAAATTATTTTGAAAAAATAAATTATAACTACCTATTAAAAAAATATTACTAAAATTTTCAAGGGTTATTTTGTGAAAGTAAAATTTAAGATTTTAAAATTTTAAATTTTTTTTGTTCACAAAATTTAAAAATATTTTTAAAAAATTTCTTTTAATTTATTTTATTAAAAAAAATTTTAAAAAAATTTTATTAAAAAAATAAATATTAAAGTTTAAAAAAATTAAGGTAACTGCTAAAATTAAAAAAATGCTAAAAATCCTTTTACAAATATTTTCTTATATTAAATTTTTGAATTTAAAGTTCGAATTAAATTTATAACAGAAAAAAATTATTAAAATTTAAATATTTAATGTCTTTTAATTAAATTTAATTCATCTTCTGAACGTTTTTGTAATATTTTTTAAATTTAATTTTAATAAAATTTTTTTCTTAATTTAATTTTTAATTTTATTATGAATTATTAATTTTTTTAATATTTTTATTTAAATACGTTTCTTTTTTAAGAATTTTTTTTAATAAAAATATTTATATTTTTTACTTTTCTGAAAATTTTTTATTTTATTTTCAATAAATTTTTCAAAATTTAATTAAAATTTTCCTCTTTGAGACACAAAAACGTTCAAAAGATGAAACAAAAAAAAAACATTTAATGGCAATGCACTTTGACCATTTTGATACGAAATAAAAACGTGAATTTATCTCAATGAGCATAAATCATAAAAATACTCACTAAAACGAGTTAGACATCCATCAAATTACGGCAACAACAACTTAAAAGGTCATGCTCGTACAATTTATCAAACGATGCATTCAATCATTTTAAACGATTTCGAACTGCTTTTAAACGATTGCAACTCGTCTTTTTCGCTGCAATTTCAATTAAAATCTAATGAGTTTCATTTATTTTCTCTCGTTTTAGGTGGTCTCGATGTTCCGCGGATGCAAAACCGAAGATATGCCGCCGCACGTTTACTCGCTCGCCCAAACGGCGTACCGAACGATGATGGAAACGCGTCGCGACCAAAGTTTGATCTTCATGGGCAGATCGGCATCGGGCAAGACAACGAGCTTCAAACATGCTTTGTATTATTTGACATTGGCAGCGGGCAGCACGAACAAATTACTCACGGCGGAGAAGGTGAATGCGATGAACACGATTCTCGAGTCTTTTGGAAACACAAAAACTTGCATGAACTCGAATGCGACGCGATTCACGCAGATTTTGAGCTTGGATTTTGATCATACGGGACAAATTGCATCAGCTTCGGTGCAGGTAAATCTAAAATAAAAATTTTAAAACAAGAAAAAAGTTAATTTAAAAATTTTTTTTAAAGAAGAAAAAATTAATTTTAAATTTTTTCTTAAGAAAAAAATTAATTTAAAATTTTTTTTAAGAAAAAAATTAATTTTAAAATTTTTCTTGAAGAAAAAAATTTATTTTAAAATTTTTCTTAAAAAAAAAATTATTTTAAAATTTTTCTTGAAGAAAAAAATTAATTTTCAAAATTTTTCTTAAAGAAAAAAAATATTTTAAAATTTTTCTTAAAGAAAAAAATTAATTTTAAAATTTTTCTTAAAGAAAAAAAATATTTTAAAAAATTTTTCTTGAAGAAAAAAATTAATTTTAAAATTTTTCTTGAAGAAAAAAATTAATTTTAAAATTTTTCTTAAAGAAAAAAATTAATTTTAAATTTTTTCTTGAAGAAAAAAATTAATTTAAAAATTTTTCTTAAAGAAAAAAATTAATTTTAAAATTTTTCTTAAAGAAAAAAATTAATTTTAAAATTTTTCTTAAAGAAAAAAAATTTTAAATTTTTTCTTGAAGAAAAAAATTAATTTTAAAATTTTTCTTGAAAAAAAAAATTATTTTAAAATTTTTCTTGAAGAAAAAATTAATTTAATTTTTTTTTTAAATTTTCTGTCAAGCAAAAATTAATTTTTTAAATTTTTTTTAGGTTCTTTTGTTGGAAAAATCCCGCGCAGGACGTCGCATGAGCAACGAACACACGTTCCATGTCTTAACTCGTCTTCTCGCCGGCGCTGAAGGAGCATTACAGAAAGAACTCCATTTGGACAACATCAATTTCGACGATTCAAACCCTTTTATCTCAATTCCCACAAAACTTGACGAACGCGCAAAAGCTTCTTCAGACTTTGTTCGACTTGTGCAGGCATTTTCAACGTTGGGCATCCCCAATAATTCTGTTAAGGCGCTTTGGTGCGTTTTAGCATCAATTTATCACTTGGGATGTGCGGGAGCAACAAAACTCGGCACAGGCACGACAGCTCGAACGCAATTTGCGCATCCATCGTCGGCAAGAAAAGCTGCCATGTTGCTCGGAGTTTCCATGGATGACTTGACAGCAGCTGCTTTTCCCGTAAATACATCAAATCCGGGCACGCCAACGCGATCTCCAGCTGATAGTCCCGAACATAGTCCAAATGCGGCATGGGATAGTCTCGAGGGACTCGTCATCGGGTTGTATGCGGAAGCGATGTCAGCAGCTGTTGCTTTAGTAAATAAAGCAATTTCGTCGCCAAGTCACACAATTGCGTCGATTTTGTTGGTTGACACGCCCGGATTTCAGAATCCCGCGAGTTGCGGACAACAAGCTGGCGCCACGTTAAGCGATTTGCGTCACAATTACCTGCAAGAACGCTTGCAACTTTTGTTCCATCACACAACGTTGGTTGCTCCACGGGATCGTTACGCCCAAGAACTCGTCGAAATCGATACGGAAGGTTTTATCGAAAGTAATCCGGGTCCTCTTGTGAGTTTGCTTGATAAAGCGCCGCAAAGTCACGTGATGCGAACGTCACAACGCGACTTGAGAGATGTCGATCGTCGTGGATTACTTTGGCTTTTGGATGAGGAATCCATGTATCCAAACTCAAACGACGACTCGTTCCTCGAACGACTTTTCTTCCATTATGGCGATCGCGAATATCAACCGTTGCTGAGAAAAGGCGCCGGAACGCGTCAATTCATTTTGCAACACTTGCAAGGCACAAATCCCGTTCTTTATTCGACGAGTGGTTGGCTCAAGGCGAGTCGCGAACACAATTCAACCAAAAATGCGACGTCACTGTTGCAGGACAGCACAAAAGCGGAAATCAGTCATTTGTTTATCGGAACGAATGCGAGGGGAGGAAATGGAATTTTCTTCGGGTCGATTGCTGGCGTCGAAGGAAGTCAATCGTTGAGACGCGTTTCGAGCATAAGACGATCTTTTACGACTGCCGGCGTGAAGAAGAACTCTGTGATGCTTCAAGTAAGAAATTTTTCTGTAAAATTTGAATTTTTAATTAATTTTTTGAATTTAATTTTTAGGTGAAGTTTACAGTAGATGGCATTATTGACACGATCCGAAGAACTGGAACACATTTTGTGCATTGTTTCTTGTTGCAACATTCAGCAGGCTCATCTTCTCTTGTCAGCAATAAAGCGTTTCATCAAAATAGTGAAGATATTGTTAATGTTCCGTTGTTGCGAAGTCAGGTACAAGACGAAAATCTTAAAAAAAGGATTTTAAAGAGATAGTTTTTGAAAAAAATGGCTTAAAATTAAAGGAAAAATATGTTTAAAGAACAAATTTTTGATAAAAAAAATTGATAGAAAGTTTAAAATGATTCAAAAAATTGAAGAAAATTTTCGAAAACTCAAATTTTACCTAAAATTTAGTCCGAAAATTATAAATTAAAATTTTTTATGAGATAAAAAATTTTAGTTGATTAAATATTACCCATTAAATATCAAAATTCATAGTTTAAAAGAGAAAATTTAACTTTTAATAAATTTTTAATTTTATTAAATTTAACTTAATTACAATAAATTGGAAAAATTATCTTTTTCTCTCCTTTTTTTTTAAAAAAAAATTTAAGACCAAAACATTCATAAAATAAAATTTTGTTTTTATTTTTTTTTGTTAATTGAAGAATGACAAAAAATTCAAAAAGTTAAAATTAAATTAAAATAAAAATTAAAATAAAATACAAATTAAATTAAAAGTTGAAATTTTCTTTGAAAACTTTGAAATTAAAAAAAAATATAAAATGTTAAAGCTAAAAAGACTTGATTGAAATTAAATTTTATATTTGAGAATCAATAAATTGAAAAAATATAAAAATTAAAATTAAATTAAATATTAAATTAAGTTTATAATTGAATATTAATTTAAATATTAATTTAATTTTTAAATTAAAGTAATTTTAAAAAATTAAATAAATAAAAAATTAAGATTGTCTATAGTTCATTAAAAAATTCAAAATGAAATTAAAAATTGAAATTTTTTAAAATTTTAGAAAGAAAAATAAATAGTTAATATAAAATTTTATATTATAGGATCAAAGAATTAAGAAAAATTAAATTTAAATATCTACAATTGTAAAAAAATACTCCAAAATATTTTTTTAAAGAATAATTTACTTCGTACAATTTTTCTTATATTGAAAATTTTAATTCTTAAAAAATAATTAAAAATTTTAAAGATTATTAAAAATCTTTTTTTTATAAATTAAAATTAACTTAAATAAGAAGTAAAAAATTGTAATACTTTGTATACTCACAAATTTCGTAATATTTATCAAAATTTAAATTTTGATATTTTTTTAAGTCATTTTTAATATTAAATTGTAAAAATTTATTATTTTGTCAAAAATTTCTCTTAAAATTCTTAATTTTTCATCTCAAAACAACAAAAAACTAAAATTTTTTCTCATTATTTTCAGTTACGCGGTTCCCAAATCCTCGAAGCAGCTCGTCTTCATCGCTTGGGATTCCCTGAAACAGTTCCCCTGACCGAATTCATTCGTCGCTTTGGTCTCTTGGCTGATGCAACATCGAAAGACATCACCGTCGAGCAAATTTTATCGCATAACGAGATCGATCCGTCCTGTTATCGCATCGGTCCAAGTCAGGTGAGTACAATTTTTACTTTTATTTCTTTCCTTTATCACATGCTCGTAATTGTTATGATTATGAAATTTATGCAAAGAAACAGTATTTTTTTTTGCGCTGCAGATAATAATTTATCGGAAGTGTAATCGCACATAATTTTTCGCTGCGGGTTGTGTTTGTTTTTTTTTTCCTTCATGTTTATTACTCCTCTATTCAAGTCTCGTGTGTTGAAAGAGAGACTCGCATCACGGAAGAGGCGTCTTGCAATTATTTCTAACGAACTTCTTCTCCGGCAAATTGGATCATTTGTGATTATTACATTGAAACTTTGTCGATATATTTATTCAACATTGTTGTCGCTTAATGATTGTTTGAGGCGGCTTGCATACGAGAAAGTTTCGCTCGCTGCCCACAAGTTAAAAAAAATATAAATAATTATGAATCGCCAAAAAAATAAAATTTAATAAAAAAAGGTTGAACATCAATTTACAACAATAACAATAAATATTAAGAAGTTGTTGTTATATAAATGTATCGAAAGCAGGTTCATCATGAGATCTTTCTTTTTCTCTTTCTTCTTTCATCATATGACGAATTACAGGCTGATACAATTATTAAAAATATTTTATTTATCTCAATTTTTAACTAAAAAGCTTGTTACAAAAGAAAAATTTTGAGTTCGAGATCGAAAAAAATTATTTCGATAATTTAAATTTCATTTAAACAATTAAATTTTTCTTTTCGAGTTATAAAAATTCAATTTCGAGAACAAAAAAATTGCTATTTATTCTTTTCGAGATAAAAAAAAAATAATTTTCAGAATAAAAAATTCATTCGAGATCGAAAAATTTCATTTCGAGACTTTAAAAAAAATTAATCGAAAGCGAAAAATTTTTTTTCGAGAACAAAAAATATTATTTCTTAGCTAAATATTTATTTTCATGATAAAAAAAATATTTTGAAGTCAAAAAACTTAATTTTTGAAAGAATAATATTCATTTCAAGTTTTAAAAAAAATTATTTCGAGATCGAAAAATTTCACTTCGAGATCGAAAATTTTACTTTCAAAAGCAAAATATTTATTTAGACAATTAAAAAAATATTTTGAGGTCTAAAAATTTAATCTTAAAAACTAAATTTTTAATTTTTAGATTTGAAAATTTTTTTTCGAGATCGAAAAATTTTATTTCGAGATCGAAAATCTTCATTTAAAAAACATTTTCAATTATTTCATCCGCCTAATTCATTTCGGTGCGCCTTTCATACATGCCAATCGTGCCTTGGCTGTTCGCAAAACGAAAAAAGGGACACTGGAATGTTGATGTATTACTGCGCAAGATGCACGAGATAAGAACACACATATTTATTCGAATCGAAAAAGAGAGACAACGCAAAAAAAAAAAACTTTTTAAGTCACGAAATCATTTCACTTTCTTTCGAGCGCAGCAGCAGCAGTCAGTGGTGACTGCTTAACACTGAAAACCATACATAATCGCTTGCGTCTCACCATTTATCGAAGGTAAAGGGCAATAAACTGACCGTTTTTAGCGAAGAAACATGAATGAATAATAAAAAGTAAGAAAAAAAAATCATTAACCAGTTTTACCTCGACGCATTTTTCTGTACTTGAAGTAGGAAGAAATTGAAATGGTTCACTTCACTTAACAACATCACATGCCCAAGATATGATAAATTGATTATTTTATGCGGGAGTACAACGATTTTCTAATAAATAATCAGATAAATAATCGAGTTTGGCATCGAGATTAGGATCTAAAACTAAAAAAAAATCATTCAAGAGAAAAATTTTTTAAATTTATTTTAACAATACTCCAATTATAAAATGCAACTCCGAACAGAAAATGAAAGAAATTTCACAGTTATTTGCATTTTTTCTTTCATTTTTCTGTACTTCAGCAGCAAAAAACGTAAAAATGGGTAAATAAAAAGTGAATGAAAGCGTGCACAAGCACACAATAGATCTGATCTTGACATTGCTTTTATTTCATTAGACAGACGGAACATGCAAAAAAAAAATGTTGGCGTGGTGTTAAAAGTCTCTTTAATTACAAGGCAATTTTTCAAAAAAAGAAATGAAAAATGTTAATTACCTCGCTGTGTGCAGCTGTGAGAGTATTGGCGAGAAATGTAAGCGATCTGCAGTTATTGACCCACAAAAATGCGCGACCTTTTGAACTGAATTTTCATGTAATTGATTTATTGGCACGAAATTTAGCCGATTAACGAAGTAAAAGTTGACCTTTGATGGAATATTTTTTGCGAAATTTATTAAAAGTCGTTAAAAAGAGACGTTAAGAGGCGAGGAAAATCGGTGAATTTGTGATGAATTGGCGTGATTTTGAGATGGAATGTCAAATTATGAGGTATTTTTATTTAAATTTGTGATTTTTGGCTTAAGAAAAAATTAAATAATATTTTTTTAAAATATTTTTTTAATTAATTTTTTTATTAATTAATAAAACTCGTTAAGATGATCTTTTTTTTAATTTTTAATTTAAATTTTAAAAAGATAATGTAAATAAAATTTTATTTAAATTTTAATTTAATTTTAAAAAATTAATTTTAAATTAATAAAATTTTATTTTATTTAAAAATAAAATAATTAATTTTTTTTTAATTTAAAAAAAAATTAAATAAATTTTAATTTATCTGAAATTAAAATTTTTTTATTTAAAAAAAAAATAAAATAAAATTAAATTTATTAATTTATTTTAAAAAATTATTTAAAATTTAAATTAATTAAAAAATAATAATTTTTAAATTATTATATTAATTAATTATTAAAAAGAAATTAAAATAATTTATAAGTAAATTTAATTAAATTATTAAAAATTAATTTAATTTTAAAAAAATTATTTAAAGTTATAATAACTTATAAATATTTATAATAATTTAAAATTAAATTATTTTTAAATTTTTAATTTAATTTAAAAAAAATTAAATTTATTTTTAATTTAAATTTTTCATTTTATGAACTTGAAAATCATGCAAAAATTATGCAAAAAATAAAAATCATTTAAATTTCATAAAATTAAAATCATAAAAATAGGGAAATGAAGTTATCATTGACCATCAATAAATTTTTAAGCCTCCTATAATCCCAAAAAAAGCCTTGCTCAAAAATAATCTTTTAACTGTGAATTTTTTAAACTTGATTTTAATTTCAAAAATCAATTTAAACCATCTCTTAATATCTAAAATCTGTCATTTTTATCCCAAAAACCAACAACCGTCATCAAAAAATTCACCTTTCAACCTCCATCGAGTTCAAAGTTCATTCAACCACTGCTTCCCATAAAAAAAAAATAAATCCCACAAAAACTGCCAAAAATGCGTCTTACGCAACAATAATCCCGCAGTAACGCTTCAATTTACTTTTTATTTATTTATTTTTTTTTTTGTTAATTGATCTTCTTTCACATCGGCTCAACAACGCAGTATGCGTCACTAATTAACGCAGTCAAATTAAAAAAAAATCATTTTAATCAAACCATCATTTGAATGATCTTTTACTCTGTTTATCGGGTAATCAAGCAATCAAGCGTAATAAACAAAAATAAAAATTTTAAGAAGAAGCATTTTTTGACTCAGACAACCCGCTGACACACGATTCTCAACAGGTTGTTTTTTTTTTCTGTTCAAATAATCACCGAAAATTACACATTTATTTGCTACCCACGAGAAATTTCTTTATTTGATGGCATTAACGTTTAATTTGACTGACTTGACGGAATACGGATCGCTGCAAGCCCTTTTTCGATGCAAAAAGAGTTAAATAACCGCGTGCAGTGAAGATATGCAATTAAGATGCACCGATCAGAAAAAGTGTCTGAATTTTATCGTAATTATTTTATTATGTTAACATTTTTTTTTGTTGCTGCGGAAAAAAATCGTCTTTCATATGAAGAAAGAGAAAAAAATAAAAAAAAAATGTGAATGCCTGATGAATAATTTTTTTTTATATAAAAATAAACAATTTTTTGGAGAGTGAGATAAACAATTATTTTTTGTCTGTATTTATAAAATATTACTTAATATATTTTTCTGAAAAATTATTACGGCATGCAGTTTGCATTTATTTTTTGAGACACAAATAAAAAAAAAACAAACAAATAAATAACAGTTTTCCTATAAATATTAATAAAAAAATAAATAAAAAATACTATGACACACTGCTTGAGTTACTTGCAAATAAAATGTTCAAAAGGCGGAAAATGTGTGTGATTGAACAAAATATAATAAAAATTATTTCCGTCACACGCACAAGCCACGAGAGACAACAACAAGACAAGCTGCTGCATCATAAAACACTTATCTGCAAACAAAAATCTTGCTTAAATTTTAATAACTTATTTTTCGACGTTACGACGTTTGGTAGTTTTGGTACGAAAGGCGCTGCTCGCGATTGTAAGCGAAATGTACAAAATAAAATTTATGAATAAATTTTAGATAAATATTTTTAGTGCAAATCACTAATCAAATGCATTTTACGGTGTTCGTTGTGATGGAACAGCGTGAGAAACATTAACATGTTTCTTTCATGAGCCATGATATAGTGTAAATTTTAGTAATAATTTTTTAGGTTGATACAATTAACGAAAATATTTTTTTTAATTAAATAAATTAATTAAAAAAATTTAATTTAATTAATTTAAAAAAAAAATAGTTTTAAAAATTTAATAAAATTAAATAAATTAAATTTAATAAAAATAAAAATTGCTAAATTATTTTATCATTTAATTTTTTTAAATAAATTTTGAATTGAAAATTATTAATTTTTATTTTAATTAAATTATTTTAAAAAATTTATTTGAGTAACTATATTTAAATTATTTAAATAAATTAAAAATTGAAAAAATATAATTTAAAAAAATAAAAAAAATAATTTAAAAAATAATAAAAAAATTAATTAAAAAAAAAACAATCATTTTATTTTTGGTTAATTTTCATATAAAATTAAATTAAATTAAAAATAAAAAAATATTTTAAATAAAAAAAAATCAATTAAATGAAAGTTAATAAAAATTAAAAAAATAGTTAGGTATAAATTTAATTATAAAATTTAATTAAATTTTTTATTAAAAATAAAATATAATTAAAATTAAAAATAAAAAATTTAATTAAAATTAATTTAAATGAAAATTAATTTAAATTAAAAAAAATAACTTAAATTTAAGTTTTAACGAAATTAAATAAATTAAAATTATAAAAAATAAAAATTATTTTTTATTAATTTTTATTAATAATTAATTTTTATTTAATTAATTAAAAATTAAATTATTATTTAAATTATTTAATTTAAAATAAAGAATTATATTAAAATTTTTAAAAACAAAATTTCTAACATTTTAGAAATGTCGAGAAATAAAAAAAAACATTTTCGATAATTGTATCGCCCTTACCTACTGATGTAAAATTTTTCTCCTATATTTTAACTGCATGTAATATAATTATTACGAGCACTTTCCGTTTTCACTTGCGACTAAATTTATCAGGAAAACATGCAAAATAGAGCAAGTTATAGTGACACACGATGGATAATAATTTATGATCCAACAAAATTTTTCCGGCACAAAATCCAAAAGAGACTTTCATAACTTGTGACTTGCCCATTGAACTGAAAAAAAAACAGAAAAATAATTAATAACTAATAAAAAATTATTAAAATCGCACACGAAATTGTTCACACGTGCACAAAATTTAAATATGTGTGTTAAGCATTCGCGTACGTGGAAATTATTTCACAGCATGAGTGAATGAAAAAAACTTTCTAATATCTATTTCTTTCGTTTCATGTGCGAAGTGTATCTAACAACATTGAAAAAAAAAATCACGAAACGTGAGAGAGCTTTAAATTATCCACACACACTCACATGGACTGTCATTGACATTCTGCTACAGTTTGTCCAAAGTAAGAAAATCTCGCTAACAAGTTGATATTTAAGGAAAAATCAAGTAATTATTGGCATGTTACAAGAAGTAATATTACCGTTGCAGTAATATCTTATGGCACGTTAGATAAAAATCCAATTTCGCGTGAATTTTGCACGAGATCTACTTCCTGTCTGTCTGCGCCAACGGAAGCCACACCTACACATCTGTGCGACAAAAATAATTATTGCTATTATTTCTGATAAGAAGCACAAAAAAAGTTAATAATTGAAAAATTGCATTGAAATTTCCACGCATTGCATTTATGACATTGATTACGTTTTTTTGTTGCAAAAATTGCAAAAAATTGCGTATTATTGAAATTTTTAATAGATTTAATAATAATAGCTCATAAAAAATTTAATGATTTGGAATTGCAAATTTGCAAGGAATTGTAATCAATGGAAAGTTGTCGAGCGAAGCAAAAATTAAAAAAGGTATGGAACATTTCAGTGAATTTAAAATAATTTGATTTAGTAGAATTTGTTGAGATTATTGCGATTTATGACTAATTGACAGCTGTCAAAAGATGTTAGTGAGACATCTCGTTAGTGCAGAAGAGAGTTGAAAGTGAAAATTGTGTAAAATGGTGCAGGTTTGTTACTTTAATGACAAACTGCTTGTTTTACAAGAAATTTTATTTATTCTTTTGGATGGAAGAAGAAAGTAGTTTTTGTCATTTTTTGTTGATTTTGCTTCATTATTTTTTTTTCTGAAATTTAATCTTTTTTTCATTCTTGAATCTTTTAATTTTAAAAATTAGAAAATTTTTTTAACAAAAAAACGATAAAAAAAATAAATATTTTTTTAAATTTTTAATTAAAATTAAAGATTTTTAATTAAAATTAAAAATTTTAAATTTAAATTATTTATTTAACTTAAAATTAAAATTAATTTTTTATTAATTTAAAAAATTTTATAAAAAAATAAATAAATAAAATAATTTAATAAATAAATTATTATTTTTATTAAAATAAAAAAAAAATAAATAAAAATAATTTAATTTATTATTTAATAATTTAAATTATTTTTAATAATAAAATTATTAGGTATAATAAAATTAACTCTAATATTTTTTTTATTTTTTTTTTTTTTTTTAAATAAATAAGAAATTTATGGCTTCAAGTCAAAAATTATTAAAAGGTTTGAAATTTAAAAGTTTCACAGTTTTTTAAAATTTTATAACGGTCAAAATTTGAATTGACATTTCTGAATAAAAAATTTTAAAGTTAATTTTTTGACATTTTCTTTCAGATTTTTTACTCATAAATTATTTTAAAATGATTTTATCCTCCAATTTTTTTATCAAAATAATTTTTTATTAATTTTTTTTTAAATTTAATTTAGGATTTTTCAACTGATGAATAAAAATTTTTTATTTGAAAATTTTACATGAAAATTAAAAAATGTTTAATTAAAACTGAAAATTATGCTTTTGAATTTTTTTTTAATTTTTAAAAATTTTATTAAATTTCTTAAATTAAATTGCTTTAAATTTCATAAAAATTTAAATAACGGTTAAAATTTTAAATTGACATATGTCAAAAATTTTCAAATTTAAACATTAAAACTTGAAAAAATAACATTTTAAGAAAATTTAATTCTCTTTGACCTCTTTTGGATTCAAAATTCATCAAAAATCAAAATAACGGTCAAAAAATTCAAATTGACACCTGTCAAAAAAGGTCAAAAATTTCTCTTTTGCTTCCAAAATTCTTCATGAATCTCCCATTTTTAGACATTTTTTCCATAACGGGACCTTTTTTCATCGCCAATTAACCTTTGAATCATTACATCAAATTCCATTAAATTTCAATTGAATTACGCACATATTCTTGCCACATGTACTAAAACCAACCTTCAAAATCTCGTTTTAAATTCAACATATTTGGTTTTCGCCGCAGTTACAATTAGCACTTGTGTGTTTAAAAATTTCTTGAATCTCGTTTTCCGTACGTTTTAAGATGATTGAACTTGTATTATACTAAAAAACTAAATAATAATTCGACATCAACACATGTAAAGATTTCTCATTATTTATAAGAATCACATCATCTCTTTAATTTTTTTTCTTCATGATTATTATTTAAATATACTCGTACGAGATATATTTTTTCGTACATGTTCTAAATTCATACGTTCACTTGTTTAGTTACTTACTTTAACCAATACAATAAAAATTTAACATGTACTCGGTGCGGTTGGTGTGTTAAACAGCGAAAATCGTAAATAAAAAATAGATTCATGGATCTAAACTAAATTAATAACTGACTATGGGATCGGAATTGTTCACGAATTTCCTAACATTTGCTCGATTTTCGTCAAAATCCGTCGTTATTGAGTCATTTTGGTTGTCCATTAGAACAAGTGTGGACAAGAGAGCAGCAAAAATTTATCTTTACTAAACTCGAGTAGGGGTAAAAATCGTTTCCCGGTCCATCGTGCGTCTTTTTTTGGCATGTCGCGCCAATGTACGGTCCCAAAATTCGCTTCTTGTTTTATTATTCGCGCAAAAAATTGTTTTATAGTGCTCTCGCGTTGTACGATTTCTAGCGAAGTACACTGTACTATCCGACAATTACTCACAGAAGATCGTGGCGGTGTACGCGGAACAACTCATACAAACAATTTTTTTTTCTCTACTTCTTTAATAATAACAAAAATCATGACCGATATATATTAATTCTGTACACAGCGATGTGCGATGTGTGTGATGGGTTAGGTTTAAGAAATGTAAGATATTTTATTTTAGTCATTAACTAGTACTTGTAAATACTCGATTTGCTTTTGATGAACGGTCCGTAAAAATTAGAATAACGCTGAACGACGCAGTTTAAAGAGATTTTTGGATGCTAACAGAAGTTTGGTGATAGATTTTTTGGGTAAGTTTTGTGGAAATTTGTTGGTTTTTGGAGTAAAAACGTTGGAAAGAGAGCAAAAACAAAGCAATTATTGCCGCTCGAAGGCAACATGTGCAATGTCGAGATCAATTGCAGCTAATTTAATGTGGATTTTAATTAAAATAAATGAGTCATCGTTTAATTAGAGAGGCAAAATCATGTTTGTTCTCGATTCTTAATAGAGAAATTCAATAAAAATGAATTGATTTTGTCGTAGGATGGAATAAAAATGTAAAGGTTTTGCGTGAAATTGGCAAAAATTGATGTTTTTAATTATTTTGTGAGAAAATTAGGCAATTTTTGTATTTTTATGTTAAAAATTTTTAATTTTCTTCTTCGAAATTTTTAATTAAATTTTTTAATTTTTTTTTTAAATAAAGTTAATTAATTAAATTAAATTTTTTAATTAAAAATTTTTAATTATTTTTTTTATAATATTTACTATTTTTTTAAAATAATTTTAAAAATATTAAATTAACAAAAATTTAAAATTTTATGCCATAAAAATATTTTTTTTCTTAATTTAAACTTGATTTTATGAAATCTGAGTGAAAATAGAAGAAAATTATGAAAAATATATTTTTTTTATTTTTAAGATTTTTAAAATATTTAATATCAAAGTTAAAAATGCAATTATTGATAATAATTGATATTTTTTGAGAAAAAAATTTTCTTCAAACCCTTTTAAGAATTTTGAAAGAAAAAATATTTTAAGAATTGTATAAAAAAATATCAAATTTCCTTTAATTTTTCAAAATTTCTTTTAAAAATATGAGAAAAATAGATTTTTTTAATTTCTTATTTTTTTAAAATTATTTTTCATTAATATTTTTTAAATTTAAAAATTTTTTTTTTAATTCTTTTATATTAATTTTGTAAATCATTTTTCAATAAATTATTGTTTTTATTTAAATAATTTTAAAATTATTTTCTCAATGATTATTCAATAAAATTTTATTTAATTATTTTTTTATTTTAAAATTTTTTTATTTCAAATAATTTTTTCATTTAATTCAATTTAATTTAATTTAATATAAAATTTAATTTTTCCAATTTTATAAAAAAAAAAAAATAATATTTTTTTTTAATTAATTTTCATTTAATTTTAATTTTATTCTTTTTTTTGTTTAATTTTATTTTTTTTTTAAGTATTTTTTGTTTCGTTTTATTTTTATTTAATTTTAAAAATTATATTTCTTTTAATTATTTTTTTTAAATTATTATTTTTTAAATATAATTTTTCAAAAAAAAAAAAAAAATTAAATTTAATAATTTTTTTAAGAAAAAAAAATAAAATTTCTCACAAAACAACAGTTCATTTCGTGCAAATTTCAAATAATTTTGCAAAAAAATATTAAAAAGTCCATAAAAATTCACAAAATCTATAATTTGTGATAGAAATCTCGTCATCTCAGTAGCACATGTTATCGAAAAAACAAAGAAAAAAAGTTATTAAACTGTGTGGGTACTTGTTTCGTAAACTTTTTTGCTTCTCTCTCCATTCCACACTTTTTATTCCGCCAACAAATTCACATTACAAACATCGAAAACTCGTAATAATAAATGTTCTTATGCTAATGTCCAGATGATCATGTTCGGTACGAGCGGCAACAGTAACAGCAACAGCAGCAAATACAAGAAACGCGAGCGAACACAAAACTGGTGTATTGACGAGAAGAAATATTTGCTCGAGTTATGCCGCAAAGACATGTACATAATTGAGAATAAGCGATTAGATAGTGCCCTAACGTCACTTAAGAATCGTGCATGGAAAATAATCTACAGAAAATTTTGTCATACCTTCGGCACGGATCGCAATTGCAATCGCATCAAAGAACAATGGAGACGAATGAAAGGTTTTTTTTTAATTTTTTTGCATTTTTCGCGTTTTTTACTCACCCAAGTGTGCTTTTCGTACAGCTTGTGCTCGTGCCGAGATCCTCGATTACCAACATCGCATCTCGAAATTCGGTCAAGATGTCGCCGACAAAAAGAAACCGAGTGCCTTCACGTTCGAAATTTGGGATTTTATGCAAGAGGCGAAGAAATTATGCAAGAATGAGTTGACCGACGAAGTCGATTATTCCAAAATTAAATTATCGCTCGAGGAAAATATGTCGGCTGAGGACTTGGCGATGGATGATGAGGATATTGCGGGGTCCGAATCTAGTCATTCCTCGAATTGGTAATTTTTTCCCCTTAAAAATCATTGAAATTTAACTAATTTCCATCAAAATCAGGGCAAACAACTCTCACAACATGTGCGAAGTACAAATGAAAGAAGATTCCGAATCGCGAGCGATGCCCAATGACCTCAACGGATTCTTCCCGCAAGATAATTCCGACTTGCTAAACTACCTCAAAGGGCAATATCTCGCGCATCAGCAAAACGAGCATTTATATCGCACGAATTTCAGTCACAAAGATAACAATTTGCTGCAAGAACAACCGATGGACCTCAATTCCGGCGACGAAAGATTGCGTGAACACGCGATGCGAATGGAAATTCTCAAAGTTGAATTGGAAACGGCAAAAATTAAAAAGGAAATTGCCGAGCTGAACAAGGAAATGTTACTCAAACAGCTAAATGAGATGAAATGAAGTTTGAAAAAGTAAAGAAAGAGAGAAAATTAACATTAAATTATGGCGTTTTAATGGATTTTCACATGTGATTTTGATGGCGATGTACTGAAAAGTTGACCGTGAATTAATTTTTTTGAAAGAGATTTTAGAATTGAGTCATGCAATTTTTTAACGGTTGAATTTTTTAATTGACAGCTGTCAAAAAATTTAATTTCAGAAATTTAAATATTTTTTTAGTCGATTAAAGATTGAAAAAAAAATTTTTTTGAGTCTTCATGTAGTTAAAAAAAATATTAAAAAAAATTAAAAAATATTTTTAAAAAAGCTTAAATTTTTTTTAACGGTTAAAATTTAAACTGACAGATACCAAAAATTTTCTTTGAAATTTATTTTTTCTTTTTTTTTTATTAAATTCGAGATTTAATAAAATAATTTCTTTAAACTCTTTTGAGTTAATAAAGAATAAAAAAAAATTAACGGTCAAATTTTTAAATTGACAGCTGTCAAAATTTTTATTAAAAATAGAATTTTATTCTTATTTTTCTTCAAATTCTAATTTTAATTGTCAAAAGTTGTAAAATAATTTTTTTGATAATTTTTTATTATAAAAATTTTTATAACGGCTAAAAATTTAAATTGACAGCTGTCAAAAAAAAATTGAAAGTTTAGATGCAATTAAAGTTTTTTAGTACTTTAAAAAAATTTAAAACGCGTTTTTATATGAGTTTTAAAAATAAATTTGAGTAAAAAATCTTAACGGACAAAATTTAAACTGACAGCTGTCAAAATTTTTATTAAAAATAGAAATTTCCTACTATTTTAGCATTTTAAATGTCATTAACGGATGTCAAAGCTCGAAGTAAAACATTTACGAGACTTTCTTATAATAAAAATACTTTAAATTTGCATATCGGACAAAAATTTAAACTGACAGCTGTCAAAAAATTTTAAATTTTATATAAAAATTGATTTTTTAGTATTTCAAAAGTCTTTAAAAGACAATTTTAGTACATTTCAAAAGTCATTGGCGCCTAAAATCTTCTATCAGAAAATTTTTCTTCAA
Source organism: Culicoides brevitarsis (assembly GCF_036172545.1). Taxonomy (NCBI): domain Eukaryota; kingdom Metazoa; phylum Arthropoda; class Insecta; order Diptera; family Ceratopogonidae; genus Culicoides; species Culicoides brevitarsis. Next base: position 40,522,926 of record NC_087085.1, on the reverse strand, counting down.
TGTTTGACCTCTCAGCGGCGTTCTCCAAGCCCATCAAAGCATAAAATCTCCGCATTTCTCGAACAAAAAAGCCGATAACTCGTGATTTCTTCTAAATACCCATCGCCGATCGACGAATTATTTTACCTTTTCTATAAAATAATAGCAATAATGAACTATTAAAAAATAAAAACCAACGCATAGGTACACAGACGGACTCTCTTGTAAGACGTAAGTTAATAGCTGCACGTTCAACCAACTACTTCGTACTTCGTTCATCGCATCGTATACAAACATGTTATTTTGTTGTTTTTTTTTTCTTCAATTTTTCTTCTGTATATTATTATGTTAGCGTTCGTACGGGGCAAGTCGACAAGCAAGCCTTTATGAATCGTGTAGTTAAATCAGTTACAACAGTCTACTACTAACTCTTTTCGATTCAACAAGTGTTTTTTCGTTCGTCTCTCGTTCGTTGTATGCGCAAGTGACTCAATAAAATGCACTTGATAGCATTTTAAATATTTTATTAATTTTTTTTTTTATGAAGAAGAGTCATTTTTCGCTGATTTCGCGGATGACGGCGGATTAAAATTACATTTTATTGCAATAAAAAATTAAAAACTCATTTTTATTATCAGTAAGCAATAAAAAAATCCACAAAAAGTGCTTTTTAGTGTTGAAAAATAAAATAATAATAAATAAAATATCAAATATATGCCATCGATACAAAGTTATTTTACAGTGAACTACAAAAGAAATCAACAAAAAAGTGTTTTTATAAACAAATGTATGCATAATAATAACGGTATCAGGTACCTTTTCTTGAAAAAAATGACGTTAGCATACATTTTATGCTAATACAAAAAAAAAAAAAAATAAACAAATGATCAGCAAAAATTAGGCAATCAGAGCAAAAGTTTTTCTGAAAAAAAAAAAAAAAAATAAATAAATTACAATAAAAGTCGATGGACTCTGTAAACAACAATAAACAATTAAATTGAACGTGTCTTCATGTAAATTTGTGTCAACTCAGTTGAAGAGACTTTCTTGTGATAAATGCCTTTGCATAAATTTTAATGTGCATCGCTCTCTCGAGATTTCTTGTTATGATAGGTTATTGACATCTATTTAGTGACAGTTTCGTTTTTGTTTGTTTTCGATCGATCTGTGAGAAAATTTAAATTTTGAGCGGATTTCTGCTTTTTAATTAATTAATGGAATTAATTGATGAGAAATTTATCGAGCAGTAGGTCAGTTTGGGCAATGATTATTTTTTTCAAGAGTTTAAAAATAATAAAAAAAAATTAAATAAAATATTATTTTTTTTAAATAATTTTTAAATATTAAAAAAATATAAAAATAATTAAAAAAAAAATAAATTTATTTTTTAAATAAAAAAATAAAATAAAATAATTTATTTATTTTTAAATTTGAATTATTAATTAATTACAATAAATAATTAATTTAAACTTAAAAAAAATAATAAAATAAATAAAATTAATTTAAAAAAATAATAAAAATCTGTAACTGGATTATTTTTTGAATAAACATTGAATTTTTTTCTTAAAATTCATAAATTTAATGATATGAAAAGTATTTTGACAATTAAATGTGTTAAAATTAAATTTAAATAATTTAATTCATTTTTTGAAAATAAAAATATTATTTATATACTTTTACTATTTTTATAATTATTTTCAAATTTTTAATATTTTTTTTAATAAAAATAATTTTTAATAAAATTTAAAATAAAAAAAAAATTAAAGAGTTATGAAATAAATAATTAAATAAAAAAAAATAAACTATGACACTTTTTTCTTAATTTTTAATTTAAAATATTTTTTTGCTATTTAATTAAATTAAATTTACAAAAAATAAATAAATTTTATTTAAATAATAATAACTTAATATGAGTCAACTACTTGAAAATACAAAAAAAAATCTAAAATTTTTTTTTTAAATAAATAAATTTAAACAAAATTTAATATCAATAAAAACATAAATCTTTTCTTTCCTTCAACAAAAAAAAAACTAATTTTTTCTCATAATTTCATTCAATAAACGTTCAAAAAAAAAAACTACATTCATTTAAAACTTTTAACTTTTTTTGTTCGTTCACTGATCTTGACCACATCCTCCTTTTATTTTATAATACATTTCATCGCCAACATAAATAATTCAAAAAAATTTGATCAATGCCAAAGTTGCATTTATCTCTCTCTGTTTTGCCAACTTAAAGCAAAACAAATCAAAATAACCTTAAAAGTAAAGTTGAATCACTTAAATCCTCTTGTCTTTTCCTTTTTCACTGAATTAACACGTTTTTTTACAAAAGATAAAATTTCTCCATTAATAGAAGAGATAATAAAAGCGAAGAGTGAAAAATGTGTGATATTAAAAAAAATAACAATTTAATAAATAAATAGAGTTAAGAGTCTCTTGCCTGCCTGTCTTTAAAATATTTTACTAAATAATAATAAAAAGTTAAAATAAAAGTAATTGATATGACAGAACAATAGATATTTGTACTTGCTCGCTTGATTAAAAGCCATAAATAATAAGAATGTGAAAGTTTTTAAAATAATAATAAAATATTCGTCAGAAGTAGAAGCGAAAACAATTGCATTATTGCAACTGAAAAAAAAAATCGTAAAATAACAGAACAGAAAAATTCACTTGTTCCACAGAAAAAAAAAATTTCTTGCATAAGAAAATAAATAAATCGAGTCAAATTTCGAGTTAAATCAAATAATAATAACTTTTAAAATAATAAATAATTTAATATAATAATAATAACATCAACATTATATGCCATTTATACAAAAGAGAGTTACGAATTGGTTAATGAAGTGAAAGTATTTATTTGCGGCATATGTATATTTGGCATACTGGCGCGCGCTTTTTTTCGCGTACTTCTTCGATATTTTATTTTTATAAAAAAAAATATAAAAAAATGCAAAACAAGACACTCTCTTATAAAATATAATGTTTGATCGTGTATTCAATATTAAAATATATTCGTACCGATTTAACGCAATTTAATCATATTAATAATTTGCACGCTCTCATAAATACATGAAAAGAAATATGTAGCCAAGCATTGTGTTTTTTTTATAAAATTTTTTTATCTATCATTAAATTCATTAACATCCATTCCATTTTTTCCGATTTTTTTTTTATAAATATTTAAAAATCTTTTTTTTTCTTATTTATTAATATTATTATTTATTTCTTTTACCTCAATAAATTTCCTCAAAAACAAAAAATAAATGCCTTATTTTTTTATTTAAATAAATTTATTTATTTATATTTTTTTCAAGACAGAAGTCATTAAAATATCATTTTGGCACGATTAAAAAAATGTCAATATTTGATTTTTGGTGCTTTATAATAAAAGTGAAATTTTTTTCTTCACAAAAAAATTATTTCTTCCGATTGATTTTTTTTTACAATTTTAACTTTTTATTTTTAAAGCGAGAAAAATATTTAAACACATGTTTGGAATGTCAAACACCAAAAAAATCGTGAAATTATGGACACTTGTTCGAATATTGTAATTATTTATTTTTTTTCATATTTGTTGAAATTTGGTTACTTGATTTTTTTTAAATAAATAAATATTTTTTTTTAATTTTATGAAGAAGAAAAAAAAAATTGAAAAGGTGAAGTGACTACTTTTTAAATGTCAAGAAGTTGCAAATAACTCAAATATCTCGGAGCTAACGTGTGCATATTATTTATTTTATTTTATGGCGAATGAAATGTGGGTGTTTCTAATTTGAAGCGGTTTGGTATTGTTTAAAAAAAAATTGTGATTGCCTCTTTGAAAGTTGTTGATGTTGTGGTTTAATAATGTTATTATTATGTTTTACAGTAATAAATGAAGATTGTCTAATTTTTTGATGTGCTTTTTTGTTTTTCTGCAAAGGATGGTGAATAAATTGGCAGGCAGAGCTAAATATGATGGAAGATGTGTTTTGTGGTAAAGTGAATAATGTTAGATGATGAAATGTGTTTTTTTTTGTGCAAAAGAGATGGGAGTTCGTGTAAAATTAATTTGAATTTTTTTTTTTGTACAAAAATGGAACTAAATTTTATTTTTTAATTTTAAAAGGAGAAAATTAATTTTTCAATTCCATTTAAATTAAAATTTTGATGATATTATTTAAAAAAAAAAATAAATAAAAATTAGATAAATTAATTTTAATTAAAAAAAAATAATTTCATTAAATTAATTTATCAATTTTTATTTAATTTTAATTAATTTTAATTTTAATTAATTAAAAATTGATTTAATTAATTTAGAATATTATTTTTTTATATTTTAAATTAATTAAAATATTTAAATAATTTTTTAAATTTTGTTTTAATAATTAATTATTTTAAAACAATAATATTTTAATTTTTTTTAATATAAAAAATTAATTAAAATATTTAAATAATTTTTTAATTAATTATTTTAAAAAAAAATAATTTTAATTTTATTTAATTTTTTTATAAAAAAAAATACAAACTAATTAATTTAATTATTTTTTTAACAAGTTCAATTATTAAATTTCATAGCAAAAAATTTTCTGATAATTTTAAAATTTTTCTAAAATATTTTTTTTACAACAAAACATCTCACAACACAAAAAATTACAAAATTCGATGTTTATCTTTAACATTTGATACGAAACACCTGAAAAATGTTCAAAAATAAACACAACGTGACCCTTGATTCTTCGTTCCACATTCAATCCAATCTCTTTGCCAAAAAAACTACACAAAAAATCGACACCTGAGACACGAAAAAATTGAATTGTTTCGTTTGAAATTCAAAATGATTGATGGAAGTTTCCATTAAATCCAAAAAATAAAATAAAAAATCATTGCCCGCTGAACTTTGCATTGTTCACCAAAAAAAAAGTATCATTCGCCTCATTACCAGCAAAGAAAGAAAAAAAAACTTTTGTAATAACACACAATACAATTATTTAGAAAGATTGAGTTAATTTCGAGTTAACTGACTTTTAACAAGACGCAAGAAGAGATTTTTTTGTTAAACAAATCTTTTATATGATTAAAATCAACTAAATTTTCCTTTCTTTTTTTAAACAATTTTTGCATGAATGAGTCACTTTATGTTTTTTTAGTGAGCACGTCTTACTTTCTTCGACGAGACGACGTTTTATGGCGATTTGATTGCTAAAAACAAGTATTATCAAGTTAATAAAATCTCGGCAATGAACTTGATTTGTTTGGCGATTTTGAACAAAAGTTTTTTTCGATTAATTTTTTAAAACATAAAAAAATATTTTTACGTGATTTCTACTTGCAAAGTTCAATAACTGACGTCAAAACAGATGAAAGGTTAATATTTTTATCGTTGGCTCATATGGCACGTCGTTAGAGGAATATGAGACAAGAAATGCATGGCACAACGACGAGAGTAAAAGTGTCTGTCTAATTAATGTCTAAAGTTTCTCTTTATTTTTTTTTTCGTTTTTTTGTAAGAGTAATGAGTGTTACTTTGTAATGAAAAGTCTAAATATTGAAGATGAGCTTTGATGAATTTTAATTGTTTATTTAAAAAAAATATTGAAATTAAAAAAAATATATAAAAATTATTTTAACAAAAAAAAAAAAATATTTTAAAATTATTTTTTTAAAAATTTAAAATTTTATTAAAAAAAATAAAAAATTTTAATTAAATTTTTGAATAAAAAATTATTTAAAAAAAAATAAAAATCTTATTAATTATTTAAAAAAAATATTTTTTTTTATTTTTTACTATTTTAAAAAAAAATGTTTGTTGAAAATTAAATTTTAATTAAATGAAAAATTTGAATTAAAAAAAATTTATAAAATATTATAAAAAAAAATTATAAAAAATAAATCTTTACAAAAATTATTTTAATTTTTAAAAAAATATTTTCTTAATTTTATTAAATTCTAAACTATAAAATAAAAATTGGAATAATTTTTTTTTACTAAATTTAAATTTATAAAATTCAATAAACATAAAAAATATTTGAAAAAAATAATGATTTAAAATTAAAATTAATTTCAAAAAAAAAAAAAATTAAAAAAAATAATTTTTCAAAATATTTTTTAAAAAATTTAAAAATTTTTGATTAATAATATTTTTAATTAAAAATTTAATTTTTCTGAAATTTGCTGAATTTTTGCTGATCATATTTTATTTTTCAAAAATAGAAATATAAAAGACTGAAATGAAAAATATCTAAAAAAAAATAAAAAACAAAAAAGTGAAAAAAAAACAATGGATACTCCACGCAAAATAAACGGAATGCAGAAATTTTACAGCAAGTTGATGCATAAAATTGAAGATTTTCCGCCAAAACTCCAACTAAAACTAACAAAGGCGATGACGAAAGAGGAGCGTAAAGAGCGTGACAGAAGTTGCGATGCCTCATGCGGCACTGCACACAACATTGACACTCCTCAGAGACCGCCACGCACGAATAAACGCCAACGTTCGGCATCACACGAACCCCCCTCTTACGAAAACATCTTAGTTCGCACGACATCTCGCGACGATTCCGACACAGAAGACATGAAAATGTCTAAAATCTCCCTCGAAGACGAAATTTTCGAGGAACTCGAGAAAGCGGCACACGACGAACACAAACTCAACGCTGTGATACAAAATTTCGACAAAATTTTGCACGATTACACCACAGATCGAAGCATTTCCGAACAAATCGAGGCCAATAAAACGACACCTGCGAAGAAAATTGCACATAAATCACTCGGTTCGAGTGCGAGTTTGCCACTTTCGTTGCCATTATCTGTCGCGCCGCCCAGTTTAAGTATCGCCAAACCGCAGCCGCAAAACATTTTCTATCCGCCGCCCTTGCAAAAAGCCAAAACTTGCAGCATAATCGAGTCGAAATGCATTTTGAAGAAGAATGCGGGGACTTTTGTGCCGAATCCTCCGCAAAAATCGCGCAAAACGTCAAGTCACGAGGATGAATTAGACAAATACGTGCAAATTACGAAGAGTTTGATGAATTTGCATGATTTAAGTGAGTTGGCCAAAAAGTTGGATAAGCATGAAACGGAACGACTTAAACGTGACGCCATCCATTTCAGCAACTACAATACGTACAAAGTGACGAAACCGGCTACAAAACCCTCGGAAATGGCAAAAAAATCGCAAAGTATTGAAAAATTGCCTATTGTGACAAATTTGGAGAGTCCATCGACGTCGTCGTCGAAGATGACAAAGACAAAAAGTGTGTGTGAATTATCGCGCGCAAATAGTGGGCTCTCGAAGATTCCCGTTGTCAAAGCATCGCCGCAGCCGCATTTGAAGTACTTTGGACCACAAACAGCCATTGTCAAGCCATTGAGTGTGCATTCGAGTAGGAGTAGCAGTTACATCGATATGCCATCGGCAATTCCCCTGACAACATCAGCAATGGCAAAATCGGTATCCACGCGTAATTTGCCGCTAAAGCCCTTGAGTCATCAAGTTCCGACAATAAATGTGCCCATGCAGCAACATCAAAAGGGCGTAACGAGCAAAAAAGGCATTCCAACGATGAAAAATGCCGTTTCAACGTCGGCGATCAACGGCGGGAAACTCGTTGTTGCTGCCCAACCGCAAAAAATGACGCTCTCTCCGACGAAAAATCGCCTCAAATCAGCTGTCAGTGATTTGTCACTTCACAAGACAAACACTTCGATCAAGCGAACGACGCCTGTCGATCCAAATCGGCGCAAGGAAACCCCCGTACGAAGTCCCGACAAAAGACTTTCGATTCTGAAAAAGGCTCAAGACCTCAAAACCTCCGCTGCGAACACGGATGACGTCGACTTTGCCCGCATTTCCTCGGGAAATGTCGTTTTAGGTGACACAAGTCGACGCGATTTCGTGCTAAAGTCAAATAATGGCAAACAAACCATCAAAAAATCACATTCGCGACAAATTTCGCCCGTTGTTGTCGTTACGGCGACAAATCGAACCAACATTTCCAATGGAAATCGAGAAATTACGACAAAACCTAAAATAAATTCACCGCCCAAACCTAAAGCACGTACAATTCTACCATCGGCGGAAATTGTGTCAACGAAACAAAACACAAAAAAATCAATTGAACCGCTCGATCGTGCCTATCAAAGCGATTGCAGCGACGATTCGGGTCACATTTCCAACGAAGCAGATGATAACGTGACTCCAGTTGACGACGAGGAGCAAAAACAACACGCAAAAAGTAAAAGTTCTGTAAAAACGGGACGCATTAGTGAAGCGCTTCTCGAAAAATTCGAAACAAACGGCAAAAATATCGCGAAGAGCAGTAACAAGAAAAATGAGAGAAAAACGGAAGACAAGTCGATGTTGGCAGTGAAACATAAAGAAAAAGATACAAAGTTGGAGGTGATAAAATGCAATAAAAATAGTGTCGGTTTGATTATGGATGGCAATAAAAATGTTTTAAATGATGGTCATCTGATAGACGTTTATTTGCAAACAGCTGTGGATACGGAGGTAAGCGAAAAAAAATTCTCAATAAAATTTTCAGCCAGTTCATAAAACGTGAAATAATTGCGGGGTAATAATCGTTAAGTCGAGGAAATTATTAACAAGTAATTATTGTTAATTTGAAGGATCGAAAGACATGTGAAGTTGTTCAAGAAATATTAATTTCTATGGAAATTTTATTATTTTAACAAAACTTTATTAAAAAAAAATTTTTGATGATTTTTTTATTCAAAAAAATTTTTTTTATAAATAAAAAAAAAATATTTGAATATTTTAAATTAATTTAATTAAATAATTTATTAATTTTTTTTATTAAAAATTTATATAAATAATTATAAATTTTATTAATTAAAAAATTTTTTGATTAAAAAAACTCATAAAGTTTTAAAAAGAATGATTGAAATTAAATAAATTTTATTTCATTTTCATTTTAAATATTTTAAAATATTTTTTTTTTTATTTTTAAAATATTAATTAATTAATAACTAATTTTAAATTTAAAAAATTATTATTTAAATTTTTAATCAAATTTTGAAAAATAAATTTCATTTTAGTTTTTTCTCGTATTTTTTATATAATTAATATTTTATTCAAGAGAATAAAAATTGTTAATTTAAAAAATTTTGACTTAAATTCTTTATTTTAATATTTAAAAAATTTTAAGCAATTTTTGTTCTGAAATTTTAAATTATTTTAAAAGAAAAATTGAAATATTTAACTGGTATTTTTAGAATTCACTCAAATAATGGAATAGTCTCCATTAAATTTTACATTTTATTACAAAATAAAATTATTTAAAAAATTATTCATAGAAAATTTAAAGTTTTACCCTTGTATTTAATTTTTTTTTATATTTGTCTAAAATCATTAAAAATATTATTTTAGTTAAAAAAATGAAAGACAACTGATAACATTAAAAAAATTACTTTTTCATTTTTTTTTTATTTTTTTAAAGAAAAATATTGGGCTTTGAAAAAAATTTAATTAAGGTAGAACAAAAAAAAAATCATTAAAATAATTTTTAAATAATTAAAAATATTTTTTTAAATAAAATAATTAAAAATAATAATTTTTTTTAAATATTATTAAAAAATTATTAAACTTAATAATATTAAAGTATTAATTTAAAATTATTTTTAAAAAATTATTATTTTGATTAATTTTATTTAAAATAATTTATGTTTAAAAATTTCCTTCAAAATTCAATTTGTTATAATTTTCAAACAGGCAAAAATTATAAACAATCTAAAATAATTGTCTACAATTTTATTTTTAATATTTCACAAACAAATTTTCTATCATCACTCACAAAAATTGCACGATATCTCTTCTAAAACTAATTACTTTCCCATGAAATTCTTACAGTAATCGCCATTCGCTGTCATAACAACTCGTTCTTTCGCCTAAACAAAAAATGCTAAAAATATTATTGTTCCACATTTGAAAAGCACTACATTTTCATAACACACATGCAAAGTTGTACGCCAAGCACATCATTCATTGTCCGTGTCTATTTATTGTTATTACTAAAATATTAAAATAATAACAAAAGAGAGCATTGCTCTTCTTCGCCGCAGTCGCAAGAAAGTCGCGTATTGCATAAAAAAAATTAAATATTAAAAAGTAGAACATTTTGACACGAAATCCGCAAGTGAATTATCTCATCATAGCTCATGTAATTGAAATTTTATGCCGGTAGTATTTAATGCGAAATTCGCATCTTCCTCACGTTTAGTTTACAATTTTTTTTTTCTAAAGACGTTGTGTGATGAAACAATCTAACAACAAGGGAATCGCGTGTGTGTGGTTGGTGTGTCACGAAAGAGTGATAGATTGTTTACTTACCGTTCGTCAGGGCGGTCTTTTGTCTTAAAAACAGCAAAAAACGAGATTTTTCTCGCATGCATGACGGTTTCAAAGTTCTCATAATGTTCCGCCGACGTAGATTGCAAAAAAAAATGTTCATTCAACAAATATGGGCCTCTGCATATAATTTAGCTAACTGTTTCTTTACATATTTTTCCACGTATTTTTACCTTATTTATCAGAAATCTTCATAACAAACGAGCGATCTGAACTGTAAATCAGTGCATTAATTTTTTTTCTTCTCCATTTAGGTTCTTTTCCGTTCCGGAGTACTTACCCAACTCGAGGCGAAGCGAGATGAGCTTCTTTCGGATCGCATCGTGCAACTTCAAGCGTATTGTCGAGGACATCTGGCGCGGAAACGAGTTTCGCAAAGGAGAGTTCAAGAACTTGCTGTTAAATGCATCCAACGGAATGTCAGGGCGTTTATGCAAGTTCGAGATTGGCCATGGTGGCGTTTATTGGTTCGAGTAAGTCCCTTGTTAGCCGTGAATCGCACCGAGGAACAGCTGAAAATAGCAAATGATGAATTAGTGATGCTGAAGGCGAAGTTGGAAAAGTTGGAGACGGAGAGAAATTCGTTGAAAACGGAGAATCAACGATTGGAAGCTAAGGTAAGATTATTTTTTTATGGAATTTATTTTTGAATTTTAAGCCGTTTTAAATTTTTTTTTATAATTTTTGTTTTAATAATTTAACATTTATTTTTGAAAGTTAAAAAAAATAAGAATTAAAAATTTTTTTTGGGCTTTACTTAAAATATTTTTTAAATTTTCGATTGAATTTTATTTTTTTTTTTTTGAAAATTGGTAATTGGAAAATATTTTAAAAATAATTTTTTGCTAAATATTAATTAAATTAAATTATTAAATTGAATAATTAAAAATATTAAATTAAAATATTATTAAATAAATATTAAAATTGATTCAATATAAAATTAAAAATTTCTTTAAAAAATAATTTATCAAAAATTAATTAAAATTAATTAATTTAATTAAAATTAATTTATCAATTTATAAAAAATAATTTATTTAATAAATTTGATTAATAAAAAATTATTTAATATTTTATTAAAAATTATTTAAATTTAAAAAATAATTTTTTTGCTTGAAAAAATTTAAAAATTTAATTTAAGAAAAAAAAAATTTAATTAAATTAAATTAAAATTAATTTTTATTACTTTAATTATTTGGCAAAAATTATTTTGGAAAAAAAATTTAGATTAAAAAAAAAACATAAAAAATCATTTTTTTTTAAATTCTTCTAAAAGCTCAAAATATAAAATTTTAATAATTTTTTTTTTATTTTTATTTTTATTTACTAAATAATTTAACAAAAAATCTCAAATTTCGTTAAATGTCAATTCAAAAAATTACCGTTAAAATTTTGAAAAAAAAAACTTTCAACTGAAAAAATATTTTTTTAAAAGAAATTTCAATAAAATTTTTAAACAAAAAGATTAAAAATCAATTTAGAACGGCTTAAAAAAGTAAAATCTCTCAAAACAAAGAGTAAAATTTGGTTTGCCCACGTCACTTTAGTGCCGGTAGTAAAATTTGTGTGTGTGAAATGCGGAAAGTGCAATCATTAAAAAAAAGTCATTTGTGCGTCATAAATTTCGAATATCGTAAAATTTAAGTAGCGACAATGCTTTTTTAACACATTTTGACTCAAATCTAATTTGTTGCATCACAAATTAAGAGAGACTTCTCTCTGATGTTTATCTACAAAGCCGTCTAACATAAACAACTGCTCGACAACCAGGTGATTGCAACAAGTCGCGTCATACGGTAGAGAGAGCATTTTATCACGTTTGTGTAACGTAAAAAAGTTTTTTTTTTTATTGTGTTGCTCTGCTATTATTATTAAATTTTAGCTGGTGTGTTAGAAAGTAGGTAACGGTTATTGTTGTTATAAATACTGTTAAACGCACTTTTTTGTTCGTTGTTGATGCTTCGTTGCATCACTTTTCGCTCGAAATAATAAAAATTTATTGAATGATTTTTCCTGGACAGGCGCGAAATTTATGTTTATTTAAAAATAAATAATAAACTTGTCAAAAAATTTGTGGCGACGAGTGATTGGACGTCATTGTCAATTTTTTTCGAAAATTTTGTATGAAATTTTTTTTTACGAGAAACGGAATTTCCGTTCGTCGATTATTCAAGAAAATTTTAAATAAAATCAAATAAAATTATTGTGAAAATTAATTGATTGCTCTGTTTTCTGTTAATTGAACAAATAATTGTCTGCGGGAAACAGACACGATTTTAGTTTCAACAGAAAAAATTATTAAATAGTTCTTTCTTTCATGAAAGAGCATCATTCAGATCAGCAGATTGAACGAAACGAAATTATTATTGTTTATTTTTGATTTTGATAAATAAATTGTGAGCAGGCAGCAAGTGTTTGGCCTTGGACGTAATTCAAGTGAATGTAATTTCTTTATTTTTTACGACGTTTGACATAAAAAAATTTTCGTATTTGGTTGTGTGAGAGAATTTTTTTTTATTTATTTTATTTTTATATAAATTTTTTTTTAAACATTTTTCATTTATTAAAATAAAAAAATAAATAATAAAAACAATTTTTTTTGAGCAAAAAAAAGTTCAAATATTTGCAAATTTTTTTAAATGTCAATTTAAAAAATTTCCGTTAAAAATTTAAAAAAAAAATGCCTTTTCAATAATTCAAAAAATTTTTTATCAATAATTTTAAAATTAATATTTTTAAATAAAAAAAATAAAAATATTTAAAAAAAATAATTAAAATTCAAAATAAAATTAAAATTAAATTAAAATATTTAATTAATTAATTAATTAATATTTTAATATTTAATATTTTTAATATTTTAATATTTAATATTAATATTTTATATTTTAATTTATTTAATTTAATTTAATAATTAATTAATTTAATTATTTGTTAAATTAAATTAAATTAAAATTAAATTTAATTAAATAAATTTAAATAAAATTTTTTATAGGTTTAAAAAAATTATTTTTAAATATTTATTTTTGTCAACTTATGTAATTTAATTGAAATTCACGAAAAAATTAACTTTTACGTCATTTTAATGAGAAATTCCATTATTGTAAGTAATTTTCTTGTCATATTATGTGACTTAATTCAGTTAATTAGTCTTTTTCATGACATTTTCTCATCAACTTATGACTTTTGAGACAGTTTTTCGACATTTTTAATTAAAAAGATTGATCCATAATATCTGAATTTTTAATTTAATGCCAAAATTAAACAAATTCATCATCAGAAATGTCAAAAGTAGAAAAATAATGAATCAAAAAAATTAAAAATTATTTTTTTAATGAAAATTTATTTAGAAAGGTCATTTAATGAAGAAATTTCCCTCTTCACGGCCCTTTTTCGTCACAAAAAAATCCAAAAAATTCCTCAAAAATGCGTTAGAACCTTGTCCTCTTCATTACCAAAACAAACAATATCTCATAATTTATAATTTTCGTCGTGACAAATCTGGTCCTCCTACTCAACTCTTACTCTTGCTCATCATCTCTCGGTCCCAAAATTAACGTACACATAACAATATATTTTTATTATGAAAAAAAAAAATTCTCTTGATGTGCAATTTAAAAAATTTATCTCAGATGATCAGAAAAATGCGTACCGTACAGAATTTTCTCGTCGTACGAATTAATAATAATTTTTTTTAAGAAAGAAAACAAACAACGCAGAGAGTCTCGCGTATATCGTGTGCGGGTAAAAAAAGAAAATCCGCACACAATTCAACCACAAAGTGATCGTCGCACGATGAAAAACTGCACAGAGTCTGAAAATAAAACATCGAATTATCTCAGTTTTCAACTTGTTGCTTTCGCGTTAAGACGTTCATCATAATTTTTCAGAATTTTACAAAAAAAAAAAAATTAATTTCGTGTCGTCCGTTTTTTTTTTGTTATTGGCGGATCGCCTCCGCGCTCCAAGAATTTTTTTTTTGAAAAGGAAAATTTTATTTTGAATTTTTTTTGGAAAGTGTCAAACAAGGGAAAACTCACCCAGAAAAAATCAATTAACAAAAAAACTTTAAAAATTGAAAAATCTGGAAAATCAGCATCTGTTCAAGAAAATTGTTAATTGCAGTGGTTGTTGTTCCTAAAATTAGAACAACTGGTTGGGAAATCTGTTGACATTTTGTGCGCCGCTTTAATTTATTTTTCGAGAAAAAACTAAAAAAATAAAAAAAAAACTAAATTAAGAGGATCAAAAAAAAAAAAGTTTGTTCTATTTTCCTCGCATTATTATGTAAAAAACGCATTTCAAAGCACAACAACCCGCATTCACGAAATTTTTTCAACGAATTTCTTTTAACACAAATTCCTGCCGATCGAAGAAAAGCAAAAAAATGCCGTTGGCACTGTCAGCAACTGTTAATCAATCAATTCACACGGCGGCAATTGCTGTCCCGCCGCCATTACCTGCACCCTTGATCGCTACAAACCCATCTCAAAATGTCGCGAATGCCGAAAACAATCAAAATGGAGCAAATACCCCGCCTGTAAAAGTTGATGCGATCCCTGCAGTGACAGTAAATGGCGTAAAAAAGGAAAAATCTTCGAAACCTGTGAAAAAACTGCCTCCCAAACCGCGAGTTTGGCCCTCGGAAAACGATTTGAAGGGAAAAACTAATGGAGAAATCACAAATGGCGACGTGAAAAATGGAAAACCTCCTGTTCGCCCGCCTGTTAGACCGGCAAAGATGAATGCCCCGCTCGCCACAAACGGAATAACTGCCAAACTTATTATGAAATCGAGTTCGACAAAGTCGATTGATGGACGAAAAACGCCTTCAAAGCAAGTTTTGAATGGAAATCGACCGATTTCAGCATCGCTTCGGTTGCCGCTGTCACGGGGAAGTACTCCCGATACGAAAAGTTTCACACGCGAATCGTCTCTGGTGTCACGATCGCCTTCTCCGTGCTCGACCATGAACTCAATTTCGTCAATTTCCTCATCGCGCGGCTCTTATACGGAACGTTTGAATGATTTTCGTCGCTCATTGACGCCTCGAAGGGTTTTTCCGCAACATTATTTCAACGAAAATCCGCTGGATGTCAACGAAATGCATCATTTGGAACAATCTCCGGTGATTTTTGATGCAAATTTGCAATTTGTGTTGGGTTGCCCGAAGCAAAGGGTGCATCAAGCCTTTCGAGCGTCGCCGGCACACTCGGAAAAGGAAACCGCATCGAACTATTTGTCGGATAAAATAAGCGCCTTTTTGCAACGAACTGATCACATCAACGAAGAATGGAAACTTTTGGGCAAAAAAACGTTGGATGACGACACAGTTAGCATGATAGAGCGCCAACGGAAGGAAGATCGCTCGAACAAAATCGTGTCAAAGTCAAAAAGTGCCGCGAATATCATGATCAAGGGATTTCAGTTGATCAGTAAACAACCGAAGACAGCAACAAGTCGCGCGAATTCCATCGCTAGAGACGATTTTGAGATCGACGACGACCAAAGTACCATCGTTGACGCCTCCGAGGTGAGTTTTTACTGCATTTACGGTGACACAATTCACTTCGAGATCATTCGACGTGTCGCTAACTGGCTTTCTTTCATCTAACATTTTGCATAACTGAAAAAAAAACTCTTAAAAACACAAAAAAAAAATAACAAACGACAGTTTTTTGTATGACTCAGCGCCAAAAAATCGAAAAAAAAATTCGTATATAACATATATTTAGGACAAAGTGGCGCTGAATGGTTATTTTTAAAATAAATAAATAAAAATAAATATTTTTATGTTCACCATCAAGCAATAAAGATTATCTGGCGATGTTTTTTTTTTGCTCAGATAATTTTTTAGATCTTTGAACTTTTTATTAATTTTTTTATTTTATTTATCGAAAAATTTAAAGGAGTGAAGCCTTGATATTTTTTTTTCACTTCCGTTTTGGCACCTTTCTAATTTTCATCACGCAAATCATTTTTTATTAGAAGGGAAGCGATTTGAGTGACAACGACTGTGTGCTGGCATGGCGTTCAAAATGATTTAAAAGTCGTTTGTCTATTTTTTCTATCTACTGTGGGTAAAGTGTCGTTAAGTAGTGAGAGCGATTTATCAATAATTTGAAATTTTGTTGTGCATGTTCTGTCAGTTTTTAAGTGTTTTGGTCATTAAAGTGTTTTTGATGATCGACGAACATGATTTTTTTTGTTTTTAGTAAAAACTGACAAAAACTGACGAGTTTAGTTTTTGAGAGCTGAAAGTTAGATTTTGAAAAGAGCTGAAATTTTTTAATAAAAAGTTTTAGTTTTTTGTCCAAAATTTTATTTTGAATGTTTAAAATGATTTTTTTCGGTTTTTAGGTTAAATTTTTTATTTTAGACAATTTCAGCTCTCTTAGTTTTTATAGAGCTAAAATTATATTTAAAGCTGAAAGTGCTTCAGTTTTTATTAAAAATTTAATATTTGATTGGTTTAATTGATTTTTGACAAATTTTATTATTTTTGTTTTAATTTTGAAGATTTTAGCTCCAAAGATCTGAAAGTTAGCTCTTCCCTTTTAAAAACATTTTTGAGAATTTTTCAAGAAAAAAAAATTGATTAAAAAAATTTTTCACCGAAAGTAGAAACTTTAAATAAAAAAAAAATTATTTTCAAGCCATAAATTATTTAAAAATTATTTTAAATGATTTTAAATATTTAAAAAAAAATTATGATTAAATTTTTAGGTTTTAAGAGCTAAATGTTTATTTTTTACTAAAAAAGCTTTAGATTTATTATAAACTATTAATATTTAACATTTTTTATCTATTTAGATCAATTTAGACAATTTTAGGTCTAAAAAGCTGAAAGTTAGCTCTCAGTTTTTACATCATCAAAAATTCTCAGTTTTAATTTTTTTAAAATAAATTTCGAAAAAAAATTATTTTAATTTAGAATTAATAAGATATTAATTTTTTTTAAATTTTAAATATTTTTTTTTAAATTTAAAATTTAAAAAAAAATTTTTTTTTATTTTTCAAAATTCAAAATTTTTCAAAATATTTAAATTTTTTTAAAAAAATTAAATTAAAATTTTATTAAAATTTTGTAAAAATTCAATTTTGTTTAAAATTTTTCAATTTTTTTAAATTATTTTAAGTCAAAGTCAAAGCTGAGGATAAAAAATTTCAATTTTTATTCTACATCTTCCTGCCTAATGCATTATTATATTATCACGATAACGTAATTTGAGTATCTAATGCACATTGTTTCAGCTGATATCACCTTTGAGATATGATATGACAGCGATTACTGTTATAGTATTGTTATGTTTTGGGTACAGTGCGACATTTGTCGACAATAAAATTGAATTTACCTTAGTGCTATCTGTTAATTGTCTGTAACTCGTTTATTTTTGTGTATCTCGCGTGTCTTTAAATCACAAAAAAATTACTCACAGAACAATTTATCAAAATGTGTGGCATTGAACTTGAAAAATAAAATTTGTGGATGCATTGCCGCCATCAAAAAAATGGAATTTTAATTAAAAAATCGTAGAAAAACAAACAACAAAAAAGTGAAAATGGGGGCGATTCAAACAAAAACAGATTTACATTCGCTTCTTGTGATCAGTTGCTTGATTGTTGACCTGGAACATGTGATATTTTACATTCGAGGTGCGATTACAAGGCTGAGAAAACGCAAACTGATTGATAGAGGCACACAAACAATGTCGCATATGAATTATGTATGTGTTTTGCTTCCATTTGTTGTGTGTGGGCAGACCAAAGCGAAACAAACAAAAAAAACATGAATTTTCTAAATAACAATTTTTTTTCGTGTGATTTTTTTCTCTGCAGTTGACAGATATGACGGTCGATCTAGCGGATGAGCATTCGTCGGCGAATATCACGAGTGAACGTCTTGAGGCGGAAACGAGTGAGCGTCTGCGTTTGGAGAAGGAACTGGAAGAATCGCAAAAGAAATTCCGCAATTTGCAGGAAACGTCGGAGAAGTTGGAGATGGAACTCATTTGTGCTAAATCAGATTTGAATGGGTAAGTTAATTGAAAGTCATTCTTATCTCATTTGTTCGTTTTCTTTTGTGGTTGTTTTAAAGTGCATTTACATTTAAAATAACAAAAATGCGTTTTGAGGATTCTTTTGAGTGTCTGTGAAATATTTCTTTCAAAAAAAAATTTTTTTTACAATTTTGAGATTTTTTTTGTTCATTTAAAAATTATGAAAGTTAAATTTTTTTCAAATTTTTAAAATTTAGGTTAATAAAATTTTTTGCTGAATAAAAATTAAGCATGAAATTTGCTGAATATATACAAAAAATTTGCTGAAATTGAAAAAAAAAAAATAAAGAAATAATTTTTATTATAAACTTGCTGAATTAGAAGAAAATTTTCGTAAATTTAAAAAAAAAATTAAATTCAGCAAAATTTTAAGAAATTAAAAAAAAATTAATTAATTTCTTAAAATTTTGCTGAATTTAACAATTGAATACAAAAAAAAGTATCGTAAACATTCAAAGCAAAATTTTTTTTTAACAAATTTTGCTTAATAATATGCAAATTTGCTGAAATTTGCTAAATAAAAAAAAAATTTGCTGAATTTTAAATTTGCTGAAAATAAAAATTGCTAAAATTGAAAAAAAAAGAAAAATTCATTTTTAACAAATTTTGCTGAATAAAAATTAAATTCAGCAAAATTTGCTGAAAAAAACAATTTTTTAAAAAAAAACAGTGAATTTTGAAGTTTAAAATTGCTGAATATTTAAAAAAAAAAAAAATAAAATTTTGCTTAAATACATAATTTTTAACAAATTTTGCTGAATAAAATGCAAATTTGCTGAATTTAACAATTTTTTTTTTTTGAAAATATGACAGTTTAAAATTTAATTTTAAAGAAAAAATGTCAGAAGTTGCTGAATAAAAAAAAAAATAAGGAATTCGCTGAATATAAACAAAAAAAAAATTAAAAATTTTGCTGAATTTGAAGAAATTTTTTTTAGCTGAATTAAAATTAAACTAAAACTTCTGAATATTAAAAAATAATTCATGATTTTTTTTAACAAAAAATTTAATTTAAAAAAATAATATTTTAACAAAATTCGTAACACATTTTATACAAAAAAAAAAAAATAAATAAATAAAAAATTCCCGCGTAAAAAATGAAAGTAATGAAATGTAAATGCGCTTTAATTGTCAAAAAATTCAAAAAAAAAAAAATTTCTCATCACATTTATTAAATAATAAATATTAAAACTTTAATTCAAACAAACACACAGCGTTCTCGACGAAGACGATCCAGATAACGAAGACAATGGCGGTGTTTACAAGATCAAGTATGAGCGCGTCGCACGTGAATTGGAATTTACGAAGAAACGTTTGCAAACGCAGCACGAACACGATCTGGAGCAGTTGGTCGGCTTAAAGAAGCAACTCGAGAAGAAATTAGCTGACGCATACGAAGAAGTCGAAGAGCAACGACAAGTCGTCGGCCAATGGAAACGCAAAGTACAAAAAATGACAAACGAAATGAATGACTTGCGCATGCTGCTGGAAGAGCAAAATAGTCGCAACAACTTACTCGAGAAGCGACAACGTAAATTCGACGTTGAATGTCAGAGTTTGCAGGTAAATTTTTTTTTCTCGAATTTTCGATGATGAGTCATATTAATTGCTTTTTTTTGGGTGACAGGACGCTACGAGACAAGAAAAATTGGCAAAAGAGCGCCTTTCACGGGAAAAAGATGTACTTGTAGCTGAGAAATTCCAATTGGACCAAGCACTATCGGTAAGTTGAGTGTCAAAAATGCTCAGTTTTATCTTATCTCTTATCGTGCAAACATAAACAACACGGAAAAAAATCAAGTTTTTTACTTTGGAGCTGTAGAAAGCACAGTAACATAGAAAATAATTGACCGCATTGTGATACTTGAATGAGTTTTTCGTATCTTATCAGTGAATTTTATGTTTTTAACGTCATTTTTGTAGGATACACGACTCGAGTTGGAGCTAAAAGAGGAGAAGCTGAACGCGTTGCAGCGAGAATTGGAAGAAATGACTTTCGGCGGCGGCACTGAAGAGGAAGTTGCTCAACTTAAGCGCTCCAAGTTGGATTTGGAGAAGCGTTACAAAGAGCAGGAAGAGGAATTGGATGAAATGGCAGGACAAATACAGGTAAAAATTCGATTTTTTAATTTTTTTCATGATTTTTTTCAAAAAAATATTTTTTTTAGTTGCTTGAACAAGCAAAACTTCGTCTTGAGATGTCGTTGGAACAAATGCGCAAAGATTCGCGTCGTGAAGCGACTCAACGCGACGAAGAATTGGAAGAAATTCGCGGAAATTCATACAAAAAAATCAAAGCGCTCGAGTGTCAACTCGAATCAGAGCACGAGGAACGTACGTTGCTATTGCGCGAAAAACACGAGCTCGAACGTCGTTTGAACAGCTTGGAAGATCAGGATCGTGCTGATCGAGCTGCCGAAGAAGCAGCTAACCAAAAGCTCAAACGAGACTTGCGCAAGTACAAAGCTCTTCTCCGTGACGCCCAATCGCAACTCGAACGTGCCAAAGGCGATTCCGCCGGCAAAGCGATCATCCGCCAACTACGAAATCAACTTGAGGATGCCGAATCTGCCCGAACTCTCGCACAAAAGGCTCGTCAAGCAGCTGACAACGAACTTGCCGAATGCCAATCGTTACTCGAAGAAGCGCAACGCGGGCGTTCTGAAGCCGAGGATCGAGCTGCTGCTGCGCATCGCGATCGTACCGAACTCCAAGCTCAACTGGACGAAAATGAGGAAGAACTTTCCGAACTCATGAAGAAATACAGCGCCACAGTGAAACAATTGAATGCCGAACAAGCCGCCATCACGGAATACGAACTTCGCATCACCGAACTCGAAAGCGAAAAGAGCTCGTTGAAGGAACAAATTGCCGAACTCAACACCCGTTTGGAGAATATGGAGTCAATGGGCGATTCGTCGGCGCATCTCACGAACAAACGACTCGAATTGCGTACCAAAGAATTAGAATCGCGCTTGGAATTTGAGCAAACGACGCGTGCTCGTCTCGAAGTTCAAGTCAATCGACACAAGGAAGCGGTTGAAAAGGCAAATGCTGAGATGTCGATCGTTAAGGCGAAGGAAATGGCAGCGCAAGATCAACTGAAGAAGGCACAAAAGAGTTTGCGGGAGCTGCGCGATGAGTTCCACACAATTTCGAATCGCGAACAGGAAGTCAATATGAAACGCAAGGATCTTGAGAAGAGACTTGAGGCAGCAGAAGCGGAGGCAGCTACGTGTCGACAGGATTTGAGACTTGCCATGCAACGCATCAGCGATTTGCAACAAGCCATGGAAGCGGATGATGACTCGCCGAGTGAAAGGTAAGAACGAAAAATTTAATTTTTTTTGTGAAAATTCTTTCAATATTTTTTTTTTATTTTTTTTTAAATTTTATAAAATAATTTAATTTAAAAAATTTATTTTTTTTTTAATAATTAAAACTTCTTGATTTTTTTCTTTTTTAAATTTTTTGGAAATTCAGATTTATATTCTTTATAAAAAAAATTTAATTAATTTAAAAAATTTGTTAAATTTTGTATAATTCTTTTAATTTTTTGAAAATTATTCATTATTATTAAATATTTCAAAATTTTTAAAAATTCTTTAAATTTTTTTCTAAATTTTTTTGATTTTTTTTAATTCTTTAATTTGGTTTTAAAAAATATTTTTTTTAACTCTTCAAATTTTTTTATTTTTTTTTGTTTTAAAAATATTTTTTTAATTTATATAACTAATATTTCTTTTTTTTTTTAATTAGGTATATTTTTTTTTTTTAATTTTTTTTTTTAAAATTTTTTTAAAAAATTTTTAAAAATTTGAAGAATTTTTAATTTTTTAATTTTTTTTTTTTATTTCTTCAATTTTTTGATAATTCAGATTTTTTTTAAAAATATTTTTCAATATAAAAAAAAATTTTAATGTAAATTTTTCAACTTGAATTTTTAAATTTAATTATTTTAAAATATTTTATTTTTTTGTTGTTGATTTTTTTTAAAAATTTTCTTTAATTTTTGTTTATTTTTTTTTTAAATTCTATTTGTAAAAAATTTTTAATATTTAATTTTTTTTAAATTTTTTAGTGAAAGCGAGAGCTCCGACGACTCCCTCAGTGATTTAGATGTGAGACTGAAAACAAGAACATCATCAGTATTGCGAACCAGCACAACGAAAGACGCAAACGGTATTCATAGCGACACAACATTGATCATTCGCGAAGAAAAAGATTCAATACCAAGGTAAATTTTGTGTGAAATTGTGACGTAGCATGCTAAAAAGCAACAAAAAATGTTCAAAAAATATTTTAAATCAACTTTTGAACAAATTTTGTTGCTAAAACGAGTGTTAAATAGTTAGTAGAGTACAACTAAGTCATTCCAAAATTAAATTTCCCATCAAAAAATTTGGAATTTCTTCGTAGCAAAGCTAGAAATGCACGAAAAGTGTTCAAAAAATATATTTAACCAACATATCTAACCAAAAAACACGTAGCTAGATGATCATTTTTATCCAAAAAACGCTTCAACAGCACGGAATGCGCAGAAAACAAAAAAAAATCACGTGTGTGACTTCAAGTTTTTACATCAAAAAATAACTCTACTAACAATTTTTGATTTTTTTTCTCCAATTGTTTTGCGACATAAACAGCTTTATCTCATTTTAGACACACACTTGGTGCAGATGCAAGCAGCAACGGTGACTCGAGTGCCAAACTATCCAACGGAGACTCATCGTTCGCTTAAGCAAAATTTTATTCTACGATAATTTTAAAAGAAAATCAAAAAATAATTCATTGAAGAAAAAAAATTAAACATTGGAAGTATTGTTACTATTGAATTTAAAATAAAATAAAATATTTAGCAATAAACAAAAAATATTACAAAAAATAGGTTGCTGTTGATATAAAAAATTATTTTAATTTAGTAAAATATTTATTTTATTTTTTCTGAGCAACTAAAAACCGAAAAAAAACACAAGCAAGGGAAAACACTCACAGAAAGGCCTCATTTTTGAGCTTCCTACACCCGAAAAAATGTACAGAACTTATTGAACACGGTAAGAGAATTATTACAAAAAACACCATATTTAGAGAGATATTTTACAATAAACTTGATAAACTAGTCCACTTTAATACTTACATAATTATCTACAAAACTACCTATACAAATATAACCGCCTATAACATATAATAATAAAACAAACTAATATATAAATTAAAAAAAAAACAAATATAAAGTTGCTTCTAATAAAAAAAAAACAAAAAATATGACATAAAGTTGTATTTTCTACCATTTTTGTGACATATCTTTTTATTATTATTTTAATTAAAATTAATTTTTTTTTAATTTTAAGATTTTTTTTAATAATTTTTTTTTCTTTAAAATATACTACTTAGCATGTTTTTATTAACTTCCCATGTAAAAGTGATAAAATTATTTGCATTGGTCAATCATTAAAAGAAAAAGGAAACAAAAAGAAATTATTAGTTAGAAATTAATTAAAGTTACTTAAAAAATTTTTGTATACCTTTTTACCCATTTTTCTATCATGAATATTTATTACATCATCTATATTCTATATATTTCATATAAAAATAAAAAAAATGGAAAATTGTTACTCGTCTACAAACTTATAATCATGATTAAATACCTAAGTAGAGTTAAAAAAAATGTAAACATGAAATAAAAAAAATATTGTACGATATATTATTATATTATATATGATTATTAATGATTCAATAAAAAAAAATATTTGAAAGATAAAAAAAAAATTAGTTGTTTGTGTTTTTGCTTTTATTTTGTGTTGACTAAAAAATTAATTAATAAAAAATATGAATTTTAAATTTTTAAGAATTTTTGGTAAGTATAAATTTTTTTTAATTTTCTTCATATTTATATTTTTAATTAAAAAAAAATAATAAATTTTTAAAATAATAAATTATCAATATTATATTTTTTCATATTCAATTCGAGCAAAATTAGAATTTAAAAATATTATTTATGAAAATTAATCTGAAACTATTTAATAAAATTATTAATATTTTTTTTAATTTTTTATTAATTATTTTTAATAATTTTTTTTAAATTATTTTTAATATGTATTTTATTTTATTTTTTTTATAAATTTATTAAATATTTTTATTAAAAAATATAATTAAATTATATGATTAAATTTTATTAAAATTATTTAAATTAAATTTTAAAATTTAAAAAAGGAATTATCAGTAAAAAATATTTAAAAATATTTTTTTAAAATTTCTTTAAAATTATATTTTTTTTAATAAATAAAATTATAAATAAAAAAAAATAATAATAAAAAAAGAAAAATATTAAAATAAAAAAATTAAAAATTAATTTTAGAAAATTTTTATAAAAACTTGTAAAAAATAATCTAAAAGTATTTAATAAAATGAGTAAAAAAAATAAATTTTAAAGAATTTACATTAAATTAAAATAAAAAACTTTGATAGAAAAAAATAAAATAATAAAAATTTAAAGTTAAAAAAATAGATTTTTTAAATTATTCATTTAAAAAATATTTTTTTATAATATTTTTTTTTGTTTATTTTTTTATTTTTTTTTTTTTTTTTTAAATATTTTATTATTTAAATGCAATAACAAATTCATGATTAACGAATTTTTAAAACCTCATAGCGCCTCTAAAAAATAGCGTTTCATTGCGTTTCCCATAAACGCTACTCATCAACAGTACCGCCCGCAAAAATCGCAACCCTCATCTCACATGTGATAAATTTCTTTCAAATTAAACTGAAGAAAACTCCGTCGAGACAAAATTATTTTTAAAAGAAAAAAACTATTTTCAATATTTCATGATTGATAACAGTTCCCAACTTTCCTCATAAAACTTCCGTATGTTTTCTAATAATCCTTTTGAAACTTTCGCAAAAGTAAATAACGGAAAGAAATTGCGGAAGAAAAAAAGTTTTCCGAACAACACTAAATTTTTCATTCAAATAGACTCTTGTTCGCTATTGAACAGAAAAAGTCATAAAAAAATAAAATTCTCTTTTTACATCAATTTTAATTAAATTGAGGAATTAAACATCAGTGATCACCGATGATTTTTGTTTGTTTCTGTTTTCTCGTTCGTAATAAATACAAAAAATGATGAAAGGAAACTGTTTGTAACGAGCTCTAAAGAGAGAGAGAGAATTTCTGTCGTTGACACATTTGGCCAGAAAATGAACTCGACGCGGAATTAAGAGTACTTTATCATGTTTTTTTTCGCCCCACTCCCGTCAGCTTAATTTTTTTCACAGGATTTTTTTTTATTAATGCTGTCTAAGCGCGCCATCAATACTGATTTTCATAAATGGTTTTGACACTAATTGGACATGATGTTTGAATCTTGATGGAAATTCTTTTTATTTTAGGCTTTTTTCGCGCGTCGTTAGGTGTTTTTTTTTCAAAATAAAAAAAAATGTGAAGACAGGTGAGTGAGAGAATCAACAGATAATTAAATAAAATGTTTTCCGAAGCGATTCTCAAATTGGATCAAAAAAGGCGTTTCCGTGAATTGAAGTGAGGTGAGATGTTCGGCGTTTCTAATAGGCTGAGAAAAAGTATTTCATAAAAAAACAATTACTTTTTCCGCTTTTTTGGACATTACCTGGCAAGTTTTTTTCCCAATTCCGAACACGTGTCGAGAATTTTTTCCGTCGTCTTTTTGTATTTATCACTTTTGTGTCATGTTAAGCATCTGTTATATCGATAAATTGTTGATAAATATTTGAGATCCCTTTTTTTTTTCGGATCTTTAACACATACACGAGCATTTCACGCCAAAATGATAGACATTTATCTTCGTTTTGTGGTAGCCATAATAGCCATTTAAAATTCTCATATCTGATTGTGTATTATTTGTTGCCTCCATACGCAGACATGTTCATACCTAAGCTATGAAAAATCCATGTCTTGCAAAATTAAATATTCGCGATTAAAATTTGCATTGAGAAAAATTTTTAAATTGTGCTTTGGGGAAAAATTTGAATTGTGCATTGGGGAAATTTTTTAAATTTTTTAGGACAATATTTTAAAATGTGAATTGGGGAAAATTTTTATATTGTGCATTGGGGAAATTTTTTAAATTTTTTAGGACAATATTTTAAAATGTGAATTGGGGAAAATTTTTATATTGTGCATTGGGGAAATTTTTTAAATTGTGCATTGGGGAAAATTTTTAAGTTGTGTATTGGGGAAAATTTTTAAATTGTGCATTGGGAAAAATGCATATTTGAGACTTTACCCTAATGCACATTTTAAGATTTTGTCCCAGTTCACATTCTAAAAAATTTACCCCAATGTACAATCTTTTTGTTATTTTACCAAATATTCACGCCTCGCAAAAAAATTGTCTTCCAAAACATGAATTTTTCACACTTTGTCGAATTGGATCGGATCTCTTAATACCAATATTTGGCAGTCACATCAATGGTAATGCATTTCCATTTATTTTCTTTTTGTGGTGTGTTTGCCCCGTAATAGAGGCGTTCGGCAGTATTTGCTCACCAAATCAATACGATAATCTTTAAATCCTTCTTGACATTTAAAATACGGGCTAATTGGTGCCATGCCGAGTTGAGCTGACCTAAAGCTTTGTCTGTTTACTTTCCTTTCAGTTTGCAAGAGAATTTAATTAGTTCGGTGCTGCTGCTTTCGCCATGGATCATTTACCTGGATGAACGAACTTTGGCGTAAGTCAATTAAATTTTATTGAAAGTAGCTCGATGTAAATGTCATTAAGCTGCTGTTCTGTCCATTTAGCAAGAAAAGCTGGTTGCCTGCGTTCGTGAAAGAAATTAAAATGTTTGTTTGTCAAGCGACATTTCAATTGAATGGGAATCAATTAGAGGATTTTACATGAAATTGTAACGTTTTATGATGGCGATTTCATAAAAGAGGGATTTTAGATGATGCGATTTGCGGTTTTTTGATGGTTAATACAAGTTCAGAATTTTTAAAGATAATTAAAAAAAACTGAAACTGAAAAGAAAAAAATTATGAAAAAATTCTAAAAATAAAAAAAATAATTTCTTCATTCAAACTTCAAATTTCCTAAAGTCAAAAGTTAATTAATTAAAATAATTCAAAAAAAAAAAAATAACTAAATTTAATTAAAATAAATTAACTATCAATTAAAAAAAGAAAAAAAAAATTAAAATTTCCTCGTAAAAAAAAAATTGGAAAAATTTTAAACTATTTTATAAATTTTATTTTTGAAAATTTTGTCGAATATTTACATATTTTTTAAATTTAAATATATTTACTTTAAAATATTCAAAATTACTAAAATTTTCTTAAACTTGTTTTTTTTAAATCAATATTTTTTTAATTTTTTTAAAAATGATAATTCAGTAATAAAAAATAAAATAATTTGAAAAATTAATTTTTCTTTATTTAAAATTTATTTAATTAGTGTTTTAAAAGTAAAAAAATGTCTTATTTTTTGAAAAATTTTAAAAGAAATTCAAAAATTTCCTTAAATTTTTAATGAAAAAAATTTTTTGTTGCATTTTGTGCTGAAGTTCAGATTTTTTTTTTCTTTAATTTTTTTGATAAAATGAATATTTAAGCTTTTTGCAATTTTCATTCATAAAGTAAATTTTTATTTTAATTTTAAATGAAAAATGACCAATTTTGTCATTGAAAAATTGAATTTGAAAAATAATCAGCTTTCTTTATATTAAAAATTTATGGAAAATATTAAGAAGATTTAAGAAAATTTTAATAAAATTCGATATATTGCCTTTTAAATGCTTGTTTTTGCTTCAAAAAGAATATTAAATTTTGTATGAAAATTTAAAAATTTCTCTTTAAATAACGTTTGCTTGCTTTTTCCATAGCCTCAAAAACACACAAGAACACAAAAATTGCCATAATAAGCGAGAAACAAGAAACCGTTGATGACGTTTTTCTCTCATTTTGCGCTGAAAAAACGAATAAAAATGGAGAAAAACAGGATAAACGTGCCACATGATTGAAGAGTTAAACTTTTCATTGACAAAATCAGAGCAAAACAACAGCAATTTTTTTCCTCTGTGCACTTCCTCATCAACAACGGGGCGTCTCATTAAATTTTGTTTACCAACAATTTTTTCTTTCTTCCATTGCCATAAAAATATCGCACGTGTCCAACAAATTTTTTCTTGTGTCTTTTACTAATTTCATTTAATGACACCTCTTTTATGAGCTCATCCTCACACACACACAGCTTGTAATCTCTCTCGAAAATGAAGTTAATGAAATTTTATTTCGTTTTAAGTGGTCTTCTTGTCCATGCTCGCCCCACTTTTAGCACAATGCGATACAAAATGTACAAATTCCAATTAATGTTCGCCTTACAAGTCGGAACAATGCAATATTTAATGCCGAAAAATAATCCGAGAGTGAGTTTCGGGGAAGGGTTTCATTAAAAATATCCGACTGCGCGAATGAATGGATGGATAATAAATGTGTAAAGGGGAGCCCATCCAAGCCATACAAATGACATTAATCGTTTGACTAAAGGGATAATCGGTTGCGTGTGTGAACGAACTAATGATAGTTTATTGCTTCTTACCGGCTATTAAACGGTGTTCGTTACATGACGCGACGCGCAAAAAACACTCAACAACAGGTGAAATGCTCACGTCTCATTTCATTTTCGGGACAATGGCACCTTTAAACTGCCATAGCAGGTGTTCGTGTTGTCTAAATATTGTTCTATGGATTCCCTTTTTCACGTCTTATTGTTATTGTTATTTGCATGGAGCGAAATTTTCATCAAATTTAAATACGAAGTCGAGGTAGAAAGGTAGAGACGGAATTTAAGAAGAAGGAAAATGGACGAGAATTTTTTTTTCTTTTTTTTTTTTACAGAGAAACAGAAAATACGCACAAATTGTTATGGGATTGTAAAAAATATGGAAAGTTTTGACGTGAAGTTGAAGAACGAAAAATGTGAGTATTTTTAAAAATGTTTGAATTTTAGCTTTTTTAATTTTATTTTATATTCTAAAATTTTAAGTTTTCTTCAAAATTTTTAATATTTAATAAATTAAAAAATTTTCTGAAAATATTTTAAAATAAATTTTCGTTTCTTATGCTTTTTAAAGCTCAAAAAATAATTAAAATAAAATTATAATTTAATTAAAATAATTCATTTATTTAAAATAATTTATTTGATTTTAAAAAAATTAATTTAAAATTAATAAAAATAATAATTTAATTTAAAAAATTAATTTGATTAAAATTAAATAAAAAAATTATTAATTTTATTTCAATTTAAAATAAATTAAAAATTATTTAAAAAATTTAATTAAAATTTAAATATTTAAAAATTTAAAAATTAAAAAAAAATAATTTAATAAATTAAAAAATAAACTAATTCAATATAGTTAAAAAATAATTTTAATTTAAAAATAAAAAAATATAAAATTATAAATAAAATTATAAATATTAAAATTTATATAAAATTAAATTCATTCAATTAAATTTGGTAAAAAAAATAATTTAAATTAATACAATTTTAAAAATTAATCAGGTTACCTTATTCAATTAAATTTAATAAATTAAAAATTAATAAAATATTAAAAAATAATTAAGTTAAAAAATAAATTAAATTTACTCAATTAAATTTAAAAATTAATTACATTCAAGTTTAAAAATTAATTTTAAAAAATAGATTTAAATTAATAAAATTTAAAAAATCAAATCGACTAAATTAGGTAAATTAAGAAAAATTAATAGAAAAATTTTAAAAAAATTATATAAATTTAATTAAACTTTAAAAATTAAATTGAATCAATAAAAATAAAAAATAATTTAAATTAATAAAATTTTAAGCATTAAATTTATTTTAATTATATTAAAAAAATAAATTACTTTAAGTTAATTTAATTTCAAAAATTAAAATTAATTATTGATTGATATTTAAAAAAAAATAATAAAATTAATTTTATTTTAGATTTAAATATTTTTTAATTTATGTTTTTAAAGTTTTTAAGTTTTTGTTTTATATTTTTCAGCTTTTAAAATTTTTATCTTTTCAACATTTTTTTCTTCAACAATATTTTCAAATCCTCTTTTCGAAGAAAATGAACAAATCAAAGCTATCTAGAGCGTAAATTAAAATCCTTCACAGAAACACTCGCAGATGGACATAAAAAAATCCCTTTTCTCGTCACATTTTTTTTTTCTCCACGAAAAAAAGTGTTAAAGAAGAATGAATAAGCTATTATGGTCGTTGTTACAAAAAAAAAAAAAAAAAAATATTTGTATCCATCCTCCTTTCATTCACA
Source organism: Culicoides brevitarsis (assembly GCF_036172545.1). Classification (NCBI taxonomy): domain Eukaryota; kingdom Metazoa; phylum Arthropoda; class Insecta; order Diptera; family Ceratopogonidae; genus Culicoides; species Culicoides brevitarsis. Next base: position 40,492,242 of record NC_087085.1, on the reverse strand, counting down.
GAGTTACACAAATATGGAGAGACCGGAATAACTGAAGATGGCACACTTTTCACGAATGCACCGTACCAAAGACGAGAGCGAGTTACATTGTACGACGATGATGAATAAAACTTTGATACAGTTATGATGGCAGTAAGGAAGTGAATAAAAACTTTATAGTCGTTCAGTGGATCATAAAAGTAAAGTAATGGACCAAGTTTATCATATATATTGGTTTTGTAGGTACAACAACGTGTGTCATTGTATCGGTTAGACAGGAGGAAGAAAAAAATTTTTTTTTTTTGCAACCAGACAACAATATGAAGTAAGTCTCGTCTTGTCATGTTCTTATATTAAATGCAACATGAATATTGAACAATTGATTTTTTTTTCAGACTCAATCTCGATTTCTGACGTTTCATAAAAGTTCTTGTAACTCAAATAATTTTTAATCAAATGAAGTAAATGATTTCCAAACCAAGCATTTTCACATCAAACCCATTGAAAGAAATAAATAAAATTAAAATTTTAATTATTTTTTTGTGAATTTAAAATATATTTTTTTTACAAAATTTAGAAAATAATAATTTTTCAAATTAAAGATTGATAAAAAAATTTAAAAAATATTTTTTTAAATTTTTTTTCAGAATTTTGTAAGAATTAAAAAAAATAAAAATAATCAATAAATTAAAACTTAATATTTTTTAATTAAATTAATTAATTAAAATTAAAAATAATAAAAAAATAAGTTTTAAAAAAATTAATAAATAAATAATTATAATTAATTAATAACTTTTAATAAAAATATTTTATAAAATTTTAAATCAATTAAATAATTTTTACATATTTTTATTTAATTTTTAATATTTTTTAAAAATTTAATTTTTGTAAAAACATTTAAAAATTTAAACCAAGCATTTTCACGTGAAACCCATTCATCGCCGCTGATGTTTTGAATTACCACAAAACCTAATTCTCATACAGGCCTAATCCTTGAGCATAATGAAGCAACTCAACCCGATGATGATAATAATGAAGTCATTACCATAAATATTGGTATATGTCATTGCCGTGTGTCGCCCGTATCGCCATCATTCAATAATCATCATACCAATTTTCCATTTCCATTACACTTGACTTGAATTAGAGTACCTTCCTCGCGTGTACTGTCATCGCAGTTAATATTATGCATGCTTGATTTGATGACATTCGCATTCATTTTCTCTCCTTCCTTTCTTTTCATACGCGCGGTATTTTACAGAAACGACGAATAAATTATGCCATATCATGAAATTTAAGTACCTCTCGAATCGAATTTGATGTTCAAACTAATTTGTGCACCCGGGAGATGTGATTTTATCTCGTCTAAAATGTGTGCGGTTGATGATTGCTTTCTCTTTTTGTGTGGCGGAGGACAGGGACAGCTAATTTCATTTTCATTTATTTTATTTTATTAACGTGATTGCATTAACATGCGGCGACGGCGTGTCATAACGAGAAACATACCCAAGGAATCTTCTTCTTCGACAAAGGCACGAATCTCTCCCAATAGTATCATGACATATGCTAATATGGAAAACATGTCATGCCATTTTCCATAAATCAATTTCTAATCAATGATTTATTTATTTTGTATTGAAATATATCTCCGTACGAGGGAATGTAGGCCAAAAGCGGCGTGACTGTGAATGACTGAATATTTAAAACCTCGTGTTTTATTCCGTGTTGCGCTAAAAGACGTTGATTTGTATTTGATTTTCGCGATTTATTGATTTATAGAAATTCATATTTTTGACGTCATTCGAAAATTCCCAAAAATGTATTTTTTGGAACATGAACTCTACCTGTTAGAGTCGTAATATCTGAGTTCTAACACCTTCACTTTTATTTATGGCTCAATTTAAACAAAATAAATTTCGAGATCACTATTTCTTGTTACCAGGATAAGTTAGAAGCTACACGCATTCACATCATTTGGGAGCATCTACAAGTATAAACAATAGATAAATTGTACGAAAATTTGTAATAAAAAAGCCATAAAGCAACTTAAATAGGTTATAAATCCAACAACTTCATTTTATTTTATAGCCTTAATAATCATGGATGGAATAGATAAACATTGTCAATATTGGATGGGAGAGTTTATGTGTGAAAAAGGCAAGAAAAGGAGGATTTTTCTTTCTTTTTTTTTTTTAAATGTGTAGATGCAGAGGCATAGTAATTATTTTGGTTTTACTGAAGAGAAAAGTTTTGCACTGGAGCTCATCCTTTATTCATTAGAGGCTTTGCGTTTGGTCGGTATCTTTTTAAAAAGAGATACTTCGTATTGTTTTCAATCATTTTTTTTTATTTTTTTAAAAGTCGTCTAATGATTGAAATGCATAGAATTTTCCGAATAGGATGACCTTGAGTTGGAGGTCAAGATTCAGTTCATTAACTAGACAACTTAAAGTTTTGACAAACTTCGATGAATATTGTTTGAATTTCGTGTGCTATAATTTTTTGTGTTTTGTTGAGGTTTTATAGTCTGATTTTTCGTTCTTGTTATATTTTTTTAAGTATTTTTTTTAATATTTTTTTTTAATTTTTTTTATTAATTTTTTAATTTTTTTTTTATTTTTTTTTTAATTTTTTTTTTTTATTTTTTTAAAAATTTTTTATCTTTTTCTTTTATTTTTTTTAATATTTTTCTATAATTTTTTTTATATTTTTTTCTTATTTTTTTTTTTATTAATTATTCATTGTTGCGACGTTTCAACAATCATTATCAAGCACTAAAAATTAAAATAAAAATTATTATCTTAAACAATATCAATTTAGAGAAACTAAAATTTAAAAATTATTAAAAATAATTAAAATTTTTTCTTTTTAAATTTAATTTTTTTAAATTATTTAAAAAAATATTAATTTGAATAAAAAAAAATAATTATTAAAATTTATTAATTATTTTTAATTTCGTTTAATTTTGTTCTTTATATAATAATAATATTTTTAATATTTTTTTTTATTTCTTCAAATTTGTCTGAATTAATTTAATTTAATTAATTAATTAATTTTTTTTATTTTATTTTTTAATTAATTAATTTAAGAAATTATTTCGATAAAAATTAAAAAAAATATATAAATAATTTTGGAAAATTAAAAAAAAATTCAAATTTTAATTCATTAAAAACTTAATTTTTAGAAGTTCCTCATTTTTATGTATGTTTGCTAAAAATTTTTAAAAAAAATTTTTTTTTAGATATCTTACCTTTTATTTCGAAGTTTCCTTCATCCTTCCTCCGTTTCAGAAAATTTCAGGTCAAAACCTAAATCCTCAAAATCTTCTCTGTTAAAAATTTTTTTAAAAAATTTTCTCATGTTTCAAATTTAGGTCATTAAGGTTCACCCTAAAACTCTCTTAAAAATAAAAGCTTTTTATCTGTTCCTAAAAAACAAAATTAATTTTTTCTCAATAAACAATAAAGTCACCGCCGCTACAAAACAAAAAGTAAAAAAAAAAGACAACAAAATCAAGATAATCAATTCAATTTGTGGGAATGGCTTTTGTGTTATTTTTAAAACAATTCGCCCAATAAACAAAAGTAATTTTACGGTTTTGAGCGAATGTACTTTTGAAGATAAAGGAAGAATTGAATTTTCTTGCAAAAGTTTTTTTTTTGCTTTTCAAAAATTTGTTGCGGACAAGGAAACAACAAACTTTTCCATTAATGAATGAATGGAATGGCAAAAAAATAAAGATAAATATTGCAGCATCAACACAAATACTAACGACGATTATTAGTCGACTTGCTTCTTCGGTTGATTGTCTTATTATTTAATTTCTCGAGTTTTCATGAAAAGATAAACTTCAAAAAAAAAAAAAATCATTTTTTGCTTGTAAAACAAATAAATGCTAATAATGTTGATTTAATCAAAGACCATAAATTTTCGACTGTAAAAATAATTTTGAGATTTTTTTTTTGGCAAATCAACGTTTGGGCGGCGGCGGCGAGAGAGAAGATTTTCCTGTTAAATAATTAATAAATAAAGTGTGTACTTAATTATTTGTGCGCAGCGATAATGCTCGATGATATTTATTTATAGAACTGTGGAAAAGAAGAAATTGAAGAGAAATGGTGCGGTTTATTATTTTATTATGCCGCGTGTATTGAGTTTCAAAGTTGTTCGCTGTATTTTATGATTACTTGGTTGGTTATTGGATAAATAATAATAATAATTAATTAAACAGTAATTTGTTTGTTGATGCGGAATAATGTCTGAAGAGGCACTTTAGCTGGATTAGTGACGTTGTGTTACCTTCAGTTGAATGCCATTTTGGGACTTAAGCACAAGTTCTCCTTCGATAATCGGTTGGAATGAGTCGTCAGCTAAAGATAATTCGAAATTTTGGAGAATTTTCACGATTGCCGTTTTGATTTCGTACAAGGCGAATTTTTGACCTGTTAAAAAAAAAAAATAAATAAAATAAAATTAAATTTTTTAATTTTTTTTTTCGAATTAAAAATATAAATTTTTTACAATACTTAAAAAATAATAATTTTTCAAATTAAAAATTGATAAAAAAAAAATTTAAAAATTGTTCTTTTAATTTTTTTTTTACTAATTTTTTAATTATTTTTTTTTTAAATTAATGAATAAATATTTGTAATTAGATAATAATTTATACTAAAATATTTAAAAAAATTTAAATTAGGTAATTAAATTTTTTTTTATTATTAAAAATTAAAAATAATAAAAAAAATAAGTTTAAAAAAATTTAATAAATAAATAATTATAATTATTAATTAATTTATAACTTTTAATAAAAAAAATTTATAAAGATTTAAATTAATTAAATATTTTTTATATATTTTTATTAAAAATATAAAAATTTTAATTATAATTATTTAATAAAAATTATTTTTTTTATGAAAGTCTTTTGACACAAAAATAATTGTATTAATTTTTTTTTCATTAAAAAATTAAAAATTTTTGTTGAATTAGCAAAAATGCAATTTTCAAATTTTTAACGGTAATTTTTTGAATTGATTTTTTTTTGATTTTTTGAAAATTTAAATTTTTTAACAATTTTTTTTCTTATTTTTTTAGATCAATTTAAAATACTCACCAATGCAATTTCTCGGTCCCGCAGAAAACGGCGTAAAAGCAAAAGGATGCAATTTCTCCGGATTTTCATTCAAATCAAACCTTTCCGGCAAAAATTTCTCCGGATCCTTGAAAAATCGTTCATCTCGAGACAACAAATAAAATGCCAACGAAATATCCGAACCCTTTGGAAAAATTTTCCCGCCAAAAATCATGTCCTCTGAACACTTTCGGGCAACAAACGGCACTGGCGGATGCAATCTCAAACTTTCCTTTATCACTAAATCCAGATACTTTAGTTCGTTTAATTGCCTGGGGAACAATTTCAAAGAAAACTTTTTAAATGTTTCGATAAATTGCAACTTTTTGGAGTTAAATTGAATCGAAAGTCACTTGCTTTATCTTGATTTTGCCCGAATCCAAGACTAATCCACAGATTTCGTCGTAAACTTTTGCTTGAATCGCTGGATGGCGCGCCAAATTGTAACACAAGAAGCTGAGGGCGGATGTTGTGGTATCATGTCCCTAAAAAAAATGAAAAAAATGTCAGAAAAAATAAAAAAATTGCAAAAAATTTAATCGAACCGCAAACATGAAACTATCAACTTCCTCGCGAATGTCATCGTCAGTCAATGGGATCCCGTTGATTTTTGTCTTTAATAATAAATCAAGTAATGCCATGCGTTTTTTGATACCAAAATCATCAGTAGCATCGATCTGGTTCGCATTTACATCGCCAAACAACTGTTTTCTGCGTGCTCGGATGACATTTATCGCGAAATCGTGTAAAAATTTCACCAATTCGTCGTGTCGTCGTCCAGCTCGGGTACATTTGAAGATCAGATCGAAGCGTTGCGATGCGGAAAACAACCGTTGATACAAAATTGATGAAAGCCTGTGTGTTTTTTGTCAACATTTACATGACTTTTTAACGGAAAAAACACAAACTTACTCGATAACAGCTTTGACGTACTCCGAGTCGGCATCATTTTGGGCATTCAACTTTGTGCCCATGGCGGTTTCTGCGAAAAAAAAGGAAAAACTGCTAAAATAAACACAAACAAAGCATGCGGAGAACGATTAGTCATTATTATGAGAGGCGCCAAATTTCCATTTTTCATCATTTGAACTTTTACGATGTTTTTGCGATGTAAGACGAAGCAAAACGTCGATGAGTTATGATAAATAAATGACGATAATAATGGATTTCCGCATAAAATGAGATAAATATCCGATGATTGAGCAATTTCAGGTCGATACGCACCACAAATCACATCCAAAGCGTACAACGAAACGGGTTTCGTGATGTCAAAACCCTCATTTTCGGGCATTTGTTTCAATTTTTCTGCCAAAACAGTCGCTTGACGATCCATAACATCAACAAATCCATCCAAAATTTGAAAATGAAAAGCCGAAGTCAATGCCTTTCGCCGTGAAAACCATTTCTGACCATTTCCCGTAACTAAACCTGTGCCAAGCCACGGAACGAGAAAGCGATAATCGTGTCCTTTGTGCAACATTTTTGGATTTGTCATGATTTCCTGTGAAAAAAATTAATTTTAAACCAAAATTAAGAAAAAAAATTAAAATTACTTCAAGAATTTCGGGTTCAGCGACTGAAATCCACATTTTACTCCCGATATAAAATCTGAAAATTGGTCCATATAATTTTCGATATTCGAGAAATTTTTGTAGAATTGCTTCAGATCCGATTTTATGGAATTCATGCCCGTTTCCGAGAATTGGAATTGGATGAGGTCCCGGAATTACTTCACTTTTTAATATTTTTCGCTTTGAATTTTTATCCCTGCATGAAAAATAATAAAAAATAATTAAAATTATTAGAAGAAGCCACATTTTTGTCAAATTCTAAGACGATACTAAAGCCAAAATTTAGCATTTTGATAGATTTTTTTTAGAAATTTTTGCTAAATCATCTAAAAAAATAATAAACTTCGCGCGAGTTGCTTTAATATTTTACCTGTTGCTAAAGTTTATGTTTTGTTTTTGACTCGCATGTGGCGAAAATTCAATAAATGACTTGCAAATTTGTCATGTGTCGATAACAGAAGTTGAATCAATATGGGAGCAATGACCATGAACGATGTTGAGGTAGTTATGGATTGAGTTGAAAAGATTATTTTTGGAGATTTGGCTTAAAGGTGAACGTTTTTTAAATGATTTTTTAAAAGAACTTGTTGAAAATCGTTGGATTTTAGGAGAAAGCTTAAGTTTTTGAGATACTTAAAAAATGTTTCCTTCATTTTTATCGTTTCTTAGTTCAAAAATTTTTCATTATTCTGGAAAATAAGTTTTAAATATCATTAAAAAATATTTTTAAAAAATTATTTAAGAAAAAAATTAATTAAATAATTAATAAAATTAATAAAAATTAAAATTAAAATTAATAAAAATAATTAATTAATTAAAAAAATTAAATTAAAAAAAAATATTTAAATTATTTAATAAAAATAATAATAAAAAATTAAAAAAAATTAAAATAAATAAATAAATTTATAAAATTAAATTTTTATTTTATTACCTATTTATTTATTTTTAAAAAAAAATTAATTTAATTTTTTTTAAAAAAAAAATATTTTCAAAAAAATAAAAATTTTTAATAAATTAAAATTAAAAAAAAAAAAAATTAAAAAAATAATATAAAAAAAATAAATTCATAAAAAAATAATTTTAAATTTAGCTTTAATTTTTTTTAATATTTAAAAATTTCAAGAAAACTATTTTTTAAAGAGAAATTCAATTTCAGTTGATGTTTTCAGCCAATAATTCAAACAAAATAAAACATTTATGAAAAAAATTAAGACTTACCAAACAACTTTTCCTCCATTTCCTTCCATTGTGCGTCAACATTTGGTCCAGAAACCCTAAAAAAACCGAAAAATTCAATCAATAAAATTATGACGATCATAAATTTCCACACAAACACGCCACCTTTTTATTATGATTACAATATTTTTCTCTTCACATAATCTCTTGCTTGTAAAGAAAAAAAAAATGTAAAAAAAAGATATGCATCTTTCAAAAATTTACCGTTTTACTTCTAATTCATGGGGGATCCAATAATAAAGATTCCTTTCGTTCAGTCCATTCTTCGGGCAAACCGGTTAAATCCAGTTTTTCAAAATGAATAACGAGCCACATGGGAAGTCCTTTAATATATATCGCAAGCCTTTTTTCACTCGTGCAAGCAGGCATTCGGTGGTCAGTACATTTTTTTTTACGTAACGTACCGATAATCATAATATCGTACTGTTTTTTTCGTGTGCGAGTCCATCGAGTTCTTTCTATTAAATTATTATTATTTTATTCAGTACCCTTCAGTTTTATACGAGCGATCTTATCCTTTATTGCATAGATTTCCAAAGTTTTCTTTAAAATACGTCCAACTCTCCTTTTTTTTCGTGTGCGGCACAAACAATAAATATTTTTTCATTTTATTTTATGTCTATTTTGAGAAAAGAAAAAAAAAATAAAAGAAAACAGAGATTATTATAAAATAAAAAAAAATATCAAAAAATGGAGAGAAATCTAAATGATATTGCCGTAAATTTTTTTTTCGCATTCGATATCGATAAGTTGTTACTCATATGCCCCATTTGAGGTTCGATTCGATTCGATTTTTATTTCGATATAATTGAGGATGATGTAATATTTTTCCTTCCTTCTTCATATTTTTTCTTCCTTTTCGTAACCTGAGCCAACGAAGGTACGATATATAAAACATTAAAAAGCCCTTTTGTTAAGTCATGAAAGAATGAAAAAAAAAAGTTTTCTCTGTGCTTTTTTTTTAAAGCAGAAGTAGCAACATGCAAACAAATAAAAATAAATTGCTCCTTTGGGATTAGGTAATGAACATCTTTCAAGAGTGTTTTTGTTGCTTTTTTGTTTTGTTTTACAGTCATCATCGTCGTTCGTAGTTTCTCCATTATTAGTGGATTTGTGTGTTTAGAAAAAAAAAGATGAAGATGAAAAAATTACCTGAATAGCATTCTTTGGGTGTTTGTACTTCATTAAAATGGCTCTGTATGTGTCTCAGTGTGTGTCGTAATGGAGGTGTCTGTTTGGTTATTAACAATCTATTAAGAGTGGTTTTGTGAGGGATTTGTACAAATTTGTCATTTTCTTTTATTTATTTTTTTTTTAATTTTCTAATATTTAATATTTTTTTTTAAATATAAAATTAATCAATTTTTAATATTTAAAAAAAAATTAATATTTTTTTAAAATTTGTTTTCATAATTATTGATTGATTTTAAGAAAATTAATTGAATTGTACGATTTTATCATATATGAGGAGCAAAAATCGTACTTTTTTCTCAAGTCACTTTTACTAAAAGTTAATTTTCATTCTAAAGTTGAATCGATTTTTGAAGAAATAAAAAAAAGTACGATTTTTTTCAGGACAAAAAATTTTTCAACCAAATTTTGATGGGTTTCAAAGCTAAAAGTTAATAAATATTCATTCTAAAGTTGATTTCCATCGATATCTGATCGATTTTTGAAGAAATAAAAAAAAGTACGATTTTATCATATGAGGAGCAAAAATCGTACTTTCTCTCAAGTCACTTTTCAACCAATGGGTTTCAAAGCTAAAAGTTAATAAATATTCATTCTAAAGTTGATTTCCATCGATTTCTGATCGATTTTTGATGAAATAAAAAAAAGTACGATTTTATCATATGAGGAGCAAAAATCGTACTTTTTTCTCAAGTCAATTTTCAACCAAATTTTGATGGGTTTCAAAGCTAAAAGTTAATAAATATTCATTCTAAAGTTGATTTCCATCGATTTCTGATCGATTTTTGAAGAAATAAAAAAAAGTACGATTTTATCATATGAGGAGCAAAAATCGTACTTTTTTCTCAAGTCAATTTTCAACCAAATTTTGATGGGTTTCAAAGCTAAAAGTTAATAAATATTCATTCTAAAGTTGATTTTCATTGATATCTGATCGATTTTTGAAGAAATAAAAAAAAGTACGATTTTATCATATGAGGAGCAAAAATCGTACTTTTTTCTCAAGTCTCTTTTCAACCAATTTTTAATGGGTTTCAAAGCTAAAAGTTAATAAATATTCATTCTAAAGTTGATTTTCATTGATATCTGATCGATTTTTGAAGAAATAAAAAAAAGTACGATTTTATCATATGAGGAGCAAAAATCGTACTTTTTTCTCAAGTCAATTTTCAACCAACTTTTGATGGGTTTCAAAGCTAAAAGTTAATAAATATTCATTCTAAAGTTGATTTTCATTGATATCTGATCGATTTTTGATGAAATATAAAAAAGTACGATTTTATCATATGAGGAGCAAAAATCGTACTTTTTTCTCAAGTCAATTTTCAACCAACTTTTGATGGGTTTCAAAGCTAAAAGTTAATAAATATTCATTCTAAAGTTGATTTCCATTTATATCTGATCGATTTTTGAAGAAATAAAAAAAAGTACGATTTTATCATATGAGGAGCAAAAATCGTACTTTTTTCTCAAGTCAATTTTCAACCAAATTTTGATGGGTTTCAAAGCTAAAAGTTAATAAATATTCATTCTAAAGTTGATTTCCATCGATTTCTGATCGATTTTTGATGAAATATAAAAAAGTACGATTTTATCATATGAGGAGCAAAAATCGTACTTTTTTCTCAAGTCAATTTTCAACCAAATTTTGATGGGTTTCCTAAAAGTTACTTTTGATGGGTTTCAAAGCTAAAAGTTAATAAATATTCATTCTAAAGTTGATTTCCATCGATTTCTGATCGATTTTTGAAGAAATAAAAAAAGTACGATTTTATCATATGAGGAGCAAAAATCGTACTTTTTTCTCAAGTCAATTTTCAACCAAATTTTGATGGGTTTCAAAGCTAAAAGTTAATAAATATTCATTCTAAAGTTGATTTCCATCGATTTCTGATCGATTTTTGAAGAAATAAAAAAAAGTACGATTTTATCATATGAGGATCAAGTCTCTTTTCAACCAATTTTTAATGGGTTTCAAAGCTAAAAGTTAATAAATATTCATTCTAAAGTTGATTTCCATCGATTTCTGATCGATTTTTGATGAGAGGAGCAAAAATCGTACTTTTTTCTCAAGTCTCTTTTCAACCAAATTTTGATGGGTTTCAAAGCTAAAAGTTAATAAATATTCATTCTAAAGTTGATTTCCATCGATTTCTGATCGATTTTTGGAGAAATAAAAAAAAATTCCTTGACGGTTTTTTCGAAAAAGAGGAAAAACTGTCTTGAGATTTTTCAATAAAAAAATTAAATAAAAATATTTTTTTAAATTGATTTTTAATTTAATTAAAAATATATTTTTCTTTAAAAAAGCGAAAATTTAAATAAGTAAATTTTAATTTTATTTTTTTAAATATAGAATCTAATTTTTTTGCAACAATTTTTTTTCTAGTAGATACTTTTTTTTTTATTTAATTTCTTTATTCTAAACAAGATAAAAAAAATAAAATTATTTTTTTTTCAATTAATTTTTAATTAAAATTAATTTTTTTAATTTATTTTTAATTAAAATTAATTTAAACAAAAAAATATTTAAATCTTAGAAATAATTTTTAATTAATAATATAAAATTATTTAAAAAAATATATTTTTTTTTTAATTTTAAAATTCTTGAAAAATTGAAAATAATTTACCTTCTCAAAAAAAAATTATTAAAATAATTTTCAATAATTTTTTTTCTGATTCCATAAATTTTTTTTTTTTCAATTTTCAAGCAATTTTCTCACAAAACAACAATTTATATCTCTTTGCGACTAATAATTTTATCACGTTTTCGATCCGATAAGACACTAAAAACAATTATCCACGGAGAGAAATTACCTTTTTGTTCTTCACCTTCATTACTTTATCTCTGTGTCACTTTCAAATTAAGCAATTGACCTTCTTCTTCCTCCTTTCACTTCGTAGTCTTCGCATGCTCCTCGACTCGTCGTGTCCCATAATAATCATTAAAATGTTAATGACTTCCCAACAATTTATAGATTTCAGGGAGAAATTTCTGCATGAATGCTGCCGATGGTCGTTTTGTCGTCGACGGAGTGAATAATGGCTCATTGTTATCATTTTATCTCTCAAGACAATGCAATGGACACGTGTGATGAGAACCTGAAATTGTGATTCGGTATAATTCCAATTACCATATGCATGCTTCCAATTATAATTTTATTAGAAGATTATTGCTCGGAACATGGATTTATGGCGCTGTTCGGTTGTTATCTGTGACATTAAAGAACGATTTGACACGAAACTGAGTCACAATCGGAATGTTTCTCATATCTAATCGACATTAAATTCGCAGATAAACGTCGATTATGAAAAATTCAACCGAAAAATCGTGATTCAGTGCGTTTCAACGATGGCATCTGTCAACTTGTGCTCCATTTTTGTTCTAACATTCGGAATTTTTGCTCCAACGTCGGGCTTTTTGTGGGATAATTACAACGTAAATCGCCTCTTTGGCAATTATGACGACATTTTCGACGAGATTATCACACAAGTAGCTGAACCGGATAAATTATGTGTCAACCAGTTCAAGTATTTTGTCGAGAATTTAATTGACGAGACGGAATGGGCAGTCAAGTGTAAGACTTCTTCTTACGAAAATTACCTTGAACAATTTCTCATGAATTTCTCTTTTCAGTTCTCGATACATGGGGAAAAATGCCTGCCGGTTTGCGTTCGGGAAATTCTGTGGATTTTGGACATTATGACCAATGCATGGAAATTCAGCAGGAAACGTCAATTCCGGAAGTGCAAACGATTAAAACGCAACATTGTCAGTTGCCAGTTCGGGATTTGACAATTCACAAGAAAACTGCTTTCGTGATGGGCATTTGCGCGCCGAGATCGTGTCGCGGAGAGATTGTTTCGAAAATTATGGATGCTTTTTTGCAGGAAAATGTTAAGTATGAAGTTACAGAAAGAGATGTGAAGTGCACGGATGGGACTAAAGAGGAGTTTGGGGACTTTGAATGGAGCGTTACGGGAGTTTTTATCGCTTTGGGAGTGATTGTCGTAATTTCTACTTTTTATGATTTCGTTAAAAAATGTCAAGAAGGTAATTTTTTTCGTAAAAATAATTAATTTTTTTTTAATTATTTTAAATTTATTTTTTTATTATTTTAGTTTTATTTTTTATTTTAATTTTAATTTTTTTTATTTTTTTTAATTTTTTTTTTTAATTTTTTTTTAATTTTTATTTTTTTTTAAAATTTTTTTTTATTTCAAAAAATTTTTTATTTTTTAAAATTTTTATTTTATATTAATTTTTTATTATTTATATTTCTTAAAAAATTTTAATAATTAATAATTTTGTTTAAATAATTTTATTTTCATTGTAGAAAAGGGTTCGTCGGTGTTGTTATCATTTTCAGTCTATCATAACCTTGATAAGTTATTTTACAAGCCATATGGAGGTAGAGAAACGTTTGATTGTATCAACGGAATACGAGTGTTATCTATGGCGTGGATTGTCATGCTTCATTGTTATGGAAGTGTGCAGTATATTCCCGCAATTTACAATAAAAATGATATTGCAGAGGTGAGTTTATTGATTTGAAACTGATTTTATGAGAATATAACCTCACTTTTTATTTCAAATCGAAAAATTTATAATTTTGTAGAATATATTTTCGAAATTTTCTTTGAAAAATAAGAAAAATTTATTAAATTTTAATAAAAATAGATGTCAAATGGGAATTTTTTAGAAAAAATTTGTCTCATAAGAGTAGAAAAAGATAAAAAAATTTCAAATTTTAAAAATTTCGCGCCAAAACTGATTTGAGGTTATGTTTTGCCCTCTATTGGATTTATTCAAAAGCTATTAAAAGATATTTTAGATTATTAAATTATTGTTTTTGACGAATATTTTAATTTTTTTAATCAAAATATCTCGAAATTTCATCCAGAGATACAACTGTAATGAACATTTTTGAACAAAAACTTTAATTTACTAATCAAAATTTATTTTTAATTAGTTCTAACTTTTTCCGCTGGATAGACAAACATAACCTCAAATTACTTTAAGCGCAAATTCATATTTTTTTTTACTTATGAAACCAATTTTAATTAAAAAAATAAATCATACCTTGAAAATTTGTTTTTCTTCTTTTAATCCGTTAATTGTTTTTCTTCAACAGTTCAAGAAAACATTGGGATACACCTTCAACGTTCACGGAGATCTCGCTTCAGATACATTTTTACTCTTAACGCCATTTTTGATCACTTATGGCTTCATGAAGACAAAGGAAAAGGGGTAAAGTACATTTAAAAATTAAATTTCATCCAATAATACAGTCTTCTTTAACTCTCCAGAGGATCCTTTAACATCCTAAAATTCTATCTGCATCGCTATTTACGCATCATGCCATTGTTTGGAGCTATCATCTTGATTGTATTAGCGTTTTTCAAGTATTTGGGCGATGGTCCTGTTTATGATGCAGTCATCGAAACGACTCTCGAGGAAAAGTGTCGTGAATATTATTGGACATCGTTGTTGTTCATACAAAATTATTACAATCCGCTAAATGAGGTAAGTAAGTTATAAAAAAATATTAGGGCACGAAAAAATTTTGATTTAAGTTTAAATTTAAGAAAAAAATCTTAAATGCTTTGACTTAAGTTAAGTTAAGCTTTGACTTAAACTTAAGTTTAAGATTAAGTCAATTATTTTTTAATATTTTTTGACAATTTTTCTTATGAAAATTTAATTTAAAAAAATATATATAAATTTTTTTTTATCCGTTTGAGTGAAAAAATATTTTTTTTTTTAATTAAAAAAAAAATAATAAATAAATAAAATAAAAAAAAATTAAAATAAAAAAATTGAATAAAATAATAATTTTTTAATTAATAAAAATTTAATTTTAAGTAAAAAAATAATAAAAATAAATTTTTAATTTTTTAAAATTAAATTTAAAATTAATTAAAAAAAATTAAATTAAATTCAAAATTAATTTTTTTTTAATTTTTTACAGTGCATAGCTCCAAGTTGGTATCTCTCAATGGATATGCAACTCGTGCTTGTGACGCCGCTCTTTCTGTTGCCCTTACGAAAATACGGATATCGTTTCATGCCTGTGATGATAATTGTTACACTAATTTCCGGCGTAAATGTCTTCAGATTGTGTCTCATGCACAAATTCACGTTCATGGAACGCGACGAATGGTACGAGATGCTCAGCTATCCGACTCATAATAGGATTGGCGTTTGGATGATTGGAATGGGCCTGGGATACGCCTTGTTTATGTCGAAAAACAAACGGATGGGAATACCAAAGGTGAGTCGAAATGAGTTTTTCTACCCCGAAAAACATGTTTTTTTACTTTATTTTTGCCAATTTATTTGTTTGTGGCATTGCTTTGTTTCGTATTTTTGTCATTTTTAACTTCAACTTCAATTATTGGAGATTAAATTTATGCAAGTTTCTCTCCGTTTGCCATCTAATCCCCGCAATTTTTCATTCGTCACCGCAAAAATTTTCCCATATTTTCAGGCAATCCAATTTGTCTTGTGGATTCTTTCGTTCGGAACAATGGCAACTGCGGTGCTCAGTCCCTTCCCGTTCTACCGCGATGCGAGTCCCGACTTCATTTACTTTGCGTTCTACCAACTGCTCCATCGATGGATGTGGGCCTTTAGCGTGGCCTGGATCATTTACGCCTGTTGCACGGGCAACGGCGGTGTCATAAATTGGATTTTATCCGTGTCGCTATGGCGTCCCTTCGCAAAGTTGTCGTATGGCATCTTGTTGCTGCATTATCCGGTAGCGATATTGATGCGAGCTGGCATGCGAACACCTGTGTATTGGACACCGTTTGGCGTATTTTCGCAATATTTCATGGCGGTTTGGGGATTTTCGGCGATGCTCGCTGTGCCGTGTTACGCGTTGTTCGAGGTGCCTTTGTCGAATATCGAAGCGAGTATCGATAGGAAGTTGGAGGAACAAAGGACACGGAAAAATAACGAGAAAAATTTCTTAAAGTTTTTCTCGATTCCGAGGATACGACACAGCATGAGGACGAGATTCTAATCCTTTTTTTGTGCAAAATAAATTATTTTATATTTTTTTATCATTTTAGGAAACATCTTTTCTTGACTTATTTTAGGAGATAGAGAAAAAAGGAGGTAAGACGAGCATGGAGATAAAATCAATGAAATTTCCCTTTAATATCTTCAAATGAAGTCAATTTGCCAAACATTACAAAACTAAATTCATTATTATTCGAAATTGACAAAAATTACTTGCACAATATTAACGAATTATTTGACGATAAATCCTTTAAGAACCTAAAATTTAAAAAAAATAAATTAAAAAAAAAATATTTAAAAAAAAAAATAATTTTTAAAAAATTAAAATAAATGTTAAAAAATAATTTAAAAAAAACTGTTTATGCCGCGAAAAATTTAAACTGTTGAAGTTCTTAAAAATTATTTTAGAATTTAATTTTTTGTTATATTTTTTTATTAATTTTATTTTAATATTTTTTAAATTTTTTATTTATTTTATTTTAATATATTTTTTTAAATATTTATCTTTTTCTTATTTTTTTTTTTTTTAATTTTTAAACATTTTTTCCGTATTTTTTTTTTAGCTTAATTCATTAAATTAAAAATTTGTTTTATTTTAAATAAAAGTCTCAAAAAAAAAATTAAATAATTAAAAAAAAAATAAGTAAAAGTTTAAATATTGTCTGCACTGACGATTTCTTCAATTTTGCAAAATTAAAAAAAAATATTAAAAAATAAAAAAATTATTTTTTCTAAAAAAATGATGATTAAGTCATCAAACTTTATTAAAAAATATACCCACAGTAAATAAAATATTGAAATTTAATCAACCAGACGTCTCCTCATCAAAACTCCATGCCGCAGAAAAAAATCTACGGAAATCCATAATTTTCTATTTCATTCAAGAGTCTCTCTACATTTCTATGCAAAACGTGACTTTACATCGTCATAAAAAATAAACATTTTAATAAATCACCCGAGAGATCTAGAATTTACAATAAAATGTAATTTATTTACACAGCGAGGAGAAGAGCGAGTTAATATCTCAATTGTCTTACAAAACGTTCTACAAGTCAAAATTTGATTAACAAGATTGATATTTGTACAGCTGTTGTAACTACATTTCGACGCGGCAT
This sequence comes from Culicoides brevitarsis, assembly GCF_036172545.1. Classification (NCBI taxonomy): domain Eukaryota; kingdom Metazoa; phylum Arthropoda; class Insecta; order Diptera; family Ceratopogonidae; genus Culicoides; species Culicoides brevitarsis. Next base: position 40,474,995 of record NC_087085.1, on the reverse strand, counting down.
CGGCGGCTTGCACACAAAAATTTCATTTTATTTTTCATTCCATTTACAATTTTCACATTCTGACATCCGAGACAATGGAAACGTATCAATTTGACTGAATGTACAAACAAAAGGCGCAAAATAGCAAAAATGTACTTAAAATTCAGAATAATTCGAATAACGACGCGAAATGATGTAATTAAAGGCAAAAAAGGTGCGATGCCGCCCCAAAAGCAGTAATTGATCAATGATTTTACGACCTTTTAATTTCGCATCGAAAATGACTTGATGAATCATGCGAAAAGAGTAAAAAAGGGTCGAAATTCGCGGAAAATGTTGAAAAATCACATCAATTACAATTAATAACAACATTTTATATAAAAGACACATTAATAAATTTTCAAGTAATAAACATTAAAAAGGTTCTTTTGCATCTTCCGTACCTACGTTATTTTGCCTGGCTGCCAAAACATTCATTCAATTTATACCGCAACGCGTCTAAAAATACACAAAAATTATATTTGGAAATATTCAATGTCAAAAGATGTGAATTGTAAAGCTCTCGCGTCAACACATGTGTTGGTGAGTCGGTTTCGTTGTCGCGACGTGAAAAAAAATCTCAGCTGAGATGATGATTATGCATCTTGTTGTGGGCCAACGCGGAATATATTAGTCAATATAAAAATATCTTTATGTTTGTAAACATTTGTATTCGGTTTTTATTACTTTTTATTATAGTTGGTAACGACTTTGTTCTCAGAATTTGGGAATGATGTTTATTAGAATATTTGAAATTTTCTCCGAGACATCCGGGATTTGAATTATTTATTGAAAGAAATTGGATTGCATTGCGAAAGTTTTTTTTTGTTAGTCAAGGTAAATTATTTTTTTTTATTTTAATTTTTTTTAATTTAAGGAAATTTTTAACCTAAAATTTAAATTAATAATTTTAAAAATAAAAAAAATAATTATTAATTTTATAAATAATTTATTTTGAATTACCTAATTCAATTTATTTAAAATAAAATTAATAATTTACAAATTAAAAAAAAAAAAACTTTTGTTCACAAAAAATAAAAATAATTAATTTTAAAAATTAAAAAATACAATAATTATTTGATAAAAAAATTTAATTTAATTTAATTTTTTTTTTAAATAATAATATAAAATAATAAATTAATAATTTAAAAATATAAAAAAATAATTCATTCAAAAATATAAGTAATTTAGTTTTTAAATTATTTTTTATAATATTTTATGAAATTAATTATTTATTATTTTTAAAATAATTTTTCAAAACTTATTATTTTGTTTATTAATCTAAAATTATTGTTTGTTTTTAAAAATAAAAGTTTTTTTATTGAGCAACAAATTATTTTTTCTTATTAAGCATTTTATTAATTCTTAAAAAAATTTAAATAAATAAAATAAAATAAAAAAAAATAATAAAGAAAATAATTTTAAATGACAATTTTTATATAAATATTTATAATAATTTTCACAAATAATTAAATTTAATACATTAATTTAAAAAAAATTAAAATAAATAGAAAATAAAATAAAATAAATTTTTAAACTAAATTTTTTTCAAAAAATAAAATTTTATATTTTGTAAAAATTAAAAATAATAAATATAAATTAAAATAAATGGAATTAAAAAAATAATTAAATTTGTTTAAAATTAATTAAACTTTTAAAAACTTATTTAATAAAAATTCTTATTTTAAAATATTTTAACACTTGCAATTTTATAAAAAAAATATTTGATGAATTAAAAAAATATATTTTTAAAGTAATAATTTTAACTCCTTCAATTTACTCCAAAACACAAATCAAATTAAATTTTCAATATAAATTGACCTGAATTTAAAAAAACAAATTTTAAAACAGCAAAATCTGCCATTAAAACAACTTTTTTCATTAAAATCTCGTCTTAAAATCCGTAAAATCAAATTAAGTCAATCAAAAATTTCACCGTTAATAAACCCTTTTTCCATCATTCAACTTTTTTGTTGCATGCATAAATCATTGTCAACAAATCCTAATCCTTTACTTTTTCACCGTAACTCAAAAAAACTTTTTTCCCTGTTTTTAATCATAAAATTGTACCAACAAACAAATCATAAAACCCACATAATAAAATCCGAGAGAGAGACTTAATAAAGACGTCTTTCTTGTTCATCGCAAAAAACAAAAAAAAAAATTGCATGTAGTACATCCGATCCAGCAGCAACAACCCGCCAGTCAACATGTAAACCCCATATATTTATTTTTATTTTCCATCTGTGAAATTTACACAAATTGATATGTCTGTCTTGCACGTCTCTTCTGCTCCGTTCATACGTTTATTAATGTTATTATACTCTAAATCTCAATCAAAAAACTGACTTTAATAAAATTTAGTAGTCTCTCTTCAATTAACGTTAATCTTTCGTCGACGATAAATTTCTCACACAAACACACTCACATCAGTTATGCACTAATTTACGCAATTTATTTCGTTTTGCTCAAAAAAAAAAGTGAGCGCACGTACAAACAATGAATTGTTCTGTCTATCGAGCTCGCCTCGATTATCTCGCGAGTCAAGATTTTTTTGTATTTTCAAAAGGTTTTCGACTCTGAAACAAATGTCGAGCGAGAGGAGACGACAGTTTTGAATCGTCGTGGTCATCGCCAGACGCGCTTCATTTTATTTATCGCCTTTTAATATGGATTTATTTTTGCAAAAATTAAAATAATTAAAAGTGGATAAAATTTAATTGACAAAAATAATTGCAATTGACGACAAAAGTCATTAAAATAATAATAAATTAATGAATAAAAAAGAGCAAGTTACCTTTTTCGCACAGAAATCACATTCCTCAACGTGAAAAAAATGATTGAGATAACAATCTGGACTTTTATAAAAACAATTGAATGTAATTAATAACAAGCAAGGCGATAGATTATATAATTAAAAAGCGTTAGAACGTCTTATTTAGTGAGATAAATACAGAAAAAAAAACGGAAAATTACTCTATAGTATTTTTTTTTAAATTATCTACTCAAGTGACTATGAAACTACTCACAAGCAAGCAATGAATAAGTTTTTAAATTGAAAAAGTCATAAAACAACCTCCCAGTGTATTAAAAAAAAATAATAAAAAAAACGAGAAGAAAATAAAAATATAACGTTTTGTACTTTTGTGTGTTTGCTTTGCTATAATTAGTCGTTTTCACACTATTTATACGACACATAAATATAAATGTTGTACAAAGGTATATAATAATAAAATGGAGATTGTTGTGGGTTGTTGTTGTTATTGCTGCTCAAATAGTAGAAGTGTTGTGATTAAATTTAGATGACAATTTTGTATTTATATATTTTTTTGTATGTAACAAGTGTAAAAAAAAATTTTTTTTTTGCTTAAAAAATATAAATAAATAATATTATTAATATAAAAATAACGAGATATATGAAAAAAATGACACTTTTTGGCAGAGAGTGTTTATTAAAAATAAATGAGTCCCTTGCTGTGATGATATATTGACGCGCGTCGCACCGGTCAAAAGTGGCAGAAAATTTTTTCCGCATCATTTGACTTTTAGGGAGAGCAAAAAAAAAATAAATATATTTGAAAAAAATATTTTTTGACCAAAAAAAAAATATTTTTTTAACTGTTGATGGATTTAAAATAAAAAAAAAATAAGGAAAAAAAAATAAAACAATAAATAACGAGATGGATTATTTTTTTTTACTGACAGAGAAACGTTTTTTACTCTAAAATACAAAAAAAAAAAAAATAAAATAAATTACATTGTTTTAATGGAAACCTTTCAACAACGTTCCAAAAAAAATTTGTACATGTCAATCATAAATTTAAAAAAAATTCGTCCTTTTTTGTACATTTTTTTTTTATTTTTACATGAATTTAGGGTTCATGACTCTTTAATTACGATTAAATATTCACGCCAACAAAAAAAATGTAAAAAAAGTTAGCTCGACAAATAAAAAATTCAAAATTCAACTGAAATCATGAGCAACAACAAAAAAAAAGTTTAAATGTGATATGAATTATTATTATATATTTAATATATTTATGCACGTATGACGTGTGTGTGAAAAGGAGGTTAAAAATGTTATAAAATTTGTTGAGCCACCTGCTGTTTTCGCACATCATTGTGTTTTGTTATTATTATTATTTCTTCAGAAGTTTTTCTTGACAACGATGATTGTGCATGAATGCACGCGAGAAAAATAATTTTTAATAACAAGAAAACTCGATTTTAATAAGTTTTATTGCTTTTATTATTACAAAAAAAAAATAAATAAATAAAAAAATGAAGAATTTTTTCTTCAAATGAAATTGAAAACAAAAAAGTGACAAATAATAATATTTTTTAATGAAATGTCGTCGTGATGTCGACTATCGTTAAAAGTGACATAAACTTTTGCACTTTTTGTGAGGTGTGTTAATAACGAGGAAAAGTTATATGTATATGTTGGTAGATACACACGGAAAACACTTTGTTCGTGACATTGTCAGTTTAGAGGTGCAATGTTTAATTTTTCATTTCTTGACGTTTATGATGAAAAGGTGTTACAGAAAAATTTAAAAAAAATGTATTTGGTCTGTCTGAATAATATTAAATAAAAATTAAAATTTTTTACTTCAATTAAAAAAAAAAATAAATAAAAATTAAAAAATAAAATTGAAAATTAATTAAACTGATTTTGAAAAAAAAATTTAAAAATAAATAAATAAAATAAATACTTATAAAAAATTAATTAAAAAAATAATTTCATATATAAAAAAATATTTTTTTTAATTTTATTAAATATTTTAAATAAATAAATAAATAAATATATTTTTTTTCATTTACAAAAAAAAAATGAATTATTTTTTTTATATTTTGATATAATATTTTTAACTGGTTAAATTATTAAAAAAGAAATAAATAAAAAAATTAATTAAATTAAGTAAATTTATTATGAATAAACTTAAATAAATTTAATTTTTGCTTTTTTGATCAAATTTTGTAAAATAAAATATTTTTTTTTATATATCAAATTATTTTTTTAATTAATTTTTTATAGGTATTTATTTTTTAAATAATTTTCTTTTTTCAAAATCAGTTTAATTAAATTTTATTTTTTTTTTTTATTTTTTTTAAATTTTTTATTAAATTTTTTATTTAATTCAAATTAAAAAATTTTTATTAATTTTTTTAATATTTATTAAATTTTTCTATTAAATTTAAATTATAATTTTTTATTTTATTTTTCGAAATACGCTTATTTATTTTTTTTATCGAAACTAAAAATTTTCATCACATTACGACGAAAAACAGCATAAAAAAGTTGTTTACTACCAACACTATTTCAATTTACGATATTGTGAAAGAAAAACTTTAAACATTTTTTATTGCTACCATATTACTACAATTTTCATTCAATTTTCCAACAGACATTTAAAAAAACGTCGTCTCCAATTTGTCATGATTTGTTACGAGATCAAAAGAAATGACTTGTCAAAATTGATTCAAATTAGCATCAATAATATTGTTTGAACGTCATTTTTTTTCTATTTCATTTTATTTCCTACGATTCGGAAATTTGCTGTGCAAACTTTTCACAAGTGCCATTTAAAGATAAAAGAAAGAAAAAAAAATATAATGACCCACATATTTCGGTTAGATGTTGATTACTTTCCGAACATCTGATAATATGAAAGAATATCAAAAAAATTATTATAAAAAGTTTCGAAACTATAACCGACCAACATGACACAAGTTTTTTTTTCTGCCTATCTTTCTGCCTTTAACTTCGAACAAACAACATGTGAAACTGATTCGACTAATAACATCGAAAATATAGGAAAAAAAAAATGTGAAACTAAAACTAAACTGAAATATGATTCATAACGTATGTTTAACATCTTTTTTTTCCTCATGTCCCTAAAACTTTGGCTAACACTCACTCACACGCTCTCTATTGAAAAAGTTTAAACAACATACCCAAATTTTTCCTTATGCGATTTTTTTTTCTGTTGTTTTTGTCATGCTCTTGAACATCCATTTAATGTGAGGTCCTTTTTTGTGTCTTTTTTTTTTTTCGTAGAAACAAGAAGAAGTATCAACAGCAGACGTCGAGAAAAATTAGCCATCTACACACAACACATGACCAAAGACAGCTAAAAACGGGAAGTTAAGCATGAATGATGAAACATTAGAGGAATGGCGTTACTACTTCCAACGGATATTGGTACCGTGTGTTGTTATTATTGGCATTTTGGGAAACTTTGTCAACGTAATTGTGCTGACGAGGTGTGTATTTGCCAAAAAAAAAAAGATGCTCCCCATATATTATATCGGAATACGATGAAAAACACACATTGGGTGTTGTTACAAACTATTTATGATACCAACTTTTTTTTTCGATCGTCTTGTGTGCTAAAGTGCTCCGAGGAAACTTTTATTGTATGAAAATAGATTTACACTAAAAGTTATCTCCGGTAGGGCTGTCCATATTTTTATTTTCGTAACAAGCGAACGAAAAAAAAGGTTGTAACATGTTTTAATCATCAACAATCTGCTGATGTGCCTTTTGTGTCGTTCTCACTTTAACTGATTTTTAATTGGAAAAGTTTGCCATTTCCATTACCTCCATCAGTTGTCATCATCATTACCGTACTTTTTTCTCTCTCTCTCTTGACGTTTAATTTTAAACCGCATCACACAATTTGCCAATAATCTGTCGTCTCAAGAGCCATTCTATTAATTAATTCCAAATCTATCTTCCCCTGAAGTAGAAGAAGACGAAACGCACAAAAGGCACAGACACCGAAATTCGCACGTCATTTAAATTGTAATCTAAAAATGTCTTTCTCAACTCCTGCGACAGACGCCGCATGCGATGCTCAACAAATGTATATTTAACCGCATTAGCTGTGAGCGACATTGTGTTCCTTTTCTTTGTATTCATCATCTCGCTTCAGCATTATCCAAATTGGCATTCGATAAAGTATGAGTTGTATTGGCGCACGTATGGCATCTCGCATTGGTAATGTATAATAAATATTTATATAAAAAAATTTTTTTTTGAAGCAAATGTCGAAAGCGATACGACAACGTCAGTCAGTCAGTCGATGACGGGAGGAAGAAAAGGGAATGAGAACAAATAAATATAAATGTGACTTGTGTGTGATTGTAAAGAATCGCTCTAATTTGTATTATTGTTATTATTATTGATTTTGGCTCAAGACGTTACACACACACACAACTCTTCGTATTCTTCTATTATGATTCGAAGTCTTGAGAAAATTCTTAAATACAAGAGACTATGAAATGAATATAAATTTTCATATTCTCCTCTTTCGTTTCGTTTTACCGCATTTCGAAGTTTTTGAATAAAAAAAAGTATTTTACCCGATGAGTTGTCTGTCAGTAATAACGAGATTTTAAAAAGACGTGTTTTTGTCTAAAAGACTTTTTTGAATAGACAATTTCAATAAATCTACGAATGTTCTGTTGTTTATTTGAAGAAAATATTTTGATTTGAAGAATTTTAAGAGACGAAGTTTTGTTTAAAGATTCATTGAAACAGAAAGGCCTTCAACAAAGAATTTGATTTTTGTGCTTAAAGCGATGACTTAGTATAATCTTCTACAGTTGGGGTTGAGTTTTTTGTGGTATGTAACTTTTTCTTCCTTGAAGAGGTTTAGAATTGTATTCTTCGATATCCAGTTGAAACAACTATTACATTGAGAAAAATATGCGTGGATGCTTTTTAGTTTTACTTCAGTATAGTCTTAATAAAATGGCTTTATTTCGCAAAGCTGCAAATGTATTCGTACGGAAACATTCCTTTTTGTTTTAAAATCGCAGTTTAGCTACTTCGTTTCATCGTATCTGATATAAAATTCGGATTTGCTTTAAGAGTATCAGAATGAAATGCTTGTTTTGTTATTTGATCCAACTCCTTCCTTCCAAATATAGTTTTAGAGCCTACATTTGATACTTTGGCATAAGGTATAATGATGTATTTTCCGATAGTCAATTTTTATAATAGATCCATCATAATAATGTTATGACTTTTATGATCTTAATCCGTGAAACATTCTTATCAGCCTAAAAAATAAAAAAAAATTAAATAAAAAAAAATATTTTTATACTCACCTGAAAATCCGCTTACGACTTTTTACAACATGACAACTTTCACCATCTCATTATTTCCTATACTTTACTTATTTCTTCTCTTCAGTTTAGTTCTCATGAAATAAAGAAAAGTTCAATTGGTTTCAATGACAATTTTCGTCGTCAAACTTTTCCACAAAATTTTCAAGTATTTGCCATCATTTGTCCTTATTTGTATTATTTTAGTCTTTATATTTATTTTTTATTCCTCGTTTCTTCCCTCCAATTTTATATCTGTACCTTATATGCATGACGAATGAAAGGAGTCATAACAATTTTAAACAATCTTAAGTACAAAATCTGTTTTTCTTTTTCTCCCCGAATTTTTTTTTCTCTGGATCTTTGTTCATTGTTCACCAAAATACAAAAATAAAAAGTGCTTCGTCATCAGAAATCATGTCGATGTCGGTTAAATAAATTTATTCAAAACCTCGTACACGTCGAAAACGAAGAAAAAAAATCATGAAAAGAAAAATTTAAATTGATCCAGTTCTGAATTCCATTTTTCTCTCCACTCGAGTTTGACTGAAGGAGAAGTTGTCGTTTCGGCATATCGAGCCTCCGAACAATTTAGCAAAGACTCTAATCAAATAATGATTATTTTGCAGGTTTTGTGATGCTGCTTGTAAGTATATTTTGCATGATTTGATGAAAGAAGCACACAAAAGTTGTATGATTGAAAATTGAGTTTCGGCGAAAATGTTGTGTTTGCGTTTGTCGTCAGAGAATAAATTTGATCTGTTCGACAAATATCATCAACATGTTGTTATTTTTCCCCGATTTTCAATGTTCAATCTGCAGATTTTGTGTGAAAAAAAAAATTTAAATTCAAAAAAACTTACCGTTAAATTTTTTTTTGTAGCTTACACATCCATTTACTTGACTGTTAGTTTCACCATAGAGCGCTATATTGTGGTGTGTCATCCGCTGCGAGGACAAATTTATATAAGAAATAGTACAAAAAATGCAAAAAGGGTTATCTCAGGTAAATATTTGTCCAATTTTTCGATCCCTTCGTGACACATTCGCAAAAAAGTTCGATATTTGATATTTATTTCCATTAAATTTTTTTCTCCGTGTCATCCATGTCCTTCCACACAGTCGTTGTAATTTTATGTTTCCTATCTACCGTAACAACGTCATTAGAGTATCAACTTTCTGTCGTAACAAAATCCGTTAATAAGACAACGGGACATTTGTGTAGCAATTTCAGCGATGTAAATGTAACAACGTCGCTCCCGTCGCCATCAATTCCGCTAAAATGGGAACACGAGTCCGCTGCCATCGAAAATGCGGAATTTTCAATCAACAATGGTGCTGCCATCGTTGCTGCTGCTCTTGTTGACACAACGACGACGAACGAGTTTGACGATGTTGACACACCTTTGAGTGATGCGAATTTCACGTTGTCTACGGAGGAAGAAGAGGAAATAGGGGAGGATGGGGAATGTGAAATAGTAAGTACGATTATTGTTGTTATTTTTCGCATGAAACACAGAGAAATTACAACAAAAATCAATTAAAATTGGTCCAAATGTCATTTAATTTAAAATTTTATAACAAAAGCTTAAATTTTAATTGGATCGACATAATCCCCAATCGACTTTTATTTTCATTGTTTTTCTCTGTGGCGTTCGTTTCGAAAGTTTTGCGGTGCCGTAAGCGGAAGAAAGAAGAGTAAAAGGTCAAAATCGATACTTTTCTTTTTTTTTTTTAAGAAAAATAAATACTTACCAAGTTTTTTTTTATTAAAACAACTCCATTGCCATAAAATAAAGTGGTTTCTTGTGTGTCTTTGATTTTTCTTTTTTTTTCTGTAAATAAAGATTTCAATTTTTTTTGTCTTTTTTTTAGATCAAGGAGCTGTGGGTAATTCCATCGTCGCTGGGCGAGAGTAAAACGTATGCAATTATCTTCTTTCTCTTCACATCAATTGTGTTTATGTTCCTGCCCTTAATATTATTGGGAACGTTCAATTGTTTTTTGGTGTCAGCTGTGCGTCGATCGCACCGAATGAGGCATCGCATGACAAACACCCGTATAGCGGTAAGTGCTCGTCGAAGTGACGACAGAGACGGAAAAGAAATATTATTTTATTAAATATTACGTTTACGTTTTGTCGTCGTCTTCTTCTTCTTCTTCGAAACAATCTGCCATCATCTCACTGTCGTTATTGTTATATTTATTGCGAAAGGAAACCCGAAATGAGGCAATTTTTTCCTGCAATGCATATTAAAGATTCAATTGTGTTTCGGTTCCCGTATCTCTGTTTATTCAATGAATCCGTTCTGATATGATATGATTGAATAAGAGTGAAAGAAAAACCTTTTGAGGTTTTCTCATCAATTTTTCTGTCGTCACTTTTTTCGTCGTTTTCTAAATAAAAACACGAAACGATGTGAAGTCATAATAATATCTGAAAAGGAACAAAAAAGAAACTAGAGAAACATTTAATAAGAAAAGTTGGAAAAGTGTTCCGTAGATTTAATACGAGAAGTGCACGTGTCAAATTATTTTGGATCTTGTGCACATGTGTCTCAAATAAATGCTTTTTTTCGTGTGAATTTCAATTCGCAAAAATTGTCAATTGCTTTTAAAGTTTTTTTTCTTGTGTTTCTTTTGAACAATTTGAGCTCTTTGTGGGACGTGAGTTTGATTTTAGTGGATTGGTGTCGAGTTTTATGCAATACTTAATATATATGAAGTTTATAGCTTATCAGAAATTGGCAAGAAAAAAGTTTTTTTGATAGTAATGAAATTCTATTTTGGGTCAAATTTTTTTTATCAGATGTATCTAAGAGATTTTTTTAAACTCATTATTAAATTTGCTTCGAAAAAAATTTATTTTTATTTTTTTTTTCTTTCTGATTCATTTTACAAATGAAATTTTTGTTTTAGGCAAAAAAATTAAATTAAATTTTAATTTAATTTTAAAAAAATAATTTATTTAAAATCATCAATATTTTAAATAAAAAAAATTTTTGTTTAAAAAAAATAAATAAATATTTTAATTTTAACATCATGCTAAAATTGCTAAAAGTAAAATTTTTAATTAAAATTAATTATTTTTTTCAAATTAAAATTAAATTAAATTTTTTAAATTAAAATTAATTATTTTTTTAAATTAAAATTAAATTAAATTTTAAAAATTAAAATAAAATTATATCTTTTGAATTAAAGTTAAATTAATTTTTTAAAATTAAAGTTAAATTATTTTTTTTTAAATTAAAATTAATTATTTTTTTCAAATTAAAATTAAATTAAATTTTAAAAATTAAAATAAAATTATTTTTTTTTAAATTAAAGTTAAATTAATTTTTTAAAATTAAATTTAAATTATTTTTTTTTTAAATTAAAGTTAAATTAATAAAATTAAATTATTTAAAAATAAATTTTAATAAATTAAATTAAAATAATTTACTATAATATTACAGAAAATAAAAAAAATAAATATTCAATTTATTTTGCAATTAAAAATTCATTTTTTCTGACGGAATTTCTCGAATTATTAATTTTTTACAGATTTGAATAATAATTTCAAACATTTTTTCAAAAAAATTTTAGTTTTGGTAGTAAAAATACTAAAATTTAAATTTTTTATTAATTTTCAAAACTAATTTTTAAATCTTGTATCAATAAAAGCCATATTTCTAATCTTAAATAACATAACTTAAAAAAATAAATCTCCCTCAAAGTTGTTATTATTTATACTACTTACAAAACCATAATTCCTCAAGCAAATTCCAATTATCAACAATCCTCTCTATTATTATTCCAGAACGATGCAATGTCTGCACAGGAAAATAAGATAACAATTATTCTCATTGCTGTCGTCGTGCTCTTCCTCATTTGCCAAACACCCACAGCAGTGAATCTCCTGTACATGGCATTTGCGAAGCCATCCGAAGACAAAGGAGTTCTGAACTTACAGAAAGGTAAGCAACGAATTATTTTCTCTGTCTTGATGTTCCAATTAAAATTTCATTTAGGAAAAAGCCAATTACAAATTTCCGTTTATTACATATTTTATGGATGATTTGGCCCAAAATTTTCGATCGTCTCTGGTTCAATAAGCAAGCGATTAAACAAAACATTTATTGGCTTATTTGCTTTTAATTAAATCCTCGCATCTTGAAAACAAAAACAAAAATTTCTGTAAAATCTGCTCCTCATCCGGCAACTTGTTGCTACTGATCGACTTCACAAGTAAAAAAAAAATTAAATAAAAAATGTAAGACATAATTACCTTGCTCGCCTGACTACATTTTTTATCATCATAATTTAGCGTAACTTTTTTTGCTCGTTATTTGGCAAGCAAGCAAGTTAGTTAGTCGGAACTTGGTCAGTCGTCGAGAAGTATAAAAAAACTCATTGAGGCGTAATTTAATTTGAAATTCTATGCATAACAAAATAGAAATAAATTTCTCCCATTTTTTGTCTCGCTTTCGGTGCACGTAACGTAGACAATTTTAATTTGATATTCAACAAGGTACGATTTGTTGTCGGAGGAGGAGTGAGGAGACACTTTACTGCGATGGGAGTTATTATTATTATTATTTTACTGCTGATGATGATGCTGATGTGATGATAAGCAAATATTATTAGTGTAGCAAATGAATATTTACCGAGTTTTGATGATTTTTCATAATAATCGTCGTAATTTTTTCTTTTTTGCTGACTGTTGACTGTAAAAATTTATTTATTTTTTTCTCTCTTCTCTTCTATTTTTTTGCAGCATTGAACAACTTAATGAATTTCCTAATAACACTAAATGCTGCCTGTAATTTTTTGCTGTACTGCGCGTTATCCGACAAGTACAGGAATACGATAAAATCGTTATTTTTATCGAGGAAATCGCATCAGAGACAGGTGAGTTCGTTAAATTAAGTCCTGCAAATAAAATTAAATAAAATTAGAAAAAAATCAGTACAACTTGTTTAAAGAAGTTTTTTTCTTTGACAAAAATTTAATAAATATTTTACTCAAAAAATATGAATTTTTCTTTAATTTTATATATTTTTTGAGGCAATTTTTTTTTAAATTTTTGCAGTATTTTTCATGAGGAAAAATTCTTAATTAAAATTGATGTTTTAATGAATTATTTTCAAGAAGGAAAATTTAAAATAAATAAAAAATTAAATTTAGTTGAAAATAATTAATCTATGAAAATTAAATAATAATACAAATATTAAAAAAAATAAAAAATAAATAAATAAAGTATTAAAAATATCAAATTAAAATTAAACTTTTAATTTTATTTTTTTTGAGACAAATTTATTTTAAAAACATTTAATTAATTTTGAGATTTAAATTAATTTTCAGGAAGTAAAATTTTAAACTCGTTTAAAATTTAAAAAAAAAATAATAATAAAATAAAATAAAACCAAATAAAAAATAAAGTAAAAAAATAAAATAAATGATGATAAATAAAAATAATAAAAATAAATTTAGTTGAAAATAATGTAAAAAAATTAAAATATTAAAAATAAAATAATTAAATATAAAAATCATAAAACATAAAATTAAAAATTAATTGAAAATAAAAAAAATTATTATTTATTATATCAAATTAAAATTAAACTTTTTATTTTTTAAAGGCAAAATTTAAATAGATTGTATTAATTTTTAAATGAATTAATATACTTAAGATTATTATAAAATAAAATTAAATAATAAAATAATAAATAATTTAAAAAAAAATTAAATGAATATTAAATTTCCTAAAATTAAAAAAATATTTAAAAATATCAAATTAAATTATTATTATTAACTTAAAATTTTTTATCACTAAAATAATTGAATTAAATGGAGGAAATTTAAGAAAATTAAAGAAAATTTTGAATTTAAATAAATAAAAATATTATTAAAAATTTATTTAATAAATGAATTAAATTATAATCATTTAATAAAATTATTAATTTAAAAAAAATATATATAAAAAATTAAAATTAAATAATTTGACGAAAAATTCATTTTTTTTTATCTCATTTTTTGTATTTTCCCTGACTTTCATATAAATATTTAAATTTACAAAAAATTTTTTCATTAATTATTTTTCAATTAATTAATTTTTCCCCACAGAACACAATAAATTCGCATTTCTCCCGCGTGGCATCCAAGCGATTAACATCCAGTTTTCACGGAGCAGAAAATCTCGCGACGAAACAAAGCAACGTCAAACGAGTTCCCACAATTCCGGCGAGTAATTCTTGCCTCAAACGCCCATCGCTTCTACCGCCATCGTCAACATCGAATGGCTCAAAGGTGCGATTGCCAAAGCAACGTCCCTCATTAACGCCATCCGACATCCTGTGCCTTAACAAACCATCTAGTCGTAAAAGTAGCGCTGTAAGAATTGAATTTCAAATTTTTTTTTATAAATTTAAAAATTTTTTTTTTTTGCTTCAGGCATCAATCCAATTACGAATATCATCAATTGGCACACCGTTGCAGCCCAATGCGCGCTTGCATCCGAGCGAAAGTCAGTCGAGTTTATCGCGAAGCCAATCTCTGATATTGCCATCGTCGATACGACATGCACCTGATTGCAAATCACATCCCGACAATATGCCGACAGACGGCAGCAGTTGCACCCATGCACACGGCAAAAATGGCGAAAATGATGAAATGGTGCAGAATAACAATAACACCGTAATCATCGAGAATGCCATCGACACAGACGGCAGTAGCAGTAGTGTAAATGATAAAAAATGAGAGGAAAAACAAAAAAATATTGATGTTGATGATAAAATTGTTTTTCTTTATATTTATTTTCTGACGTGTGTGTGCGGCGTGTGTGAACGAGTAGCGAGATAGACAAACAGACAATAAATAAAAGACAAATAAAAATGTGCTTTGAATGTTAAAAAAGAGTGAAAAAGGTAAAAAAAAAAATAAAAATATAGCAAACTCAATGTAAATTTATTCAAATGGCTTTTGAATTGTGTAAAGTCACGTTGTTCCTGTTTTCTTGCGTTTCTGCCGACTTTTTGTTGCTACCTGGATGGAACAACAATCACAACAACAAAAGCACAAGAACAACTCCCCCGTGTTGTGTGCGAAAAACTGTACAAACAACAGATTTATAAAACAAATAGAAAATTGTGTTTTTTTGTATTTTTCCTCAGAACAAAAAAGAGAGAAATAAATGATAAATAAGACTCTATCGTGAAATATTTACATTAAAATTCATGGTGAATGCGATGATGATGATGATGATGCTGGAATGCCATTACAAAATTGCAGAATAATTTATGTAACTTTGCTAAATATTTGCACTTCCGTAGCTAGCGAGTAAATAATTTGAAGAGTTTGTTCAGTATTTAAACAAAAATGATGCGGTATTTTTTTTGTTGATTTTTTGGGCGAACTTGGAAACTATTTTTTTTTAGTCTAACATGAAGAATACTACACAAAAATGGGTCAATGGCTTCAAGCGAATTTTTTGTCACTAATTGAAAAGGAAAATTATGGAAATAAACTCATCGCGGGTTGTAAATAAGGAAAAATTTATATAGGTACAGGTAAAATCACTTAAGTTAGTTTTTACTTTTTTAATTACCTAATTAAAAATTTTTCATTTTATTTTCTAATTATTTTAAATATTTTTTTAATATTTCATAATTTATTTTATTTTATTTAAAACGAAAATATATTATTTTTTGTTCGAAATAAAAAATTTAAATTTTAAATTAAAAAAAAGAAATTATAAATTTTTTGATAAATTCAAAATATTTAAATTTTTCAAATCATATTGTTCATATATTTCTTGTGAAATTAAAAAAAAAAAATGTTAATTAATTAAATTAATTGCACTTATTTTTATGAAATTTTGATGATAAGTATATGAGATTTTTATTTTCAATATATGATTTAAATTATTTTTTTTTAGCAAAAATTATTTTTTTCTTTAAAATTATTTTTCAATTAATTAAATATTAATTATTTATCAACATTTTTATTTATTTTTTTACCTTAATTATTTTTTTTATTTTAAAGAAAATTTAATTTAAAGATTTTTTTATGAAAAACTTTATTTTAAACAATTACTTCATTTATCGATAATTTAAAAATATTTAAATTTTTCGATTATTATTCAGATTTTATTATGAAATTTTATACCACTCATTTTTCATTTTTTTTATTAATTTCACTTTTTATATTAACTTGTGTTTTTTTTTATTTTTTATATAAGATTTTTAATTTTTTTTAACATTTTTTCATTTATTTAAATATTTTTCCTGATTTCAAATTAAATTTTAAATTTTTGTTTTTTTATTATTTAATAAATATTTTAATTTTTCTAAAATATTTTTATTTTTTGTTAGGTAGGTATTCTTTATATTTTCAACATTCACTTTATTTTTTTTTCTGAATTTTTATTGTAAATTTTAATTTTTTGAACATTTTTTAAAGCAATTTTATATAAAATTAAATTTATATATATTTTTTTTTTATTTATTTGTTTGAAATATTTTTTAAAATTTTAATTTTTTATAAGGCTTATTTTTTTAAAATTGTTCAAATCACAAAAAAAAATTAAAAAAATGCATTTTCTTCAATATCGTTCTTCATGTAAAGTAAATCAAGTCACGCTATATCGCGCCATTAAAAAACCATCCGCCGTCTAAAACCCATCAATTCCCCGATTGACACACTTATTTAAAAATAATGGCGTGTTCCTCCGATAAATAAATATTCTAAATAATGCAACACCGACTCAACAATGCACTTAACACACGAAAAAACAGAAAAAAACACACAAAAGGAAGTGCTTCTTTTATTTCGATCGCTGATACTCGTGCGATGAATATTTGAAAAAAACCATTATTTCCCATCGATAAATTCGAAAGAAGATGCGATCGACAAAAAAAAACCCTTTTTTCCCAAGTTGATTCCGTCGTAAGTTGTAACATCGCTCCGACACAATGTATGCAAATAAAAATAGTGCATCAACAAAAGTTCCATGCAGCGCCAAAAAAAAAAACTTTTATCCATATTATTATTGCCATGAAGCGAATCTCCATAAATCGATACTGGAATTCACATTTATTTCATCACGAAACTAATAAATTCCCGAGCGTGTTTATTATCTCACTTTTACAACATGTTTGGTGCAAAATCTACAGCAGCAGCGATACGATGACGATAAGAATGGGAGCAAGGCAAAAAAATGCATTTATGGCGATAAGACATCGTCTGTCAAGGAAGGCAGTAACTTTTCGATCAAATTCATACGGAATCCATTATCGTTTGCCGGATGATTTCATTATAATATTAGATGAAGGATGAAAATGATCCATCATCTTTAGAAATGCGAGCGGAGAAAAAATGTTACGGCATAACTATGATATGCAGATTATTTGCATAGTTTAGTTTAGTTTTATTTTTCTGGCGAATTTGAAATATGTTGCGTTATGTACGGAGGAAATTCATGGAAGGCATGTTGCAACGAAGTTTAGTTGATCAATCAAACAATGTGAAGGAAAATTTTAAATATCTCGAAGATTTGTTTTAGAAGCAGATTTTATGAGTAAGTAATTTAATATAAAGTTTCAAGATGCATCTAAAATATTTTTTGTTTAGATTCACTTTTTGAAGAAAATCAAAGAATTTTTTTAATGTTGCAAAGTGAAGTTTACATTCAGTTTTTTTTTCATTATCAAGGCTAAAATGCAAGAGTTGGAAAATATTTGTTTTTGTGCTTTTGTTATTTACCAAATAACAAATATCAAATTTCACAAAAAAATAAAATTATATTAAAAATTTTTCCTTTTATTATTTATTATTTTTTTAAAATTATTCGGTTTTTGATTAATTATTTTTTTTAAATAAATTATTATAATAAAAAATATTATAAAATGCTCAAAAGCTTTCAAAATAAAATGATTTTTAGATTATTTTATTTATTTTTTTTAATTTTATGTTTTATTAAATTTTTATTTTATTTAATTTATTTTCAGAAATTTAGAAATCATTTTAAAAAATAATTTTTAACATATCAAAAAATAAAAAAGAATGAATATTTTTTCTCATTTGATAAAAAAAATAAAAAATAATTATTATAAAAAATACAATAAAAAAATAAAAAAAACATTCAATTTTATTCAAAGCTTAAAAGAAATTAAATTTTAATTTTGCTTCTATGACATGCAATATAACAATATAACGGGTACGTTATCTAAATATGATGTTTTTTCAAAACAATGACGAGTTGGTTGGTAGTAAAGTTAAGTATATCAACAAAAATATATCAATTAAACCAATTTATGGCTCTCAAAAGATTAAATTCACCAAAATTTGCCTTGAAATTTTTCAATGAAGAATTTTTCAAAGGCAAAAATTGTAAAAAAAAAAAATATTTTTTACTCAAATAAGCAATAAAAAAAAAAAAAATTAATAAATAAATAATTTTTTTTTTATACTAAACTATTAAAATTAAGTAGGTAAATGGAAATTAAATAATAAAATTTAAAAAAATAAAATAAATTTGTAAAATTATTTTTAAAATTTATTAAAAAAAAATAAATAATTAATAAATGAATACTAAAAAATTAATAAAATACCAAATAAATTTAATTTTATTAAAAAAATATTTTAATTTAAAAATATTATTGAAAAGAATAATAATAATGAATAAACAATTTAATTTATATAAAAAAATATTATTTTAATTTAAAAAAAAAATTGAAAAAAATAAATTGAATTTAATTCATAAAATAATAAAATTAAAACAATAATTTTTTAAATAATTATAAAAAATTCAAAAAATAGAATTAAACTTAATTTGAAATATTTAATTATTTTTAAAATAAAGAAGATCACAAGTATTTTATATTCAATTTTATTTTTTAAACCTATTTTTCGCCAAATAATAATTCCATAACAAAATTCATTCATAATATCCATGAAATTTCCAACTAAATTCCTTATCAACATTACGTGTTTTTTGTTAATCTGTGCCATCGATCGCTTAATACGTTTCTAATATTAAATCCATCTTCGTCACAATACTTACCTACCAACCCATTATATTATTACTCATTGATCAAGAGTTAATCAATCGTTATCTCTCAGTCTTTTATCTGATTCAAAGACACAAACAAACGATAAGAGACCTTTTTATCTGCAGCTCTCTTTCGAAACGCTTGATAAAAACGAACAAAATGAATCATTATTTTTGTAGTTAGTCTATTATTAACTACCGAAGACAAAGCATTAAAAAATGTATCCAAACAACGTCGATCGAGTACCTCCAACGAATCTGAATTGGTGCGAATACAACCAAAAAAACAAGCCTCAAGGGAATGCCGTGGCAACAGGTTCGACATTTTTTTCTTTAAAATCGATCTTAAATAATTTTTGTTTTTATCGAATAGAGGTTATGTTATCATTTTCTTCTGGAATAATTCTTGCTACGATTTTGTTCACGGGAGACTTGAAACGCGACGAATGGGTTGAAAATCACTCAAATACCTTCATTCTCATGTCAGCAGTGTCATTTTTCGCGGGCGCCATTATCGGAGCGGTGATCGCGAGTTATCTGGTCAAAATTGCGCCAAAAAAGAAGATCAAACATGTGCCAATTGTCGCATTTTACCTCACTGGGATCCTTTTGGCGTCACTTCCGGACAACGCTTCGATCATCATGGTAGCGAGAATTCTCAGTGGGATCGGATACGGATTCATTCAGTTGACATTTATCGTTCATTGCAGCGAAGTAAGTGTCAATAGGTTACGCGGGATGTTTTTGAATACTTTCAATTTGTGCCTTGGGGCAGGAATGATCGTCGGATCAGCTTTCATGATGACGAACCAAACAAACACTGGATTAGCGCATTATCGATGCTTTGGGATCTTTATGATCGTTTATACGTGTTTGGCGCATATTTTCTTGTTTTGTTTCAATATCGAGTCGCCCGTTTTGCTGCTTCAAAATGGCGATGTTGTGACAGCGACACAAAACATGATGAAATTGAGAAATGAGAGCATGGAAACCTGGGATATTCGGAACGATATTTCGGAATTTAAGGCGATGCTCGTCGAAGACAGTCAATGCGATAAGCAAATTTGGACAAATGGGAATTCCAGACCATTGTTAATTCTTATCTGTACTAAAGTGTTGCTCGTGTTATCGTTCAACTATCCACTCAACATGCTGCGGATCAATACGGTCGACGGATTTTTCAAGCTTGCAGATTTTTCGATGGCTGGAATGTTTTTGCTCAGTTTGAGACTGATTATCGCTTGTTTCACTTTATTCACAGTTGATCGTTTCGGGCGAAGATTTCATCTTTTATATGGCGGCGTCAGTGCTGGAGCAATCGCCATTTTGTTTTCCGTTTTTCTCTTTCTCTTTGGCGTCAATGAGGGAACTTTAATTACTCCGACGATTTTTTGTTTTCTTTTTGAGACGCTGCCCGTGTTCATGTATGGCGTTTCTGACACGCTCAGCGGCGAAGCTTTTCCAATCGTGAAAAAGCCACAATCGATCGCTTTTTTAATAGTTATTGAGAATATTGTGCAAGCGATTTTGTTGGTATCGACGTATCATTTGTTGTTTGACGTCAGGGCAACAAATTTAGGAGATTTTTACGCGGTTCCTTTGGTTTTGGGACTCGCATTGTTGCTTGTGACGTACGTGTGCTTTAAGTATGTGCCTGAAACTACGAAACTATCGATTAGAGAGACGAAGAATTTGTTCCGTGGATCACCGCAAACGACAATTGCCGGTATTTGGTACAGTGCTTGATGATTAGATCTTTAATTGTTGATAAGAAATTAATTTTAGAATGAACGAAAATAAACGAAATTATTTTTATATAAAAAAAGAAATTTTGAACGAAAATTTAAAAAAAAAACGAAAAATTATTTTTAATTAAAGTTTTTAAAGAAAACTCATTACAAAGAAATTTTTTTATAAAAAAATTGAAAAAAATTGAATAAAATTTAATTTTTTTTATTTGATAGTTTTTTATGTCAAAGAAAAAAAGTTTCAATTTTTTGGCAGTTTTGAGTTATAAAATGATTAAAAATGATAAATTAGAAATTTAGCTTTTCAGTTTTTGACAAATTTTTATGATTTGGAAAAATTTGAAAAATTAGCTTAAAATGACAAATGATAAAAAATGACAAAATTAGTTTGACACAGTTTTTTTGCTCTTGATTTAGTTTTTAAAACAAAACTATGTCAAATTTTTTTTCGAAAATTTTTTCAGTTTTGATTTAAAATGATTAAAAATGATAAAAACTGAAAACTGGAGCAAGATGTCAAAGCTTTGAAGTTTTTGACAAGTTTTTTTTCAGTTTCAATTTTTTGGCAGTTTTGAGTTATAAAATGATTAAAAATGATAAATTAGAGCCCTCTGACAAATTTTTATCCATTTGGAGCAAGATTTGACAAAATTAGCTTTGACACAGTTTTTGACACAGTTTTTTTGCTCTTGATTTAGTTTTTAAAACAAAACTATGTCAAAGAAAATTTTTTTTTTCAGTTTCAATTTTTTGGCAGTTTTGAGTTATAAAATGATTAAAAATGATAAATTAGAGCCCTCTGACAAATTTTTATCCATTTGGAGCAAGATTTGACAAAATTAGCTTTGACACAGTTTTTGACACAGTATTTTTGCTCTTGATTAAGTTTTTAAAACAAAACTATGTCAAAGAAAAAATTTTTTTTCAGTTTCAATTTTTTGGCAGTTTTGAGTTATAAAATGATTAAAAATGATAAATTAGAGCCCTCTGACAAATTTTTATCCATTTGGAGCAAGATTTGACAAAATTAGCTTTGACACAGTTTTTGACACAGTTTTTTTGCTCTTGATTTAGTTTTTAAAACAAAACTATGTCAAAGAAAAAATTTTTTTTCAGTTTCAATTTTTTGGCAGTTTTGAGTTATAAAATGATTAAAAATGATAAATTAGAGCCCTCTGACAAATTTTTATCCATTTGGAGCAAGATTTGACAAAATTAGCTTTGACACAGTTTTTGACACAGTTTTTTTGCTCTTGATTTAGTTTTTAAAACAAAACTATGTCAAAGAAAAAATTTTTTTTCAGTTTCAATTTTTTGGCAGTTTTGAGTTATAAAATGATTAAAAATGATAAATTAGAGCCCTCTGACAAATTTTTATCCATTTGGAGCAAGATTTGACAAAATTAGCTTTGACACAGTTTTTGACACAGTTTTTTTGCTCTTGATTTAGTTTTTAAAACAAAACTATGTCAAAGAAAAAATTTTTTTTCAGTTTCAATTTTTTGGCAGTTTTGAGTTATAAAATGATTAAAAATGATAAATTAGAGCCCTCTGACAAATTTTTATCCATTTGGAGCAAGATTTGACAAAATTAGCTTTGACACAGTTTTTGACACAGTTTTTTTGCTCTTGATTTAGTTTTTAAAACAAAACTATGTCAAAGAAAAAATTTTTTTTCAGTTTCAATTTTTTGGCAGTTTTGAGTTATAAAATGATTAAAAATGATAAATTAGAGCCCTCTGACAAATTTTTATCCATTTGGAGCAAGATTTGACAAAATTAGCTTTGACACAGTTTTTGACACAGTTTTTTTGCTCTTGATTTAGTTTTTAAAACAAAACTATGTCAAAGAAAAAATTTTTTTTCAGTTTCAATTTTTTGGCAGTTTTGAGTTATAAAATGATTAAAAATGATAAATTAGAGCCCTCTGACAAATTTTTATCCATTTGGAGCAAGATTTGACAAAATTAGCTTTGACACAGTTTTTGACACAGTTTTTTTGCTCTTGATTTAGTTTTTAAAACAAAACTATGTCAAAGAAAAAATTTTTTTTCAGTTTCAATTTTTTGGCAGTTTTGAGTTATAAAATGATTAAAAATGATAAATTAGAGCCCTCTGACAAATTTTTATCCATTTGGAGCAAGATTTGACAAAATTAGCTTTGACACAGTTTTTGACACAGTTTTTTTGCTCTTGATTTAGTTTTTAAAACAAAACTATGTCAAAGAAAAAATTTTTTTTCAGTTTCAATTTTTTGGCAGTTTTGAGTTATAAAATGATTAAAAATGATAAATTAGAGCCCTCTGACAAATTTTTATCCATTTGGAGCAAGATTTGACAAAATTAGCTTTGACACAGTTTTTGACACAGTTTTTTTGCTCTTGATTTAGTTTTTAAAACAAAACTATGTCAAAGAAAAAATTTTTTTTCAGTTTCAATTTTTTGGCAGTTTTGAGTTATAAAATGATTAAAAATGATAAATTAGAGCCCTCTGACAAATTTTTATCCATTTGGAGCAAGATTTGACAAAATTAGCTTTGACACAGTTTTTGACACAGTTTTTTTGCTCTTGATTTAGTTTTTAAAACAAAACTATGTCAAAGAAAAAATTTTTTTTCAGTTTCAATTTTTTGGCAGTTTTGAGTTATAAAATGATTAAAAATGATAAATTAGAGCCCTCTGACAAATTTTTATCCATTTATAGCAAGATTTGACAAAATTAGCTTTGACACAGTTTTTGACACAGTTTTTTTGCTCTTGATTTAGTTTTTAAAACAAAACTATGTCAAAGAAAAAATTTTTTTTCAGTTTCAATTTTTTGGCAGTTTTGAGTTATAAAATGATTAAAAATGATAAATTAGAGCCCTCTGACAAATTTTTATCCATTTGGAGCAAGATTTGACAAAATTAGCTTTGACACAGTTTTTGACACAGTTTTTTTGCTCTTGATTTAGTTTTTAAAACAAAACTATGTCAAAGAAAAATTTTTTTTTCAGTTTCAATTTTTTGGCAGTTTTGAGTTATAAAATGATTAAAAATGATAAATTAGAGCCCTCTGACAAATTTTTATCCATTTGGAGCAAGATTTGACAAAATTAGCTTTGACACAGTTTTTGACACAGTTTTTTTGCTCTTGATTTAGTTTTTAAAACAAAACTATGTCAAAGAAAAAATTTTTTTTCAGTTTCAATTTTTTGGCAGTTTTGAGTTATAAAATGATTAAAAATGATAAATTAGAGCCCTCTGACAAATTTCAATCCATTTGGAGCAAGATTTGACAAAAATTGCTTTGACACAGTTTTTGACACAGTTTTTTTGCTCTTGATTTAGTTTTTAAAACAAAACTATGTCAAAGAAAAATTTTTTTTTCAGTTTCAATTTTTTGGCAGTTTTGAGTTGTAAAATGATTAAAAATGATAAATTAAAATTAAATGAATTTAAAAATAAATTTTTTTTTTGAAAAATTACAAAAACTTAAAAAAAAATTATAAAAAGATAACTCTGAAATATTTTTTGTTTCACAGATGTTTTTCTATCTCGTTCATAAATTTAAAAAACGAAACACCAGACGTCTCCATTTCATGATAAATTTCCTCATCTCATCTCTAATCACTCGTTGAAATAAATCAATTAACATTATTTATCTGAACGACGCAACAACTACCGGCTAATTAATTGACTGACGTAATAATCTCCAACAAACACACTTTTTCTGCATCTATTCCAGAGCAAGCGATAAACAATTCAATTTTGGCGCGCTCTCTCTTTTTCTCCTAAACAAAATTTCTCTCGCATTTTCTCCCTCTCTCACAACAGCGTTCGTCGTGCATTATGCACTTTTCTGCATTTACATGTGCCGTGCACGTCAAAGCGACCAGCAGAGCATTTTGTGCTAAAATTTTCACGTAACGAGTCGATAAAGTACGAGACGATAATCGAAAAAGTAAAAATCGAGTGGAAATTTGATTAAAAAAATGTTCAAGAAAGTGCTAAGTGATTTCTCGGTGGTTTCGAAAGCCGTAAATAATGTAATAACCATTGCAGAAAGTGTTGTCATACGACGAAAAATTTTTATTGAACAAGTGTTTCTTTTTTTTCCAATTTTTCTTCTTCTTCGCCTGCCGTTTTTGTGTCGATGCACGTTCGTGTAGGTCGCACTACAGACTGCAAAAAATTATGCAACGAAAAGTGAGGCAACTTTTACCGTGAAAGTAAGTTGAATTTTCATTTGTTATCATCGCACACACCGAATAAAAAATATTATTCGATAAAAAAAAGGAGTGAAAAAGTTTGTCCTTCTTCTTCGTCGTTAACATCTTCATCGACTTTCGCATCGAAAATCAACGAGTTTCCTCCATTTTTTGCTCGCAATTCGTTCTTTTGTAATAAAATTATGCAAATGATTATTTATGGCACTGATAAGAAAATTTTCCTTCACACTTTGCTTTTTTTTTCAATAATATCGAAGACAGGTTCACTTATCTCCCCCCGTACGAAGGTACACAACGTAGCGAAGACCTTTTTTCAATAAATTTCATTTTTAATGATTATTTATAGGAGTTTTCCCATCAATTATCTTCCGCCTTATTAAATTGATCGGCGAGCGGAAATAAAGGTGCGAAGTCATTTTTTTCACTTCCTTTTTTTGAATGCGAAAAAATTAACACTGACAAAGAGGATGAAATATTTTACGATATAATCGGACAAGCACCTCTCGAAAAGAAAAAAACATGAATCAAAAGGTCGGAAAACGAAAATAAAGTTGAAGTGCACTTCAACGTGCTGTTGTTGTTGTTTTTTTAGGTCTATTGATTAGACATTCAACGAGAGCAATGAAAAAGAAGACACTGAAATTGCTGTTGTGTCACAGAATTTACGGGTCAAGGTTGTTGTTTCATTTGTGTATGTGTGTCATTTTGGTTTCGTTTTGTGTACTCTCTCTCATTTTCTCTCTGACGTTCAGTTGCTCTCTATTTTGATTTTTTTAGTACAACTTTCGGTCGCGTGAAATGCAATAAAAATAAAATCTTGCATTAAAAATGTCATAAAAATATTTTTTTCTTTTGATAAAATTTGTAAAATTGAAGAATTTTCTTCGTTACTTCTTGATAAAAGAATGTTTCAACTTTTGATACATCAAATAGTTTTCTGCTGATTAATTCATTGCAAAGTTTCTTTTATTATTCCATCGAAAAGTTGTTAAAGTGCATTCCTTCCAGCTAATGATTCGAACTTCATTTAATAAAATGTTCAGCAGTTGTCTAACAAATTCCTGTTATTGTTAACTTTTACATCAAATATTTTTCCACTCATCGGATGAAAGTTTTGTGTTTCTTCATGGGTGTGCGAGTTGATGGGATAAGTGAAGAAAATAAAAGTAAAGCATGAACAAGCGTGAATTATTTTTTGAAGTTGATTGAGTGTTTTTTTCCAAGAAAATACATATTGATTGTTTTCGGCAGGACCTGAAAAAAAAATAAAAAAAAAAATTAATTCAATCAATAAATTTAATTAGCTTTTGAAAATATTTAGTCAAAAAAAAATATATTTATAAAAAAAAACCCAAAAATAATTTTGCATGAATTTTATATCGAATTTTGAAAAAATATTTAATGCTTATAAAAATCTAACTTTTAAAATATTTTTTAAAAATTTTTAATTTATCAGTTAAACATTCAATTTCATGACTATTTAGACCCTCATTATTTATTTAAGCCATCATTTAAGCTTAATTTTGATCTCCGTAACGGAAGTTACAAATTTAGAGTTAAATTTTAATTTTGCATGAATTTTTTAATTTTAATTTTTTTTCATTAAATAAATTTTAAATAGTTAAAAAATGATAAATTAAATAAATAATAAAAAAATTAAAATTTTAAATAAAAAAAATAATTAAAAAATTATTTATTTCGAAAATTTTATTTAATTTTTTTTTATCATCTCGATTTTATATTAAATTTTTTAAAAATATTCCAATTTTTTTAATTTTTTTTTCATTTCTTATAATTTGTTTTCATAAATATTCTTCTTTTTTAATTCATTTTTTTTTTTTAAATTTTTATAAAATAAACAAAACATTTAACAAAAAAAATTAATTTAATTTAAAAATTTAAAATTTCGAAATATTTAACATTAAATCGAGATGATAAAAAAAAATTAAATAAATTAATTTTTTAAATTTAATTATTTTTCAAAAAAAAAAAAAAAATTAAATAAATAATTAAATTAATTAATTTTAATTTAATTAATTAAAAATAATTAAAAATTTGTAATATAAACTTGCTCTAAAATATAAATTTTGTTCAAAAATTAAAAACTTTAACTACTTCTAATTCAAAAGTGTTCGAGACAAATTTTAAAGCAATTTTCGCATAATTTTAAACATTTTTATAAAAAAATTTTTTTTTTCCTATAAAAAAAGGAAGTAAAATTATCTTTTCTCTCATACAACAAGAGTAATTTTTCTAATTAATTATTTTCAACATTCTTCATGAAGAATGAAAACTCGCTCTTCTCCTTCACATCATCATCTTCGAGCAAGAACGTTCTTTCCAACAATGAAAATTATTTTCAGCTAGTTGAGCTCAATTATTATTAATAAGAATTATGTTATTTTACTCCCTATTCTTTTTCCATTTTTTTTTCTTCCTCTCACGTTCCATACAGCCATTCAAACTGCACAAATTCGAAC
Organism: Culicoides brevitarsis; assembly: GCF_036172545.1. Taxonomy (NCBI): domain Eukaryota; kingdom Metazoa; phylum Arthropoda; class Insecta; order Diptera; family Ceratopogonidae; genus Culicoides; species Culicoides brevitarsis. The sequence goes on along the minus strand of NC_087085.1, from coordinate 40,447,397 downwards.
AAGGACCATCGGAGACTGTTTCAATTACGCGCGATGAGGCACTCGTTTGCTACCGACAAATGCAAACGATTCGTCGTCTCGAAACTTCTGCCGGCAACTTGTACAAGGAAAAAATTGTTCGTGGCTTCTGTCATTTGTATTCCGGGCAAGAAGCGTGTGCTGTTGGTAAATCGAAGTTTTTCTTAAATTTTTTTTTTTTTTTTTTTGAAAATTGATTTTTTTTTTCGCAGGCATGAAAGCAGCAATGCGTCCTCAGGATAACATTATTTCGGCATATCGTGTGCACGGATGGACTTACCTGATGGGAGTTTCGCCGCAAGGAGTTTTGAGTGAGTTGACGGGACGTCGCGGAGGATGCGCTCGTGGCAAAGGAGGCTCGATGCACATGTATGCACCGAATTTCTATGGAGGGAATGGTATTGTAGGGTAATATGATCATTTATTTATTGCGATAAAGGAGGAAAATTCAGTGACCATATTACCCTTAATTTATTCACAGAGCACAGGTGAGACATTTTTTAAAGCAATTTCCTTCGTTTTCTGTGAAAAATATGGAACGGAAGCGAGCACAGATTGCGAAAATTTGTGATTATTGAACGGTAATTTTCTCTCAAGGTCCCCTTGGGTGCGGGCGTTGCGTTGGCATGCAAATACAAAGGCAACGAAGGTGTTTGCTTGGCATTGTATGGCGATGGTGCATCGAATCAAGGCCAAGTTTTCGAGGCATACAATATGGCGCACTTGTGGAAATTACCCTGCATTTTTGTGTGTGAAAATAATAATTACGGTAAATTGTGTGAAATTTCCACAGCTGTTCAATATCATCTCATTTTTCCTCTCGACAGGCATGGGAACGAGTGCTGAACGATCTTCGAGCAACACAGCTTATTATACACGTGGAGATGCTTTGCCCGGCATCTGGGTTGATGGCATGGATGTCTTGGCAGTGAAAAGTGCCACAGAATTTGCCATTAAATATGTATTGGAACACGGAGCGATCGTTATGGAGACAAACACATATCGGTAAGACGAATGACAAAATCTTGTTTATTGGTTTATTAAAAGGCGACAATGGGACAGCAGCTGCAAATAATGTTCTTTTTTAATATTCGAAAGATATTCGGGACACTCGATGTCTGATCCAGGCACCAGTTACAGAACTCGCGACGAAATCCAAGAAGTTCGTCAAACTCGTGATCCCATTACTTTGTTCAAGGAGAAGATTATTGATGCTGAATTAGTCACTGCGGAAGAATTGAAGGTAAGTTTTTTTAATAATATATATTTTTTTTAATTTAAATTATTTAATCCATTATTTTTTTTTAAATATTAAAAAAAAATTGTAACTAATTTATTTTTTTTTATTTTTCTTTGATTAAAATTTTATTTTTTTTTAAAATTAATTTTAATTTTTTTTTAAAAATTTTAATTGAAGAAAAATAAAAAAAAATTAATCAAAAAAATTAAATTGCAAAAATATAATGACGAAAAAAAAAAATTTTTCTATCTACTAAATTCACCATTTAAAATATTTTAATTATTTTTGAAGGAAAAATTAAATTTTTATTTTAAATTTAGTCAAAATTAATATTAAAACAATCAAATAGATATTCAAAGAAAATTTACGTATTTTTTATTTTTTAATTTTCAAGCTTGAGAACCATCCAAAAGACATCCAAAGGCATTTTTCATAACTTTTGTTCAATTTCAAGCTTCAAAACCATCAAATGGGCTCTCAAAATGAAAATTACGTATTTTTTACGTAAAAATTACGTATTTTTTTACGTATTTTTTATTTATCTAGTTTCAAGCTTGAGAACCATCCAAAAGACATCCAAAGGCATTTTTCATAACTTTTGTTCAATTTCAAGCTTCAAAACCATCAAATGGGCTCTCAAAATGAAAATTACGTATTTTTTACGTATTTTTTATTTTTCAATTTTTAAGCTTGAGAACCATCCAAAAGACATCCAAAGGCATTTTCTATAATTTTTGATCAATTTTAAGTTTAAAAATTATTAAAAATTAATTAAAATCAACAAAAGTTAAAATTTTTATATTTTTTTTCATCGTGAAAATGTTTTTTTTTACTCAAAATAAATTTTTCCTTCAATATTTTTATTTTTTTAATTTAAAAAAAAAATTATTCAATACTAATTAAATAAAAAAACCTAAATTTTTCACAGAAAATCGACGGCGAAGTCAAAAAAGAAGTTGATGCCGCAACTGCTGCTGCTAAGAGCGACAAGGAAGTCGAAATGGTTGAACTTACCACTGACATCTACTCCAACACTCTCGAACCTCTCATCCGCGGTGCAAATCCCATCACGACTTTCAAACACAGCTCCTTGAACCGAGCAGTCAACTTGAAGTAAACTCGAAAAAAAAAACTTTTTATTCATTATAATCGGCCCGAATCTTATATTTATGTAAATAATGAAAAGTAAATAAATATTTAGCAAAAAAAAAAAAAAAATAATTATTTTTCGTGACGTCAAACAGAAAAAAAAAGTTCAAGTAAGTAACACGAGTGTCCATTAATTTTATGTCGGAGAAACGAAAAAAAATTGACCAACGCACAACAAAAAAAAGTTTGCAAAGATAATATTTTTGCCGTTGTTCGTCATCATCACACATTTCATTAAGCAGCGCGTTCCAAAGTCGCAATTTATCATAAAAACGGGTCAGAAAGTACGTGGAACTTTTGAACCGACTCGATTAACGATAAAAAGTAACCGCACACAAACATAACAAATATTGTCGGAGTAATCTATATAATTTCCTCGGCAAAGCGAACTACAACAACAACAAAAAGCGGTAACGACACCACTCGCACACATAAAAAAGGATTTACTGTTTTACTATAAACTGAATGTTGTTGGCATGAGAGTCGAGTCTAACGCTCCTCCTCGTAGTCGTTCCGTAATAATAATAACCATTATGCCGGATTGTCTATCTCGCTTCACATACGACGCGTCGGTTTGTTTGGAGAGGTCGTAAGAAGAGCACAAGTTTAAGCAAACACTAAATTAAACGAGACTTCTGGGGAGAATGTGAAGTTTATTGTTTCAATCTTGCGATTTTTTTTTTGTTTCGTTGGTGCAAAATGACTGATGAATTCCTTGTAATGTTTTATTTTTTTTCATGGAAATGGATAAAATTCGGTTTTATTACTCTTTTTTGCTTGTTTTTCCCTCATAACTCAAAAAATTGAAGAAATAGTTCAAGCAACAAAATAAAAACAAAAATGATGACAAAGTCACTCAATCAAAAAATAAAAATTTTTGTTATTGTCAAATAAATAATTTTGTGAAAAAAAATTAAGGTAACATGAATTTTCACTTTAAATCTCGTATTTTTCTATATTATTTATTAGCGCCTCACATAAATCAGGCAGAATTCGTTCCCTACATTTAACTGTCACAGAGTTAGTTCTACTTACAAGAGAATGGAACAAGTTTTCGTGAAAAATATATTTTTTGTGAAGTTCTTTAGTTTTTAAAAATTTATAAATCTGACTGGGTTTATCTTGGTGTCATATTTGTGTGTAGCTCGGTATCAAAGTTGTATCAAATGTACAAAACCAAGTACATAACTACAAGGAAAAATGTGCATTTGGGTAAAGGAGTGACTTTAAAGTGGTTGTTTTTTTGAATTGGATGCAAGGAATTTTAATGGCGTTCATTGAAAATGGCGGATTTTTGTTTGTATATGTCATTTTTGATGAAAAAAATCCAACCCTGTGAAGTTATATTTTGGTTTGTTAAAAAATAAAACTCAACCCTGAAAATTAATTTTTTTCGAAAAAAAAATTTTTTTTTGACAAAATTTGACTTTGGAGTTAAGTATTAGAGCTTTGAGGATTAAAAAGAATCCTTAAATCGAATTTTTTTGATCATTTGAGAAATTTGAATTCAAAATCCAACCCTGAAAATTTTTTCTTTGGCCATACAAGATTTTTCAAACAAAAAATCCATCCCTGTGAGGTAATATTTTGGTCGATTTTAGTTTGTTTAAAGTTCAAACTCAACCCTGAAAAAAAATTATTTTTAATAAATTCAACCCTGTGATGAATTTATAAAACTTACCTCACCATTAATTAAATTTTTTGAGCATTTGAGATATTTGCAATATAAAATCCAACCCTGAAAAAAATTTCTTTTATCATACAAAATATTTTAAACAAAAAAATACAACCCTATTCATGTTTTTTTCTACTAATAAGGGCTTTGGAAATAATAAAATATAATTTAGAAACGATTGAAATTTTAATTTAAAGGTGAAAATCCAACCCTGAAAAGAAATATTTATATCTTTAAGGCAATTAAGAGGCAAAGTCATTTCAGGAATTGAATTTTTAGGATTTTGATGACATTCAAAATTCAAGATCTAACCCTGTCAACTCATAAGATTTAAAAAAAATCTATCCCTGAGAAGCAATTTTTAAAGAAAAATCCAACCCTGCAATTTTTTTTCTTTGATTATAAAAAATATTTAAATCAGAAAATCCTACCCTGTTAATGTTTTTTTTAACTAACAAGAATTCAAAAGTAATAAAATCTAAAGTGAAAAAATATTATAAAAATTTAAATATAAAATTCCAACCCTGAAAACAATTTCTTGTATTTTCAACTCAACTTTTAAATTCGAACCCTTTTTGTCTTAATGATGTTCAAAAAACAAACTAAGATAATGTTTCGAAGAAAAAATCTAACCCTGAAAAGCTCAAGAAGCAATTTAAAAAAAAAATCCAACCCTGCAAATTCAAAATCCACTTAAATCTCGTTAAATTTTTCACAGGAAACTTTTTTTTTTATGATTTTTCTTCCGTTTTTTTTTCTTCCATCTTACTTCTCTATCTACTTTATTCTACAAGAGTTTTAAGTGCTTGACTGTTGTTATTGCAGAATGTATTCTACCGCATTTTCTAAGAAGTTCTCTTTCTTGCATAAAATATTGTTTTATTAAAATTTTTATACAAAACACTTTGGTGTAAATAAATGTCACAATTTTTTTGAAAGATAACGTTATAAAGCTAATATATGAACGAAATAGAGAAAAAAAATTTAAGAGAAAAAGTTTGCGACTTAAATAACACGAAGACAAGAAAAAAAAATGGATAAATAACATTTTGCTGACTTGAAATTAAAAAGTGCACTTGCTCGAAATTCTTTTGTGACACACTTCGAGACAATGCACTGACACTTTATTTTTTAATATTTCTCTGTTATGCAATCCTTTAAATAAATCATGAAGTTTTTTTTTCTGTAGCTCAATAATAATAAAAATAAATAAAAATATCAGCCAGACGAAAATTTATTTTAGTCGGATTTTTGCCGTGTACTTTTGCTTGTTAGTGGATAAATCAATGTCATCAGTTAGGGATTTATAACGAAATTTATTAAAACTGCATTATTTTGCATCCAAAAGAGGGTCTCTGACGATGACTCTGCGACAATAATGACGCGAACGAGCACCGATGACGATGACGACGTGAATGATTGTCGACACATGCACATTTGGACGACTTCCAAAAAAGCAGTTTAAGTGCTAAATATTTGATCTTGTATATTTTTTTGTGGGATTTCCTCCTTTTTTTATTTTTTTTTATCTGAAAAACGCGAGATTTATTGATTTTTTTGTTGAATAAATTTTGTTGCAATTAAATAGTTTTATTCTTCGTTTTTTTTTGTAGAAAATTGTTGAATGAATTTAATTAAACGACTCAAGAAGTTACGGATTCGTAATTTGATGCAATTAAATAACGACATACAATGGAAATTGTCTCAAGAGCAAGTAAAATGTATACTTTTTAATTTGCGAGACTTGAACAGTAAAAAATATTGATTAAAAAATTAACTTTCAGATGATTTTTTTTTAATGAAACATTAAAATTTTCATTAAAAATTTGAATAAAATTAAAAATGCCGAATAATCTTTAAATTTCATGAAAAAAAAAAATAATAACTAATATTGGCTGAAAATAAATAATTTATTTTTAAATAAAAAAAAATAAAAAAAAATCATTTTTAGAATATTATTGCTCAAAATAAATTTAATTAAAAATTAAAAAAATATAAAATCAAAAAAAAAAAAAAAAATAAATAATTAAATAAAAAAAATATGGAAAAAAATTAAAAAAAAAATATAAAAAAAATTTAAAAATAATTAAAAAAAAATAAAAATAATTGAAATTAAAAAAAATAATAATAAATGAATAAAATAAAATAAAAACTTTAATTTAATTAAATAAAAAATTAATTTAAAAATGAAATTTTTCAAATTTAAATTTTTTAAACCACAAACAATTTGAATATTTAAAATTTTCTTCTGAAAAAACCTAAAAAGCACTTTTCTCCATTCTCATTCTCACATATTTCAAACAAGATCACTTTTCTTTCAACTACAATTAATTTTTAAACGAGCCACTTAAATACCGAAACTTAATTAAAACAGTAATTAACATTTTAATTCTTCATTTAGTTGAAAGTTGTTTATATTTCAATTTAGACGACACACTTATAGAAGGGTACATCATGAAATCCTCATTACTCATTATAAATTTTTCAAAACTATGTCAGATGCGAACCGAGAAAGGTCCGAATAATAATGCCATAAAAAATATTAAAATAACTGACCTGAACAAAGCAATTTCTGCCAAATGTTATCCCAAAAGTGTGGTTACTTTTTCTCCAGCATTCGAGAGAATTTAATTATTACTGTCAAAAATTTAGCAAAATTTATCGGAGGAAACAATTATTTTGCATTGAAATTAAAATTTTTTGCTTAACTCGGAATTGCAGCAATTTTAATTGATGATGCCGAGTGTTTCCAACTGTTTTATGAGCCAAAATCTAAATATTTATTTGACAAGGCGCACGAAAAAAAATAGAAGCTTGTACGAGGTTCAACAGAGACGTAATTTACAACATTCTACATCTTTCGTGATATATTTGTCTTACCTTTATCTTGTGTTTTACAACTCAACTCGCTCTCGCTCTGCATGGAACACCTCTACTTCTAGATAAACTTTCCGTTTTATAGCATTGTTTTACTGTTAATGCGATGTGTGTGTGTGTTGGTACCTTTTTCGGAACAAGTAAAAGTTTATCTGTGAGTAAAAAGTTTATGCAATTTCGGGATAAAATTGATAAAAGACGTTTTATGTATTTTTGTCTCTAAACTTTTGCTTTTAGTGTTTTTCGAGATGTATCTCTGGCTGTGTTGTTCAAGAAGAAGGGTTTAAAATAGTTGAAAATGGATGTTTTTACGGTGTACAGTTGGATGACTTTACTATGAAGATTTTTTTTTTCAAAATCGCTGTACAAGAGGTTATACAAAAATCTTTCAAGTTTAAAAAGAAAAAAAAATAAAATTAAAGAAAAAATAATTAAAATTTAACAATGGGTAGAAAAAAATCTTTTTTTTCGATAATAATTAAGTGAGAACAATTTTTGGTTAAAAGCGACATCTACCGTCATTTTTTTAAAAAATAATATTAAAATTTTATTATTAAAAAAAAAAATTAAAGCTTTTAAAAATCAAGGAGAAAATTACCAATTTTTTAACAATTGCAATATTAAAAATGTTAATTTTGCTCTAAATTAGATAATTAAGTTTAAAATACATATACAGCGCCATCTATCGAACGTATTAGTTCTATGTGGTTTTTAACGTAAATTTTTATATCTTGAGTGTTTTTTTTTTAATTTTTGATTATTTTACATAATTAAAAGAATTGAAAAAAATTACTAAACTAAGAGTCAAAATTAAAAAAAAAATCGAAAAAGCGCCATCTATCGTATTTTTTCTTCAAATTTATTTTACAAAAAAATAAAATAAAATAAAAATTAAAAGAAAAAAAAATATTTCAAATTATAAAAATATCTATTTAACAAAAAAAGAAACTCTAAAAAATAAATTAATTAAATTTCCTTATTGAATTAAATTAATTTTAAAAAACGCCATCTATCGTACATATTTGTTTTTACTAAAATTAAACCGAAATTAAATTTTTAAAAGCAAAGTTTTTTATTTACATAAACTTTTTTTTGCGTTATTTTCATTCAAAAAGCTGTTCAAGAGCCATTCAACTAAGAAGATAAAATTCTCTTTTAATATTATTCGCACTTTGGTTTGAATAAAAACACTTTAAAAGAGATAATATTCATCAAAAAAATGAAAACAAAAATGAAATGTGATTAAAATAAAAATACGAACTCTGACACTTTGTGAAATTTCATCTCTTTTCATAAACTAAATTTATACATCGCTCTATTTTTGCTCATATTTCAAGGAAAGACTTTAGTTTTTCTCAATATTGCCACAAAAAAAAAAAAAAATTACTCCCAGAATATACATTTACAAAACATTTCAAACAAACAAAAGAAAGACTCTTCATTTAGTTCCTTTCTTGCTCTTGTGGCTTTTTTCTTTCGCTCCATAAATTTAACAAAGCACACGATAATGTAATTATGGAACATATAGTAGAGCGAATTGCAAATGAATGAGAGAAGTAAAGGAATGTAAACAAAAGTTTAGTTAAATTAAAACAAGGTGATTAGCATGCATGTTTTCACAACAAAACATTTCTCTCTCTCACTCGAACATTCGCTTTTTCTTAATACGTCCTGTAGCCATTGACATTTTGCATGGCAAAGTGATAATACATTCGGTGATACGACAAAAGGTGTTGGGAATTGTCACAAAATGTGTTTAAATTCGGTGAAATATTTCACACGATGAGACGACGACATGTCATGCTGGCTTGGTTTGACACAGAAAAAAAATGTCAACATAAATTTTTGGTACAGGATTTTTCTTTTGTAAATCAGAGCAAAGGCAATCGGAAATGTTGCTCATTAACTTCCTTCGAATTATTGTCGAAACTTGTCTTTTTCCAGAATGTCTTCTTTTTTGAAATTTAACTAAAGTTTGTTGCAAAAGTGCATTCAGTGATGTGTGTACGCTTAATCCCTTCGAAGACGATAAAGTTTTCTAAAGCCGAATATATTGGTCAAAAGCAGAATAAATTCAATTCCATGAGTGTAATTGTTGTTGTTTGTCTCAATTTCATTTTATTACACATTTGAAAGTTGAGGCAGAAGAAAATTTAGAGAAAGAATAAAATTTGAGGATTAGATAGGGAATGATTTTTTTAAAGAAGAAAAAATTTCCTCTGAATCAAATTCACAAATTACATCTTATTTTTAAATTTAAAAATCAAAATGGAAAAATAAATTTTATAAATTAAAAATTTAAATAAATAATTTAATTAAATGAATTAATATAAAAATAAAAATTATTTTTAAAAAACTTAAAAATTCTTAAAAATTAAATTTAATATTTAAAATCATGAAAAATGGTAAAAAATAAAAAAAAATAATTAATGTTTGAAATTTTTTAATTAAAAAAAATTATTAATAAAATTAAGATTTTTTTATTTTATTCGTTTTAAATTATTTAATTTAATTTTATTTTAAATTTAATTTAAATAATTATAATTTTCAAATCTTTAATTTTGCAAAAAAAAAAAAATATGTAAAAATTTTATTTAATTAAAAAGTTATAAAAAAATAAATTAAAATTCATGGTAAATTTATTTAATTTAAGTTAAATAAAATAATTTTTAATAATATATTTTTTTTATAATTTAAATAATTTTCATAACAAATAATTAAAATTTTAATTTAACATTTTTTTTTATTTTTGCTTTGAGTAAAATATGTAAATTTAAATAAAATTTAAAGCAAAAAAAAATTTTTTTTTGACAAACGATTTTTAAAATTTTTGCTAAAATTCATTTTTTTTTTGCTAAAAATTTTTCATTATTTGAGTTTCTTTTAAAATTTTTTTCTAAAATCACAAAATTTATCAAAAATTTAATCTCAAAATTTTATTCTAAAAACCTTAACGTTACTCAAGAGTCAAATCTTCCTTTGTTGCCATTTTCACCGCATTCCTTTCTAAAATTTTCATTTTCTGCTAAAATGTCACTGTAAGCTATTCCGAGTCATTATTATGTTTATTTGACACTCTTCTCTATGTAGCTGTGACTCGTATGTTATTATTTTCCTTTCTATTCAACTGCAAAATTATCCTAAAAACTAAACTTAACCAAACTCAAACAATATGTAAATTGAAGCTTTTCTTTGCATCGCTCTCTGCCTTTTTGTCGTCGTGCGAATGTGTGACGTTTATTAAAAGTATTTCTCAAAATGTTCCATTAAAGTCCCCCATGTATGAGTGACAACGTTACTCTTAAATTAGACGTATGTGCATCATTAACATTAAACTAACACATAATGTTCTTGTTTTCATTTTATATTATTTTATACGGCACTCCTTTCGAAAAATCTCGCAAACGAGACAAAAAGGGTTGTTTGTTGGTTATTATTATTTGAATCGAACATGTGTTAAAAATGTAGAGTCTTTTGTTTCGCAGGCATTAAACTGACTTTAAAATGTTTGACAATATAATTAAAGTACAATGGTTAAGTCTCATAAGTCTCCCATGCTGCCCTTTTTCATCACAGTTCAAAACCATAATTGAGTCGAAAAATAATAGTTACTGCAGACCACATATGCAGAAAAATAGCTGGTTGTTTGAAGGGTACTTCTGTTTTACGTCTCTAACCAGAAAAGTTTTTGTACATTTTGTGTCTTATGTGGAAACTTTTTGGAGCACAAAGTTTGAATTGTTTGCGAGAATTGTGAAATCTTCTTAATAAGAGCTCTAATTATATCCATATAAGAGTTTAAACTAAATCCCCTCGGCAAGAATTATGTTACAACTTTGTATCTATCTCGCTTACTGATCTAATTAAAAATTTTCGGTGCAGCTGAAGACTTTGAGCTTTTGTTTGATCCACGAGTAGCTCAAGTTCAATAACGAATAGAGTTGTTCATTAACGAGGTATTTTGTAAAAACTTTGTGTTTCTCACAGATTTTCGCAAATTGAGTCATTTGCGATTTATTTTAATTTTAATTTTAATTTTAATTTTAATTTTAATTTTAATTTTAATTTTAATTTTAATTTTAATTTTAATTTTAATTTTAATTTTAATTTTAATTTTAATTTTAATTTTAATTTTAATTTTAATTTTAATTTTAATTTTAATTTTAATTTTAATTTTAATTTTAATTTTAATTTTAATTTTAATTTTAATTTAATTTTAAGTTATTTAATTTTAATTATTTAATTTCAACTATTTAATTTTAATTATTTAATTTCAACTATTTAATTTTAATTATTTAATTTTAATTATTTAATTTTAATTATTTAATTTTAATTATTTAATTTTAATTATTTAATTTTAATTATTTAATTTTAATTATTTAATTTTTATTATTTAATTTTAATTATTTAATTTTAATAATTTAATTTTAATTATTTAATTTTAATTATTTAATTTCAACTATTTAATTTTAATTATTTAATTTTAATTATTTAATTTTAATTATTTAATTTTAATTATTTAATTTTAATTATTTAATTTAAATTATTTAATTTTAATTATTTAATTTTAATTATTTAATTTTAATTATTTAATTTGAATGATTAATTTTAATTATTTAATTTTAATTATTTAATTTGAATTATTTAATTTTAATTATTTAATTTTCTAAATTTTCTTTTTAATTTTTAATTTTAATTATTTAATTTTAATTATTTAATTTTAATTTAATTTTAATTATTTAATTTTAATTATTTAATTTTAATTATTTTAATTTTAATTTTAAATTATTTATTTTAATTATTTAATTTTAATTTTAATTATTTAATTTTAATTATTTAATTTTAATTATTTAATTTTAATTATTTAATTTTAATTATTTAATTTTAATTATTTAATTTTTATTATTTAATTTTAATTTATTTTAATTATTATTTAATTTTATTTAATTTTAAATTTAATTTTAATTTTTTAATTATTTAATTTTAATTATTTAATTTTAATTATTTAATTTTAATTATTTAATTATTTAATTTTAATTTTATTTAATTTTAATTATTTAATTTTAATTATTTAATTTTAATTATTTAATTATAATTATTTAATTTTAATTATTTAATTTTAATTATTTAATTTTAATTTTAAAGCAAGTAAATTTTTCACAATATCAGAAATTTATTGTGATGCGATTGTCTGATGTTTGATCAGATGAAAAATATTTAACGAACACAAATAAAAACTAAATAAATTTTTTTATTGTTATTCTCTCTATAAAGCATCAAAACAACGTCACGGCAGAAAATTTGAACAAGTGGCAACATTTCAGAATGAAATTTCAAATGAAATGTATCAGTTTTCATCTGAATGTCGATCAATTCGATTAAAAAAAATTGTTGATAAATCTTTTAAAAAATTCTGCTTTAAAAAATGTTCGCAGGTAAGTTTTTTTCTATTTTAAAAACTATTTTCACTTAATTTTTTCATTTTCAGCAATTTTCTTGCTGTTGTTTGTCACAAGTGCATCCGCCTGGTTCGAAACGTGTGACAGACAAATAATTTTAGCTCCACAAACTACAACGACAATTTCTTCTTCGGGCTATTATGCTGCTGGATCTTCGTGTCGTTATGCTATTGAAGCTCCTCAGGGCTTTACGATCAACGCTGATTGTGACATTCAAATTTATCGAGTAAGAATTTTTTACTAAAATTTAATGAAATTTTCAAAAAAATTTTTTTTTTCAAAGGAATCAAATGGAAATTGCAACAATGAATTATTTTACGTGATGAAAGATGGAAGTAAAGAATTATTGGGCAGTGAATATCTTTGTGGTTCAGGAAAAGTTAGTCGTACATCGAAATTTAATCGTCTTACCCTTGCTTATACTTCTGGCACGAGAAATGTTGGGCAATTTACTTGTCGAATCTCATTGAATTGCGATTGTGGTTGGAGTGTCAATGTAAGATCTTAATTTTTCATTTCACAAAAAATTTCTTAATTTCCATTAAAAATTAGAGCAAAATCGTTGGAGGTCGAGTAGCTGGCGTCAATGAATACATCTCAATGGTTGGTTTAATCGATTTAGCAGGAAGTTCTGTTTTTTGTGGAGGAAGTATAATTTCGCCATTTTACATCTTAACAGCTGCCCATTGTTTCACGGGATCTCTTTTGACTGTTGGCAACGTTGGAGCTCTCGTTGGCGATCACGATTACACAATTGGAACTGATACAAAATACTCTTCATTATACAGAATCTCTCAAATCATTCGTCACGGATTGTTCAATGCCAAAACCCATGAAAACGATATCGCTCTGGTTCGAACTTCAACGGAAATTCAATTCAACAGTGCAGTTGGCCCAGCATGTCTTCCATTTGCCTTTGCTAATTCAGCTTTTGATGCAAATGTCCCGTTAGAAGTCCCGGGATGGGGAACAACGTCATTCGCGGGAAAAGTTTCGTCAGTTTTGCAAACTGTTCAATTGGTAACAGTTGATTTGACGACTTGCAAACAACGCGGCATGAGCAGTGTAAATTCTGGACAATTGTGTACTTGGGCAGATCGAAGAGATACGTGTCAATATGACAGCGGCGGTAATTTGTATTATCGTTATAACAAGTTGTACACAATTGGGATTGTTAGTTATGGCGGAACATGTGCTTCGAATGTACCGGCGGTCAATACAAAGATTCTTGCTTATTTGACATGGATCAGAGCGAATGCAGTTGGAGCCAATTTTTGTGATGCTTAGTTGTCAAAGGTTATCTGAATAAAGCATTTTGTTTGGAAGAATGTTTTTCCTCTTCTTTAAAAGTGCTTGAAATACGTACAACTTCCCATTTAACGAAACTGTTTAACTGAAAAATTTTTGAAATTTGCATTGGGTTAAAAATCTTGAATGTGCATTAGGTCAATTATATCAAAAATGTCAACTGGGCAAAAATACTGAATGTACATTAGGTAAAACTTTTCAAATGTGCATTGGGTCAAATTTTTAAAATGCACATTGGGTCAAACTTTTAAAATGCACATTGGGTCAAAAACTTTAAATGTGCATTGGGGAAAATGTTTAAAAATGTCAACTGGGCAAAAATACTGAATGTACATTGGGTAAAACTTTTCAAATGTGCATTGGGTCAAATTTTTAAAATGCACATTGGGTCAAAAACTTTAAATATGCATTGGGGAAAATGTTTAAAAATGTCAACTGGGCAAAAATACTGAATGTAAATTTTAAATATGCTTTGGGGAAAATGTTTAAAAACGTCAACTGAGCAAAAATACTGAATGAACATTGGGTAAAACTTTTTAAATGTGCATTGGGTCAAATTTTTAAAATGCACATTGGGTCAAAAACTTTAAATGTGCATTGGGCAAAATGTTTAAAAATGTTAACTGGGGCAAATTTTGAGTATATAATTCTTTAAAAAGTTAAAATATGCATAGGGAATTTTCCAATTGTGAACTGGGCTTTTTTTAATACAAACCGTTTAATGGGAATTTTTACGTTTTATGCCAAAAACGAAACTTAACCCAATTTGCTGATTCATCAAAAGTTTACGCAGCTGCTTGCCATTAAATGACTCAAAGGTATCTTTTTGCTCAGTTTAAAAAAATATTTTTGTGGCTCCTAATTTTAAATTTTCAGAATTACCTCGTTTGAAACCTAAATCTCTTTGTCGTTCGTCGTCTAAATATTTTCCTGCTAAATCGTTGCAAAAGTTTCCCGTTACTTCTATGACGTCACGATGAGATCTAAACTAGATAAAACTGATATTAATTTCATTATGTTTATTCAAATGAAAATTTATACTTATCATGTTTGTGGTACACACAAAAATACGACGACGACGAAACTACAAAAACATTTCTCGTTCCAAAACGAAACGAAATTCAGTATCAGTTTTCAACTAAATGTCCAAAGTGTTCGATGTAATTAATTTTATTTTGTGTGCTCGAGCAAAACACCTGAAAATAAATAAATTTTCTGCAAGAGTAATAATAATGAAGAAGTTCTGTGAGTAGTTCATATGAACAATTTTCTTTAGTCAAATGCAGAAAACTGACTTCATTTTGCATCTCGCACACACAGCGTGTGAGTTTGATATCATCAGTTTATAGCATAATATAAATTTATTGCACTTACTTGAGTAAACAACAAGGAAAAGCTTACCTACGATGCAATTCATGGCACAAGTGTCTGGCACATAACAAATCGATGTTTATTGATTCTTTTGTTCCTTTTCCATATTTTGCTTTTCAACACACTCACACACACACACACACGAAGAAACGGTTTTATGCCCGCTTTAATGTGCATGTTTGTGAAAATTGAAAAGCAAATAAAATAAAGTCCTGGAAAATTCGCACAAACACAACGAGGCCAACTAAATATAATTTATGATATTACACTTTTATGTTCGTCGTACATTAAAAACGAGTCTTGTACTTGTTGTTTGGGCCATTCTTGCCTCCCAGCTAATCATTCATCATTTGTCTCTTCGTGCAGCGCTTCTATTAATCACCGGATTGACGATCGTGGCTCAACTGAAGCACGCCGACGCCTGGTTCGAGACATGTAATAGAATCATAAATTTAGCAGCTGGCGGTAAATCCACTGTAAATTCTCCTTTGTACAAGGCTAATTATAGAGCCAACTCATCATGTCGCTATCAAATAAGTGCACCGCAGGGATTCACGATAACAGCGACGTGTGATTTGAAAATTTATCGGGTATGTGAATTTTACATCATTGTTGTTTTGACCATATTACAATATGAATTAGGCAAGTGCAATTTCGAAAAATGTTTCACGTTATTTTAGATCATAAAAAAATAATAATAAAAATAATTCAAAAAAAATCATAAAAAATTCATAATCTGAAATTTTACGAAAATTTTGAAATTTCAAAAAAGTCATTAAAAAATTATTTATTTTTTTTTTGTTATGAAAATTTTCATTAAATTTTCAGTAAAAGATCTTAAATGTCTTTAAACTATTAAATTGAATATTAACATTATCAAAAAATACTGAGTTCTAAGAGAATTTAAAAATTTGTTATCGTAACAAAAAATGAAGTTAAAACTCGTTTTCTTAACATTTTTTGTTTAAAATTCTTATTTTTGAAAATTTTTAACTAAAAATTTTGAAATTTTAACTAATTTTGTATTTTTATATAATTTTATCTAAAATTATCATTTTTATGTCAAAAACATTGAAATTTCAACTGAAAATTTTTTAAAAAATGTTTTTGACACTAAATTGATAATTTATAAATAAAAATATTTAAAAATATAAAATTAGTTAAAATTTCAAAATTTTTCGTTAAAACTTTCAAAAATAAGAATTTTTAACGAAACATTTTAGGAGTTACGAATTTTAACATTTTTTTTCGTTAAGAAAACAGATTTTTATATTCTGTTAAAATTATCTACTTTATGGTAATGATAATAGAAAAAATATGTTTTTACCTCTTTCAGTATTTTTTAATAATTTTAATTATTAATTTAATTTTGATATTTTAAAGACATTTTAAATTTTTTATTTGTAAGTATTCATTACAAAAAAAAATTAAATTATTTTCCAACGACTTTTACGAAATTTCAAAACTTTTGACAAATTTTAAAAAATTTTTTGACAAACTTCAAATTTTTTAAAAATTATTGATAAATTGACTGCTTTTCAAGTCAATTAATTTTTAATTTAATTTAATTTTAATTAAATTAATAATTAATTTTAATAAAATTAATTTTTTATTAAAATTAATTTTTAATTTAATTTAATTTTTAATTAAAATTAATTTTAATCAACATTATTTTTTTAAAATTTAATTGATAAAGTAAATTTCAAAATTTTAAATTCAACCAATTTTTGATGTTTTTAATAATTTTTTGACTTAAATAATTTCTACCTTTGATTTTTTGGAAAAATTAAATAAAACTTAATGTGAAAAAATTTTTAAAGTTGCACTTACCTTTTTGTATTCACAGGATGCCAGCGGCAAATGTTCAGGAGAATATTTTTACGTGATGCGAAATGGAAGCACCGAACTATTGGGCAGCGAATTTCTCTGTGGCACAGGAACAATCACTCGAACCAGTCGATTCAATAAACTGACACTTGCCTATACTTCCGCAAGCAAGAATGTCGGGCAATTTTCTTGCTCCATTTCGACGAATTGCGATTGCGGTTGGAGCGTAAAGGTACATTTCATTTGCTTTTGATAAGTAGCTTAAATGCTTTTAATGAAATCGCATTTTGTAAAACAGAGCAAAGTCGTTAATGGGCGAGTTGCTGAAGTAAATGAATACATTTCAATGGCGGGAATTGTTGACCTTACAACTAACGAAGTTCGTTGCGGCGGAAGCATAATTTCGCCATTTTACGTTCTCTCGGCAGCGCATTGTTACAATACGGCCCAATTTTCGAAAGTTACGAATGTTGGAGTTCTCGTTGGAGATCACGATTATTCGACGGGGCAAGATACTCCGTTTTCCGCTTTTTATCGCGTTGCTTTAATAAAGAAACATGTCGGTTTTAAATCCATTACAAATGTTAACGATATTGCTTTGTTAAAGACATCCAAAGAAATTCAATTCAGTATCGCCGTTGGACCTGCCTGCTTACCATATGGCTTCGCCTCGAACTATTTCGATGACAATTTTGAACTTGAAGCTCCTGGATGGGGCGCAACATCATTCGGCGGACCAAATTCGAAAATTTTGCAAACGGTGAAACTGCATACGATGAAGATCGAAACATGCAAAAGCCGGGGAATGTTGAATGTAACAACGAATCAATTGTGTACGTTCACGAAGGGAAAGGACACGTGTCAGGGTGATAGCGGCGGCAATTTGTACTATCGCAGTAACAAACTGTACACCGTGTTGATTGTTAGTTATGGTTCGGGATGCGCGACAATTAATCCAGCAGTAAATACAAAAATTTCCGCATATTTGCCATGGATCAAGGCCAATGCTGTTGGCGCGAAATTCTGTGGTGCATGAGTAAGTTAAATTTTTTCGTTTTTTTAATTAAAACATTTTTTTATGGGATTTTTTAGGCACACGATGCATTTCCATTAGATAGATGTTTACCAAAAAAAAAAGGCTGCGAATAAACAAAAAACTCGAACCCCCTTTCTTTTTTCTCCATCGTCACACAGAACATTTTTTTTCCTTTTATTATGTGCTCATTTTTAATGAAAAAGACATTTTCCATTACAAAAGTGCAACATCTGGTACAAATGTTACATTTTTTTTCGTTCTCCTTCATCGTGAATCCTTCCCGGTAAAGCCGTAAAGCGAAAAAGGGAGAATTTTCTTTTTTCTAGTTCACGACGACGACAACTTGCTGATACCGCTTCTTTCGTAGACAAACAGATTGTTACGCTTTACTTCATCCAACATAATAGCAATAAAGCATTAATGCATGATGAACACAGTGAAAAAAAAAGTGAAACATGAAGAAAAAAACACTTTTTTTTCTGCAACATAATATACGATGATAATGAGAATGTTCGTCGATGTTTTTTTTTCGCATCGTATGTAATAATAACAATCACAATAATGGGTGAGTAAGAGTGACTGAGTTGGAAGATTTAGAACTGAAAAAAGGCATTCTTTCATAAATGTTAAAATGTGCTGAAAATATTGTTTACAATTACTTTTTATGTGAGAAAAATGTGGAACGAGCATGAAAGTTGCGGGAAATTTGAATTTATTTCAATTTTTTAATAAATAATTAAATAATAATCTAAAAAATTAAAAAAAATATTTATCAGAAAATTCAATTAAAAATTTCAAATTATGACAATTTTTTTGACTTTAATTAGGTACGTTATATTTTTTTTATTTGAATTTTAATTTTTTTTTTAAATAAAATAATAATTTTTATTAATTTTTAAATTTTAATTAAAAATTATAATTAAAAATTATTTTTAACATTTTACGACTTTAATTACGTTATAAAATTTTAATTTAATTTTTATATGAATTTTAATTTTTTTTAAAAAAAATATTTTATTAATATTTTTTTAAAAAAATAATTATTTTATTTTATATTTATAAAAATAAAAATATTTTTTGTAAAAAAAATTTATTTAAAAATATAATTTTATTTTTTTTAAAAAATTTTAAAAATAATTTATTAGGATTATATTAAAAAAATATTTTATAAAAATTTATTAAATTTAATTAAAAAATAAAAATATTTTTTAAAAATAAAAATTAAAAAAAGGTTAAATAAAAAATAAAAATTTTTTTTTTAAAAATATTAATTATTTTTTTAAAATTTAATAAAATTGAATTAAATTTTTTTTAATTTATTTTTTTTTTCAAAAAATTATTATTATTTTATTTTAAATCATTTTTTAATTGTAATAATATATTTTAATTGTTTATTCAATCAAAAATAATTTAAATAAAAATATTTTTTTTTTTTGAAAAATATTTTTAAAATTAAAAAAAAATCAATAGTACCTATATATGTTTTAGTAAAAATAAAATATTTTTTTTTAAATTTCCCGCATCTTCCATATGTGAGATGTCATTATGCACTCTTAATATTCTCCATTGGGATAAAGGACTTTTGAGCGCATATAAATTACAAATCAAAATAGTATTGTTGTCATTATTGATTATTATTATTGTTGCAAAATAAATGATGATTGTTTTGTGAGCTAAGCGTAATCTCATTATCCGATAATGAACATGGATTGCAAATAAATTAAATATGTGTAACAAAATATAGGTGAGCATTACATCAATAAGCAAAATATAATTTTGACATTTATTTCAGATTTGGACGTTTTGTATACGAATATAATGACGATGATGATGATGTTGTATTAATTTACGTATCGATGTTGATTTAACAGTTTCAATCAATTTTCGGCAATGGAAACAAATCGAAGTGGTTTAAGGTACTAATGATGTAACGTGATAAGGTAATTTCTTCCTGCTTTAGGTAAGTACATATTAATTTACTCGTTTTTGACATCTTATTACATTTCAGGTTTTGAAGCGAATTCATCGATGTATTGAAGTATCAGACGACTAAATATTGAGAATATGTGAAAAAAATTTGACATGAATACAATTTATGTTAGTATTAGTAATAGTATACGAACAAAGTCACAAAATCGCCTATTTTCCTCATTTTTTATGTATTTAATTATGTACGTTATAAAATTTTTATTAATTAAAAAAAATTATATAATAATAATAATAATTTTTTGAAAAAAAAATAAATAAAATGATTGAAAAAATAATAAGTAAATAAATAAAAAAAAATAAATAATAAATAAAAAAAAATAAATAATAAATAAATATAATTAAATTTTCAAAAATTATTTTTAACATTTTACGACTTTAATTGTTATATAATTTAATTAATTTTTATATAAATTTCAATTTTTTTAAAATTTATTTTTAATTTAATTATTTTTATTTTAATTATGTGAGGGATAAGCTAAGAGAAACATGTTTATTTTTACAAAAATACTTAAAATTTCAAATTCTCAACTGAAAAATATTCAACTTAAAATCGTAATATAAAAATTGCAACTTTTCATAAAGTCACAAATGCAATTCCTTTATAAATGATTTCTTTTAAAATTTTTATCTGCCCACAGAACAAACAAACAATCAGAGCAGTTAAAGAAAAACAAAATAAATTCATTCAAGATAGGATTTGAAAAATAAATCGTCGAAAAATATTTACTTCAAAGCCATTTATTTTCCCATTTATTATCTAACGATATTTATTTACAAACACATTTGCGAAGGTTGTTTCTCTTCGCCAGTTTTATTATTTTTTTCGGTACTTTTTGATACAAAATCACACAACAAACTGGTGTAAAATATAAAACAAAACTGTTGTATAATATAAATAATAAGCAGAACGGGAGGAGCGAGTACGACGAGAAAAAGGGATCAGAAATATTTTCTTGTTATTATTGTTACAATAATAATAATAAAAAAGTGTATTGTTATCGTCAAACTGCTCTGTTGTCGTTGTACCTATTACAACAAACATCAGAGAGACACGAAGATAGACTAAAAATATTTTTATTTTAGAATTACAACCATAACTGTCTGCTTAAATATTCAATTAAAGAGGAATTTATATCAATCGTTTAAAGTTATGTGACAAGATAAATTTTGCGCACGTACCTCATGTACATATTTCTGTACAACGCCAACCCTTTATCAACACATTTTTTTTTCTGAGGGTACGATGGCTCTCTAACTGGTGTTATATTTTTATATGAAATATTTTTTTTTTTTTGCTTTTTAATGCTCTTTTTTATTCACAAACATTTTATCCCTTTTTTCGTGACATGACATTCGAATTTATTTAGAGAGAAAAAAAAAGTTTGAGCCTTGAGCGTTTTTCGTCAAAAAATTTCATCAAAGAAGACGCAACGCTGCAACATTTAATAATAGATTTAAATGATTTCGAGCCATATGTGCGTATGTGGTTCAGTAGCGGCAAAAAAAACAACATTCCTCCAAAGTCATCATTTTTCTTTCATCATCATCTCGAATATTAAAGCGGAATATTTTTGTGTACTTTTTGCGCGAGTCCTTTCATCGTCGTCGGTAGCAACAGCAAGTGCGGGAAAAGAAGTTACATATAATTTATGCAATATAAATTAGAAAGATGTCTTATAAAGATAAAAATATCTACGTTAACGTTAAAATTACTCTCGTTTTTTCGCGCTTGTTTGTGTAGACGAGTTTAAAGTACATTTTTATATATTTAGTGTCGTGGAGTGAATATTTTCATCATTATCATCATCGTAGAGTAGTTAAAGTTTTTAAAAGGCTTTTACTTAACGATGACATTCTTCTAGTTTATTTTTAATCTTTGTGAAATAATTTACCCGTCATTAAGTTTGTTTAAAAGTGCGTACAGCTCGTCTTGTTAAATGAGCGGCTTTTGGTCGTTTTTTAATGGCGATTTGATAGCGGGAGTGATTTTCGTGGGAAATTACAAGGGAAGTTAAATTTTTATTTCGATTTAAAAAATTTTAATTTTTTTTTGTATTTTATAAAAAATGAAGAAATATCAAGAACTTTTAAAAAAAATCTAAAAATTTAAAATTTTTCGCTAAAAATAATATTTTTATTAAATAATTAAATTCAATTTTAATAATTAATTTATTTTAATTTAAAATAAAAATAAAAACATAAAAAAAAATTTAAAATAAAATTTAATTAATTTGTTTTAATTTAAAGAATTTAATTTAATTTAATTAATTTTATTTTATCTAATTAATTTAATTAAATAATTTAGTTGATTAATTAATTAAAATTTAAAATATATTTTCAAAAATAAAAAAAGTGAAAAAAAAAAATAATTTAAATTTTTTTAAAATTAGTTTTTTCCAAAATCTTTCATAAATTAAATTGACTTTTTAAATTCATTTTTTACACTCCTGTTAAAAATTTTTGAATTTTATTTAAATTTTTATTTTATTAAATTTTTTTTTGAAAAAAAAATCAAAAATTTTTAAATAAAAAAAAATGTTTAATTTTAAAATAAATTAATATTAATTTAAAAATTAGTTCATTTTAAAATGAAAAAAAAAAATTAATTTTAAAAATAAAATTAATTTAACTTAAAAATATTTCAAATTAATCAAGCTAAAAGCATTTCCCTGTAACTCTTCCAATCATAAATATCCGCACAAAAATAAATCTTTTTAATTGTCACTTTACAATTTCTCATTTTTACTCGTCATTTACGAAAAATTTCCAAATTTTATTTGAACATTAATTTTTGGCGGCTTCAAATTGGGATTCTCAGGAAGACAAAAAGTTCTCGCATGGATGCGCTTTAATGTGTTCGTGTGAAAAATTAAACAAAGCAGCTCTCTAACATAAAATTTTATGATCCCCTCTATATTTTACGAGCTTCTTGACGAGACGCTTTTTCAAGGGAATGAAAATGGCGAGGCACTAATTTAGCACTTATTGCTCTTTAATTATACCTAGCTTTAGTTCTTAATATACTTTCACTTTTTTCTTTGCTGCTGTGAATTATGGGAGTTCATAAAAACCTGTTAATTTTTTCGATTTTTTTTTCTTTTTGCTTTAAGAAAAAGTTGAGATAATGAAAATGATAATTAAATTTAACATAATTATCATGAGATGATATTTTAAATTTTTTCGAAAGATGCACATAAATTCCTGCCAAGAAACATTATGCGAACATTTTTCACCTTTCCACACATTTATGAGCGCGTCACGCGTGTCTCTTTTAATAACAAGTCAGGATGATGTTAAAATGTTACGAAAATATAATAATAACATTTTGTGGGATTCTCATAAATTTTACACACAACACAACAATACGCAACATAATTCTTCTTTGCGCGAAATTATTGCGTATGCAAATAACTAACAAACACACACGCGAGGCGAAAGACAAAAAAGCAGAACAATTATGCGAAAATATAGAAGAAAAACATCGAGGAGGGAAGAGGGAGAACATTCCAATGTCATTTATTCTTATAAAAACAAGCAAACATTCCCAACTTTAACATTATCTACTAATTAAAATATATTGTTTAAATTATCTTACACACGATTTTGATGCTCGCATGTTCTTGCTACGTTGCACGATAACGAAGAAAAAATTATCTTGTGTGTGAGAAACAAGACAGGCAGGCGCTAAAAGCGCCTCATCGCAAATCGTCTCATCTCATATATTTTTTTTAGGTAAGTATGTACTATAAGAATAATTAAAAACAAGGGAAAAAGTTAATTAATGCACAAATATTTACGATTCTAGAAGACGAGAACAACGACGTCGACGGAGGTAGTTCATTATCATCACCTCATCTTCTCTCGTACGAAGAAAAAAAAAATGCTGCCGGATAAAATTATAAAAACATTAAACATTGGAGACTGACTATTTTTGTGTAAATATTATTTTTACCGCATTTCGAAGAAAAAATGCGGTATTAAATTCGACTTGTCGTCTGTGTGTGTGTGTGTTAAAAAAAATTTATATGGAGTACTCGAAAAGTGTGAAAATTATTTATTCAATTTTAGGCTTAAAAGTGATCAAAAAATGACTTGCAAAAAAAATCAGAGTTTGAACCTATA
Source organism: Culicoides brevitarsis (assembly GCF_036172545.1). Lineage (NCBI taxonomy): Eukaryota > Metazoa > Arthropoda > Insecta > Diptera > Ceratopogonidae > Culicoides > Culicoides brevitarsis. Next base: position 40,423,326 of record NC_087085.1, on the reverse strand, counting down.
TCAAATATAATTAGAAAAAATTTTGGAATATTTATTCAATTTTTTAAAATCAAAAAATGATGCAAAAAAAAACAGCAAATATCGACCCAATATGAACAGAAAGGTCACCGCTTAAAATTTGAACCTCCAAACTCTGATTTTTTTGTTTCGTCAAATATCGACGCAATATGAACAGAAATGAACTTTAGAATGAATATTAATTCAATTTTAGGCTCGAAACTGGTCAAAAAATGACTTGCAAAAAAATCAGAGTTTGAACCTCCAAACTCTCCAAAATGACTTGCAAAAAAAATCAGAGTTTGAACCTCCAAACTCTGATTTTTTTGTTACGTCAAATATCGACCCAATATGAACAGAAATCAACTTTAGAATGAATATTTATTCAATTTTAGGCTTAAAAGTGATCAAAAAATGACTTGCAAAAAAAATCAGAGTTTGAACCTCCAAACTCTGATTTTTTTGTTTCGTCAAATATCGACCCAATATGAACAGAAATAAACTTTAGAATGAATATTTATTCAATTTTAGGCTTAAAAGTGATCAAAAAATGACTTGCAAAAAAAATCAGAGTTTTTACCTCCAAACTCAAATCAACTTTAGAATGAATATTTATTCAATTTTAGGCTTAAAAGTGATCAAAAAAATCAAAAAAAATCAGAGTTTTCCAAACTCTGATTTTTTTGTTACGTCAAATATCGACCCAATATGAACAGAAATTAACTTTAGAATTAATATTTATTCAATTTTAGGCTTAAAAGTGATCAAAAAATGACTTGCAAAAAAAATCAGAGTTTGAACCTCCAAACTCTGATTTTTTTGTTTTGACCCAATATTAGAATGAAAAATTCAAAGCTTTGAAATCCATCAACTTCTTTTTCGAAAGTACGAATTTGTCAAAATATGAAATATAAATTTTTGAGTATAGTTTAATTTTTTTTAATTAATGTTTTTTATTTAAAAAAATTATTTACTTTAAAAATTGATACTAAAGTTAAAATTTTAGCAAAAAAAATCACCAAAGTTTTAAAATTTTCAAAAGTCGTAAAGATTTTGAAGAAAGCAACAATTTCGAGTTGAAAAATTTTATTAAATTTAATTAATTAAAAATAATTTAATTGATCGACTACGGTTTCGTAAGTATTTTTTTTTTTTGATAAGTAAAGTTACAATCGAAATTCGTCAATATTTTTTTTTCAAGTTTAATTTTATTGTTTATTTAAAACAAATATTTTTTTTTAAAAAACTTCTTCTTTAGATTGTTAAATTTTAAAAAAAATCACGATATTTTCTAAAGTTAGAAAATTTAAATCAAAAGTCAAAGAGGTTGACTTTTAGTTATTTCAGAAGTTTTATAAAATTTTCTTTTTAATTTTTTTATAATGAAGAAAATTTTTAAATAAATAAAATTTATTTTTAATCTTAATAAAAAAAAATCAATTATAATCAATTGAGAAATGAAAATTTGTCAATTTAGCTTTTGAATAGAAAAAAATTTCTTTAAACTTTAAAAAGCTCAAATCAAATCTTCTAATGAAATCGACTTCAGTAAAAAAAAATCTCTTATCTCGTCGATTAGACTCGACGCGACTTCATCTATCTTTCGTAAATCTCCCGTTAAACCATAGGTTGCCATATCATCGCATTTAACCTCAGTTATAAATAATAAAGCTAACATTAATATTGAGTGCTGGCAACATCTCTCTCGTATGGCCCTTCATGACACACTTCGCTATATTATTTTTTTCTTCTTCTTCTTTTTATTTATAGGCCATGCCACGCCAGGAGCTGTGCGAATGTGTTTGTTTATCTTGATAGAGTAAGAAGATGAGTCGATGTAATAGTCGACGACTACAATATAATAACAATAATATCACTAACGTAGTCCTTTTATGATGTAGTATAAAGAAGGCGATGGAGAAGACGAAGCATATTTTCACTGCTTGCTTTCGAGAGGCAATAAATCTCCTTTTTTCGGCCTCCGAAACTTTTTATTCGTTCACACCCAGGCAAGGTATTTTACACTTGCTATCATTTGAAACGAGTCCAGCGACGACGATGGAGAAAAAAAATAATAAAAATTTTTCGTCGAAAGCGATTCATTCTGGTACGTTCCAATAAAGATAGTAAAGCAAAGGAACAAAGAAAAAAATAAATATTAAAAAAAAGATAAGCCCTATTCTATCATCGCGTTATGTTGTTACTTTGTATCTCCTTTTCGCTTGCTGGCTCGCCTGTTGCTGACTACTAATATAATGATTATGATGATGTGATGTTTACGTGTTTATTTGGGCTGTAATGCGTGTAATGTTGGATGATTATTACGGTGCTTGGTTGTTGTTTACTTTGATAAAAAATATAAATAAAAGGAGAAACTAGAGGATTTTTAAATTAAAAATAGGATTGTAGAGTTTTTCGGATTAATTTGGATTATGAAGGATGATAAATTTTTAACCTGCGTGAAAATAACAAGTTTGATGAACAAGTTTTCACAAGAGTGCTCTCTTACTTGGGGATTTTACAAGAATTTGTACGAAGACTGTTTTGATGATTCATATAAGGTCATTTAGGTTATTCATCTTTTGTTTCAGTGCAAAATAATTTCGTATAAATGTTGGAGAAATTTTATAAGATAGTCAGTATTAATTCAAAATTTACTATGATTACAACTAACATTAGAACTTTTCAATATTTTGAGAGTTCGGAATATATTCAAGCTCTTATATCTTAATTCTTATTGCAAAATTTTGAATATTTACATTAGTTTTTTTATTTTAATTTTTTTACTTTAATACGTTAACTTAGAATTTTTCATTTTTTTGAGAGTTCGGAAATTTTTCATGCTTTTTATTCAAATTTTAGTAGCGTTTTATGTAGAAACGTACATTTGCGATTTTCTTGCAAATAAAATATTTTAAATTGTTGAACTTTAATAAGTTGACTCAGAACTTTTTATTTTTTGAGAGTTTGGAAAATTTTTATGTAAAAGTAGGTATGTTACAAAATACAAAAAGAACAAAAAATTAATCTTTTTACACAGAAATAAAATGAATGTTTTAATGAAATCTTCAAAGCTTGAGATTTCGGACAAGAAAAATCTAAAATATGAATTCAGTTATAAAACGAAGCTTTTGTTAATTGATGATGATTATTGAGTGACCCACCTAAGCACACAAAAAAGGGCTTTTTGTGGGTTTGTGGGAAGCTTTTGTTAAAATTTAGAATAAAATGGCAAAATTTTAACCAGAATCAAAAATAACTATTATCTTAAAAAAAATCATTAAAAATATAAAGAAAAGAAGAAATCTTAAAATGAAAAACTATAAAGTTAATAAAAATAAATGAAAATGTTCATTAAAAACGAAATAAAATGAATTTAATTGATCGTCATTTAATTCCAATTTCTTGAGAAATTTAAGCAATTTTCGTCGGGTTTCATTCCACGTTCCTCACATTCTGCTCTCAATCGCTTGTAACATCCATAAAACACGAATTTTTATTTCACCAACTTGGTTTCAAAAGTTATTTACTTCCCCATAGAATAAAACTTTTCAGCTATGATGTCTTTGTGTTGATTTCACTACACATGCCAATGCCATACGGAAGAGCAGAAGTAAATAAATTTGTTGTTTGGTCTACGTCTGATTGTTGTACATATGAACTCGCCAAACACAAAACTTCTTTTTAAATTCCATTATGTATGCAGCAAAACAATTTTCTCAATGGTTGCCCAGTTGATTTTCAAGACTGCAAAAAAACTTTTTTTTTCTCATTCTCTTCTAACATTATTATTACTTTTGGAATGTTTTCCTCAGTTACATGTTGACCTGTATTCACAACTTGTGTGTGTGTGTAAAAATATAATGAAAATAATGTATTTTCTGTTGGAGAATTGTTGTTTTATTGCCATGGATGAGGGAAGAGAATGAATGCATCGACTACGACATAAAATGCATCTGGCCAATATTTTCTGCTTGTTAGTCTTGATGGCTACTTCTGAGTTTTCTACGAGAATATTTTTTTAACATTTATCATATTTTAATAAAGTAACATTATTCATATGTGATGCGATATCTTATTTTTTTGTGATATTTATGTTATGAAGTAAGGGTTAGGCGAACCACAGAGAGTTCTCATGCAAGTATTTTAAAGTCCTTTAAATGGTTAAATTTTTTAACGTTTAGGTAAGTGCAAATTTTTAAAATGTTTCACATTTCCTCATTTGTGAATTTTTTCAAAATTTGATAAAAATTAATGATATTCCGGATTTATGATCTAAAATATAATTTTTTAATTTTTAAGAATTAAAAAAATTAAAAAAAAAATAATTAATTTTTAATATTTTATAATAGTTTTATTTTTAATTAAAAAATTATTTTTAATATAAATAATTAATTTAATTTAAAAAAATAATAAATCAAACATTTAAATTAATTTAATTTTTTTTAAATAATTTTTCACTTAAAGTTGAAAAAATTTAAATTTTAATTAAAAAAAAAATTTAATGAAAAATCGTAAAAATTATTTTCGAATTTCAAATAATATGTTACCTTAATTTTTTTTTATTTTTTGAACGTTCGTAATTTTTTTTTATTATTTTGTCGTCAAATTCAAAACAAACAATTTATTGAATTTTATTTTTGAAAAAAATTTTGAAACTTTTTTATACTTTTTTTAAAAAATCTTGGAAATAATGTATTAAATAAAAAAAAAAATAAAAAAAAAATATTAAATAAATAAAAAAAAATAATTAAATAAATTAAAAATTTAAAATAATGAATTCTTGACTTCATACCCAAATGTTACGAAATTTAAAATTTTATTTTTTAAAATTTATTATAAAAAAATTGTTTAAAAATTATAAAAATAATAAAAAATATCGACTACCTAATTTGTTTGATTTTTCTAAAGTTCATAAATTTTTTTTGCTAATTTAAAAAAAAATTTGTAGCCAAATTTAAAACGAACAATTTATTGAACATTATTTGTGAGAAAAATTTTGAAATTTAACTTCTTTAAAAAATTCTATTGAATTTTAAAAAAATATTTTAAAAATTCTTCAAATTCTCAATTTTCATAATGTTAAAGTCCGAATTAAAGTAAAAAAAAAAATAAAATTGTACTTGCCTTATTTACTTTTGTTTGAGGGAGAGAAAAAAAGGTTCTTGCTAATAAGATAAAACTGTCCAAACCTCAAAAACGAGTCGAAATGAGGAGAAAGATACACATCTCCTATTTTATTTCTGATTACAATTTTTTGAACTCGTTTCAAATATAATTTTACAACTAAAATAGTTTTACGTTATGATTTTCTTTTTCATTTCAATTCCCTTTTTATTTCCCTCTTTTTTGTGTGTTTTGCTGCCTAAAGTGCCTCCAGAACTATTCCTGGCGAATAAAATTAATAATTTTATCTTTTAGGATATGATTTTTTTTTGCTCTGTGAGTGTGTTGGATTCACGTGCGAGCTCTTAGTAACAATTTGCGTAGAAAGTCATAAAATTAAAGTGTTATTGCTGCTATGCTTGCTGCCTGCCTTGCCTTTTTATCAAACGGATATGCAATGCATTCCGAATGTGTTGTGTGGCTGTTTTTTCTTCTTATTTTATCTTATTTATCCAATCTTGGAAGTAATAGTTGTTATTTTTTACTACGATCTCTCGTAAAAGCTGAAATTTCCGGTGACTTGTAAAGTTTTTCCTTTTATTCAATTGTCGAGATAAAAATCTGAGGTGCATCCCATCTTTATTTATTTAAAGCAGAGCAAAAAAGAAAAAAAGGAGAAAAAATTGCGTCCTTTTTATTTTATTATTGATATAAAATAAAAGTCGTCATGCTGTGGCAAGGAATGGAGAAAGGATGAGTATTTGAATAAGTTTTTTTTTGGGCACTGGATTGACGATTGCAGACGATTTTGTGTGTGTTTGTGCTGGCATGACTCCAAAAATAAAAAAAAGTGGCTTGTGACTGTATTACCGTCGTCGAGCAAAACCAACAAATATCGTGTGCGACGTCAAAGCGAAAAGGTTTACATTGATTTAATTTGAAATTGTTTGAATAACGTATTTGTCCCCGGACTTGTGTTTGCGGATTGTGACCGGAATCGAATATGAATAAAGTGAATTAATTTAATAAACGCCTCTTCGTTGGTTTCATGCGGACTTTTTTTTTATCTTTTTTTTTTAGGGAAATGCGAAAAATTCGTGGAAATGGAAGAGAAATTGAAGGTTACGCGCGTCAAAATTGGATCAAAAGCATTTTTAACTCGATTTGTCATGCACACATGAGATTTTGCTGAATTTTTCTTTTTTTTTTGTAATTTTTGTGGAATGAAATTGAATTGTTTTGCTAAATTTGACAATTAAAGTCGTGGCATTAAATAAAATTAATTATTGAAGTAAATTTTACATGTACGATTTTTATGTGTTTGAAAAAATTTTTTAAAGCTTATTTTTTACTTCAAAGAGAAAATATTAAATATTAATATTACAAACTTCTATTAAAATTATTATTTTTATTTAAATATATTTTTAAAATAAAATAAAAATTATTTTATAAAATAAATAAATAAAAAAATAAATTTATCAAATTAATAAATAAAAAAAAATATTTTATTTTTTAATTTTTTTTTAAATAAAATTAAATTAATAAATTTATAAAATATTAAATATTTTTTTTTATTGTAATTTTTTTATTTTAAATAATTATTACCTAAAAATATTTTTTAAATTAAAAAAATTAAAAATTAAAAAAATTTTTATTTTAATTTTTTTAAAAAAAATAATTTATTATTTTAATTTTTTTTTTTATAATTTATTGTTTTAAAATAAAATTTATAAATTTGTAAAATATGTATTATTTTTTTATTAAATGTTTTTAATAATTATCATTAAATAATTAATTATTAATTAATTTAATTATATTTTAAAAAATTACAGAAAATTTAAAAAAATGAATAAATAACAAAACTTAATCACCTATTTTTATTTTAAAAAAATAAAAATTTTCATAAAAATGAATTTTTTAACATGAAATACATGAACATGAAAAATAATAAAAATTGACAAAATTCATTAAATCACAAAGCAAATAAAGTACAAAAATGTCATTATCGATATATTTTCCGTTGCTCAAAATCCAAATTCCTCAAATTTCCGCCGATTCTAATTTATTGTAGTCTAATTACGATCAGCACAAAGAGCTCTCACGAGTAATCATTTTCTAATAAATTTTAATTAAATCTACCAAAAATTGAATGAACGCATCGCATGCTTCAAACGACAAAGCATAAAAAGTTTCAAACCTCATAGCACAACATATCAACACACAGAGAGCTTCATGTTATTTTCGTCGTCACCGAGTCTAATTAAAAATTTTGCACACATTCCATGTCGTCGTTCCGTGTGTGTGACACTCGCACATAAACCCATTACATAATGATTTCGATGATAACTTTTGAATATTATTAAAATTTTCCATTCTCTTTTGTGTCATGTGTGTTCGAGGAAAACGCAACAATGTAAGCTCCGGCAAACTTTACAACTATATCATTTCATTCGTTTTTCAGCATCTCACAGTCGTATCATCGCAGAGCTGGCTCCCGGTATTAAGACTGTCTTTTATGAAATAATATATCTTATTAAAAGTGACGTGACAACAACAATCTTGCCATGAGAGGCGTGATGTGTGAGTCTCTGTGTGCCGTGTGAAGTTAATATTAGATGACAAGAATTGTGAGAAAGGCTCCGTAGGCAGATGTAGGTGCAACGTATGGCAATAAACTTTTCATAAATTTGCATTGCATTTATGGTTCCATTGGGATATTAATGAGTGAGAGACGATGCAATGATGAAAGAAGGGATCATTTCTTTCTTTTTTCGCATGAAAATTGTCAGTTTTTGAAAAAAATATAATTTTTAAATCTTCTATATTAAAAAATTATTTAGGTATTTGTATCAAAAAAAAAAAAAAATAAAAAAAAAATAAAATAAAAAAAAATAAGTGAAATTAATTAAAAAGAATTTTAATTTATTTTAATAAATTATTAATATATAAATAATTAATTATTTAAATATTTTTGATTTTAAATAAATAAATTATTAAAGTTTAATATATTTTTATATAAAAAAAAATTGATAAAAAAATTAATTCGAAAATAATATATTTTTCTTCTGAAAATTATTTTCACAATAAGTATACAGAAAAAAAGAATTAAAAAAATAAATAAATAAAAATGAATAATTCATGCTTACAACAAATTTAATAAAAAATAAATTAAAATAATAAACTGAAAAATGAAAATTTTTTAATTATAAATAATTAATTTAATTTAATTTTTTATAAATAAAAAATATATTAAAAAAAATTAAATTTAAAATAAATTAATTAAAATTAAATATAAGAACGCAAATTTCAAAAAAATTAAAAAATCAAGGTAAAAAATAATATTTTTTTTTTCTAAATCTTCTTAAAAATTCATGGAGTAAAATTAATAAGAATATTTATTAAAGAAAATTATATTAAATTAAATTAAATAATGAAAATAAATACTATATGAAAATAAACAAAATTTAATGAAAAATATTAATATATGATTTTATGGGATTTTTTAAAAATATTTTTTTAATTTTAAAAATTAATTTTTTATCATTTTTTTTTATATTTTTAAATTTTATTTTATTAAATTTAAAATTTAAACATTTTTTTAATTTTTTAAAATTATTTTTATTTTAAATAATTAATTTTTATTTTTAATTATTATTTTTTTAATTAAATTTATTATATTCATTTAAAAAATTATTTTTAACTTTTTTTTTTGTTTTCATTTTTGACAATTTTTTTTAATAAATGAAAAAATTGTTCAAATTCCTCACAAAACAGCAATAAAAAAGTGACTGATAGAGCTGAACATGTTTAATGAACCATAATTCTCAATGCAAAAAAAAAACGACGAAGAAGAATGTTTTTAAAAGTTTCCCAATGTTATTACAGCAAATTATTCGTAAAGTCATATAAAAGTTGAATTAAAGATGTTTTTGACCTCGGATTTTTTTTTTGCTAATTACAAAAAAAAAGTAATCAACCGATTTTTTTTCAGTTCTCCGTTACTCTGGCTAACCAACAAAACATATTTGCATTTTGCACCACATATCTGGTAATCATGTGGCGTAAATAAATATACACAAGTACACACTCAAACAACACTCTTGATATAAAATAAAATTGTTTTCCTGAATTTCCTTTTGTGCGAAGACGATGTCGATGATGGCACACGAACACATCCATGGTGAGTTGTCGGTAAGTATGCAGAAGCAATCAAATTTATTCTTTCTCGAGTCAACAATCAATGCAATACTCGCTCATTTTTTTTCTTCTCTCGCTTCCAAATAGCTCCGTAGACACAGCGACGAAAAAACATGTGAACTTTTTTTTCGTTCATCTTTCGCCATGCATGCAATGTAAAGACAAGCAACGCAAACCCAATGACACAAATATGAGGAAAATAAAGTTAACGACTGCATGCGAACGGTTTCTAACAGTCATGCGCCGAATTTTGCACTTGTGTTTGTGGAAAAAGACCCGAACAGGGTGCCTCGCAAGGGATTTTTACATGTCTCAACATTCCGTAACACTCGGTTATGGATAAAAAAAATGGGAAAATTCACAAGAAATCGGGTATGAGCCTTTCATGACAAGCGCACCGGTAACTGTTACACACACATTCATAAATTCCATGTCGGCAGCATCCCGAAAATTATTAGCACACTTCGTTCCTTATCCTACCGTTTATGCATTTAGTTTGACCGTGGCTCTTGTAAGGAATGCATGTCCTTATAATTGATTAAAAACGTGATTTTTGCGATTTTTTGTGTCTATTTACACAAGATAAAAAAAATAAATAAATAAAATTCGAAAAATTGGGTTAATGAAAAAATTATTAAAATTCACAAAATAAATATTAAAAAAAAATAAATTAAAATTTCTGGAATTAATAAAAAAAAATTAATATCAAAAAAATAAATAAAAAAAATTGTGCCAATAAAAAAATAATTAAAAAAAAAATATTAAAAGAAAAATCATTATCACTTCCATCCAACATCAAAAAATCATCACATCATCTAAAATAAAAAAAAAACGAATTGAAAATAAAAAAACCGGAAATGAGATTCGCATGCATTCAACCAGCTTCAGTGAAAAAATAACGAAAAATAGTGTGAGAATTGAAAATAAAATAAAATTAAATGAAAAGAGGGGAAAACCTCGGAAAAATCTATAAAAATAATGATGAAAGAGCTCACTAACGAGCAAAAAAGTTGTTAATTGATGATATATTGTGCAAAATAAAAAAAAAGTAGTGAAGAAGAATACAAAATTGATTGAGTGTGGCTTGAATTTATTTTGAAAAAAAAAAAAAATTAAAAGAAAAAAATTTTAACATATGTCGGTAATTTTTTTTTGGTGAATAAAAAAAAATTTTAAGAAAAAAAAATTGACTTAAAAAATAATTTCATCACGTTTTGCGAAAGAAAAAAATGACAACGCAAGGTAAATATTATTTTTTCATCGCAAAAATATCCTTGAATATTAAAAACATTTTCGTTGACTGCCGGCAAATGAATGCTCATGAAACGCGCAAAAAGCGACATAAAAATCAATTACCTGTCGCTCCGTTTTTTTGTGTGTTTTTGTTTTTTGGTTCACGCAACAATAATCGCTTTTCGTTCGAAATTTTGGGCGCACTTCGAGGCATGGACCATTAAGTCGAGAAATTGTCTAATTTAAAAAAAAATATCTGTCTCTTGTCGCTGTCTGAATGTTACAAAGGAAAAATTCTGAGAAGTTTCGTTTAAAAGGACAGACAGAAAAAATTAAAGAAAAAAAAAATGAGTAAATGCGCGACAGACATAAATTTCGCTTTGATCCATTTATATCCCGCGCTCGCTTTTATTTAATTTTTTTCTGTTATTTTTTAACTTTTTATTTTTTTTCCATGAATATTTGTGGAAATTTTGAATAAATTTCCAGACAGTTGGAGATAAATATTTCTCGAGAGCGCGCGCGAGGTTAATAAAAAAGCGCAAAAAAATCACATAAAATCCTATCAAATAATTTTTGGTTCATATATTTGGATGCCTTTCGGTTATTATGTTCCTCCGAATTTAATGTGTGTAAGGAATTCTTTTGTTTACTCGCGTTTCTCGAGTGCACGACATGAAACGAAAGGATTTGCCCCGCAAAAAGGCTCTTTGTTGTAATGTTTATGTAATAATCCCGTATAATAATAATAAAAGCGAAATGATATTGAATTTATTGTTATTTTTACACAAGGCGTATTTTTTGCCGTGAATTTCTTGCCTGCGGCTCGATTTATAATATTTATGGAGCATCATCGTCTTCTGTTTATCTTCTATTTATTTAGTCTTAATTTTTGGAGAATTTTTTTTTCGGATGAAATTCTTTCAGCAAAATTTATTTTCTTTTATTTTTTATTTATTTAAGGGATGAATTTTTTTTTTTTTTTTTGATGAAACTTTGTACGAAGGCATCCCCGGAAAAAAGTTATTAGATAATGAGGATGATAACGGATAAAAATTCAAATAATGAGCAAGTAATTTTTCGTGTATATAATGCTCGAATAATCGCCATTATCGTTATAACGGAAGATTATCTCCGTTCTTGTCATTGTTTGTTCGCGACACAAACAAAAAAAGAACAACGACGGATATCGTCACAGAAAAGTAAAAAAAAAAATAAATTATGAGAAACTTTTGTTTTTGTATTTTTTTTTTTTTTTTGTAAATAATTTATTTACAACTCTGAGAGAGAAAATTTTCATTTTAAATTTATTAAAAAAAAAAATGATGAAAAAGCGGAAAAAAGGTTAAATACTCGTTGCCACATTCGTTTCATCTCTAACCAGTTTTGGACCACTTTGCGAAATAATTTTATATGAATAATTTTTTGACTTGGTTTTGTTCATCCGCTTTTTGTTTGAAGATATTTTTTCTTGGAAATGGGATTTAAATCTCTCTGTTGTTGGTAAAATGTTTATTAACGGATAGTATTTCAAACAATTGAAGGAAAATTAAGCGGAAAATCAGGCTTTGATCAATTTTATTCTGTAAATTTGTCACAATTACGACATTTTGTGGGGCGAGAAAATTCGAGGAATCTGAATTTTTGGGGAAAGTGTCGTTTCTGAATTGGTTTCAATTTATTCAAGTGAAGAGAAGATTGCGGTAAATTCAAGTAATTTGTGATTGAAATTGTTGTTGGGTCGAATTATTTCTTGGGAAAAATTGAATAAATGAAGGAAATTTGATTCGGAGAAGTAATTTTGGTACGAGTAGTTTGAATATTTGATCCCAAGTATTAGTTAGATAATTAATTTATAATGAAATGGGATTTTTAATTTATTGTAAAAAATGTAAAAATTCAATTTATTTATTTTTTATTTATTTTTTAATTAAATTGAAAAATTATTTTGAAAAAAAAATTAATAATTATTTAAAATTATTTAATTAAATTAATTATAAAAATAATAATAATTATTTTTAAAAAAAATAATATTTATTATTATAAATTAAAAATAAAAAAATATTATTTTTAAAAATAATTTAATTTATCAAAAATTTAAAAAAAATTATTAAATAAAATTTTATTTTTTAAAAAAATATATTATTAATTTTTTAAAAATATAAAAAAAATTAATTAAAATTAATTAGAATTAATCCTCAAAAATTATAAAAAAAATATTACCTAAATTCACTTTTTAAAATAATTAATTTAAGTAAATAATTTTTAAGATTTATTTTTTAATTTATTTATTTATTATTTATTTATTTAATTTATTTATTTATTTATTTTTTTAATGAAAATTAATCTGAGCCCTTTAATAACGTTCATTAACCTTTCAGTTACCATAAAAATTAGTCAAAAGCCACAAAAATTTCCTTTTTCGCCGAATTCCATCTTTTCTCTCGGTTAATCTTCATATTTCATACTTGAGACATCCTCTTTGTCACCTTTGTGCTTGACTAATTTTTCAAGAGAATTCTTCTTAAAAACTCACCTTTCTCATCTGTGCTCTTAAAACACAAAATACACAACAACAACGAAGACAAAACTTGTTACAAAAAATACGTAAATAACTCCACAAATGAGAGACGACAAGTAATGAGCTCGCAGCACGCACGAAAAATCTTGTTATTTTTACAGTAAATTGTCCTTGTTGTTGTCGTTTCTATGCCAATAGAGATTTTGGGCGAAGAAAAAAAAATTGTTCACTTACCTAGAAGACAGAAAATATTAATTAACATGTTTTTATCCTGTTAATTTGCGTACATTAATTTAAATTTAGTCGTTTGACATAAAAATAACAATTTTTTTGACGTCTTTTAACACCTACGTTTTCATGACAACGAGGACGACGGGAAAAAAATGTTAAAGGCTTTATTTTTAAATACAAACCTTTTTCTGCTCTGCTCTCCTTGCCGAAAATGAAAACAGAAGTGAAACGTGTGGAAAATTCGTTGACATTTACAACCCATCACATAATTATTTTGACATGGGAACAGACACTTTTGAAGCACATTTTCCTGTTTTTTACCGCATTTCGCAGAAAAAATGCGGTTTTATGCTGAAAATTTTGTCTGTTCCTTGAAATTTTTAATTTTATGAGATGAGGAGTACAAATTTGTTAAGTGAGGAGTATCAAATTGTGAAAAATCATTCAAAGTAACTAATGGATCTATAAAAAAATCTTCCGAATTATGAGGAGTAAGAAAATGAGAAATGAGGAGTATAAAATTGAGAAAACAACTTTTTTAATGGAAAAAAGTTCTCAGATAATTTAAAATTATTGAAAAATTTATTAAACGATCTTTAGGATCTTTTCGATCTTACGGATTTTTCAATCATTTTATCTTATCTGAGAACTTTTTTCCATTAAAGAAGTTGTTTTCTCAATTTTTTACTCCTCATTTCTCATAATTCGGAATTTTTTTTATAGATCCATTAGTTTCTTAGGTATGAGGAGTATTAAATTGTGAAATGAGGAGTACAAATATGTAAAAACCATTTATAATAAAATTAGTTGAGTTATAAGATTAAGTTAAAAAAAATTCAGAAAATTCGAAAAAAATGTGAAAGAATCCTTAAAATAATAAATTTTTGAATTCTGAGGAGTATCAAAATGTTAAAAATTTTCTTGAGGAGTACAAAAATGTAAAAAGTTGAAATATTTTGCTAAAAACTTCCGATATTATTCAGAACTTATTATAGTTTAAAGAACTTTTGAATCCTTAAGAATTTCAAAATGTGAAAAAAAATCATGAGGAGTACAAAAATGTGAAATTATTTTTAAAAAATTACCAAAATGCGCTAAAGTTGATCTTCTCATTCACGACGAATAAAAATTTTATTTTTCATATTCGGTGTGAATGAACGAGGGAGACGCAAGCAATTAAATAAGACATCCTTGTTGTCATCATCGTGCTTCTTCTCGTCCTTGCCAAGTACATAGACCGCCATAGACAAAGTAGCAGAGGAAAAGGAAAAAGGGAAACCCATGTCATATTATTATTATTAAATATATTTATCGTTGAAAATGTTTTCCGCATTTCTCGAAGCAATTTTCCGATTCGAAGAAAAAAATATAAAATAAAATTCCGACATACGTTAAATCAAATTATGGGCTGTAACTGATGAACGACGACGATGATGATGAGGAATGATGGAAGCGTTTGCGACAACTTTAAATGGACGTGACTTCTGTTTGGTATCAAATTATTACTCACTCACTCACTTACTCCGAGAACAGCGACGACGACGATGAGATACATTTTCAAGTCGCATATCTGACGAATTAGTCGAGGAATCACGTTGTGAAATAAATTTTTTATCCGGATGAGTTACGAAGTGACATGAACAAGCACTAAAAGTGTGTCTAGGCTGTAAATAATAATGAGGAGCAAGAAAAAAAAAGTTTAATGGAGACGACACGATATTTATCTACCGTGACTGCGCAAACTGACTTTTGTACGAAGGAATCTGAAATTAGATTAATTAGGGTCGTTGTAAATACTTTTCAGTTTTTTTTTTCTCTCGACGTTTTCCGCATCCAATGAATGATCCCGTGACACAAAAAAAAGTGAACAGATTGTCAAGAACACAATTCATCTAATACGTTTTTATAACGTTCATTAGTCGTCCTCTGCTGATGAACTACTAATGTTCGTAGCTCATGTATTTTTTGCCATTTTTTTCATTTAATATGATTAAGTCCCGTCAGAACGACAAAAAACAAGTCGGAATATTAATGAAGCAATATTAACGCACTGTGACAATGCGAGATGGCAGAGACAAGATGGGATAAAATGGAGATAAGCAAATTTTTTCAATTCAATTTTGCATTATTGAATTTTGCCGATCAATCTTTGACAGTTGTTCGTGTGTTGCGCTAAATGATGGAAATTATTCATTTGCTGGACGAAAGAAGTGATAAGAGATGGGAAAAAATGCATCAAAGCGATTGATGATAAAAGGGAGTGCGGATAAAAGTTCGTCCATAGCAGAAAGTGCCTAATGAACAGGGAAAATTAGTTTATGCGGATGTCAAAGCGTTTTTGATTAAAAGTAAATTAATGTCGAAGCGAAATTGAAAAAAAAGAGGAAATTGTATTTTGTGATTAGTGGGCTTTTAGCGATATGGACTTTTTTCTTCTTCGACTTTTTTAATATTTTTTTTTTTCTTATAAAATACATAAAAAGAAAAATATTTTTTTTTATTTCATTTTTTTAAATAAAAAATTAAGTTATATAAGAAATTTTAAATAAAAATTAAATAATAAATATTTTAAAAAAATAAATTTAATTAAATAAATTTATCAAAAATAAA
Organism: Culicoides brevitarsis; assembly: GCF_036172545.1. Classification (NCBI taxonomy): domain Eukaryota; kingdom Metazoa; phylum Arthropoda; class Insecta; order Diptera; family Ceratopogonidae; genus Culicoides; species Culicoides brevitarsis. The sequence goes on along the minus strand of NC_087085.1, from coordinate 40,407,431 downwards.
ATAAAAGTTAATTAATAAAAGTTAATAATTTTTAATTAATTAATTTAATTTTTCTAAATTATTTTTTTTAAATTTTTGTAAAAACCGATGAAAATTTAAAGAATAATTAAAAATTAAATTATATAAAATAAAATAAAAATTAAATTAACTTCCAATTAAATACTTTTAATTTTTTTAAAACATAATAAAAATATAAATTTTGAAAACTCATTAAAAAAAATTATTTTTAAAAAAAAATTTTCAAATCTAAAAAAAAATATATATTAAATTAATTTAAAATATTTTCAAATAAAAATATTTGAAAAAATATTTCTAAATAAAAATATTTTTAAAAAAAATACTTTTACATAAAAATATAAAAAAAAAAATTAAATGAACCAAAATGAAATTTACTTTTGAAAACATTTTAGACTTTTATAATTGTTATAATTGTTTAATTATCTAATTTAAAATATAAATTAAATTAAAATATTTTTTTATATAATGCCTTAAAAAACAAATTTTTATAAAATTAAATAAAAAAAATTAATAAAATAAAATTTTTTATTCAAAAAATAAATTAAATTTAAATTAAACTCGAAATTGAATTAAATTAAAATTTTAAATAATAATTTTTTTTTATTTATTAAATTAAATATCGTTAAATAATTAAAAAAAAAATAATAAAAAATTATTTAAAATAATTTATTAATTAAAATTACCAAAAAAATTTTTGAAAAATTTTTTTTTTTAAATTTGTATCAAAAAATTCATCATTTAAAAAAAAATCTAACAAACTATTTCTTTATCTCATAAATCCAAACAGTACAAAAGGTTAACAGCACTAAAACTTTTCGAACCTAATCAGCAAAACCAACAGCAACAATGTCTCCGAGCAAACATTCCTTCGTTCAAACAAACCTCTCTCTCTCTCTCCATGCATCGTTAAACAAGAAATGCAAATAAAATGACACAAACTAAGATGAACTGCTTACCAGTCAAGAAACTGCAACTGAATTACTTCTCACACACAAAAAAAAGAAGAAATTCATTGTTCAACAAACAAAATGCCTGAAAAGAGAAGAAGAAGCACCAAAGTCGATGTCCTCGTTGTCGTCGAGGCAGCAACAAATGTCCTCCTCCGTTATTTGCACTCGACTTGCCTCTCTCGTGAAAAATGTGGAAAAAGTACAAGGAAATGTTAGAGGAAGCATGTGTGGGGAATCCGGATATGACAAATGTGTGTGTGTGTTCAGTTTTCTCTCGTTTCACATAATTTTCCTTCGCATTCGCATGTGAAGTAAGAAAATTGTCTGTTGCGGTCGTCGTCGTGCAACTTCTCACATCTTATCATGTGCGGCAACAAAGGACGTAATTTAATGTGCTTCCATGGCAGGCAAACAAGAGAGAGACTAAAATAGCAAAATAAAATAAAATGAAAATAAATCCCGGCACAAAATGGGTAGGAAAAGCACCAAATGTATGCGCAAAGTAGTTGTTTTGATGTAATGGAGGCAGCAAAAAAGCAAAGCACAAGCACAACACCTAAATATACATAATTTACACGCAACAGGAAATGTAACAGTCTGGTTATGTGAATTGGGAATGCTTTACGATGACGGCGTGTGCGGAGAAATTCATACAAATTTCGCAAAAGTGCTTGACGCGCAACACAAAAATGATTTAAAAAGGAAATTAATTAACGAAATGTGGCATATGTGAGTTTTATTTGTCTCGATTTCTGCCGCAAAATGTCACTTGATTTTTTTCTCTCACACTGAAAATAAAAAAAATAAAAGAAGAAAAAAATTCAGGGACGAACCAAACAGTAAACTGACGATAAATTAAATTGTAACCTAATTTATCATTTGGGTACATCTGGGTCGAAAAGTTGTCTATTTGGCCCAACTCTCTCATTACTGGATCTCATTTCATGCCAAACACAACAGATACTTGATCGAGGTATCTAATTAAATATTTATGCCTTGTTTCCATTTTTTTTCCTCTTTTGTTGTCTGTTTCGTTTCGATTTTTTTTTTGTGTGTTTCAGTAAATCTTTAACAACTTTTTGATATACTTTTGTGTCCTATTTGTTATTGTTTGCTGAATGAGACGAAGATTTTTCTTCTTTTTCGTAAGACAAATGAAAATGAGGAACATTCATTTGTTGTTTAAATACACGCGGGAATTGGATTTTTGTGCTTTGACATTGAAGATTTTTATAAAGTTTGAAAGTGACTGATGATGTTTGGAGTATTCTCAAGGCGGTTAATTTGAATGAATTGATAAAATTTGGATTTAAAAAAAAAGTAAAAAAATTTATTAAAAAAAAAAAAATAAAATAATTTTTAAAAATAATTAAATTTGAATAATTTAAATCAAATTTTTATATTTTTTTAAAAAAATAATTTTTAACTTTTTTTTTAAATAAATTTTGACAAAATAAAATTTTTAATTAAAATAAAATAAAAAATATTTTTTTTGTTTTAATTTTAATTTTTTTTTTAATTTTTAGAAAATTTTTTATTTTCTTTTTTTTAAATAAAATATTTTTTTTTATTTTAAGACCCTAAATTTACCATCTAAAAAAATTAAATGAATTAAAATTAATTTATCAGTTTAGCTTGCATAGAATGCCAAATAATTTTTTTTAATTTTATTTTAATTAAAAATTTTATTTTGTCAAAATTTATTTTAAAAAAAAAGTTAAAAATTATTTTTTTTAAAAAAATATAAAAATTTGATTTAAATTATTCAAATTTAATTATTTTTAAAAATTATTTTAAAAATTGTTATCAAATATTTGAAAAAAAAATAAAATAATTTTTTTGCTTTCAAAATTCTTGAATTTACTAAAATTAAAAAAAATAGAAAATACATAAAAAAAAAATAAAATAATAAATAAAAAAAATAAAAAAACTAAAAAAATAAATAAATTTTAATATAAAATTTAGATTTTTGTGTGAAATAATTTTTAAAAAAATAAATTTATTATTTTATAAAAATGTTTCTTTTTTTTATTTTTGCCCTTTGACATTTATCAAAAAAAAAAAAAAAAAAATCGCAAAAATACGAAATTTTTCTTCAAATGTCAATCAAATAATATCTTCTTTGAAACGAAATTCCTCAAAAAAAAATCTTTGACAATTATTGAAAACCTTTCGAAAACCTCACTGAAGGCTATTGACAAGAAACTGTCGAAAATTTCTCTGATCTTTTTCTTTTTGCGTCTCATCAAAAAGTCTTTGATGTCAAATGTCCCCAAAAAACATCATTTGGACATTAATTTTGTCGTCTTCCAAGAACGAGAGACACAAAAATAAACAACGACAGACAAATAACGAACTCCAAGGAAAAGTCATTAGTCATTCGTTTCCTCTTAAAATATACATTACCCAAGGTACACTCGCTCAATTGTAAGCAAAAATATTTCGGAAATGGCGGCAGATAACTCGCAACTTTTGCTTAACAAAAGCCAGCACAAAAATGGAAGTAATAATAAAACACTGGTTGCCTTCGCATTTCGGTTGTGTTCGCTGCGAATGAACAAACTTTGTCGTTCCTCGTCGCCACAGAGAGAGAAAAAAAATTATAGTTGGCTCAATATTTTAATTAAAATTTACTTAATTTTTTTTTCTGTGTCGGAAAATGATGATGACACAATTACACAAGAAGCAACATTTTATTTTTTTTTTTTTTTTATGAAAAACTAAAACGAATTTTCCTCTTTGTCGTTGATGAATGAATGAAAAGAAACTTAATGAAGGTTTTCTTTCTCTTTTTTCTGTGCAGAGAGATAAATTCCTTTCAAAAATATGAGAAATAATAATAATAATTTATGTTTTCATGTATATTTAGGTTGATTATACATTCATTAAAATTTCGAGAGACTTGCCTTAAATAAATTTATTTACTAATCAACGTAAAGTAAAGTTTATTAAGAGTTTAAAAGATTCTTTTTTGTGTGTCAGTTACGAAGAAAGAAAAGAAGCGACGACGACGACATTATATAGAAAAAGATTTTTTATGGCAATGTTGATGAAAAAAAAAGTGTTATTATTATCATGATGATGGAAAAAAATGATGAATAAAAAAAAATAATTTTATAAAAGCAATTTTTAATTAATATAATTTTTAAGAGAATAAAGCGGTTAGCGGTTGCTTCTCGTTTTCGTCGTCATCATAGCACTTCCTCATACTCTATTTGACTGCGTTAATAGGTATTTACTGTGTGTTCATTTAATTTTATTAATTTAATTTTTTTTATTTATTTTTTAATATTCAATTATTTTAAATTAAAAAAATGAAAATTTAAAGAAAAAATTATTTTTAATTATTTTTATATTTAAAAATATTTTTTTATTTAAAATTTAAATTTACTTTATTAAAATTTTTTATAAATTTCTTTGATAAATATTTAATATAATTAAATAAATAATTTTAGTTCTATTTAATATTTTTTTTTCTTTAAATTAAAATTAAACAAAAATTAATAAATTAAATTTATAAAAAATTATATTAGATTTTTTAAAATTTGCTTTAAAATAGTTATTTAAATTTATTTTCGAAATAATATTGTAAATTTAAAAAAAAATATAATTTTTAATTTAATAAAAAAAAAATTAATAAATAATAAAAAATGATTTTTTTAATTTGTGTTTATTTTTTATTTTAATTTTAAATAAATTAAAAATTATTAAAAAAATTAATTAAAATTAAAAAAATAGGAATCATAGAAAAAAAATTGTATATTAAAATTAAATGAACGCACAGTAAATTCATTATAATGAAGCACGTATGTTGTCACGATTATGGATGGATAAACGGCTGGAATGAAGGATAAGCATAAAAAAGATGATTAATAATAAAAATTATCATAAAAAGGTATCGATACGAAAAGCGAGAAAAGCAGCGAAACCAATAATTTGCGGTAAAATTCATTAAAAATCTCTGTAATTTAATCGCATTTCGCTCAAAACATCGTCGAGAGATTTTTTAACATGACAAAATAATCTGATTTTCTGCGCTAAAATATTCTCTAATGGAATGTCGTTCGCTACTCATCATGTAAATAACTCGCTGCATGTGTGTCAAATGCGAGTCCTAATCAATTTAATGTAGCATTTTCCCGTAAATCATCGACAACAACATGAAAATTATCGTTCAACGGCGGCGGCGAGAGAGACACAATATTTTAAAATGTTTGTGCGTTCCGACGACACGGCATGAGCAAAATTGATTTTAAAACTGACTTTTACCTCTAAATTCAATTTGGTACAAGGAAAAACATGTTTGAATAAGTAAAATGTTTACAATTTGTCGGTTGTTTGCATCGATTTTGGGGGATGAAGGAGTTCGAGATGATGAAAAATGTCGGCGGTAAATTCCTTGACGTTAGAAAATTTCTCACAGTTGAAAAAAAAATCGATAAAGTTGTTGTTGTTTTTGGGTTTTAGCTAATGTTAAAAAGAGTTGGTAAAGATTTTGAAAGAAAATCAGTGAAAATTGAATTTTAGTTTAAATAAAAAAATTGTCTGAAAGGAATTTCTTTTAAAATTTATTCAATTAATTTTATAAAAAAATATTTTATTTTCTATTAAATTTTTATTTTTTAACGAAATTTTGTTTAAAAAAATTTATTTGTTTTTTATTTTTTGTTTATTTATAAAAATTAAAATTTTAAACAAATTTAAGATAATTTTAAAAAATAATTTTAAATATTCCTAATTAATAAAAAATTAATGAAAAAAAAAATTCAGTTAAAAAAATATTTTTTTGGATAAAAAAATATTAAAATTATTTTAAAATTAATAATAAAATTAAAATTAAAAAATTAAAATTTAAAAATAAAAATTAAAAATTAAAATTAATTTTTTTTTTAAATTTAAAATTAAAATTACACAAAATCAATTAAAATTTTTTTTTTAATTTATTTTTATTTTTTTCTATTAAAAAATTATTTTATTAAATATTTATTAAAAAAAATCGTGAAAAAATATTTAAAATCCAATTAAAATTTATTTTTATTTATTTATTTATTTTTTTTTTTGAAGTATATTGCATTGGAAATTTTAATGAAAAATTTAAAAGCTTTATTTAAAGCTATCAAAAAATCATGAAACATGACAACCCAGTATTATTTTCCCATATTAAATTACTCGGGCAAGTGAAGATGAAAACTAAAGTAATACAAAATACAATAAATATTATGTTTCCTCAACAAATTCCAATAAACAGATACACAGAGATTGCAAAGATGTTGGAGAAAAATTATTGTTATTGCCTTTCTCCCGAGACTGAAATAAAATTTAAAATTTTTACAACCAATAATCCAGCACAAGGAGGAAAAAGGACAGAAAAAACGCCCACGAACGTTAAATAAATAATCAGGTAAAAAGGAATAAAAATCAGATACACGACCTTCATTTCCCTCCACTCATTAATATTTAATAACTTCAAACGAGGGTTAACGGCTTTTGCCTTAAATTTCGCCAAATTTCCGTACCTTTCACTAAAAATTAAATTAAATAATACACATTTCCAAATTATTTTGCATAAATTGGCATTTAAAATGGCAAGGAAACGTACAATCAGCCAGCAATTTGCCAAAAGATTTTTCGTGAAAACCGGTAATTTGCTTCCTCTGCATGTCTAAAACTCGCAAAAGGCGCAAAAGTGTATAAATGATGATGTGTAATATGTATGAAAATCCATTTAAAAGCTCTTAACTGCCAAATTGCATGCGATTAACTCGAGCACGAGCCGCGTACGGAGCTTTACAAATCAATTATTATGCTCTCTTTTTATGGTCTCACATTTGTTTTTGTGCGACGCAAATGTGTTTGAACAATGTTTGCAAGCAATATAATAATAATAATTGTACATTTGTGGGGCACAATTTAAGTTAATATGGGGCTTTGTTGGCTTTTACTATCATTGTGCGGCGAGTAATTATAGTGTATAAACAGTTGGTTGGTGCTTAAAGCGACAAATGGAGACGCATGGTTAGTTATTAGGGAGCAATTTGTGAAATGGGAATTCTTAATTTATGGCAAAATGTAACAAAAGGGACTTCGATTCGTGTTACGATAAAAGAAATTTGACCTAAAAATGTTTCAAAAATTTATTTTTATCAATTTTTAGAAAAAAAATTGAATTTTTTACCAACATCTATTCTATATTCATAGATATCATAGAATATTAAATTTTTTAATTTTTTTAGTTGAAAAATAAATTTAATTTTCAAGTCAATTTTTTATGAAACTTCAGTTTTTTTACTAAGTTTTAAATATTTAAATGTTTTAATTATTTTTTTAATGATTTTTTATATGATTTTATATGAAAAACTAAATTTAAATTAAAAATTAATTAAATAAAAACATAATTTTTATTTTTGTTTTAATTTTTACAATTTATTTAATTAATTTTAAATTTAATTTAATTTTTTAAATTTTTTTTTATAATCTCAAAAATATTTTTATATCAATAAAATTTTTTTTAAACTCAATTTTATATTTTTAATAATTTTAAAGATTTGTATAATTTTTATTATTTAATTTAGCAAAAAAATAACTTTTAATTTTATATATTTTTAAATTTTTTTTAAATCTCAAAAATATTGACGGAGAAATTTTTTTATAATTTTAATAATAAAAAAACAATAACAATTTTTATTTTTTATAATTTATTTTTTTTAAATTTTTTAATCATTTAAAAAAAATATAAATATAATTTTTATTTTTTTAAAATTATCAATTTTCAATACAAAAATTTGATATAAAAAAAATTAAATTCAATTTTATATTTTTAATATTTTTTTTTTTAATATTTTTTTTTTACTTTTTTTAATTTTTTTTTAATAATTTTTTTTTAAATTTTTTTTTAATTTTAAAGATTTTTTTATAATTTAAATAAATTAATTTTTTTACGTTTTTTTAATTTTATTTTTTTTTAAATTTTTTAATATTTTTTATTTTTAATTATTTAATTTAAAAAATATATTTTTATAATTTATTATTTTTCATTAAAATTAATAATTTTTTTTTATTATATTTTCAGCCAAAATAAGAAAAAATTCTCCTAATTAAATTTTTAAAAAATTTAAAAAACAATTTTTTCCTTTTTCTGAGCGACGTCACTGCCAAGTATCGGTCGAACCAAAGCAATAAATTAAGACAACATTCCGTTTTCCATCCCGCTGGAAAGGCACAGGAAATGTTGCTAATCGACATTTTCGAGCGACTCGACTGTAAACTACAATAAATCAGTGTGTGTGTGTGTGTCAGGGAAAAGTTGAACGGAAAATCTCGCGCTGCTACGAAAATATTAGTAAATAAATGATTGTGTATTTGTCTTTTCTCACTGTTGCTAGTTCTTGCTCCAAATACAAGAGAGAATTCCCCAAAAATACACATTTTTTTCTGTGAAACAAAACATAAATTCAGATAAAGCGGAAAGAAATCCGGACCTAAGCCATATGTTATGTGCAAACCTTTTTCGAGACACACACACACACAATTTTTCGGCAACGAGCTTTCCGCCTCGCATCACGAACCGAAAGCAGACAAAATATCACAGAATAATAAATTGTTTTATTGATTTTGGCTTTAATGCTGATTATTATGTAATATGAAGACTTAAGACTTGTTCACTTGTCTTGCCGAAGAGTTACTTGGAATTTTTTTCTTCTCTCTTTTATTGATATATTCGATAACATGGACACGATCATTAATTAAAACAGAGAAATTGGTTCTCGGAAGAATATCATCCAAGTCGGATTTGCTAACAATCCGGAATGGGATAAACCTTTGTCAATACTAAATATTTATTTATTTGTACATTTTTTGCTGCTGCCTTGTGAGGAAATCCTTAAGAATTCGCAGAAAAACAAACATTTCGTTCTGATATTAAATTTTGTCTTGATTTTGCCTCTTATTTCAAGTACTATAAACCCATTGAGATTGAATGAAATTCAATCCTCCTACTCTTTCTCCTCTAGTTATGTACTTTGTTGTGCTTTGACATTTCTTGCACACAAAATAGTTGAAAGCAATAAAGTCCTTTTTTCAAAAGCAAGAAGGAATTTGTGCGCCACATTTCTGTGTCAGTTAGTTGTTTTAGAATAACAGCAACTGGAGTGCACTGTGGAAGGAAAAATCGATGAATTTAGCTTAAAAATTTTTAAAATGTGCATTGGGTCAAAAATTTAAAAATACGCATTAGGTCAAAATTTAAAATGTGTCGCAAATATGCTTTGGGTCAAAATAATTTAATTAAAAAAAAAATTAAAGTCGAAAGATTTATAAATAAATTTTGAGAAAAAAATTTTGAAATTCGCATTGGGTTAAATTTTAAAATTTACATTGAAAAAAAAATAAAATGTGCATTGGGTTGAAACTTCAGAACATTAGAAATTCAATTGAAAATTTGAATTAACTTTTAAAAATATTCATTGGTCCTAAAATTATAAAATTTGCACTGAAAAAAATTTTAAAATATGCATTGGGTCAAAAATTTTAAATTTGAAATGTGCATCGGGCCAAAATTTAAAATGTGTCGAAAATATGCTTTGGGTCAAAATAATTTAATGTTCATTAGAATGAAGGTTTATTCGCATTGGGTTAAATTTTAAAATTTACATTGAGAAAAAAAATTAAAATGTGCACTGGGTCTGAGAATTTTAAAATAATTAGAACTAAGCTGGATGAAAATTTAAAAAATATTCAAGAAAAAACATTTAAATAATTGAATTTAAACTTTATTGAAACTTGTTTACTTTATTGAAAAATGTGCTCTGGGTTAAAATTTGAAACATTCAGTAGAAACGAGAATTTAAAATTTGCTTTGGGTCAAAACTTCGGAATATTTTAGAAAATTTTAAAATTCGAATTAAAATTCAAAATTAGTTTTGAAAAATGTTCATTGGGTCTAAAATTTTAAAATTTGCACTGAGAAAAATTTTAAAATGTGCATTGGGGCAACTTTTTTTTATTCTCTCAAAAATAAAATTTTTCCTCTTCATCTCTCAGAGTTGCACTGAAAACTATTCCAAACAATTTTCTAATAAAAATAAAATGTCGTCGTTGCCTTCGTCATCCTCGATGTTGCGAACGAATTTGTTGGGTAGCCTTTGTAATAAAACGTTCATCGATAAATTTTAACTGTGTACCTTAGAAGAGAATAACAAATTTTGCAAATTTTTTACTGAAAACATAAAAAAAACTACAAAGAAAGCACGATAAACTACAAATATTTGAATTTAGTAGCAATTTTTTTAAAGAAATATTATTCAGTTACAATTTTTTGTTCGTCGTCTTTTGCTGCAGACACGCGTCTTGCTTGCAGATTCTTTCGAAATATTTAAAAATAAAGAGAAAAAATGTCACTCTATTTTTTTTTCGAGCATTATTATTATTTTATGTGTAAGTAAATGTAAAAAGAAACTCGTTGCTTTGCATGACACGAAGTGCATCTTTGTTTTTGAGACACTTTTTAAAAGGAATTTCAATTTATACAAATCTCGTGTATATGATACCATCCATGGATCCTCGGTAAATATTTGTGTCAACGTATAATAAAATACAAAACTTATATTTGAATTTTATTTTTGTATTGCGAACTTTTTCAGAACTACAGAAAAATATTATTATTGTGGCATGACAGCAAAAGCAGTAAAGCAAGTGAATCATTATTATTATCGTCGAAGAGAGAACTTGCGTAGGAACGGCAGCATGAGGAGAAGAAAAGATGCAAAATTGAATACATTTGATTAGATTAGACTTGTGCTCAACGATGACACAAAATTTAAATAAAAAGAAATTGTGACTTCGTGCTGTGTGTTCGTTCGCCTGATGACGGTTGTGACAGTTGTGTGAAAATTTTTGGAAAGGGAAAGGCGCAATTTTCTCATCTGAATTATTTATAATTGAAATTATGAGACAATTTTTTTTTTAAATTAACAATTTTGATCAAATTCATTTACAAATTATAAAAATGAACGTTTTAACGATTTTTTTTTATTTTTACCCAAGGCACATTTCTATTATTTTTTTTTTACAAATTTTAATGTTTCTAAATATTTACATTTTAGGACTTTGATTCAATAAACATTTTGTCCTAATGTAAATTGTAAATTTAAAAAAAATGAAAAGAATTTTCATTTTTGTCCCAATGCACATATCAAAAAATTTCCCAATGCGTATTTTTAAATTTTTATGAAGCACATTTAAAAATTTCAACCTAATGTACATTTAAAAATTTTTAACCTAAAAATTTAAAAATTAGAAAAAAAAAAATTAAATACGTTTTTATGAAAAATTGAGCCCTTATGTATATTTAAAATTTTTGTCCCAATGCACATTTCAAAAATTCCCCAATGCATATTTTGAAATTTTGACTCAGAGCAGAGATTAACATTTTAGGTAAAAATTTTCATAAATTCTGTTAAAAATGTTCTTGTGAAAAATTTAGCCCAATGCACATTTAAAAATTTTGACCTAATGCACATTTGAAAATTTTTTAATATTTTTTTAATTAAATAAAAAAAAAAATATAATAAATATTTTAACATTTTTATTTATTTTTTTTTTATAAATTTTATTTTTTTTTTATAAAAAAAAATTATTTAAAAATAAATAAAAAACTGAATCTAATTCGAAGCATCACACCATCAAGTCATGTGTATGATAAGCAAGCTAAGCTCTGATCTAGACAGATTGTTTATAATTTAAAATTTTTCTCCCAACCTCCTTTTCGTTTTTAAACTAAACAGCATTTGACTGTACGAAAAATGAAATAATATAAAACTCAAAATAAATTATGATAAAATGAAATGTGTGAAATAGAATAGAAAACTTGTCTAACTTTTCATTTTAAATGCAATTGTGTGGCATTTCATTTACATATACAAAACACAAAAATAATACGAAAAAATATACATTTCGAGATACAATTTTTAACATAAGGCGATACATACACCATCAAATATTTTTTATTTTATTTTATTTTTTTTTCGTTGTTGAACATTCGCGAAGAAGACGATACACGATATCTCGCAAGAATTCATAAAATTTTCAATTCCATAAAATATTTTTCGGCAAGAAATAAATTTTTTTTTAAACATGAAAACGTAACTTTTTTTCATATACGCCGCCAAGCAATGACTCAAAACATGCCCATAAATGAATGAATTATATGTGACATGATGTTCGTGAAACTTTTCCGAACATGCAGGAGGCAAACATGCACCATATTATGTTACAAGCCAAGCTGCTGTTCGTTGGTATGTTCACTGATTTCGCCCCATATTGCTAAGTAGGTCTATCGAGAATAAATATTTCTGAGATATTTTCGTGTAATTTTTATTATTTTTTTTTCTTTGAAGCAAAAAATAAATCAAATGCCAACTTTTGTCTTGACATGTCGTGTTTTTTGCATTTTTTTTGACAATATTTTTCTTGTTGCATGTCGAAACTATTTTAATTGAGTGATTGATTGATTATGTCTCAAAACGAGCCATATAATGGCATAAAAAAGAAGACAAAGGGAATAATTCCCTGTAATAATGTCAATCAAGCGTGTTTGTCATGCATTTTATGCAAAAAATAATCATAAATATAAAACTTTCTTGTAATAATAAATTCTTATACATTTTTTTTATGGAACATTATGAAAAACAAAGTGTATTCATGCAGTTTATTTTTCTTCTTCTGTTATTCTATAAAAAAGTGCTTTTATTGTATAATAAAAATGAAAAAGACTCGTCTGGGGGTTTGAGTGACAGAAGTCCATTCATTCTTCAAAAAATGTCAGAAAAGTTTTTTTTTGTGTTTACTGAAAAAATAAATAAAATGAAGAATATTTAAAAATTTCTCGAATTTCGATTTTATTTTTTTTTTCTTGCACGTTTTTGAATAATTTAAGATATTTAATATGTTTATGTTAATTTAAAACTAAATTATTTTATGAAAAAGTAATTATTTTTCTATTAATTTTAATTTTTTTTTGAATAAAAATTTATTTGTTTTAAGATATATTTTAAAAAAAAATATTGAAAGATATTAATTTTTTCAAAAAAAAATATATCTTAAAACAAGTAAAATATCGTTTAAATAAAATATAAAAAATTAATGAAAATAATTTCCGTTAAAAAAATAATTAGTATTATTAATAATAATGATAATTTTAAATTAAAATAATTAACAAAAAAAATAATTATAAAATCCTAATATTTTAAATTAAATTTATTTTAATTTTTTTAATTATTTAATTTATTAAAATGTTTTAAAAATAATTAAAATATTTAAAAATAAATTAGTGAAATCATAATTTTTTTAATCATTTCTAATTTTATATTTTTTTTTACTAATTTTAATTAAAATAATTCTCGAAATAAATAGAATAATCGAAATTTATATTTGAAAATATTTTTATTTATATTTATTTTAAATAAATTTATTAAAATTTTTTATTGAATTTTTTTAAAAATAATTATTTTTAAATTATTTGTTTAAGTTTATCATTATGAAATACTAAATTTATATTTAAATTATTTTAAATAAACTTAATAATTTTTTTATTATTTACGATTTTATTTTATTATTTATTTAAAGTATTTTAAAATTTTTTAAAATCTTAAAAAATATTTTTAATATAATTTTTCCAAGAATTTTTTATTAGTTTTTAAGATTTTTTTAACTCTCTAAAGTTCAATTTTTTCTTACATTTTCTAACCATCCTATTCATAGCAAGAAGAAAATATTTTTTTATGCAAACTTTTATTTATTGTCATCATCAGCGATGTATAAAACATAATTTTATTACGCGTTATTACATTATACAGTAAAATATATTGCAATCCACGGAGACACGTAACAAAGAACAGACAACAACAAAGCTCCCGTTGTCATAGTTGCACAAAGATATTTTTTCTCTTCTTGCATTCCCTTTGTTGCTAATACCTCGCTGTAATTCAATTAAAATAAATTTATCGAAGAATATTGCAATTGTTACTTCCTCCGATAAATTTCCTTACAAGCGCAATATTTTTGTGATTTATTTGAATTTGAATTCAGATCTATCGGCAAGTAACAATTGTAAATTCGTGCTGTTACAGGAAATAAGTCTGGTTAAAACTTCCGTATTTTTTCTTCTTTTTTATGACGATTCATGCAAAATTTTATCGTTTTGTATTTCTTGCGAATTGCTAAAGTGGTTTAAACACTAAAATTGAATTCAGCATTGTAAGTGTCTCCTTTTGCTGCGAAATGCGTGCAAAATACTTTTATGGTCGAATAAATTGAATGAATAAAAAAATTATAATAATTTGAATTTATGAAAATTTTCCCTTTTGTTTGGAGGAGCGTTCTTAAGAGGTTCTTGTTGATTTTTTTTTTTTTTTTTTGAGTAAAGTTGCGCTTTTTTTTCCAGATTTGAGCTCTTGAGAAAGTGTTTGATTGAGAGAAAATACAAAAAAAATATTTTTTTATTATTTTTGAAGAAAAAAAAAATTATTTGGGGGAAAAAGTAAAAAAAAGAGGAAGCAATAAATTAATTTAACGACTTTCTTCCTGAATAGCGAAAAACGGCCCAAAAGATGAAAACTTTTGCCTTTTTGTTGTGTTTTGAATTACACCGAATTTTGTGAAGTACATGAACCGAACACGAAAAACAAGAAAAGCTTTGTGTAAACAAAACATTTTAACCTTCATTATCATTTTGTGCCTGTTCGTTATTGATTTTAACACGAAAACTATTATAATTTTAGCAGAGAGTCAAACAAACAAAAGGATTGTCCTTGTACACAATTTATTTAAATATTTTCGAAAAATATTTTTTAATAAAGCGCCTCGTCGATGGGACGAACAAAAGAGGGACGACATGCAAAAATCAATAAGGAATTTTTAATTTATGCAAATTTGTCGACGAACGGTGACAACAATTGACGCTCAATGCGATATCGACAGTAATTTCTTGCCCATTCAATATTTTTCTCGATTTTTTTCTTATCTCGCCTGACAATCGTCGTCATAAAAAAATAATAATTTCCTCCGTCTCCTTTGTGTGCCATCGACATTTTCTTCGACAGGGATTCTTTATCGTTTTCATTCAACAAATGTGCTAAAAATAGTTCGAAAGTAATTGAATCAAGATGCGTGAAAATTACTAGATTACGATTCCACATGGCAACGGAAGGATATCTCGTGTGGGATGAAAACGTAACTAATGGAAAAATTGGAAGAGAAACAAGACAAAAAGGATTGTTTCAATTATTATTATTATTCTGGGATAAAACTTTATGACATGTTGTTACCTAAAATATTTTATCGTTACCAACGTTTTTCTTCAATTTTGGTGTATTTTAACTAAGGTTTTGTCAGAGGATTTTAACAAGACAGACGAGTCAATCACGCAGAGCTCTTCAATCTTTTTCTCGGAAAATTTTGACAGTTTTTCGACCGAAGGAATTTTTGGTTCGTAACAATAAAATAATCCGAGACGTCCTTGAAGAAAATGTTCAAGTGTCATAACCAGAGATTTGGAAAGAAACTAGTCCCATAAGGATGAAAATATTAAGTTGTAACAAAAAAAGGAACGAATTTAAGAAAGACACATTTTTTTTTGTTCAGATGGACTTATTTTTGGTAAATACTTCTTCATTGGAAAAAATTGAAGTTTCGAAATTGAAAAATTAATTTAAAAAATTTATTATAAATTAATTATTTTTTTAAATATTTTTAAATATTAATCAAAATATTAATAAAAATTTAAAAACGAAAAAAAAAATCCTCTAAAAATTTCGAAATAAAGTAATTAAATTTATTAAAAATTAAAATTTTAAAATTTAAAAAAAAAAATATTTATTTAATTTTTTTGAAAATTTTCTTTACTGATCAAAAAAATTATGAATTATTCCAATGAATTATTATATTTATTAAAAATATTATTTTGGAAAATTAAAAAAAAATAAATAAAATAGTTTAAAATTCCACGAATATTAAGATTTTTTTAAAAATAAATTAAATAAAATAAAATAATTAAATTAAATAAAATTAAATTAAATAAAAAAATATGTCTTAAATATTTTTCTTATTTAAATTATTAATAAATCATTTTAATTTTTTTTCTATTTTTTCAGAGCTACAAGTTCATATCAAATCAAATTTTATTTTGATGGTTTTAAAATGAAAAAAATTAAAGGTAAATTAAATAGTATTAAAAAAATAATAATTTAGAATCAAAAAATTAAATTATAAATTAATTAATAAAAAAATTGATAAACATCGAAAATTCATTAAAAAAATTTTGTGAAAAAAAATTAAAAAAATTTTTTGAAGATGATATTTTTTCTTTAAAAAATTTTTAAGAAAAAAATAAAGTAAAATAATTTTTTTTTTAAATGTCAAAAATAAAAAATTTTTTTTTTTTAAATTGTCAAAATTTTTTTTTTAATTTTTTTTATTTTTAAATAAAATATAAAAAAATTAAAAATAAATAATTTAAATAAAAATTTCAATTTTTTACCGCATAAGAAATATCCGTTTAAAAAAATATAATTTTTTAATTTTTTTCGTAAAAATACATGAACACAACCTCAAAAAAAAAAACAAAGTAAAATAACACAATATTAAACATTCAAATATAGCACAAATGGCTACGTGGAAATACAAGAAAATGAATGAAAACCACACACAACCCTCCCCAACTGCCATGCATGTAGCACAGACTTAAAAGATATTTATTTAAACATCTTATTTTGCTGATACGTAATTTAATTTTAAGCACACAAACACACGCACGCCACATTTTGTCAATGTGAATGAACATGCGAGCGACCGAGAGAGAGAGAGAAATATAATAATAATAATAACAAGCCAACAAACAATTTTCTTTCATCATTATTATTATTGCTGTACATTGCCTGATGTCTCGCTTGCTCAGGGAACAAAACATTTGTATGACGACGACGAAAAAAAAAGAAGATAAAATGAAGAACAAACAAAAAGAGGAAAAAGCGCCTCTTTTATTGAAATTTGTTCAGGCTTACATTTTAATTTCATTTAAGACAATTAGATTTACTCTAAAATAAACAAAATTTAATGCCATATTATTCCTTCGGAAATTAAATACTTGGAATTGTGTGAATTTCTCGAATAAAATCACATTTCTCTTCACTTCACACACACACACACAAGAAAATCGGCAAAAAGCACATTTTATGGTTTCATGCAAACAACGGAGCCGTCTTGTTTTGTTTTGTTGCTGCTTCTCAAAGTTTGCTACTCAGCCCTTTTCTATGGAATAGTTTTGAATGTAAGAAGATTTTGCTTGTTAAGTCGGTTCGTTCATGCAAAAAACGCAAAATGTTAACTAAATAGCAAAACTAAATGAATAAGTTTATGCGGAAAATAATGTTTCAATTAAGAAGAAAATGTTTGCGAGAGAAACGACGACGACGACGACATGTGGAAGGCGGTTTGCTCCAAACATTTATTTTAAACACATTTTGCTTGCCATGGGATTTACTCACTTAAAATTCACGCAAAATCTGATGTTTGATTAGTGAAGTTTATGAATATTTATGAATATCATGCGCGCGCGAAAGAACGTGTGTAACTTTGTCACACTCACAAACTTCTTTCAATTGAGGCGGATTTTATCGTTAATTGGTATCGTAAATAAGACTCGTTGTCAAGTTTTTTGTGTGAGTGCGGCAAGGCGAATAATGAAAAAAAAATCAATTAAAAAGTAAGGAATTGAGAGAAAATTGTTTCTACCTACTTTAGAGGTACTCGAAAAAAAAAAGTTTGGTAACTTTAATTTGTTATAATATTGCAAATTGGTGCAATTTCCATTTTTCTGCGTTCCAAAAAAAATAAAAAAAAATTAACTGACAAAATTTTGTCCATTTCTTAATATTTTTAATTTTATTCATAAATAATTTTCAGGAAAATTTTTATTTTTTTTTCATAAAAAATTGAAAAAAAATCATTTATTCTAAATTTTATTATAATTTTTTTTCAATAAATAAAAAAAAATTTCTGAAAATAATTCAAATTTAAAAATTATTATTTTTAAAATATTTTAATGAAGTTTTAAATTTATTTTAAATATTTTTTANAAAATTTTATTTACCTATTAATTCAATTTAATTTAATTAATTTTATTTTTATTTTAATTTTAATATAGTTTTTTTTATTTTTTAATTAAATTAATTTTATTTTATGAAATAAAATATTTTTTTAAATTAATCTAATTTTTTTAATTAATTTTTTAGCTTCGAAAGTATTTTAAAAGATTAAAAAAAATTAATAATTTATTTTTATTTTATTTTTTTAAACTTTTATTTTATAGCCAAAAATAATAAAGAAACATATTTTAAAAAAAATTAAATTTTCTAAAAATTTCATTAATTTATTAAATTTAATTATTTTCTTTAAATTAAAATTTAAATAAATTAAAAAAAGACAAAATAAAAATTGTCTGATAATTTTTTAAATTTGACATCATTAAAATTTCCTGTATAAAAATTTTATTTTATTTTAATTTAATTTTCTTGTTAAAAATTTATTTTTTTTTTTATAAAAAAGTCAAAATTCATAAATATTTAAAATTTTATGGAATATTTTTGATCACTTCTCAAATAATTTATTTAAAAAAGTTTAAAAATTTAAATAAAATTTATCCAATTATAAATTTAAAAAAAATATTTTCTACAAAAAAAGGACTTGCATCGAAAAAATATTTTTCTACGAAAAATTCTGTACAAAAAAGAAAAAACAGGAATATTTATTAAAATTTGCTTAAAAAGCATAATAGTTTATTGCATTATAATTTTTATTATACTTTATTTTTTGTTCTCTCTTTTTCACTTATATATTTCCGAACGATACTCTTGTATTTGTTCACTTTCCAAGCATAAAAGCACCGAATAGCACAACAACACAAAAAATTCGTAAAATTGAAGTTTTAAAACTAAAATTAATAGACGTAGTTCGCCTCGGTAATTGCTTGAAACATTTTTGCTTAACTAATTTTGAACGAGAATTCAATTATTATCAATGAATATTTTCTCATTCTCTTCGCTTTGATGCAATTTTGTTGCCTTCCTTGCCTGATGCCTGTAACAAAAAAAAAACTTTTTTTCATTTCAACTTAAAAAAAAATCGAAATTTGTATGCGGAAAAAGAGAAATTTCAATTTTCATTTCATTAATAGCAAAAGTTTCGAATAAAAATTTGTGTTACATCATTCGAGGTGCATCGAAAATTGAGGTAAAAAAAAAACTTTTTTGTGCACAAAATGTGTCATGATGATGGATTTTCATTAAAATATTCAACTTTCTTTGAACAGTTTTTTATCCTCATTTTTCGATAGAATGTCGCATCATTTCGTTCATCATAAATAAAAATGTTGATAACACATGTGTGAGTGTGTGATTTATACGAGGATTGTCAAAAAGTAAAACGAACGCATTTTCCCCGAAAAAATACTAACTTTTGGCACACATATCGTCACATGCTTGAATGTGAACAGAAACAGTTTATGACAGAAAAGGATCAAATGCAGGCGACGTTCTGTCTATTTCTTCTGTTCTCGTTGTTGTTGTTGTTGTCATAGGCTTAATGTTCGCTTTTTTCTGTATTTTTGGTTATATGGGGGATTTTTTGGAAGTACAAGAGAAAAATAAAAAGACCGAAAAAAAATTGTATGTGCGATGCTGGGCTTTTAAAAATTATTTCCATTATAAAATATTTATGAAGCAAGCAAATTTATGACATTTTCTGTGGATTTTCGCTCTCTTTTTTTTTTTGCTGTACGATATGTGGCAAGGTTGCGAACAATTTTTATAAAAGCGTTTTAATGCATGGATACTTGCGCGTCGTTGTTGATGTCATCGTGGCGGGTGCTTAAAAATGTCGCGTGAATAAATATATATGAAAAGGGGTTTATTACATTATAATAAAAATTATAAAAAAAAGTCAGGCTATTACAATTTTTAATTTTAATTAAATTTTATTTTATTTTATAAGTAAAAAATTAATTTTTATTTTTTTTTTGTTTTTAAAATAAAATAAAAATATTTAATAAATTTAAAATTGAAATTAATAAATTAAAAAAAAAAATATAAATTTAATTTTTTTCTATAATTAATTTTCTAAAATAAAAATAAAATTATAAAAAAAAAAATTAAAATTAAAAAATATAAAAAAAAAATTTAAAAAATATAAATTAATTTTCAAAAATAAAGCATTTAAAATAAATTAAAAAAATAAACGAACATTTCATAATTTAAAGTAATAATTTTTTTATATACAAAGGTTTTGAATTATTTTTCATTTTTTTTTAAATATTTTTTTAAATTTAATCTAATAAACATTTATTTTTTTATTAATTAAATTTTATTTTTAAATTTACCAATTAATTTTTTTTATTTATTAATTTAAATTTTTGTTTATATATTTTCATAACTGTAATTTCATTATTATTTTATTTTTTTTTTAAATTAAAAATTTAAATTTTTGCAAAAGTTTTATTTTTTTTTATCACATAAAATATTTTAAAAAATTAAATAAATATTAATTAAATTAATTAATTAATTAATAAAAAAAAATAAAAATATTTTTTAAATTTGTAACAACCTTAACACACAGAAAAAAATTAACATAACTATTTATAATTTATTTTTTTTTTTTTTTGCAAAAATTTACTACTTTGTAACACCCCTCAGAGTGACATGCCAAGGGTTGCTCGCAATAAAATCCGAACGAGAAAAAAATTCTTTAATATTTTTTCTCATTATTTTCTTTTCTTCTTCATCATATTCATCGCCGCATATCAGCTGCTCCAGAATTTTTCGTATTTAAAAACTTTTTTTTTTCTTAAACTGGCAAACAACGAGTTTGGATCACATTTCATTCATTCCAAGATCCCGCACTTGCATAGTTATCATGCTAATAATAATAAAAATAATAAGTTCTTCTTCGTCGTCTCCTCTTTGCCTTTCGCCGCACTTTGTCGACCTTTTAATTTAATTTTCATAATTTTTTTTTCGTAGTTGTGCCGCTTCCTCGTTATAACGAGGAGAAAAGTTTAATCTGTATTTCATCAACAGTAATTAAAAGAAATATCTTTTGTGTGTTGTTGCGTTGCCTTGTTTGGTCGAAATAGGTACGAGGGACAATCAAAACAATATAATAATAAACGGAAGCCCTCATTATGCAAGAGAAAAAGGCAAAAGCAACGGCTGATATATTAAACTTTAATCATATCAGTTACATTAAAAAATTTTTTCCTCCTTTTTTAATTATCTATAAGGAGCTTATTACCGCATTTTCTGTTGTACACGACAACAACAACGCGACGGAGTTGAAAGGCCTCGTAGATTTGAAATATGATTAAAAGAGGAAAATGTGTTGATTACGTTTGTGTATTATTATAATATTTTCTTGGTATTTTTTAAATTTTTTTCTTCTCTTTACCTTTTGTTGTGAATATTATCAAGAAAATGGAAAAAAGAGGAGAAAAATATGTTAAACGAGTAAAATTAAATAGAAAAATTATACAATGTGAGATTAAGGAAATTATTATATTTTTATGCCTGCTACTCGTTTCAGTATTTTTTCAGGATTTTTACCATTTTTTTATTGTGAAATGCGTTAAAAAGGTCTTATGAGTTTTCATATTTTTTTGTAAAATTAGGGAATAAATGTGAAATAATAATCGAAATCGGCTTAAGAATATTAAAGGAGTTCAAGAAGGGCGGTTAAAGGGTGTTGTTTTGTAAAATAATTCGCGGATTTACTTATTTATTTATTTTTTTCTGTTTTTTTGCATTAAAAAATATATATTAGTATTTTTACTTTTCTTAAAAAAAACAAAAATTAAAAAAAAAATAAAATAAATAAATAAAAAAAATAAAATAAAAAAATAAATTAAATATTAAAAAAATAAATTCTTAAATTAAATATAAAATAGGAAATATTTTCATTAATATTTTTAATTAATTTTAGTTTTTGCTATTTTTAATGAATTATAATTTTTTTTTTTTTGAAAATTTAAACGAAAAAAAAATTAAAAATAGAAAAATATAGCTGAAGTTTTAATAAAAAAAAAATCTTAAAAAAAGAAAAGAAATTTTAAATAGTTTTTTTTATTTTTAATTAAAAGATGAGGAAAAATTTTTTAAAAATTAAAATAAAAACAATATAAAAAAGGTAAAAATTAAATATAAAAATAAAATTAAATATAAAAAAAATAAACCAAATTAAATAAAATATAAAAAAATAAAAAATTAAATAAAAAATAAAAAAAAATAATTAATAATTTGTAAAATAAAATTTTAAATGATTTATTATTTATGAACTTGGTTAGTTAGTTATGTATGTAATTTTTTATTTTAATTTTACATGCAATTTTTTTTTCGACAAAAAAAAAATATGAATTTTGCCCAAAGTAAAATCAGTTTTTTCAATAAATGTCTATTTTTGATAAATTTGATATTTTATTTACAAGCAATTTTTATCAACAGCCCAAGGATATTATGTTCAACAAGCCCAAAAATATTTAAAATTTTAAAACTAAAAAATGAAAACATAAAATTTCTATTTTTGTAATCTAATATGTATTTTATGTTCCAAGAAAAATATTCAAAAAAATAAAAATTTCAAAGAAACAAGGATCAATTTAATAAAAATTCACCGTAAAAAGGACAAAAATTGAAATCCATTTTAAAAAAAGAATCCCTTCACCTGGATTTCTTCAGACATTTTTCATTTCCTTGACGAAAAAAGGTAGAAAAAAATGCTTATTTGATTGCACGTCACTCAGAAATCTCCCTCAAATGTCGCAATATTAACGAGCATCCATTCAAAAATCCAAATCTTCCTGATAAATAACTTTGATAACCGGATCCTCGCTGTGCAGCATGTAATCCAATTTAAAAGTCAAATTCCCGTAATACGATAAATAATAATGTTCAAAAAGTAATTGATATGAAGGATGAACGAAGATATGTTTAAAAATAAACTTAACAAAAATATTTTTCAGCGAAGAAAAAAAAAATATATTGGATTACAAGGAGGGAGTAAAAAAATAAGAAGACGATAACAAATCGATGTTAAAAATTTCAGTTGTCAGTCAAGTTGTCTTGTCAGCTCCCGCTTCTTGCGGCTTACCATCGAGATTCGGTTTGTTCTCTTTTTTCTTGAAATTCTATATTTTTTTCAACAAACAAGGTTAATCTCCATCTCTTGACTTTCTTGACGGTACGCACACTGATAATCAATCAAAGCCAGATTATAACATTTTAAGAAATTTTACTCCCTCCGCGTAAATACCCGAATAATTGAAAAGTTAATCTGAAATTTAAGATCATGAAATATTTTGTTTCACATTAAAAGTTTCCAACTTTGCTCATTTTTCTCTCTCCAATGAGCTTCATTATTAATATTATTATCGAAATTCGTTGAAAAATACAAAAAAGATGACAAGACAAAAAAAACTTCAAAAAAAAAAGTAATTTTGAACGACGATGAGGAAACTTTTTTTTTTGTTCAAATAGCTCATCAAATGAAAAAAAAATCAAAAAAATAAAACTTTCTTATTGAACGTTAAAAATAAATGCCAAACAAGATCATTAAAAATTTTCTAATGTCATAAAAGACATCAAGGTTTCACCTTACACAACGAAAATTCATTGGATTTTTTTTTATTTTTATATTTTTCGATGACAACGAGCAAACAAGACCTTTTTTTATTGTTATCGTGATTTTTTGTTGTTGTTGTTTTTTTTGTTCTTTGTTCGCATTACGATTGAAATAAAATATGCCATGAAATTGGATTCCGTCTCTCTTTGTGATATCAGTACAGTTGTATTGATAATAACATTAAAAAATAAAGGCGGCATATGATTGATCATTTATTTTTTTTTTTCGTTTTAAATTCAAGCTCATTATCCTTGCTTAAAAAAAAAATTTAAATTAAAAAAAAAAATAAATGAGTAAAAAAAAATAAAATAATAAAAAATAATTAGGTATTTAAAAGAAAAAAATAATTTATCTTTGATTTTTTTTTTTTTTTTTCCACGAAATTGAATCTAAAAGAAGAAAAACAATAAAAAGAAACGAAAAAAAAAATAAAATTAATTGATTGCCTTTATCAACATCATCTTCGACATTTAACAAGAAATTAAATTCTTTAAGACACGATTTAACGGACATTTTGAACTGCCGCCCATAACTTGTTAATGTTGAGTTAATGTCTTATTTGTGACAGGGGGAGACGAGCAAAAATAATGAATCGTAACTTTTTTTAAGCGCTGTCATTTTGTCTTGTCATCCCAGGGACGTATTTTCACCTAAAATATTCGTTTTATTGACAATTTTCTGAGAAAAAAAATCAATTCAATAGAAAAATTTAACAATAAAAAAAATTTTGCTGAATAAACATTAAAAATATTTATTCGAAAATTTTGTAGTCCCCTTTATTTATAAAATTGGCTGAGATTTAACATTTAACTTTTTTTTTGTTTTTGTCATGAATTCACCCTTATTTAATTTTTTTTATTTTATTTTGTTTTATTGCTGATTCTTGTACCTTTTTCATGCCGATACCTTGTAAAATTTTCGGAATTTGCGACGAACTTAATAAAGGCGGATATTTTTTTTCTTATATTAGTATCGATATTAAGAAAAGGTTGGAACTTTAATTTTCATACAAATTACGTTTTTTGGCAGTTTTTTTATGATTTTTTGAAAGAATGGGGTTCATTGTAAATTAAAGTCTCTTCTGCGATATTTAAAGTTAAAAAAATTTAAATAAAAAACATCAGAAAATTTTTAATTTTTTTTTAAATTTTGACATTTTTGCATAAAAGTGAATTTAAAAAATTAATTTAATAATAATTTTAATACTTTTTTTATTTTCTTAAATTAAAAATTCAACTCAAAATATTTAAAATAAATTTAAAAAAATAATTTAAATATTTAAAATAAAATTAATTATTGTTAAAATTAAATTAATTATTTATAAAACTAAAATTAATTTATTAAATTTAATTAAATTTTTTAATTTTAAATTATTTTTTTTTATTATAATTTAATTAATTTTTTTAAAATATAATTTAAAATTTTTTTTTTATTTTATTTTAAAAATTTTATTAAAATTTAATTTAAATATTTTTAAATTTAAAATTAATTTTATATTATTATTTAATTTAAAAATTAATTTAATTTTAGTTTTTCATGAAAAAAATTTTTTGCTCTAAGGTTTTTTTTTAATGAAAAAAATTTGGTACAGAAATCCCCTTTAAACAAAACTTCATTCCAAAATTTTTTCCCTTCTCTTCCTCTTTCAATATTTTTCCATGTATCGATCTTAAACACTTTTTTACGATACTCAACCATAAAAACTCTTCCATAAAAATTCGATTTTAAAGGCGACACGAGGCAATAAAGATTAATGAGTGAAGAACGAAGGTTACACGATATCTCTCCTTGACAGACGGATAACTCGCGACTTTATTAATGATTTTTCCCTATCTCACGATCTCATCTCCCAAAAAAAAAAAATGACAAAAAGGAATCGATCAATATTTTTTTCGAAAGCATCAAATTTTTTATTATTTTGATACTAAAATTGAGTTGAATTGAGTTTTATACAAAAATGAAACATATGGCAACTAAAATTATATAAAAATAATGAGAAAAAAAAACTTGCGAAGAAAAATTACAATTTTATTACAAAACTTTTATTTTTGCACCATTTTTTATTTGTACACAGCAAACAAATAAACAACATCGGCGGCGGAGGCAGAAACAATATCGTGATCGTGTAAAACATTTTTTTCCATTGCTTTTGTTAAATTTACTTTGGAAACAAGTATAATTAAGGCAACAAGACAAACGCCGAAGAAAAAGGAAAAAAATAAAATAAAATACGAAAAAAACATTTATAAAATTGCAGCTTTAGCAACACTTCTTACATGGACCATACTACGGAGAAAAAGCGACGATTGGACGCCTGTATCTGAACATTTCTTGTCGTTTCTTGATGATGACAATTTTCAGTATGCGCTGCTAGAAAAATAGTACAACAAACAATAATAATCAAAGAATGTGTGTGTTTATTTTCGCTTCACTGCTTCTTTTTATGTTTTTAAAAACGCATTTTCTGAAGAAAATTTGATTTTATGCAAGGTTTGACGTCAGTCACGTGGTTAAAAAATTTTAAAATGTGTATTGGGCGAATATTTAACGAACAAATTTATTTTTTGAAATTGTCGAAGGAATAAAAATTCAAAAAAATATGCACTGGGTTGAAATTTTGAGGTTATATGGTTAAAATATTAACATTTTTAAGTTAACCACGTGGTTAAAATAGTCACGTGGTTTCAAATTTGGAAAATATCAATAAAGAAAAATATAAAATATGATTTTAATTCGATTTTGTGCCAAATTTTTAATTTATTTCACGAAAAAAAATTTAAAAAATTTAAGAATTATGAACTGGGAAAAAAATTTTGAAAACATTCATTTTACGTGGTTAAAAAAATCAATGGGTAAAATTTTCAAATGTGCATTGGGTCAAAATTTGAAATTTTAAAATATTAGAACGAAACTTTAAGATTATGAACTGGGAAAAAAATTTTGAAAAATTTTTCTGAGCTACGCCATGACTCGTCACGTGGTTGATTTTTTTAAAAATATGAAATGGGTAAAAAATTTTAAATGTGCATTGGGCAAAAATGTAAATTAATTAAAAATGTTTAAAAAAAATTTTCAGAATATGAACTGGGATGAATATTGAAAAATTCGATTGATTTTAAATTGATTTTTTTAATTATTCAATAGGTGAAATTTTAAAATGTGCATTGGGTTTAAAATCGAAATGCAATGAAAACTTTCAAAGTTACTTTTGTTTTTGCTTTGTTTGTTGTCTATAACTTAAATGTAGGAGAAAAAGACTTCCAGCTGAGCTTTTATTAATCTTTATAATGAGAAAAGCTGCACGTTCTGCAATTTTTACTTCAGTTATTGCTTTATTTTATTTCTTATCTCATTTGTTTTGTATTTTCTTTCAAAAAAGAAAAAAAAGTTGTTGAAATTGCATCGAAATCGATTAAAAAATATTTAATTTAAAGTTTCGTTAATTGTCAGTCGTTCGTAATTAATTTTGTTGGTTTTTATTTGTGATCCAACGCATTTTGTGGCGAAAAGCAGACCAAACTCCATTAAATATGTAACTGCCATGGTATTAAAATAAACGATAACAATAATAATAATTAATAATATTGTGTCGAGATGCTTTTAATTGATTGACACAACAATTTCCCACATCGCACATCGGTCGTTTCAGTAATTGCTTTATGTGTTGCGGCTTCTTTTCTTTCGGTTCTCCTTCGAGACTAGATGCGCAGTAAGATAAACAAAAATATTATTCTCTGGCATGGCGTTAAATGAGAACGAAATGAAACAGTCACTGATTGTAATCGTCGTCGTTAAATTTATATAATTTACTGCACAAATATCGTTGCAGCTGCTCCATTTATTTTCCTTTGCACTTTCTGGCTTTGTTGATGCAACGAAGCGACTCGTGCAATGTGTGACATCGACATGAAAATAAAATCATATTTTGTAACAAAAGTCAGTTGTCGCATAAGAATTCATTCGCATGTCTCGTACTTTCTCATAATATGTAATATGGAAAAGTGCTACCGAGAAATATCGTCATTCGAAATCTCTTATTATTTTAGTATCAAACACAATCAAGTCAATCAATTGTGAAGAAACAAACAAGAGAAATTTTTGACGTCATTTTTGATTTAACTTTTCTTCATGTCATTTGGTGTTTGCAGTTAAATGGAGCAAAGCTTGTTTAATATAGGGTGACTTTTTTAGTTAAGAAAATTTTTTTATGAAATTCTTATTTAGAATTTTTTTTTTCAAAAATATTAAAAAACTTCACAAATTTTTGGAAAATATTTTAAATATTCAATTTTGTCAATTTATTAAAAAAAATTAAATTAAAATAAAAATAATTTTTTTTTGAAAAAAAAATTTAGACGTTAGATGGCGCTTTAAAATAAAAATTATTTAAAAATAAATACATAATGAAAAAAAAAATTTTTGTGGAAAAATTAAAAATTGTCGACAAATTTTCTCTCATAATTATTTAAAAAAAATTCATTAATTCTTAAAAAACATTGAGAAACTATTTTTAAAATTTAATTTTGTAAAATAAAAATTAGACGTTAGATGGCGCTTTAAATTAAAAATTATTTGAAAATAAATATTTAAAAATAAATTTTTGTAGAAAAAAGATGTTTAATATTTTTTAATATATTTTTATTTTTAAGTGAAATTTAAAATACTTCAACATAAAAAAAATTAAATAAAATTTCGTAAAAATTTAATTGACTTCAAAATTTTAATTATTAATAAAAAAATAAAATAAAAAATCATTTATTTACAAAGAAAAATAAATTTAATTAAAAAATAAAATTAATTAATGGTTTAATTAAACTTTTAAAATGATTAATTTTTATTTTTTTTAATTAAATTAAATTAAAATAAAAAAAATCGATTAAATTAAATTAATTAATTTTTTATATAAAAATTGTAAAGCAATGTTAAGTACAAAATTTAACCTATTTAATAAAAAAATAAAAATCATGTACAGACTCCTAATTGAACCCAAATACACAACTATTACTACAAAGTTACTCCCAAGTATAATATATAACATTACAAATTTTTCCTTTACTTTTCAAACAATTTTTTTTCTTTTTTTTTTTTTGTTTGCATTTTTATAAAAAAAATCGTTTATATAGAAATTCCATAAAAACGAAGGAAACACATGCAAAAACTTTTATTTTTACAATTTTGCAAACCTTTTCAGAAGAAAAAAAAATGTTTGAACAAAAAAATCTCTTAGCTACCAACAACATCTTGACGTGAAGTGAACGAGATCCAAACACAAAAAAAAACTGTCAACTGTGCGGGGCAAGATAAAAAAGTAATTTACGTGTCAGTTGTTCAATTAAGATCGTTAGAAAAAGAAAATTTTCTCTTGCATTTTTTACTTTTCTTTGAAAAAAAAACGTCTTGCTTGCGTGGTAAAATGATAGAGATTTTTTTTAAAACGATCTGTTTGTATAAAATAAAGACGGAATAAAATTGAGTCATTATCACACAATTTACTGCAATTTTCTCTCTCTTTTGTGATGCGACGTTGATGGTTGCCCGACAGCCATCTCTCAAAAAAGAAAAATCTTGAATGTGGATTTAACGATGACACAGATTTGCCGTGACCAGCGCTGTAAATACTCATATTTTCATCCAATCCATTCTAATTGTAATTCATATGATGACGTTGTACATTTATAAAATGGACCGAAGAACAACGCAACATCAACATTTAGGCCAGCAAAAGCACCACATTTCATGCTTTGGTTAATATGGTTTTAGATGCTGACTGTGATTTTCTTACACATTTGTCTATTTATGGTCTTGATGGCGGTTTATATCTCATCTCCGTCGCATCGCCAAGTAGTTTCGGGTCGCAAACCGTGAAAAATACCAAAAATAAATTTTCATACAACAAAAATTTCGCCTGCGAGCCACTCTGTTGCAGACGGTCCGAGACCATGAGGGAATGAATGGATGACCATCATGCTAAGAATTCATAATGATGATAAACTGCTCGTTCATTTATTTATTGTTCATATGCGAACACATATCGCGTCATTGTCTCTGTCGACGCAGAAAAGCAGTGCAAAAACGGACCTTAAGTGACGCTAATACTAAACTATAACAACCGACATGAAATATGTAAACAATAATAACTCCATGGAAGAGTCGACATAAAGTTTTGCAAAGGGATTTAAGAATGAAGCTCGAGAGATTGAGTTATGAAATTTAAAATTAAAAATTTATTTAAATTTTTTTCTAAAATTTTTATTTTCATGAAAAAATTTCAATTTAATTTTTCATAAAATTACAAAAATTTCTTAAAAATTACGTTTTCAAAATTTTTAAAATTTAAAAAAAAAAAAAAATTTTTTTATTTTCTTTTAATATTTTAAGGTTTTTATTTAAATAATTTTTAAATTTTAAAATAATTTTTTTTTTTTCAAAGAAAAAATATCATTTTAATTATTTGAAGAAAAAATTAAATAATTTTTTTAAATATTTTTTAAAATTTTTAATAAAATAATTAAATAAAAATTTTTTTTTAATTCTGAAATTGTTAAATTTAATTAAAATATTTAAAAAAAATGTTTAATATTTAAATTTTAAACGATTAATATACAAAAATATGAAGAAAATAAAGAAAAATTTCAAAAGAAATTAAATATTTTTACTTAATTTTATTAATTATTTTATGTTTTTATTTATTTAATTATTATTTATTAAATTCTTTCTCTTCATTTTTTTAATGATAAAGAATTAAAAATTTTTGACAAGAAATAATCTGAAGGTTTGCAAGTTATTTTTTTATTAATAAAAATTAATAAAAAAATGACTTAGCAAATTTTAGAATATTAAAATAAATTAAATTATATTCCAATTATTTTTTTTTAAATAATTTTTTTGATCATCAATTTAATTTAAAAAAAAATTGTTTTAAAAAAATTATTTATTTTTTATTTCTTTTAAAATTTTTATTTTTTAAACAAATTTTTTATTTTTCGACTTAAAATTATTGAATAAAAAAAATTATCCAGAAATTAGAATCTCTCATAACTTTTGCTCATATGAGTGTCCAAAAAAGTGAACAAGAACGATAAGCCACAGAAAATTAACATGATGATAAAGTATTTTCAGAAAGGCTTTTGTTCTCGAAAAATTACCACAATTTTTTTTTCTACTCAAAAAAAAATTTTTTTCTGATAATTTTTTTTCGCAACACATGATAAGCATTGCGACGTAATTTTATTCATGATAATTACTAATTAAATCGCAATCTGACAAAACAAAGCTCGTCTGGACTGTCAACAAATCATAAAAGTTTTGATAAATCTAAATCCATTAGAAGAATAATTTATCACAATTATCTGCGCTTTTAGTACATTTTTCTCTTTTTTTTCGCTTTTCTTTTCGTTTTTTTTTTCTATTTGATGAGATCTTTTATCTCTTTGTTATTTATTCCATTTTTTTTTGCTCTCAAGTTTTTTTTTGTGCATTTAAGTTCTTCTTCTCATCCTTCCTTTTTATGAAATCATCATGACGGAGGAGCAGCAAATCCATTGTCAAACTATTAAACATGAGAGACGCATCAAAACAAAAGCAAAAAGATAATGTTCGTTTCATTCAAATTCATGAATAGTTTTTTTTCGTTCGTCTCTTTCGTGAGGAGCGATAACCCAAACGAACACACATCAAATATTTTTCTTTCTTTTCGCTCTTTTTGAAAAGAAGGATAAAAAGATTTATCGGATGATAAGATGCCATGCCACAAACAAACACACAACTCAACTCGAAACACGACGAAGAAAAAAAAACGAACGACATGGACTTTATTTATTTATCGGTACATATAAAAAATGTGGCTTATCCACAGGCCCGAACAATAAATTTCTTTTCAGCAATTATTTAACATTATTTTACAAAAATCCCTGATCTTGACAATAGAGGCACAGCAGTTGCACGAATGCTTTGTCGATTAGTCGATATTATCGAAAATCATTCTTCTTTTACAACGATTTGCTTGCTGGAAGGGAGAAAAGTTGATCTCCAACTGAGAGAGCAATAAATATTTCTTCTCTTTTGAGGGTTGATTTTTGTCAAATTCATCGATTTGTCTCTGTTTAAAATTTTACAATGCATGATTTGTTTGTATTTTTTTTAAAGGAAAATGGGTCATTTTGAAATAAAATTAATTTTCTTGTGAAATCGAAAAATTAAAAAAAAAATATTTAATAAAAAATTTTTAAAATAAAATTTAAAAAAAAAAATTAAAAAAATAAAATAAAAAAAAAGATATTAAAGTTCAAAGAAAGTATAAATGTAAAAAAAAAATTTCAAATAATTTTTTTAAAAATTTTGATTATTTAGAAAAAAATTTAATTTCAAAATTAATTAAATTAAATAATTTTTTTATTTATCGTTAATTTATTATTTAATTTAATTTAATTTATTTTTTTTAATAAAATTATAATTAAAGAAATAAATAAAACAAATAAAAATAAATTAAATTAAATTTAAAAATGTTTCAAATAATTAAAATTAATTATTTCTAAAATTTTAAATAAAATATTATAAAAAAAATAAATAATTCATTTTATTATTAATTTTATTAAAAAAAATTGGAATTAAAAATTACAAAAATAAAATTTAATTTAAAAAAATTAAAATAAATAAAATTAAATTAAAAAAAAAAAAATTAAGTTTATAATTAAAAAATTATTTAAAAAAAATTAATTTTTTTAAATGATTAATAAAAATTATTTAAAATTTATTAAAATTATTTAAAATATTTTTAGGTAATATTTTTTTATTAATAATTAATTTTTCCTACCCCTATTTTATAACTAAAAATCTAAAATACCGGGCGTTTCCACTCGAATAACGTCAAAAAGCGTAAATGACATGAAAACTTTTATTTTTTGTCAGATCAAAGCGTTTGCGAGAAAGAAGATAAAAGCATGTGCTCTGCATAAATAAAAAATTAATGAGTGTATAAACCGAAAAATGAATGTGATTATCCAAGCTTTGCATATTTCATGCACTTGATTAAAGTAAAAGCTATTCCGTTTCTAAATCCTTCGCACGGCATGAAATATTTAAACTAGTCGTACAAATATTATCATAGATGCGGGTTAATTAAAGAATATTCAAGAGAGAAAAGTCGAGTGTTGATGATGATGATGATGAGAGCGACATGCCTTAACACGAGACGATAACGACGAAAAAAAATTATATAAAAATGTCTCAAATTGCCAATAAAAAGCTGTATTCGGGGACACGAATAATTTTACTCAGGTTAATAATTTTCATTATTATTATTAGAATCTGAAGGCGAAGAAGATTTGAATAAAAGCAAAGAAGAGAGGAAATCCAATAAAAAAAAGTAGAGAAAAAAAAACGTGACACAAATATTCGTCTTAATTTTATTACGGATGCGATTATTATTATTATTTTATGTACAAAATAATTGAATTAAGACGAACAGCGGGTAACAAGAGGCGACATGACATAACGGCACGTCTCAATTTATGTCAATCAATCCTCTATTTTATGACACCTGAGCGAATTATTGTCGTTTACCTATAACGTTGCGTGAGAAAACCGATACTTTCTCTTAGAGTTCTATTCAGTTCGTGATTTGAGGTGAATTTTAAGAGGATTAAATCTGCAATTATTGGATTATGTTGATAAGGCTGATGTTGAATATGTGATGTTTTTTGATCAACTAACACATAAAATTATCATTAATTTTATGAAATATAGGTCAATTTGAAAAAAATAAATAAAACTTTTTCAAAATTTATTATTTTCAATTTAAAATTATTTTCAAAATTTAATTGTAAAAAATTTTATAAAATTTTTAATTTAATTTTGGAATTTAATTTTTTAATTTAATTTTTTATTTTAATTTATTTTTTTTAATAGTTTTTATTTTGTTTTTTTAATTTAATTTATTTTTAAATTTGTTATAATTATTTTAAGGTTAATTAATTTTTATATTTGAATTTTATTTTATTATTATTTTTTTTATTATTTTTCAACAATTTTAATTTTTGTTTTTTTTTTAATTTAATATATTTTCTAATTTTGTTTAATTTTTTTATTTTATTTTTTTTTTTTTTTTAATTTTTTTTTTACAAAAATTAAAGCCTTAACTCATATAAAAATAAAATAAATAAATAAATTAAATTTAAAAAAAAATTGGTTAAATTTGAAACCTAATTAAAATAAAAAATATTTTTAATATAAAAAAAATTATTTAAAAAAATATTAATTTAATTCGTTTGAAAATTACAATTAAAAAATTATTTATTAAATTATAAAAAATATAAAAAAAAAATAATTAGGTAAATAAAATAAAATTTTGATTTATTTTGTCATTTTTTTTTTAATTTATAAAATGTCAAAGAAATACTTAAAATATTTTTTTTTAATCCAAGAATAAATTTCTGTAAAAAAAAAATTTCTATTTTGGTCATCAAATCATGTAAAATTACAAACTTATTAACTCATCATTGAAAATTTTCGACTTCCGAGAGCAAATTCATGTAAAACACGACTAAACCCCTTCTCTCAAAACAACTTTCATCAGCATCAACCGAAAAATGATCACCCCATGACATACCATGATGAGGAACTGACTTCATTTACCTCTAAATTCTAAACTAAATTATAATTCACACACAAACTCGCATGATTGAATTATCCTTTCCTCTGTCCTATCCTCTGTGCCAACGAGCGCTTGTGCACATATTTGTCTACAATATCTCGGAAAAACAACATTGAATCATTAATAATAA
Organism: Culicoides brevitarsis; assembly: GCF_036172545.1. Classification (NCBI taxonomy): domain Eukaryota; kingdom Metazoa; phylum Arthropoda; class Insecta; order Diptera; family Ceratopogonidae; genus Culicoides; species Culicoides brevitarsis. The sequence goes on along the minus strand of NC_087085.1, from coordinate 40,372,966 downwards.
TAATGATGAGCGCAATTCCATTAAATTATACATCATGAGAACTCCCGGCGGACCAAGTCGAGTTATACGGGCGCACGAAAATCATAATAATAATAACGCCGTAACGTAGACACAAAATCTGCCTGCAAAGCGTATCCTTCTCGGCATCCTTTTTGCCAGAGTGTTCAAAAGTGCATGAAATAAATGCGGATGCACAATATGATTCAAATGTAGGTTTTTGTTGCTTCCTTTTAGCAATATAATAATAATATAATGGAGAGTGCAGTGTGTGTTGCTGCTCAGTTTTTGTTTTTTGTTTTTTTTTTGAGTAAAATCCACAACAGACACGAAATAATAGGAGGAATTTTATTTCCCAATAAACATTGAACGAATTGTGGCGGCGTCATTGCATCATTTCATCATCAAGTCGAGGAATGTTCAACTAGTTCGCCGCATTTTTCATCAAATGAACATCAAAAAGGCCTCCTCTGAATAATCTTTGATTGGATTTTTGCTGTTATGGCGCTTCTAATTAAATGACTTTTATAAGTTAGTTCGCTGCATATTTTATAGATTAAGTTTGATGAACCTAAAAAATTGAAAATGAGTGAGTTTAGTCCTTTAAAAAATTAATTTAAAATTAAAAAAAAATTAAATTAAAATTTTCTTACATTTTTTTAGTTTAAAATTTTAACAAAAAAAAAATTATAACTTTTTTATAATTTTTGAAACGTACGAATTTTCAATTAAAGTAAAAATTTTATTATTTAATTTTAATTTAATTTAATTTAAAAAAAATTGACTCAAAATTTAAAAAAATCAAAAACATTGAGGTTTTGATTTTTTGTGGTTAATTTTTGTTTAAGTCAAGATAAGAATAATTTTTTAAAATAAATTATGTTAAAAAAATTTTAAGGTCAAATTAAAGATTGATGAAATAGAATACAAAAATTAAATAAATACATGAAGTAAAATAAAAATAAAAATTAAAAAAAAAATCAAAACCAAAAGTTAATTTAAAATTCATTAAAATAAATAAAAAAAATTTAAATATTAAGATATTAATTAAATTAAAAATTAAAATATTAATTAAGTTTAATTAATAAATAAATATTTAATTTTTTTATGTCATAATTTTTATAATTTATATTAAATTTTTTTTATTAAAATAATTTTTTAGTATTTTTTTTAAATAATTAATTTTGATATTTTATTAATTAAAAATTTTTTAAGTAATTTGCATTCAATTTCTTTAAGTCAACTCAAAAGAAATAAATTGCATTAAAAATCAAAATAATTTTTTTAACGCAAGTTAATATTTTTTCTTTTTAAAAATATATTCGAAAGATCAAAAATATTTTAAATAATTTTTTAAAAAATATTTTTAATTTTTAAGTTTAATAAATTAAGTTAATTCATTTTTTACAAAACCTACATTATTATTTTTATTGAAAGTGGCAAAAATTATTTTATTAGATCAAAATTAGTCAAAATAAACAAATTTCTATCAAATTTTATTAAAAAAATAATTTTGAAAAAAAATTCAACTTAAAATCTTATCTTCATACCCAAAAAAATTACCAAATTAATTTGAAACCTAATCTCAAAATCTCCCATTTTCAGTTCATCGCGCAATGAACACCGTGCGTCTTGTTTGCTTGTTGTTTTATGCAAAACAATACCGCTCGCTACTCCCGTGTACAGCGAATTTAATTGAAATTTTATTCAGTTGCTTGTTTTTTGCTCCGTTGTTGTTTTTTCCTCTCTCATATAAAAGCAGGAAATATCCGTTCAGTCAGTTCTTCTGATTACAATTGAAAGGATTGAGGGAACGGAAAGGCTAAGGGTCAACTAAACCAACTAAAATTCTTGACTGCGAATCACATTAAAATTAATGAAAAAAGTTTCAAACGAATTTTTGTTGTGTGCATTTTTGTGAATTCCTTAAAAAAAGAAAAAAAGAGAAGAAGAAATTTTTTTTTCTTTATCAAAACTTTTAAGCAAGTTTTTTTTATTTACAAGATGCAACAAAAATTTCCGTCTTTTTAAAGCCATAAACAAGTTTCAAAATTAAAATTGAATTTTATGCCTCTTGCAATAAAGTTTGAGTCCCACAAACCGAGCAGCAATATTTACATACGGAACTTACCTTCCTACACACGAAAACCGCCCTTTTTGCAACATCATCATCAATAACAACAACAACGAAGCAACAAAACTAACCAATTCAATCTATAATTTAATGAAATTTGTGAGATCTTTTATGCTTTATAGTGGCATGGGAAACTTTTTTCATTCTCTCTCTCCGGCAACATTGTGTGGTTGCATATGAATTTTGTGGCACAAAAGATAAATGAAATGAACATAAATGCATTCAAAGCACGATTTTTGTATAACTTATCGATGCATAACGTAACTTTTTCTCCATAGCAGCAGCAGCGGCAGTTTGTTGGTAGGCGCACATCCCATTTATACACAAAGTTCATCATCATCATCATCAGACACGTGCTTTTTATTTTTCTGATCTCCGTGGCATGTTTCGATGTGACGATGGTGTGATAGTAAAATAGATAATTTCATAACTAGAATATATCCTTGTCGTCGTCTGCGTCTCTCGCAACGTCATCGGATGCAAAAAAAAAAGCCGAGCTTCGTAGATAATGTTACGTGACTATTGCAATTTCATCACATTTTGCATGTTTATTCCATTTAGAGACACTTGAAGCTCTGTTACTCGGGTATTCGGGCACCAATTTGTGCATTTATTATTTTTTTTTTTCGTTTTTCGTGTCGAATCCGTGAGAAGAAATGATGAAATAAACACTTTTGGAAAAGATAATAGGAAAATAAAGTTGCTTATTCATGACGAAATTGATCGAAATAAACTGAGTTTGATGCCTTTTAATTTTTAAATATTTATTTTTCATGATGGATTTTATTTTCTTTAAAATATTTTTTTTTAAAATATTTTTTTTTGGGGTCGACAAACAACTCAAAAAAAAATAAAACGAATGAAACGCAAATAACTGAAATTAATACATTTGTCCATCTCGAAAGATAAAATTATTTTTTTTTTAATAAAATATAGTTTTTCCATAAAGTAAATATTTGCTTTTTCTTTGGTATCTCTCGTTTTGCGGTGCCTACTTCGTTTTTATTGAAGTGAATATGTTCAAAAGCCAAAAATAAACATTTTAAAAAAGATTTTTGGTGCAACTGAGTTCAAGTACGAGAAGAAGTTACGGGAAGATATGAAGGAAATGAGCAAATATATCATTTTTTGAGACGTTGAGTGAATGACTGATGATGAGTCAAAGTAAATATTTTTAAGTTTTTATTTAAAAAAAAAAATAGGTACTTGAAAATTTTTGCTTTTATTTATTTGATTTTTTACAATTTACCAAGGCGCCATTAAAAAAAGTCGCCATCTTGGAAATTATAATTTCAAAAAAATAATTAAATTAATTAAAATTTTATTAGCTTTACTTTGAAATTGATTTGTAAATCATATTTAAACATTTTTTTTTAAAAATAATGAAGATTTTTTTATAAAATGCATGATAATCGATCTTTTGTAAAGAAGATCTAAAGCGCCATCTTGTTTGACTGATCTGAACTGATCATCAGATCTTTGTTTACAGAATAATTTATTTATTTTGAATTAATGTTTTTCTTGATTTTTTGCAAAATTAAAATTAGACAAATGATTATTTTTTTAAAATTTTAATATTAAATTTTAAGAAATAAACTTAAATTAAAAAATTTTCATTATATATATAAAAATAAAGATGGCGATCATATGTATAATAAGCGCCATATTTATTTTTAAAACTGATTTTTTTTAGTTTAGAAAATTACTTTAATTTGAATTTAAAATTTATTATTATATTAATTATTTAAATTAAATAATTATTAAATTAAAATTTTAAATTTATTATTATTTAAAAATTTTTCAATTATAAAAAAATAAAAAAAAATTAAAAATTTTTTTTAAAAAAAAAAAAAAAAATTAAAAAAAAAATTAAAATTAAAAAAATAAAAATTTTAAAAATTTATAATTATTTAAGCAAATAATTAAATATGAAAAATGATAATTAAATAATTAATTATTTTAAATAAATTTAATTTTTTTAAATAATTAATAATTTTTGTTCCGAAAAAAAATCTCAAATAAATTTAAAATTAAAATTCCATTGGAATGAAATTTACCAATCCCATAACAAAAATATTAAACAAAATCCAGCTTATCTCGAAACCATCGAGTTTTATTGTTAATTATTAGTGCATTTCATAATAATTTAACATTATAATCAATAAACATATAAATGTATAAAATAAATTCCGTTGATTAAATTTATTTTTGTGTACTTTGCAATTCAATTTCTACCTCGATACATCCACGCAACTTTAATTCAATATTTATTTTTAATACATATTCAGAGTGCATTTCAATTTTTTTTTTTTTTTTTTTTTTTTTTGTATAGTTTTCGTATAATAATAATAAAAGTGCAATCAATATTTATTTTTTTATGATACAATAGAAATTATTATTATACAGCATATCCTCGAATAACGAAAAAATATGCTTCAGGGATAGCAATGACTTTTTGTGAAACCTAATTTTTTAACTGAAATAAAAAAAACTGCAATGTGACACATTTTATCGACAGATTTTTTTTTGTTTCAAATGTGTCTAACTAATGCATTTTTTTATATCATTTTTTTTTTTTTATTTTAAATAAAATAAAATTTTATCAAACATTTTAATATTTAAAAAAAAAATTAATGACTCAAAAAAAAATCTCTCCCTAAAATTTTTCATTAGTTTCGTCAAAATTCACTCCAATTTATTTTTAATCAATCAACGTTTTTCGCATGCAAAGTAATAAATATCCATTTTCATGTTGCTTGTCTCACGTCTCATGTTGTTGCGGTTGTTGATCCACAGCGCTTCACAGGAAGTAAATTCATGCCAGTAAAGACATGAATTATTGACATTAACACGTGTTAAATTAATTGAAAATGTTCGTTTTTGTGACATTTACGAAAATTTTCTAAAATTAAATTTTGTAAATTATTGTGAATTAATGAAAAGAAGGATTTTCAATAAAAAAAATGAATTTCAAGGAAAAAATGGGATAAAAAATTTTCCTGAGCATTCAGAAAATTATTTAAAGCCGGATAAGCAATCAAATTTTTTTTCTTTCTAAATCTATACTCTTTGACATACAGATCGATTTAAAAAAGGATCGGACTGGATTACAATTTATTTTTTTTTTACCTTTTTTTCGTTTTTAGGAATAAATAAAAAAAAGTACTTTTCTGCTTATTTATACAATTCTAAAAAAAAAATTTTTTTTTTCATTTATTTACAGAATAAACTCGACGTGAAATTGTGCAAACGTAACCTTTTTCCATTCAAAAAGATAAATTGATGTATGTCATCGATGATGTGCCAACGAAGAAGGAGTACCTGCTGACGACGTGAAGTATAGTGGATGAAAAAGAAAAAAAATTTGCAATTTGTAGCTAGCTACGTTTGAGTGTCATGTCACATACAATAAAAATAATAACACACTCTTATTTGAATGCAAACATGAAATTGAATTAAATTTAATGGAAATAAATATAAATGTGTGTGGCTTTCATCCACGGAGATACGTGAAAAAATAAAAAAAATATGTTCGAATAGAAAATAATATAAAATATCCATTTATTTGTGTTCAAATGTGATGTAAAGAAAATTTGTATATTTAATAAATAATGAAAAAAACGGGATTCCGAAAGTGACACAGGTGCAATTTTCATGAATTGAACACAAAAAAACGAGAAATATTGACATGAATAAACATTTTATTATTAAAAAACTTACTTAAACCAGTGAATAAAATGCTGATAAAAAAATACGACATGACTGCGACAGACAAGCCTCTCACAGTTTTATCATATTTTTCATAAAATTTGTATTCATAAAACAAAATATCGCAAAACAAAAAATAAAATCATTTTTTTCTGCAATATTTGTTACATTTTGCTCTATGATGCGATTGTCATTGCCTCGTTTTGTGTAAATATTACAATACTTAGTAATAATAAATGAATGACACAAAAAAATTGTGCGTGCTAAAATTGTCATAAAAATTCATCATTTACGAAAAAAAAAAAATCGAATAAATTTTTGTCACATGTCTAAGGATTATAAATACGCGCCAATAAATAACGAATAAAAAATGGCTGAAAAGGACAGCGCTAAATATCACTATGAGCCATACACGCAAATCTCGAAATCGTCGTCGGCAAACACAGCGAACACAATGAGCATGCCGGGTCCCAGTGTGAAACGGATGTCCATCGAGCAGGATGAACTGGATGCCGTTTCGAGTCCCTGTTGTGCCTGCACATCGACCACATCCTCGCAAAATAGTCCCTTTTGGGTTGGGCTACTCACGAATTTGGGCATTTGTGCGTTGCTTTTTGCATACACGCTATTAGGTGAGTAAAAATATAAAAAACCAGACGTCTCCATTTTTTCCTACCGTATTTCGTAGAAAAAATGCGGTATTAAACTCGACTTGTTTTAAATAAAATTTATTTGGTTTCATTTTTTGAATGGAGTGCCTCCCACGGAAAATTATTGTTAATTAACATAATTCAAAAAAATAATTCAATTGAAATTTATTGAATGAAATTGAATAACAAGCAGCTATGATGATTCTCGTTCATTCATTGTGAAGCGCTTTTTATGTCTCGATTTTTATTTTAATTAACTTTGAATTATCAGACACGTGGAAATTCCCTGAAAAGCAGCGTGAAAAGAACCTGTGTCAATCAAATTTGTGTTGTTACATGTTGCTAAGGGACATTGTATTTACATGTCAATGTTGATGTAGTCACGAAAAAATTGAATATTTTTGCTAATTAAGGAAATTTGATCATTGTTGCACGCGCCAAAAATAAATTTAAAATTTTTAATAAGCTTTAAATTTTAATTTTTACAAGTTTTTGTGGTAAAAAGTTGATAGAATTAACAAAATATTAAAAATTAAAAAATATTTAAAAAATTATTTGAAAAATTATTAAAAATTTAAATAAATATTAATTAAATTTTAAATTATTTTATTAAAAAAATGAACGTTAATTTTAAATTTTTTGTGAAAATTTGTTTTTTTAATCTTTCTCAACAATTAATTTTTGGTAACTTAATTTTTTATGCAATTTTTAATTAAATAAATTTTTATTAAATATTTTATATAATTTTATCAAAATCTTTCAAATTATAAATTTTTTATTAAAAATTAATTTAATATTTAAATTTAAATATTTTTTTTAATTTTAATTTGAATAATTTTTAATTTTTTTTAATTATTTTATTAAAAGTTTTATAAAATAAATCTAGATTTAAAATTATAAATTATTTTAAAACATTAAAAAATATTTTAAAAGATTAAATTATTTAAATCTTTTACTTTTTTATTTTATATTTTTTTTTAAATTTTTAATGACACAAAAATTCTCAAGCAATTTAACAAAGTAACAAAAAGGGACTTAAAATAACAAAAATATAAATTTCATGAAAATTAAATAATTTTTAATTTAATTTGATTTAATTTTACAAATTTTATTATTAGTTTATTTATTATTTATTTTTTTATTTTTTATTTTTTTTTTTTTTTGATAAATAAAATTAATATTCTAGGTTGAATAAACTTTGAATTCAAAAATAATAAAAAAAAAATCCGCATTAATCATTGAAAGCTTTTAAAAATTTAATGAAATTTTCTTCTCGGAAATTTCTTTTCATGATAAATTCAAACAAAAGATGTTCAAAAATTAATCAACATTCTTTTATTTCAAACTAATTCCCATATTTTGTGCAATAATAAAAATAGAGTAATGGCTAATAATCCTCCCAAACGAAACTCGCAAACGTAAAAAAGGCTTAAAAGAAAAAAAAAATCCTGATTAAAATTTTTTTTTCTCTGTTTATACTCTCGTTTTTTTACACTCCGCACACTTCCAACTGTCTATCTCTCGACAGAAATACATTCAGGAAAATGTAATTTAATATTTATGAATTAATTATATGGTTGAAATGATGATTAAAATTCCCTGACCTACACTTTAAAACGAAAACAAAAAAAAAACTTTGCAACATTAAATTTTCATGAAATTTTTCGTAATTTTTTTCAGGTTCATTCATATTTCTCGCCATCGAGGGCGGCGCATCCCAAATGCATCAACGTACCCTGGCATCCACAAATCGACAAATAAAGCTACATAACACACGAACGGCAGCAACGACGCACGACAACAACAATTTAACGGCAATATCGCGCAACTTGCTGCAAGAGACGCACGAAGCGCGACAACGAACTGTAGAGAATATCTGGGACATTACCGTCTCACTAAATATTTTATATCGAGAAAATTGGACAAGGTAAGTGATTTTTATTTTCACTCATCATTGCTTCGTCGCGTTGAACCTACGAACAAAAAAAAATTGAGATAAAAATGTCAACCTTTCCTTTTGAATTTTTCGTTGCTCGTGACATGAAAGGCGAACGAGACGTAAAGGAAGAGAATTTTTCTATTTCATGCCATAAGTAAGGATTACTGAAGTATGTGTGAGACTTTCTTCGTCTTCGTCTTCTTCTCTCGTGAAAAGAAAGGCGACTCATTCCTTAAATTTTTATCAAATAAAAAAATGTATAATAATGTCATGGCATGCCAGAGCAAAGCAATATCAAACGAAAAGAGATACAAACTATAAGTCACTATATAATGGAATTCCCGAGTAAATGTTTCAAAATCCTTTTTGGCTTAGTCGACATCAAAAGCATTAAACTTGTGTACTTTTTTTCCTTTACGGCGCACAGTGGTCTAAAAATTAAAAAAAAATTATCAAAATTTATTTTAATTTAATTAAATTTTTAATTAATTTATTATTTTAGAATTATTATTATTTAAGCAAAAAATTAAAATTTAAAAAACATAAAAAAAAAATTTATTTTAATTTAAATTAAATTTTTATTTAAAAAATAAAAAAAATAATTTTTTTTTTTTTTTTTATTTAAAAATTTATTAAAAAAAAATATTTTTAAAATTATTTCAATCAAAACAAACAATTTTTTAAAGATTTTTAAAAAAAATATAAAAATAAAATAAAATTAATTTAATTAAATAAATATTTTATTTATTTTCGTTTAAATTAAAATTCAAAAAAAAATAAAATAAAATATTATTTTTTTACTATTTTATTTTTTTATTTTTTAAATAAAAAAATTATTTGCAGACTCAAAAAATAAATTTCATCCCACTGTGCATCGTTGTCTTCTTCTGCGATGATGACGACAAGTCTAAATACAAGTGCAGGTAGTAAAAAAAAGGAGTAAAATAAAAAAGAAATCGAACTTTCTTCCGTGCTTCACATTTTTATACTGAATGCTATCAGATTCCGCATCAACATCTAAGCTAACTAGTGAACCACGTCGCACTCTGTCTCCGTTGTTCGCAAAATGTAAGAAAAAGGGAAAAAGAAGAAGAGCTATAATAGATTTATATAAAAGAATACAAGATTTAATAATGAAGTTCCTTTTTCACCCGTTTATATTTTTTTTTATTTTTTTTTTTCGTATATTGGAAAAGTTTTTCATTCTTCGGTTTCTCGAAAAAAAAAACATTGACATGGATTGAAAAATTGGAAAAAGAGAAGAACAAAAAGGATAACAGAGAGACATTTTTTGCGTCAAACTGCGATATGAGATGGATGTTGGTTGGAAAAAAGTGCATTTTCAAACGAGAAAAAGGGAGAAAAGTTAATTAAAAAATGTGCTTTTGGATCATGTGGGCACTCCAATCAATGGCTTTATGGATGATTTGATTCGAATTTCATAAGAGAAAAGTCGAATGGTTTGTTTTTGGTTTTGTACTGCGTTAGAAATGTAAAACGATGCGGTATTTAGGTCGTTTGACGAATAAAGATTTGAACGTTTTTTGTGAAAAATTTGTCATTTGTAAAATTTTCAACGAAAAAAAATTTCATGGATCGCCTTAAAATTAATAAAAATATGAAAATACATGATAATAAAAAATTATAGAATTGAAGTACAAAAAATTTTTTTTATTAATTTTAAATTAATTTTAATTTAAAAAATTTTTTTTTTCGATTTTAATTTTTTATATTTCATTTTTTTTAATTTTTGAAATTTTTTTTTCAATTTTAATTTTTTTATTATGAATTTCTTAACAAATTTAATTTAAAAAAAATATTTTAAGTTAAAAAAATTAGTCGATATCAATTTTGCATTGATTTTTTTTTAAATTTTTTAAAATAAAAAAATAATTAAAAAAAATAAATTTAAAAAAACTAAATTTAAAAAAAATAAATAAAAAAAAAATATATTAAGTTAAAATAAAAACATGATAAAATAAAATTAAAATTTAAAAAAAAAATTGAATTAAAATAAAAATAAATTTTAAAAAATTATTTTTTTTTAAATTTAAAAAAATGAAAATTGAAAAAAAAAATTTAAACTAAAAAAATGAAATATAAAAAAAATTAAAATGGAAAAAAAATTTAAAAAATTAGAATTAATAAAAAAATTTTTAATACTTCAATTCAATAATTTTGAAAAAAATTAAAGCATACTAAATTCGTCTCGAAGCCTCTCGAAACACAAAATATTTCACAATTTCTACTTTTTCAAGCGTTTTCAAGCGAAAATTGCAATTCTATCACTTTTTAAGCTCCTTTGCACGAAATAAACGTAAATTTGCATCGGATTTGTGACTTAAAATCACTTCGCTATTGTTCCCGTTCGAGCGTGCTGCAACAAAATCTTTTCTCCTCTTTCACTTTTGATAATCTTGTCGATCGGAAAAACAAGCCTTACGGAGGTAGGCATGAGAAAAGTCAAATAAAAAAGTAAACTTTTTTGTTGTCATTGTTATTACACTACAACAATACACAAATAAAAAAGTTTTACGGCAAATCCAATCAAATAGTACAAATAACTGAAGCGGTACATTTTCTGTTGCAGAGGAACGCTGTGTGTGTCAAAATTGGATTGTTAAACTTTGTTGTCTTCATTTTTTTTTTTTTTTTTTTTTTTTTTTTGAATTCAGAAGCTTAAAAGAACGTAAAAATGAAAAGAAATTGGATAAAAAGTTAAACTTTTTTTTCGTTGGGCTTGATTTGTGTCTCAAAATGTGTCATAAAATCCACAAAAATCAATTTCTAACGAAAAAAAAATTTTTTTTATTTCTTCCACAGACTGGCAGCAATTGAATTAGCGAAATTCCAAGATCAAATTATGAAACAAATCATCAGTGAGTTGCCGCCCAATGCGATACAACAATCGCCGCCAGCTACAGGTGCCATCACAATACCACAATCAATACAAGACTACGAATGGACATTTGCGCGAGCATTTCTCTATTCGTTGACGGTGCTAACGACAATAGGTAAGTCGAGTTTTCTTTAAAAATTTAAACAACAAAAAAAAATATTAAAATAGTTCTTAACAAAACAAGCAACAAAACAAAAACTTTTCTATCGTCTTCCATCATTATGAGAAACTTTAAACACTTTTTTTTTTTTTTGCTCAAAAGCAATTACTTGAGAAAGTAATTAAAAACTTTGAGGAAAATTTCAATTTGACTTGAGTGGCTTTTCTTTCGTCAACTTTTCAATCTCGTCTATTCTATCGCTCGCCGAAAAAAAGTCACACCTTTTCACGAGACACAAAAAAACACTCGTCGTACTACATAATTAATGAGCAAGTTCTTTAAAGCTGCTCTCTCTCTCTCTCGTGAAGTTGAAATTTGTGAAACAACAACATCTTATTTTAAAATTGTAGCAAAGGATAATAATAACATGAAATAACTACCATTATTACTCGTGTTGCTGCTTGGCTTGCTGCCTACTTCATGTTTGTTCAGTTACCTGAATCTTTTTTTTCGTTATATTTTAAATTTTCTTTTTTTGTCCATTAACATAACTTTAATAACCTGGCTACAAACTCTCATTAGCCGGGTCCCGCATGCAAGGTATAAAAATAAAAACGGAAGTTTTTTCACGAAATAGCTAATATTTGTTCCGACAGTTGTTGCATAAACAATTCAGGGGTGTTAGCTGAAGTAAAAGTTCATTTTTGAGCCTTTTTTGAAGTCCATACGAACTTTGAAATGCAATAACTTTAATTTTGCTTTACGAATTTCTTTAGATTTTTTTGTAATTAGTTAAAAGTAGCTTTGAGAAGGTTTCTGTGAAGTAAAATAAAGAAAAAAATATCATATAAATTTTAAAAAAATTAATAAAAATGAAAATTAAGGCTTAAAATTAATATTTTTGAATGTTGAATTAATTGCATACCTCCAGGAGTTGATTTTTTTTTCAAGAAAAAATTTTCTTTGGTAAAACAAAGTTTACGGGTCCTCTAATTTACTTAAAAAATAAAAAAATTATTACACAAATTTGAAAAAAAATTAAAAAAAATGAAAATCAAGGTTTAAAATTGATATTTTTGAAAGTTACAAACTTTGAAATGCTATAACTCAAATTCTGCTTTACGAATTTCTTTAGATTTTTTTGTAATGTGTTAAAAGTAGCTTTGAGAAGGTTTCTGTGAAGTAAAATTAAGAAAAATTCATATAAATTTGAAAAAAATTCATAAAAATGAAAATTAAGGTTTAAAATTAATATTTCTGAAAGTTAAATCAATTGCATACCTTCAGGAGTTGATTTTTTATTTTAGAAAATTTTTCTTTGGTAGAACGAAGTTTACGGGTCTTCTAATTTTCATTGAAAATTCAAACTTATTACACAAATTTGAAAAAAAAAATCATAAAAATGAAAAATAAGACTTAAAAATGATATTTTTGAAAGTTGAATTGATTGCATACCTTCAGGATTTGATTTTTTTTATTAAGAAAAAACTTTCTTTGGTAGAACGAAGTTTACGGGTCTTCTAATTTTCCTTTAAAAATTGAAATTTTTGTGCCCTTATGATGCGACATCCCTGAAAAAACCCAGACTCACAGGTTGCTACATTATTAAAAGTCTAAAAATAAAAAAGCATTGTTTATTAATAGAGCAAGATTGCACACAGACACCTCCTTTAAAATGCCTTCATGCAAGGAAAATTGCATTGTTATTACTGCCTATTTAAATAAATCATCCCAAAGTAAAAAAAAAAGTACCCGTTGCAACCACTTTTTATGATGTTATTAGGCACCGTTCATTATTATGCTGCTCACTGTTCATTTCGCCCGCAAAACAAAAGAAAAAAAAGTTTTAAAGTAGACAAAATCTGGGTCACGAAGGTTTTAAAAATATGTCTCTCATGTAACTTTTGGTCCCTTTGGCATTATTGCTGCGCGCCGTCACCAAAAACAATTAATCTCCTCTTTTTCTTATACCATTGCTCTATGAATACATGAGCTGTTCAGGCACACAAAAAGGTCCTTACACCCGAAACAGACACAACAGATAAATCAAAATATGGTTATCATTTAGACAACATTTATCACATTCGTTGGAGAAAAAAGAGCTTCTTACCGTGTCACGTGAACCGATGTTCTGTGAAACTCGTAATGAACCGGAATTGTTGGAGAAAAATCCAGAGCAGGCGATTTTTTTGCTCTCTCTTCTTATAATATTCTAATGTACAGTTGAATACTTGTTTGATTGTGAGATAGTGTGTTGACAATGATAAATGTACCAAAATTCAAAGTTTATTGTTATTAAGTATATATTGCTCGATCTCCCTTCTCTCTCTTTCGCTCTTTATGTTTATCTCGTTATGAAAATGGTTTAAAGAGATGAGAGAAGGAGATGCAAAATGTTGGGAAAGCTCGCCGCCGCCTTTGTGGTTGTTGTGTACAATAATATTTAATTTATCATGAGAGATGTTCAACAATGACATCTGGTTGATCCTTTTTCGTCTTCCATTTTCTACTTTTTCTTAAATTTTATGTAATGACTTCCTTTCTTGTGTCCTTGAAAATTTTCTTAAAAATTATTTTTAAAAGTTTTGATCGAAGTCAATTAAGATTTTTTTGTTCATTAAAGATTTTATTTTTGACAGCTTCAAAATTTTAAAATAAAAAATAAATAAAGTATATAAAAAATAAATTTTAAGAAAAAATTAAATCTGAAAAAAAATTTAATTTTTTCAATTAAATTGAACTCAAAACTGCTAAAAAATTGAAAAATAGTTTTGTTTTAAAAACTAAATCAAGAGCAAAAAAACTGTGTCAAAAACTGTGTCAAAGCTATTTTTGTCAAATCTTGCTCCAAATGGATAGAAATTTGTTTTAAAAACTAAATCAAGAGCAAAAAAACTGTGTCAAAGCCATTTTTGTCAAATCTTGCTCCAAATGGATAAAAATTTGTCAGAGGGCTCTAATTTATCATTTTTAATCATTTTTTAACTCAAAACTGCCAAAAAATTGAAACTGAAAAAAAAATTTTTCTTTGACATAGTTTTGTTTTAAAAACTAAATCAAGAGCAAAAAAACTGTGTCAAAAACTGTGTCAAAGCTATTTTTGTCAAATCTTGCTCCAAATGGATAAAAAATTTGTCAGAGGGCTCTAATTTATCATTTTTAATCATTTTATAACTCAAAACTGCCAAAAAATTGAAACTGAAAAAAAAATTTTTTATTTGACATAGTTTTGTTTTAAAAACTAAATCAAGAGCAAAAAAACTGTGTCAAAAACTGTGTCAAAGCTATTTTTGTCAAATCTTGCTCCAAATGGATAGAAATTTGTCAGAGGGCTCTAATTTATCATTTTTAATCATTTTTTAACTCAAAACTGCCAAAAAATTGAAACTGAAAAAAAATTTTTTCTTTGACATAGTTTTGTTTTAAAAACTAAATCAAGAGCAAAAAAACTGTGTCAAAAACTGTGTCAAAGCAATTTTTGTCAAATTTTGTTCCAAATGGATTGAAATTTGTCAGAGGGCTCTAATTTATCATTTTTAATCATTTTTTAACTCAAAACTGCCAAAAAATTGAAACTGAAAAAAAATTTTTTCTTTGACATAGTTTTGTTTTAAAAACTAAATCAAGAGCAAAAAAACTGTGTCAAAAACTGTGTCAAAGCTATTTTTGTCAAATCTTGCTCCAAATGGATAGAAATTTGTCAGAGGGCTCTAATTTATCATTTTTAATCATTTTTTAACTCAAAACTGCCAAAAAATTGAAACTGAAAAAAAATTTTTTCTTTGACATAGTTTTGTTTTAAAAACTAAATCAAGAGCAAAAAAACTGTGTCAAAAACTGTGTCAAAGCTATTTTTGTCAAATCTTGCTCCAAATGGATAGAAATTTGTCAGAGGGCTCTAATTTATCATTTTTAATCATTTTTTAACTCAAAACTGCCAAAAAATTGAAACTGAAAAAAAATTTTTTCTTTGACATAGTTTTGTTTTAAAAACTAAATCAAGAGCAAAAAAACTGTGTCAAAAACTGTGTCAAAGCTATTTTTGTCAAATCTTGCTCCAAATGGATAGAAATTTGTCAGAGGGCTCTAATTTATCATTTTTAATCATTTTTTAACTCAAAACTGCCAAAAAATTGAAACTGAAAAAAAATTTTTTCTTTGACATAGTTTTGTTTTAAAAACTAAATCAAGAGCAAAAAAACTGTGTCAAAAACTGTGTCAAAGCTATTTTTGTCAAATCTTGCTCCAAATGGATAGAAATTTGTCAGAGGGCTCTAATTTATCATTTTTAATCATTTTTTAACTCAAAACTGCCAAAAAATTGAAACTGAAAAAAAAATTTTTTCTTTGACATAGTTTTGTTTTAAAAACTAAATCAAGAGCAAAAAAACTGTGTCAAAAACTGTGTCAAAGCTATTTTTGTCAAATCTTGCTCCAAATGGATAAAAAATTATCAATAAATTATAAAAATAATTAACATAGAATTTTCTCTATAATATTTAAAATTAATGAAATTAACTGAGACAAATTAAATTGAAAAAAAAAAGTTTTTTAAATTATTATTCCAATACAGGATATTCTTAAGTTACTAAAAATGTTATTTAAAATAAAAAAAAAATTATATAAAAAAAATTAAAATATAAAATTAAATATAATAAAATTAAATATATATAAAATAATAAAAAATTAAAATTAATTTTTAAAAAAATCGATTTTAAAAAATTTTAATTAGTAATTTTTAAGTTAATTTTAAGTAATTTTTAATTTTTCAAAATATTAAAAAATTAATTTAAAAAAAAATATTTTTCAAAATATAATTCAAATATAATAATAATTCAAACATACCAATAGATTTTTTAATCGAAATATTTTAAATTAAGCATAATATTAATTCTTAAATAAATTTTTTTCAGCTTTGTTTTATTAGCAAATTTTAAAAAATAAAAAAAAAACATAAAAATTCAGGATATTTAAATTAAATTTTTAACTTGAAATTGAATTTTTATAAAAAAAAATTTTTACAATTTAATTTCTATGAAAATAAGTATCTTTTAACGTTCATCAAAAAAAGAACTTAATAACTCCGAAAACATTAATCTAAAAAGATTATCTGCTGAAAGCTGACTATTTTTTTTTCAACAAATTTAATCCTTTAAGTACATTTCATCTCCTTACTCTCCTGTCTCCATTTACTTTATTTATTTAAATATTTGATGAGGTCTATTGATTGTTCCTTTATTATAACTCAATTGACGACAAACTGCTGGAAGAAAATAAAAAAAAGTGACAAAACAAAGCTTCTTTTTATATTTAATACATAATTAAGTTTGCACTTTGTCTCTCTCTCTATCTCTCGACGATATACATTTCGTCTCGTGCCACACAAAAAATTCATGGAGTGTGTTAATTAATCAATCAGAATAACATCAAAATGCTTTTACCCAAAAGTTTTCCTGGATAAACACAGAGACTTGTATCTTTCTTACTTTTGCACGAAGGATAAGGAATTTTCCGAAAAAGTTTTTTTTTTCGTACGTGCACAATGATGAATATTTGACGAAAACCAAAGTATTACTGAATGTGTCGCCCGAAAATGTGACCTCTCGTGTTGAAACTCGTGAGAGAGAGAGAAAATTCAGAAGCTTTACTTTTCGGATTATTTGTTTCATAACAAAACTTGTAAATTATTTAGGGCACTCTTTCTGCGTGATATTTATAGTGATGGCACGTCTCTTTCAATTGGTCGAACTTTCTTTTTGGGTTCGTTTTTCCATGTCAAATTATTGCGTCAATTGAGCTTTTGTGAGATTTATTCGTGTCCAATTGCGTGACACATGAGCTGCGTGCGTATTTGCCTCACTTAAGTCCATCCATAATACGAAAACATCAATTTTATGGCGATATTTGGATGGGAAGCTGCCGCTGGAAAGGGAAAAGGGTTTTCATTTTATGACTAAATGAAACAATTTATCTTCCAGAATCACTTTAGTGGTTATAAAAACAAAAGTTGACTCGACTGGTCTTCTTCTTCTTCTTCTTATGGTAATATCACATGTGTTAGCTAAAAGAGAAAAAAAAACAATATGAAGTTTTTTTATAAACCTATTTCATGACTTCTTGTTCAGTCGTTCACTTAAGAGTGGAAGATAAGATATTGACACACATTTGAGTGTGTTTGTGCAATTTGGCAGGGATGGATATCGATTTTTTGGGTTTTTTAAGGCTTTGGGCCCCTGGAGATGCGGGAATTGTTAAAAAAACGAAAAATATTTTAATTTTTCATTTTATTTTGATTTTTTTTAAAAACTGAAACATTTTAAAAAATTAAAAAAAATAAAACTAAATAAAAGAAAAATAAAATAAAAATAAAATAAAAAATTAAATTGAATAAAATTTAATTTTTGAAATGAAGAAAAATTATAAAAAATAATTGTAAAAAAAAATTTTTTAAATTTTTAACCATTTTAAATATTCTTTTCTCAATTTTTTATTTTTTTTATTTTAAATAAAAAACTATCAGTTTTTAAAAATATTAATCAAATTAATTTTTAAAAAATTAATTATTTCATTTAATTTAACATTTCCCGCACCTTCCCTTGAAAAAACCTAAAAATTAATAAAATTTTACTCAGATTTGAAAAAAAAATTTTTTTTTGTGTTAAAAGGTCCTCGAAACTTCAGTCTATTGAGCTTTTGGATGGTTCCGGGCACTGCATGTACCTAAAAAAAGATGAAAAAAAAATGTAGACAAAAGAAAAAGGAGGAGGATGAACGTGATATATACAAATGAAAACAGTCTGATGGGTATACAAACAATGGATAAGTATCAAAACAGAAGAGAAAACAAAAGAAAAAGAGTTCGAAGTGTGTTTGTCCTTGCCATCAAACAGATTATTTTATACGTTCAGCACGCAAACATGCCGAATCTATGTCATTGGCAATTGACAAAAATGAATGCCAAGGGAATTCCAACTCGTGACTCGAACTTAGAATATTCTTTCTAGAAGCACGAGCGCTGTAACACTTATTAGGTGTTTGATTCACGTCCTCCGGGTATCAATCAGAGACGCAATATTTTCACCAAAACAAAATTTTTCTTACCAACAACTCCGTCTCTTTAAATAGATTTCCGGTCAGGCGAACGACGACGACGACGACGTTGAAAAATGAGATTCAATTTGCCGTGAGGGCGAGTCACAGTCAAGTATCAATTTCTCCGTTCCTCCCGTTATTTGTCGCTCCGTGTCGTTTTGCGGCGAAAAGGCAAAATAATAAAGATGATGATTATTGTTGTTAACTTCCCACACTCGACAGCAACCACACTCCGATGCCGAGAGAGCAAATCTACCGCTGTGCCCCATTTGTACATTTTCATCACAGTATGAATCTTTTATTTTTATTTTCTTGGCAGCAAAAACGACGACGACGACGGTATCGACAATGACATTGCTCGCTGCTGAGATATTCATTGATGTCGGGATTTCTTTTGATGTGTTTTTGTCAGGCGCTCATTCCTTTAACTTTTATCCTTTATGGGATTGTTTTATGGATGTCTTGCACGCAGATATTCAAGGAAATTGTGAACAAAAAAAGATAAACGTAATTTTAAAGATTTTCCTGTAAATAAAAAAAATCAGAACAAAATTTAGTGAAAAAATTTAAAGATTTGAAAAGGAAAAATATTAAATAAAATTTTTAATAAATAATTAAATTAAATAAATATTAAAAAATATTAAAAAATTATAAAAAAATTATGAAAATTTTTGAAAAATATAAGTCAGTGTCAATAATTTTAAATCTACTTTTAAATTTTTAAAGTCAAAAATTTTTTAAATTAAATTTTTTTGGAAAAAATTAAAATTTTTTTTTATAATTTTAAATATTTCAATTTATCATTCAATATTTAAAAAAAAAATCAATAATTATGTTTTTTTTTTATTTTTTTTTACTTTTGAGCATATTTTTAAAATATTTTATTTCAATAAATATTAGATAAGAGATAAATAAAAAAAATATTTAAATATTTTAGAAAAAAATTAAAATTTATTTTAAACATATTTTTATCAGATTTTTAAAAAATTTGAATCAATTTCAAAAAAAAATTTTGAAAATTTTATTTATTTTTAAATTTTATTTAAATAAAATATTTTAAAATTGTGCTAAAAAGTAAAAAAATAAATGACAAACAATAAATAAAAAAATTAAATTTAAAATTAAATTAATTTTTTTTTTAAATTATTGAATGATAAATTTTAAATATTTAAAGTTATGCAAAAAATATTATAAAAATTTTTAAAGTTCAAAAATTGAAAAATTAAATTTGAGCTTTAAAATTATTTAAATTATTTTAAAATATTTTTCATGAAATTTTTAAACTTAAATTCAAAATTTTAAAAAATAATCAAAATTTGATGAAAATAATTTTTACATTTTTTTATTATATTTAAAAAATTTTAGAACTTATTTTTAAATTAAATATTTTTTTTTTCAAATTTTTAATTAAAAAAAAAAAAAAAAAAATTTTTTTTTAAAATTTAAATAAAATTAAAATAATTTCAAAACTAAAAAAATGGTAAAAAAAAAAATACTTACAAGCTATTTCTCGATAAAACCTGAACTACCCCAAACCACACATGTATCTCGTCAGTTGTAAATCTTTATTCTCCCACATAAATTGTTATCGATTGAGACAATCAAAATCTTATCTGGGAACCGATGTGGATTGTGCGGGAACAAAGATGGATTTATTTTCATGATGCGACACATGTGAGCATTACATGAAAATAAATAAAATTTATTACAAGTGACCTGGTTCTCTAATCAAAAAAAAAAAAAAAATGCTGCTCGAGACAAAAACGATCGAAAAGTGAATTTATATGCAAAGCCCGAGTAAATTATTATTCCATAGATTCCGAGTAGTAAATAAATATCTATCCGGTTAAATATTTACGTGACCCTATTCTTCTTCTTTCTCTCTCTTGCTTTCTCTCTGTGTCGATCGAATCTGCCGAATATTCATTAGGAACGATACTAAATTAAGCCTCGATTTTTCTTTCTTTCGTTTTCTTTGCTTCGCTTGCTGCCAGCGATACATTATTCAAGTTGCTTCGTTTTGCATTCCGTTCCATTTACAACATGAATCAAATTATTTTATGATTTAGTATTGTCTGGTGTACAATAAAGTACATTAGTATTGCATGAAAAAGCTGCCAATGAAATGATAGAGCCCGAGACTTTTGTACGAAAAAAATTTTTTTTTCCTGAATAAAAATACGGGATCACGTAAATTTTCAATATGATACAATAAAAAAATAATATCCTGCAGCATTTAAATTGGAATATAAGGCTTTGATTAATTATTAGTTGTATCAATGTTTATATTTTTTGCATTTTTCTCCAAATTGAATACAAAAAAAAAATTTTTTGAATGCAAATCACGACTTCAGATTTTTTTTTTTTGCGAAAAACGAAGAAAAGCAAATTTTGATGATTTTTACGAGATATGAAAAATTTAAGTTTCCATCAGACATTCAAGCGCCATTCCCCCAATTATTCCCTTCTGACACGACACTTTCGCTGAAAAAAAAAATAACAACGATGGAGAGAGCACAAAAAAAGATGAACAGCAAATAATTGAAGTGAAAAATTGCCAGTCACGCAATATAACGCCTTTTATTTGGCCCATGGTAGAATAAAATGAAAGAATAATGTGGCCATTCCAATTTTTAGCTTCATTTTCGTGCGTACATGATGAATAATTTTGCCCTTAAACCATTTTTATGCAAATTACAACGAGATATCTCGTTCCGCTCGTTCTCTCTTTTTTTTATTTGATCTTGAAAAACATTCAAATTAAAATGTTTTCTTTCATGCAAAATCGTAAAAAAAAATTCAATAGATGTCCTCTTGTTGCTCATGCTATTTTTACTTACTTACCTATCTTTAGGAGGAAAATATAAACCACAAAGTCGGTACTTTATGATGTTTCACAGGTCATTGCAGGTTGTTGTTGTTGTTGAAGAGATGAAAAAAGAAGGCTTTTTAAGATTTTCCAATTGAACGGTATTATTGGGAAAAATGCTTTCTCAAGCAAAATGTGGGTATTCGCATTAGGTTTATACAGCAAAAAATATTAAAAGTTGTTATCATAAAAAAAATCATTGACTTTGTCGTATTTAAATAATTTTAATTTGATTTAAAAAATTTTAACCACGTGGTTTATTTAGTCACGTGACTTGTTTAATAACTTGTTACATCTTAAATTTATCTAAAAGTTCGAAATTTTTTAAAAATGCCTTTGAACCATAGGGAAGGAAATTATTTTCTAAAAAAAAATAAAAATTTTAAAAATTAAATAATAAAAGAAAACCACGTGATCATCTTAACCACGTGACTTTTCTAACTATATGATAATTTTTATTTTTTTCAGCTAATTTAAAGACTTTTTAATATTTGCTGAAATTAAATTCAGTTTATATAAAAATAAATAAGAAAATTAGTAAAATTAATAAATTTAACTAAACCACGTGGTTAATTTAACCACGTGACTTATTAAAAAGTAATAAATTTATATATTTTGTTAATTTTTAATCAATTTTCGAGTCAATTTATTGACATTAAGGTTTTAATTAAAAAAAAAAAAACAAAATTAAATTGAAATAAAAGATCTAATCAAACCACGTGGTTAACTGAACCACGTGACTTATTTTAAAGTAATAAATTTATATATTTTGTTAATTTTTAATCAATTTTCGAGTAACTTCATGAGCATTTACTTTGAAAACAAAAATATAAATAAATGGAAAGAAAAAATTCAATCAAACCACGTGGTTAGCTAAACCACGTGACTTATTTTAAATTGAAATAAATTAATATTTTTTATTTGTTTTTTTAGAAAAATTTTAAATAATTTATTTTTTAATTAAAAAAAAAAATTTTTTTTGAATTAAAAAATCTAAATTAACCACGTGACTCAGACTGACTCTCATTATCGTATAAAACCAAATTTTTCGTCGAAACACGATTAAAATCATGAAAGAGGAAGACGAAGCGGATACCAAATGCAATGGATGGGGAACGATATCATTTGTTCTACATGAATAATGTTTTCAACAAAAATTTATACATCCTGGCTTTCCTTGCTCCATTGACTTTTTTACCATAACTAAGACAACTACTTCAGTAAATATCTCTCTTGCTGTTGTCTCTTCTCGGAAGAGATCGAGGGAATTGTATAACCAACAATTGGGTCACTTTTGCTAATGAAATGTTCTTTATAAGAGCTCTTGTGCCCCTTTTTAGCTTTTATAACATAAAATTTTATTTTACATAAATTCAGGTGAATCGACCTGTGAATGGAGCTCGTAAAGCTCTTTCGGTAAT
This sequence comes from Culicoides brevitarsis, assembly GCF_036172545.1. NCBI lineage: Eukaryota > Metazoa > Arthropoda > Insecta > Diptera > Ceratopogonidae > Culicoides > Culicoides brevitarsis. The sequence goes on along the minus strand of NC_087085.1, from coordinate 40,350,157 downwards.
GGAATAGATAACGGCAAAAAGTTTCGCACAAAGCTCAAAATCCATCTCAATTTCGGCGTCTAATCAAAACAAAACAAGGAAACACACACAGAAGGCAATAACGATTTGTGTGACTTGTCTTTGATCAACCAAAAAGCAAATTTCTTTTATCATCATCTCGCAAGCACAACAACATCCTCGTTATTCGTTTTTTTATATTACTTTTGTTTTTTTGTTACTCTCTCTCTCTCTCGGTGCCATTCAAAGTTTATTCATCAACTCGACTCTAAAATGTCTTTTATAAACAGAATTTCTGTCAAAATGAATCTTACGTGTTTTGTTTTTCGGATGATGATACTCTAGACTTCTTTTGTTTGCGATGCGGATCTTTATGAGCAATCACATTACCATCATTTTCGTATTTTGTTTTAAGAGTTTACTAAGTATTTTACTGCCACATAAATTTTTCCTCTTGATGTCGATGGTAGATGGCGATGACTTTGTGTGCGTTCGTTCGTCTATACTTTTCTGTGAGTAAACAATTAATTTGCATATAAATCGGAAGATGTATAAAATTCATTGTAAAGTCGGAACGTAGAAGGATTTAGTCGGTTACGATCTTGTTATTATAGGAAGCTTAACAAACCATGATCTTTCGTGAAATATTTTTCCTGTATTTATGTCTTTAAAAGGTGTTTGGAATTTTAAATGATGAGTTTTTTTTCGGGGATGGGGAATTAACGGGAAATTGACTTTTGACGTAAAAGAGTTTTTTTTTTGAATCGCAATTAATATCAAATTATTTCCAAAATAAGACCTTATTCTTGTGAATATTTTATTTTTTTCATCAAGAAAAATTATTTAATTTTTTAAAAATTAAATTAAATTAAAAATTAATTTAAAAAAATAAACTTTTAAAAAAATATATATATAAATTAAGAAAAATGTATTTTTGTTATATTCAAAAGCTTTAATGATAAAAATTTAAAAAAAAAATAAATAGAAAATATTCCAATATTTTTTTTTAAATAAATAATTCAAAAGCTTTCAAATAAAATAATTAAATTTCAGGTAAAAAAATATTTTTTATTTTAAAATTTTTATTTTTTATTAGTTAACACTTTTTTATTTTCTTATTAAAAAAATTAAAAACTATATTTTTCAATGTTCAAAAGCCTAAATAGATGTAAAGTAAACTTTTTTTTCAATAAAAAACGTAAAAAAATAATTAAAATTTTTTTCCGAATAAAATAATTCAAATACAAAATTAAATTTCAGATTTTTTTTGAACTTTAAAATTTTATTTATTTATTTATTTTTTTTTATTTTTTTTTTAAAGATTTAGAATTTTTTATATTATATTAAAACTAAATTTAAATAAAAAAAAAATCAAAAAATTAGAACTAACTAAAAAATAACAATTTTAAAATAAAATCAGATTAATTTTGTTTATTACAAAATTTCAAATTTTTTGGAAGAAAATTTTTTAATTTTTTATACTAGAATAAAAATTTAAGAAAAATATAAAATTTTAAAGTAAAAAAATTATCCTGAAATTTTCCAAAAAAAAAATGAATTAAAATCAGAAAAAAAAAATTAATAAAAAAAAAATTTTAATTTAAAATTAATTTAATTATTTTCTTTAAATTCTAATTATTTTTTTTTTAATTTAAAAAAAAAAATTTTAATTAAATTAAAATAAATCGAAAATAAATTAAATATCAAAAAATTTAGAAAAAAATAATTTTTTATGAAAAACTTTTAAATTTAATTTTATATTCAACAATTTTCCTTCACTTGTTGATTTCAAACAATTTTCTCATTAAAATATTTTTTATAGGTATGTCTCAAATTTCATGAATTGGTCAAAAAATTTTCTATCAATCAACAAATTCTTCGAAAATCAAATAAATTTAAATATTTTCAATCGATTTTCCTCAAATATCATTTTCTTGCCGCCCGAAAAAACAAACATTGTGACTCTTTGTCATGTTTTCGAGCAACAAGATAGACAAGAATATATGTTATGTTGTTATTTTATGATTTCATTTCCTCCTATCTCGACTTGAACGAATAAATTTCTTGTTTTGCTGCAACAGTCAAAGAATTCTGAGAACATGACTGATTACAACTGCCAGAAAATGACATTTATCCATTTTTTGTGTAATTTTCCTCAGAATCACTTGATAGAACTTCCGTTGCCCTATTTTCGTGAAAAGTTAATTTATATTCAAGTTCATTTCAGTAATTTCCTCGTCTTTGATCAATTTCTTGCATTCAAAATGAAATTCAATTATTATTTATTATTCATGCGACTTCAATGTGTCTTCAAAAGCACACAAGAAAAAAAAATTGTATGATAAATCATGAGTTTTGATCTCGCGCGCAAAACATAAACAGTATCATAATTTTTACGGTTTGACAGATAGACACAATTTGTATTCCTGCCACATGTGAGGCATGCCAAAGAGAAAAAACGGAAGGAAACCTTCAAACATCAAACATGCCGCATAGCGTTTCTCAAGTTATGTGTGAAATGTAAAGAGGCACAACGCACATGTCATAAAAATATTTTAACTTTTTATCATTATACATATGCCGCCACATCATTTTCTACGTGCGTGCAAATGAAAAATCTTATTTCCATCTTTTTTTTTCATCGGGTGATTCCCTTAAAAAGCCTTCGTCTTACACGCATCACGTCAGATTCAAGATATTCCGTGAAAAGGAGACGTGAATGGTTTTTTTTTTGTTTGTGTTTCGAAACAAAATTTTATGGTTGAAGAATTTTATGTGCGCCAATTCACACACACGCCCGATTTTTTTTTTTTTTTTTTTTTTGACAGAAAATCCATAAAAATTATGAATTTTCTGTGTGGCGATGATGAATTTTCAATCAAAAAAATATATGTCATCCGTTGATTACTCTCTCAAGTCGCAAACGAGGAGAGCAAAACTCAATTTGCTGAAATTTTAATTTATTTCCTGTTGAGCCGCATTGAAAAGTAATCATCGACCCAATTCTGCAAGTAAATAAACAACAACAAGCTCATTTTTTTTTCTTCTTCGTTTCTGCATTCATTCATTCTAACCTGAGGAGGATGATGACGATGAGGTTCATTCGAAAGAGGAAAATTTTTAACATCATCGTTGCATATCAATATTTATTCCCTGCCGAGCAAGAGAGTTCGAGACCAATATTTGTTCAATCGTTTTATTTGCTTCACTTATTCTTAATTAACTCATGCTACCGTGACTAAAACAATCCTCCAGCAATAAATTTTCAGTCGATGCTCTCTTTTAAACGTAACCCGGATTTCTTTGAAAACCCGGAGAAACGAGCATTGGTTTGTTTGTTTATTTTGGAAAGTATAAAATTCCTACCCGTTGATTGGGAAAGGGATTAAAATGAACCATTTTTACTCAAATTTAACATCTTAAGGGTTTAAATTTACTTCTGAAGAGAAAAAATTAACTTTGAAGGTTATTAAAACCTTTTTGGGGGTTAATTTAGTCTCTTCAGGTGTTAATTTAGACCCTTGAGATGTTATTTTAATCCATGAAAATTTTTTTTTTTATTTCCTCTGAGAATTTTTTATTACTTTACATTTTAAATTTTAACACTTTGAGGGTTAATTTGTTCATATAGAAAGTTAAATTAGTCTCATTGGGTGCTAAATTAGCACCTAAAATTTTTTTTTTTTTGTAGTTCAAGAATGTTTTTAATGCTTTCGGAGATCGATTGAAGACATTCAAAAAAATTTTAAAAATTTTGAGGTTAAATATAGTTCCTTTTAGGAGTTAAATTATTCCCTTGAGGTGCTAATTTAATCCCTTTATATATTTTTTGTACTCCTCAAAAGTCAAATTAAAGTTAATTTTGCATCTTCAGAAATAATATAAAGTCAAATTTGTCTTGTTAGAAAAAAAAATCAAATTTGGGAGCTATTTTAGCATCTTCAGGTGTTAATTTAGCCCTTTAAGATATTTCTTTGAAATATTTTAATGCCTTAAGATTTTTTTAAATGCCTTTAAATATCAATTTTTTAAAATTTATTTTACATACGTTGAAGTATAATAAAATCTCTGCAGAAGGTAAATTAGTCTCTTAAGGTGTTAATTTAGTCTCTAAAAATATTAAATTCTCTCTTTCAAAATAAATTTTGCTTCATTAGATGTTGGTTTTGTATCTTCAAGAAATTAAATTTTAATCATTTTAAAAATGTTTAAGCAATGGAAGCTTTTTTAGTCATTTTGGATGTTAATTTAACACCTTTAGGTATTAATTTAATTTCCTTAAACTTAAATTCCATTTTCATAATAGGTACTAAATTTTTTATTACTTCAGAAATTTTTTTTGTCTTTTCAAAAAATTTTTTTCTTGCTTTGTCATTATTAAAGGGTTTTTAGACCCTTCAGGTGTTAATTTAGCACCTCTTAAGTAAAAATTATTCGAATTTTCAATTCACAGTGCAATAAATGAGGAATTTCACTTCTCGATCTTACCCAACACTCACGTATTTCGTCGAAATTTCCGTTATCTCGTTATCCGCATCATCATCCTTTCATCATCACGAGAAAGACGAACGAAAAAAAATCTGATATTCATATAAAAATATAATAATAATGAAATCTCCTTTCATAAACTGCTGCCACTCCTCTCGCAAACATAATTTTAATAAACATATCATATTCTAGTTATCCAAGCAATTTCAAGAAAATGCAAAATCCAGCAGTGACACGTACTTACTATATGATATTTTCACCTCTCTCTCTCCATCTCTACGGTCTCGTAACAAGAAACTTTGTGATCACGTTTATGCCAGCCAGAGCGGTATCATTTGCATCTTGCAACGAAAAATGCAAACAAAAAATTCGGGCACTCTATGTAAATTATATCTGGCATTCCGTTGCAAAAGCTGAGAGAGACAGAAGTCGTCGTTTTGAAATACGTTGCAGATATTAGCATTTCAGCAAAATTATTTACCTCATGTACATTCGTGCACAAGTTTATTTCTAAAAATTTAATTTTTACTCCTTTTTCGACGTCGTTTTAGTTGTGTGTCGTTCATGCATGTCTAACGAAGACGAAATGTTGAATGGAATTGCACGAAATGCACATACGACTTGCTCATATTTAAAAATATGAAAAAAGGAGGAATGAAACTCATCCGACGGAATTTTTTCCACATCAGTGCCACAAAATATAACTTTTTATGTAGTTGAATATCTAATTATATTTTAATTGAGTTGCCGTTTCTCTTTGCCTTTCTCCCTGTAAATAAATTGTACCTTTCTTTTTTTTAATTTTTTGCAGAATTAAAAGAGAAAATAGTAACTTTTGTACACTGTAAAAATAATTTTGTAATTTTTTAAAAATAATTTAAAAATTTAAGAAAAATATTTTTTTTATAAAATAAAATTATAATTTAATTAAATATAGTTAAATTAAAAAATCATTTAATTTTTTTAAATTGATTTAATTAAATTTATTAAAATTCCTTTAATTTAATTTTATTTTTCGAATTTAATATTTTTAGTTTATTTAAAAAAAATTCGTCGTTTAAAAATAAGAAAAAAATATTTTTCATTAAAATTATTCAAAAAATATAATTTAAAAATTAAATCAGAATTAATAGTTTTTATAAAATAAACATTTTTACATTTATTTTAAAATAAAATAATAATTTATTTGAATAAAATTAAGAAAATTTTTTTAATTATTATTTTATTTTTAATCTAAATATACCAATTTTAATAAAAAAAATAAAAAAAAAGTAAAATAAATATTTTTTCTTTATAAAATTTAATTATAATTAATAAAAATTATCTTTTAAATAAAATAAATTATTTATTTATGTTAATATTAAAATTTTTTAAATTTTTAATAAACTATTTTTTTTAATTTTCTTTTGGAAAAAAAATCATAAAATATTAAATTAGGTATTAAACAAAATTTAGAATAAAAAAAAAAATTAAGTAACCAAAATTATTTTTTTCTATTTTTGGAAATTAAATTTAATTTTTCTTCAATTTAATTAAAATTTTAAAAATAATACAAATTAAAATTATAAAAAATAAAAAAAAATTTTTTTTTAATTATTAAAAAAAAATTGTTAACAGTGTATTAAAAAGTATAAAAGTCATTCGTTCAAAATAAATCCATTCATAAAATAAAAATTCAACATAAATAAAAGATTTGTTACTCGAGGCAAAATTTTCCATAAATGTGCACTCAAGCAAGGTTGATTGGATCAAATCGAAAGTTTATTTAAATTTTCTGTGTCAAACTCCCAACCAACCAACCAATCAGCAAAAAGGCAAGAAAAATTAAGTGATACTTTTGTTTCGAAAGATTAAATATTTCCACACTGCTATTTATAATGAAAAGTTGAAGGTTGTTAAATTTCCGGAAATTATCCCTTCAAACAAAAAGGGACACGAAAAATGAAGATCGGTGTCCTTGATACTTGAAAAGAGAAAAAAAAGGAAATTTTCCCAACACTTTTGGTCCAATGCGTAATTTTTTTTTCGTCCCAATTTTTCATTCAAGCAGATTTATCGTACTTTGCAATCTTTTTTTTTCGGGGAAATGAAAATCAATTTCGCAAAATGCCACAAAATATTGATTTCAATTATCATCACACAACTTGCACGGGAGGAGCTTAGCTAAGGATAAAAACTTGTTTTTTAAATTAAAAGTACACAAAAGTTGTTCAGGTATTAAATTGCGAAAGCAGCAACCACGTGATCGCTTCTCGTTAAAAACTTTTCTGCTTACGAAAAACGAGAAGAAAGTTTAAATTCATCATTATAAATTAAAGTTTCAAGCGCTTCCCTGTCGACGTTGCTTCTGTGTGATGCGGTAAGAGACTTTCAAAATTAATTTAAACAATTTCCTTAATAAACAAACTCTCATAGACGCATCAATCAGTCACTTCACTCCTGATTACGAGAGGATGTGCAACGTCATAATTTATGCACGGGCGTCGTCGCAAATGACGACACATTTGTCAAAAAGTTTTACATCCTCAGCGACGTTTGTGAATATTTTTTTTTTCGTGCCGAGAAAATAGACAAAGTACTTGTAACTTTTGTTGTCGTGTTTCTCGTGACATCATACATAATTCACAATAAACTTTTAAAAACTACCAAGCTGTGTGTCAACAAAGAAAAACTGAAACTCACACTCTCTGTCGTCGCTCTACGAACAATATATTTCATAAAAATTGACGTGTGTGATGAAAATGCAGTCAACAGAGTTGTTCGCAAGTCAAGAGGAACGAATGACAAAAAAAAAACAAAAGAATAACAAAAAAAAAAGTTTCCAACAAAAGAGAGAAAAAAAAGTGAAAGAATTCAAAAGACGTTGTTTATTCCTTAAAAATACTTTCAAGTAATGTTTAGAAATACTTTTAGCTTAACCTTGTTTGTTGTTCGAGATTATAGGCAGAATTTCGTTACTTCTTCACAAACTTGACATTCTTTCATTTTTTTTTTTTTTTTTTTTTTTGAATGAGAATTTTTTTCCTTGATTATGCTACTTCCGCCTACGTTTCATGGTTATTTTTATATTATTTTGTGGGTGACATTGAGTCAAGGTTTTATCATAATTTTTGCATGAATAAGAAAAGAATGGGAAAAAATGATCTTATGATGGCATGTCATGTCGTGTGTGTTAAATAATTTTGATAAAAAAATATTTTTTTCATGAAAATTTAGTCTTGAAAAAAAAATACTTTATTAATTAATTTAATAATAAAAAATTTTCAATTAATTTATTTTTAAAAATTAAATATTATAGAAAACAATTAACATGAAAATAAATAAAAAATTTAATTAAATTTTAACATAAAGAAATAAAAATTAACATAAAAAAAATTAATTTAAAAAAATATTTTTTTTTACGAATATTGAATTTTAAAATTTAATTTTTGAATTAATTTAATTTAATTAATTTTGAATTAACATTCATTTAATTTTTTGAATTTTAAGATTTAAATATATTTTTTGCAAAAAAAAAATTATATTAATTCAATATAAAAAATAATTATTCATTATTTTTTGGAAATGAAAAAATTAAATTTAAAAATTTAAATTTTAAAAAAAAATTTGATTTAAAAAAAAAATTTTAATTAAAATTTAAAAATTTTTTAAAAAAATTGAAATTTAAATAAAATTTTTTTAAAAAAATTTATTTAAAAATAAATATAATAAAAATAAAAAATTAAAATTAAAAATTTTAAGATAAAATTAATTAATTTTGAGATATTTTAGAAGAAAAATTTCAAATTTTAAATTTTTATTAAAAAAAAAATATTTTTAAAGAAAAAATAAATTAATTTTTCGTCAAATATCAATAAAATTGATAAAATTATTATTAATTAAAAATTAATTTATAAATTTTTTTTTCTTTTTTTTTTTTTTTTTTTTTTAAATTTATATATTTTTTTTTTAAATGATGAAAAAATATTTATTTAGAAAAAAATTATAAAAATAATTTAATAATGTTAATTTAAAATAATGAATTAATTTACTTTTATTTTTTTAAATTAATTTAAGAATCTAAAATTTTTTAACTAATTTTTTTTTACTTAGAAATTCAGTTCATTAAAAAAATAATTTAAATTTTTGACAAATAATCTAACTTTCAAAATGAAAATTGCAAACTAATCTCTAATTCAACAAAAATCAACAAGAAACTGATTTCCTATAACATTTCTCTGCTGATGATAGTTTAATTAACTGCAAATAGTCAAAAAGTTGCTGTAACGACACTCGTCTCCTTTGGGGTTTTCCAATTAAGTAATAATCATAATTGAGCAATTTGAGAACTTTGCATCAACATTTTCCAATTTCGATTCATTGCAAAAACCGCACACACACAAAAACAAACAAACAAACAATTTCCTACCTGCTAGACCTCCTCTTCGGCACACACGAACACAATGAAAACCAAAAATCGCATGTCTCCAACATTTATTTTCAGTGCAATTTATTGATTCATTGTGATGTGAATTGCATTTTGGGAAAACATTTGGATCCAAAATTAATAATAGTTTTCTCCCGTCGTCGTCGTCGTTGTTGTTGGGCGAGTAAATAGGAGTGTTCGTGATTTGTGTAGAACTTTCAAAAGTAAATTAATGTTCCGAAATATTTATTAGTTTTGTAAAGTTTTGTAAAATCTCAGCGTGATTATTTGAGTTATTTGCATTATTTCGTCATATTTCTCTGGAATTTTCGTAAATATCTGATTTTGATGCGTGAAATGCTGCGCAACCAATAAGACTTGTTGATTTCGTGCATTTTGTGAATTCAACTGAAAAATATTTGTGCGGTCGAGTGGTATGGCGGGATAGATAATTAGAATGGATATCAGCGGAAATTCTTGACTAGACGCCATAATTATTCATTGAATTCGGGTTGGTTCCGCTTGTTGTTTTTTTTTTGTGGAAAGATGATTTTTCCGAGTAATTTAACGTTAATGGGATTTTTGTTTACTCGAAATGGAATGAGACAAGTTATTGTGTGAGAAATTTTTTATTTTTCAAGGACTTCTTTTTAAATTTTTATTCTTTTATTTTTTTTTCAATTTTTTTAATAATTTTTTTTTAACAAAAATAATTTAATTTAATTTTATTTGTAATTTAATTTTTTTTTAATTATTTTTGTTAAAAAAATTTATTGAAAAAAATTATAAAAGAATTAAAATTTAAGAAAAATTACATAAATAAATTAAATTTATAAGTAAATTTTAAAATAATTTTTTTTTAATTTTAATTTTTGAACAATTTATTTATTTTATATTTATTAATTTGTTTTATTTTAATTTTTTTTTATTTTGAACAAAATTATTATTACAATTTTTTGATTTAAAATAAAAAAAAATTATTAGACTTTTTTATTCGTTTTTATTTTAATATTCATAAATGAATTTGAAAAAAATGTAAATTAATGTTAAGCGAAAAGAACTAAAAAATATCAAAATATAAAAAAACTTATCAAAAAAAATAAATAATAATTAAAATTAAAAATTTTTTTAAATAATTAATATGAAAATGTGTATCAAAAAATAAATAAATTATTTTTTTTAAATTAAAAATTAATTAATTTTATAAATTTAAAATTTTTTTATTAATTTTTTCAATTTATTTTAATTTTTTAAATATTTTTTTTTAAATATTAATATTTTACTTAATTGTATAAATTTAATTTAATTTAATTTTTTTAATTAACAATAAATTAGAAAAAAATGTCAAAAAACCACAAACAAACAAAAATAATTCTCACACAATGACAAAATCGCAACTAATTTCTAAATTGAATCACGGAACATCAATCCCATTACGTAGATTACCATTTATCTCATTTAAGTCTAATATCAATTACCCATAAATATGTGTTGTAAACAACTAATCAGCAATCAATTTTAATTTTTAAGCAAGGCTATCCGTTCGTTGATGCGAGATAGTTCATTGAAATGTTATCTATTTATTGATTTTGAATTCAGTTTAAAATTTATAACCTTTTATTACAACCGACTATTTTTCCAATATCATGAAATTTCATCTCTCGTTGCGAAAATGGGGCAAAATATCTCGGAATAATAGACTATTTTCTCATTCTCTCGACATTACAAAATCTTCTTATAAATATCTCTCCGCTTTCGACTTGGACAACAACGTTGCGTATGGCTGTGCATTAGGAACAATAGCAAATATTTCATACATTATTATTATTATATTCCAAAGAAAAATACCACAAAAGCAATGTGATTTATATACTAAAATTCATACTCTCATGAATTTTATATCTTCTTTCATGCCTTTATGCTCCATCTCTCGTCCCCAACATTTCGATCAATATCCAACGTTTTCACTCAAGAAACCTTGAGATATTGTCAGATTTGGGTGTTTGTGTGTGTAATATTTATTTTGGGGTTAAAATACAACAATTTTCACATTTTAAAGCGGCATAAAGGAGCGAATGAGGCATGCCAAACGATATTCATGATGATTTCAAGCCACGACGCACGCCAAACAATAATCCATAACTAACGGTTTTTTTTCTTACCCTTCTGCGTCTAAATTTAACATCCATTATTTATGTGCATTATCTTTCATATTTTTTGATCTTCTTGCGGATGCCGTCATCACATTCACTTGATATGTTGATGTTTTTATTATACAACTTTTCTCTCGTGAGTGGCGTTCATTGAACGGAGGATTGGGAGAAAATTGAATCATTCATACGTTTTTTATATCGCATTTTGAATTATTTTTGATATAAACTTTTTTGAGGCATTGACAGTCTGTGATATTTTGGCTGAAAAAAAAAATAAAAAAATAATTAAAATTTTTAATTTTTTTTAAATAAATAAAAATTCAAAAAAATTAATTTTAAAAAATAAATTAAAAAGATTATAAAAATTTATTATAAATTTTTTTATTTAAATTTTAATGAATAAAATTTAATAGAAATTTTGAAAAATTTAATGAATAAAATTTAATTAAAATAGAAATTGAAAAAAAATTTAATTTAAATTTTAAAAAAAATTTAAAAATTTATTTTTAGAAAAATTAATTAAAAATAAAAATTTTTAAAAAAATAAATTTTTATAAGAATAATATTTAGAAAAAAAATTATTTAAATTTTTAAAATTTTTTAAAAAAAAATAAAAATATAAATTAAAAAATTTTAAAAGTTATAAAAATTCATATAAATTATTTTAATGATTCATATTGAAAAATTAAAAAAAAAATGTATAAAAAACTTTAATGAAAAATAATATAAAACAATTTGAAATTTTTTTGAAAAATATAAAATAACAAAATTGAAAAGTTAAAAAATTTAAAAATTAAAAATTTTTATAAATAATTATTTTGTTTAAATAAATAAAAAAAAATATGAAAATTTTTAAAAAAATAAAAATACATTTAATTAATAAATAAAAAAAAATAAAAAATCATAAAGTTTTGAGAAATAATGAGAAATAAAAAAATCTCAGAAGTTCTATAAAAAAAATTTAAAAATAAAAAATATAGAAATTTAACTAAAAAACATAAAAAAATTGAAATGCGGTTAACATTTTTAACACACTTACTTTTTAATTTTTTTTTTTATAAAAATTTCATTTTATTTTTTTTTAACTCTTGGCACGATTTCTTTTTTTTTTTTTTTAAAAAAAAAGATGAAAAACAAGAAACTTGACCTTCACAGCTTGTAGACTAAAAAATTAAGCCATTAAAGCAACCGTTGTCGCTCGTTTTTCATTATCTCGCAATATCGACGCCCTTTTTTTGTTCTTTCGTTTCCCGATAAATATTTATCTAGATAGATAACTTTTCAATTTTATGTGTCAATAAATCAATATCCGCCTTTGTATTTTTCGCCATGTCCCGAGAAAAAAGTTGGGAACGAGTGAAAAAGTTTTCGCCAAGTAATTGTTTTGAACATCCAAGACTGCAAAAGTAAAACTTGACAAATCTTTTGTCACTTTTCTTTCTTTTTTTTTTTGTCCAAGATTTTTTCTTTTTTTTTTAAATTAAGTTACGGAGAAATGGAAGAAGCACAAATGTGACACAAATGCTTGCACTATTATTAAAAGTTTTGTGAAGGAAGCTGGATTTTGGGTCATTTTGTACTGAGAACGACCTTTCCAAGTCGTTTTCTCATTCTTTTCATTCCGCATTCCATCTGCGTGCCAGTTTTTTGTCCATTTTTTTTTGCCTTTTTGCAACGATGGCTTGACAGTGTGACAACATTCCCCAAAAGAATGTTCAACCTTTTAAATTTCTGTGTCTTTTCTATTTCATTTACTCGCTGCTCGTTCGTTCGTTCGCTTGTCTGGTTCGCCATTGTAACTGTAGCAAAGTTTAATTTAACTTTTTCATTTTGACAGATGACATACTATTTATTATAAATATTAAATTTCTCGATTCAATGAATATTTTTCACTTTTTCACATGTTCCTTCTTTTTTCTCCCTCCGGTATTCGTTTCATTAGGTAACAAGTAATGTTCGGTCCGCAAAAGTAAATTGATGGCATCTGTCGTCACTTCTTGCCACGACATCGACCAGGTGTATCATTAAATTTTATTCTGAGAAAAATTTCTTTTTCCAAAAAAAAAAAAATATCGCTTGATGAAAAATGATTTGCGAGAAAAAAATTTACATATCAATCACGGAATAGATGGCGGCGGTAAATGTGAAAAAAGTGCGGGCGAGAGCTCAATAGCTTCATTTTTTTCACATATTATCACAATATTCAATCAAGTTGCTAAAATATTCAAAGCTCTGTCGATGACGACGAGAACGGAGAGTGATGGCATGGCGGTTATGATCACTACTGTTGATGATGATGATGGAGCCAAGCAAATGGATTCACAAACATAAATTTTCATCATTCATGCGACAAACACGCAACATATCAATTTTTGGTCACAAGTATACTTTTGTTGTGAAATTTTTTCGTTTCGTGATTCATGAAAAAAATAGAATTTTGGGCGAAGAAATAAAATTTTTCAGATTTTAAGAATTTTTTTGAAATATTTTTGATATTTTTAATTATTTTAAAATTTTATAAAAAAAAAAATAAAAATTAAATTTTATCGAAGAATATAAGAATATTTTTGAATAAAAAATTAAATTTCTTAATTTTCAACGCATAGTCGCTTAAAAATTATTTTTTTTAATGATTATAAATTTCGTTGAAAAAAAAAATAAAAATATTTTTTAAAAACTTTTAAAATTTACTCATTAAAAAAAACAATCTAAGATGGAAAAATTTAATAAAAAAATTATTTTTAATATTTTTTTATTATTTAAAAAAAGGAAAAAAATTAATTTGATTTTCTTAAAATAAAAAAAAAACAATTTCTTATTTAAAACAGAAAAAAAAATAATTTAAAGAATTTTTGAGAAAAATAAAAAAAAAATCTAAAAATATAATTTATTTTTCAAAATTTTTAATACTTTTTTTCAAAAAAAATATTTTTAAATAAAAAAACTAAAAAATAAAATAATTTTGATTTTCTATAAATAATAAAATTTTTAACAAAAAAAAAATAATTAGGTATTTTAAATAATACAAAATTAAATTTATTTAAAAAAAATAATAAATTTAATTAAAGAAAAATAAATTTTGAAATTTTTTCAATATTAAAAAATTGTAAAATTTAAAAAGAAAAAAAATATAATTAATAATAATTAAAATTATAAGAAAATTAAATCAGGTCAAAAATTATGAGAATTTATAGAAATATAAAGAAAATAAATTCGATTTTTAATTTTAATTAGTAATTTTACATATTTAAAAATTGCAAAACATATTTTTTAAAATTTTTATTGTGCATTTAATATTGAAAATTTATTAAAATTAAAAAAATAAATAAAATAAAAATTAATTAAGTTAAAAAAATCAAAATAAAATAAAATTTAATTAAATTAAAAAAATCAAATTAAATTAAAATAAAATAAATTAAATTAAAATAAAATAAATTAATTTAAATTATTTAATTTGAATCAAAATTTCAATAAAAATTTTTATTTTTAAATTCGTCAGAAATATCTTAAATTTACTTCTACTATATTCTATAAAATTTTCAAATCTAATTTTTGGTTTCTCTGGGCGAGACACTTGCAAACCACAAACCGAGAGCAAAAAATATCCGTTATGGATCAGTTCAATCTTGCATCACACATCACCATTGTACTGCCAGCATGTTTTAAAATTTTATAGCTTTGATGGTACTTTTCTGCATTCACTCGATATATCTGTCTTTTCCATGTTTTTTTTTTGCATTCGCATCATACACAAAGTAGGCACTCTCTCTCCACTCTCACATGACTAAACACATATCATTTGCATATAATGTGCCTCGTCGTCCTTCGTGCAGCGCGCAGAAAAGATTAACATAGCTATAAAATTGTCGGTATAAAATATCTGCAATATAATGGGATGTGTGGAGTTGTTCTGTACAACGCAAATAAACTTCAAAAATGCATTTGTGTTTGTACAAGTAAATAAATGGGATGCAAAACTAGTGCACAGGTATCGACGTACGACGAGGAGATCTGCAAAGCTATTATTTTCATTACAGTACTTTTTTGTTCTTGTTTCGGAATATTGCTTGTTTTTAAAATAAAATAAAATAAAGAGGCGATGGTGTATTGCGGCGTTATGTGGAAAATATAAACTTTTTTCTCTCGCTCGACATTATTATTATTTTTGCTCGAATGTCGGGCCGAGCAGCTGAGCGTCTCATTTCAAACTGAAAAATGTATAATTATGACACATTTCCGCCCTAAATTGCGATGAATTCATCGAAACGAGGCGAAAGAAGCGTCGTTTCCGACATCTGACACGTTCTTGCTTGAATATCCCCGTCGAACGACGGCACACGAAGCAAAAGCTAACAACAAATGTGCGTGAAATACTTGAAAAAAATTAATGGAATTTTTAAAAAAGTCCAGTTTTAGCTTTTTGTTCGTCGTTTTTCGTTGCAGGTATTTGATGTTTTCTGTGAATTCAGGTGTAAATTTTTTGGTTTTTCATTCCTCTTTTTATTCATTCAATTTTTTTGTTGTGTGTCGGTTCGGCATGCAAACGATAAAATGTATGAATATATGAATAAACATTGACCGAAAATTCGCTTGTATTTTTTATTTATTTTATTTTCTTTGTTTTTCGATACACACCAACCGACGGGCAACGCAACGCAAAATATTGAAATGGATTTTCCGTGTTTGTTTCTATTTTCGAGAGTCGAGCATTCGGAAATGAATTGATTTTTTCAAATCTAATGCATTTTTTTGTGTTCTAAAAGCAAAACAAACAATCGGACAATATGAATACAATTTATGATAAAATTGCTTTCGGGAGGAAGCAAATACATAATAAAACAATGGAGATGTACTTTTTACGGCTGTTTTTGTTGGATCAACGTAAAAATATAATTAAACGCTTGTAGCTTAACATTGGATTTTAGAGGGATCAAAAATGCCTTGTTATCTTTTTTTTTTGTTTTCATTTTTTTTTTTCAAATGAAACAAGAAAAAAATTTTTTTTGTGGCGGATTAATTTTATTTTAGATACAGCATGATGGTCAATGAGCTCGACGTTAAATGATAAGCTTTTGAGGTTATTTAATTTTTTGTAAAAAAAAAATTAAAATTAAAAAAATATACAAAAAAAAATTAAAATTAATTTTTTTTTTTTGAAACTGAAAAAAAATTTTTTTTGAATAGTTTTGTTTTTAAAATAAAAAAAATAAAAACGATGGTGTCAAAGCCAATTTTGCGGCTTTATGAATAAAAAAAAAAACATTTATTTATAGTAATTTTAATTAATAAAAAACAGTTAAAATATTTATATATTTTTTTTAATTATTTTAAGTTTTAATTCAAAGTCGAATTCAATCTAAATTATCAAAAATTTTCATGGAAATTTATTTAATATTTTGGAAATATTTTATATTTTTTTTTTCATTTCTAAATAAATTTAAAAAATACAAAAACTGCAAAAAAAAAAGAAAAGAAACTTTTTTCCTTTGACAAGTTTTGTTTTGAAAACTTCAAGAGCAAAAAAACTGTGTCAAAAACTGTGTCAAAGCCATTTTTGTCAAATCTTGCTCCAAATGGATAATAATTTGTCAGAGGGCTCATTTATCATTTAAAATTTTATAAATTTGAAAAAAAAAAAAAAAATTAAAATCATTTTTAATCATTTTATAACTCAAAACTGCCAAAAAATTGAAACTAAAAAAATTTTTTTTCTTTGACATAGTTTTGTTTTAAAAACTAAATCAAGAGCAAAAAAACTGTGTCAAAGCAATTTTTGTCAAATCTTGCTCCAAATGGATAAAAATTTGTCAGAGGGCTCTAATTTATCATTTTTAATCATTTTATAACTCAAAATTGCAAAAAAAAAATTTTGAAAAAAAAATTTTCTTTGACAGGCTCTAATTTATCATTTTTAATCATTTTCTAACTCAAAACTGCCAAAAAATTGAAACTGAAAAAAAATATTTTATTTTTTTTTGATAAATAGAAAATGAATTTTTTCAAATTTATAAAAATTTGTCAGAGGGCTCTAATTTATCATTTTTAATCATTTTCTAACTCAAAACTGCCAAAAAATTGAAACTGAAAAAAATTTTTTCCTTTGACATAGTTTTGTTTTAAAAACTAAATCAAGAGCAAAAACTGTGTCAAAAACTGTGTCAAAGCCATTTTTGTCAAATCTTGCTCCAAATGGATAGAAATTTGTCAGAGGGCTCTAATTTATCATTTTTATTCATTTTATAACTCAAAACTTAAAAAAAAAATTTTTTTCTTTTTTTGACATAGTTTTGTTTTGAAAACTAGGTCAAAACTGCCAAAAAATTGAAACTGAAAAAAAAAATTTTCTTTGAAAGTTTTGTTTTGCAAGAGCATTTTTTAATCAAATCTTGCTCCAAATGGATAAAAATCAAGGGCTCTAAAAAATCATTTTCTAACTCAAAACTGCCAAAAAATTGAAACTGAAAAAAAATTTTTTCTTTGACATAGTTTTGTTTTTGTGTCAAAAAAAAAGCCATTTTTGTCAAATCTTGCTCCAAAATAGAAATTTGTCAGAGGGCTCTAGTTTATCATTTTATATTTCAAAACTGCCAAAAAATTGAAACTGAAAAAAAAATTTTCTTTGACATAGTTTTGTTTTAAAAACTAAATCAAGACCAAAAAAAAACTGTGTCAAAAACTATGTCAAAAAATTTGAAACTGCCAAGAAAAAAAATTTTTTCTTTGACATAGTTTTGTTTTAAAAACTAAATCAAGAGCAAAAAAACTGTGTCAAAGCCATTTTTGTCAAATCTTGCTCCAAATGGATAGAAATTTGTCAGAGGGCTCTAATTTATCATTTTTAATAATTTTATAACTCAAAACTGCCAAAAAATTGAAACTGAAAAAAAATTTTTTTTTGACATAGTTTTGTTTTTTGACAAAAAATTTTGTTTTGTTTTAAAAACATTTTAAATCAAAAAGCCAAAAAATTGCTGAAAAAAAAAATAGTTTTGTGTCAAAGCCAAAAACTGTGTTTTTGTCAAATCTTGCTCCAAATGGATAAAAATTTGTCAGAGGGCTCTAATTTATCATTTTTAATCATTTTCTAACTCAAA
The DNA here is from genome assembly GCF_036172545.1 of Culicoides brevitarsis. Classification (NCBI taxonomy): domain Eukaryota; kingdom Metazoa; phylum Arthropoda; class Insecta; order Diptera; family Ceratopogonidae; genus Culicoides; species Culicoides brevitarsis. The sequence continues at coordinate 40,332,020 of NC_087085.1, read as the reverse complement.
ACTGCCAAAAAATTTAAACTTAAATAATTTTTTCCTTTGACATAGTTTTGTTTTAAAAACTAAATCAAGAGCAAAAAAACTATGTCAAAAACTGTGTCAAAGCTATTATGTCAAATCTTGCTCCAAATGGATTGAAATTTGTCGGAGAGCTCTAATTTATTAAAAAATTATTAATTTAAAAAACTGCCAAAAAATTGAAACTGAAAAAAAAAATTTTTTCTTTGACATAGTTTTGTTTTAAAAACTAAATCAAGAGCAAAAAAAAAAAACTGTGTCAAAGCCAATTTTGTCAAATCTTGCTCCAAATGGATAAAAATTTGTCGGAGGGCTCTAATTTATCATTTTTAATCATTTTATAACTCAAAACTGCCAAAAAATTAAAAAAAAAATCTTTGACATAGTTTTGTTTTAAAAACTAAATCAAGAGCAAAAAAACTGTGTCACTGTGTCAAAGCCAAATCTTGCTCCAAATGGATAAAAATTTGTCAGAGGGCTCTAATTTATCATTTTTAATCATTTTCTAACTCAAAACTGCCAAAAAATTGAAACTGAAAAAACATTTTTTTTTCATAGTTTTATTTTTTGCAAAAAAACAAAGTTTTGTTTTCAGAGGGCTCTAATTTATCATTTTTAATCATTTTATAACTCAAAACTGCTAAAAAATTGAAAAAAGTTTTATTTTAAAAAAAATCAAGAGCAAAAAAACTGTGTCAAAAACTGTGTCAAAGCAATTTTTGTCAAATCTTGCTCCAAATGGATAAAAATTTATCGGAGGGCTCTAATTTATCATTTTTAATCATTTTATAACTCAAAACTGCCAAAAAATTGAAACTGAAAAAAAAAATTTTCTTTGACATAGTTTTGTTTTAAAAACTAAATCAAGAGCAAAAAAACTGTGTCAAAAACTAAGCTAATTTTTGTCAAATTTTGCTCCAAATGGATAAAAATTTGTCGGAGGGCTCTAATTTATCATTTTTAATCATTTTATAACTCAAAACTGCAAAAAAATATTAAAAAATGAAAATAATAATAAAATAAATGAAATATTATAAAAGATAATAATTATTTATAATTGAAAATATAAAATTGGAATTTAAATTTAAAAAAAAAATTAAAAAAAATCTTAATTTGAATTTTTTTAAAATTAAATAAAAACTTACAAAAAATAAATTTTTAGACTTTCAATAAAAAAAAACATTTTTATTTCTTTTTGATATGTAAAAATAAAAAAAAATTAAATAAATCCATTGAATTTCTAAAATAAACAAAAATTATTTGATTTAAAATTTAATTTATTTTATTTATTTATTTTACATTTTTAAATAAAGATGAATAAATAAACAACAAAATAAATCAAATTAAAAATAAAATTCTCCGAATTCCAATAAAAATAGGTACATGTTCGGACAATCCCTAATCGCCCACTTCCTAAACAAATATTAATGCCTCATCCTGTATCCTCCTCTGTATCTCTCTCTCTATGTGCTCCCTTGAAACTTTTTTCCCCCATAATTCTTATTAAATGTGCAAATTGCTTTCAAAAACTGATAAAATTGTGTTTACTTTGCTTCCGGTCAAACAAACAGGTGTTTCTTATGGTGAAATGAATGAAACACCTCGCTCCGTACCTCAGCAGGAACAAAAATAAACGACAACGTTTTTCCCTTTTTTTATTTGTCGGTCGAACTTTGTCGATAGAAATCCGATATCTTGTCATCGGTAGACTTGTCGTGTTTTGATATTTAAAGTTTTAATTTTTTTTCGGCTAAAATTAAAGTTTTTTTTTGGTTGCGTAACAACGAAAAAAGCCAAAAAAAAGCGAAAGGATTGAGAGTCATATTCATAAATCTCTCAAATTATTTTTTCTTTCGGTGCGTTGTCCGTGTCCTATCTGAGCAAATAATCTTTAGCTAAGCAGTTAAGCGTCGTCTCTTATCCCCTTTACAACAGGTAATAAGCAAAAAATTTATGGCAGGGCAAAATCTATTTTCGTCATGCATCTCGTCGTCTCGAATAGCTTGCGAACAGCGGAAAGGTGATTGTTTTTTTTTCTCCTTCGACACGAACAAAAAAAAAAGGAAAAAGGGAAAAATGTAATGATGTGTAAAAGGAAAAACGAGAGAGAAAAAAGGTTTCATTTATATGGGGATTGAAGTAATAAATTCGATTGTACGAAAAAAAACCTGTCCTTGTTCTCGTAGACGACGACAACGACAAGTTAAATCAAATAATAAAGGTTATCATTGTATTAAAAAAATATTAGATTATTAACTAAACCCGCATAAAGAAGGATCAATTTCACTTCGCTCACTCCAAAAACTCGGAAACACTTGAACAAAAATAACCGATAAATGATTGTTGTTTACACGAGACTCGAGCAGCAATAACTGTCGCATGCATAAAGAATTATTTCCAGAAGATTAATAATCACATAATATTACTAATACCGCACACACAATATTTCGTTACTTAGTATTCTCGTCAGTGCTTCGCCATAAACTATGTGTCATCATTCATTTACACTCCTTATGCCGGCGCTCTTTAAAGATTTGTTACGCAAGAACAACGAACGGCGGCGAGAGGAGATTGGAAGTTTGAGGTTTTTGTAAAATTCTATTTTAAAAAAAATTATTTTAATTTTTTATTTTATTTTTTATTATTTTATTTATTCATAATTTTAATAATTATTTTGTTATTTTATTTAAATTAATTTTTTTTTATTTTTTACAATTTTTTTTTTAATTTGTAAAAAAAATAATTTATCGATACTAAATATTTTTTAATTAATATAATTTAAATTTTTAATTCGTTGAAAATTATTATTATTTTTTTTTATTTTTCATATACCTAATATATTTTTCATTTATTGAAATTTTATTTAATATTTTAACTAAATTCAAATACTTAATAATTTTTTTTTATTTATTTTTAATATTTTTATTTGAATTTTATTTTATATCATAATTTAGTTCAATTTTTATTTTTAATTAATTTAATAAATTAAATTTTTTATTGATTTTTTTTTATTTTAATTATATTTAATTTTTTTTTATTTTTTTTTAAATTTAATTTTATTTAATTTTTTATTTTAATTTAATTAGGTAAATTAATTTTAATATCGAAATATTCTTATTTTTTAAAATTTATTTTTTTTTAATTTAACTTTTTTAAAATTTAATTTTGTTTAATTTTTTTATTTTCATTTAAATAAATTAAGTCAAACCTATATTAAAATAATTTTATTTAAAATTTAATTTTTTAAATTTTGTTTTAATTTTATTTATTTATTTTTTTTTTATTCAACCTAATTAAAGAATTTTGTTTAATTTTTTCATTTTATTTAAAAAAAAATTAATTTAAAAATTTATCTTTTATATTGGAATTTATTTAAAAAATTATTTTTATTTAATTATTTTTTTAATAATTGTTTTTTTTTTGTATTTTAGGAATTAAATTTTAAAAAAATCGACCTCGAGCTTTGTCAAACACGATTTTCTCCAATCACTGAATCGCCGTATTTTTCCCACGTAATCCTTCAAATTTATATTTCGTGTCGAGGCACAACAACAAAAAACAACAAAAAAAGAAAACCTTCGACGAAACGAGGAAACGAAGGAACGTTCGTTAGACAAACAAAAGAAATGTAACTAGAAAGGAAAAATTTGACGAGGAAAAATTCAATACCGAAATAACAATGACTCGCAAAAAATTGTACCTATAAGTATTAAAAAAAAAACGAGAAGTAAAAAGGAGGAAGTTGAGAAACGGAGAAGAAAAAAAAAGTAATTGGCATCAACACAATTACGTGACCATAAAAGTGAATAAAAAAAATAATAATGGGAAAAATCCCTCTCTCGTATACTTTAAGTCATGTACATACCTCGTCTCTCTCTCCTTTTTTCCTCTCAATATGTTGCCAGAATTGTTTTTAAAAATACTTTTCGTTGTTGTCGTGCTTTCTGCTTGGCAAGCGAGCAAGAATGACAACGACGACGAAGGTAATGGAAGTTGGTACAAAAATTAAATTGACACACGCTTTTATGTCATCATTAAATTAAAATTGGCAGAGTAAATTTTTTTTCCTGTGACAAAAGAACTTTTAATTGATTTTTACGTGTTTACAATATTTTTCTTTCCTCTTCGACATAATTGAATTATAAGCTGTGACAATCTTAACCAAACAGGCGTTTTTCTCGGATTTTCCGGTCAATGTCAAACCGAAAAAAAAAACAGCTCGAAGCACCAAATTCGACTTAAAACGACAACTTTCAGTCCTTGATGTAACAACAGCATTAAAGTGCCGCTCAATCAATCTCCTCCTAATACGTTCTTTGCATGGTTTCTTATTCATCATCTTCGAGGTACTTAACCGACAAGAAGAAAAAAAAACACACAAGACTTTCATCATCATTTATAAGTGCGCGCCGCCGGCAACTAAATACACGCACGTCATTTTTCCCTTTTGTTTAGGGCAAGGGACAAGGACAAGACGCACGAACAATGAAAGACGAGAGAAAAAAAAAATAAAATAAAAGTACAAGTGATCAGCAAACAATAGGCTCATGTTCGTCGTCGTCGTCTTTCTTGTTGATGATGATGATGAGGTGAATAAACATGGAAGACGGAACATTGATTACATATATGGGAAAAACGTGAGAGGTGTGGGAAATGAAGTAACGGGACATGAGGAAGTTAGTATTGTGAGAATTTTGTGTTTCGCTAATTATTTATATTTTTATATTATTTTTCAAAAAAATAAAAATTTAAAAAAAAATTAAAAATTCACACTCAAAAAGATTAAATAGGTATGTGAAATTTTTAGAATTACGAAATGATAATTAATTTATTAAAAAAAAATTGAATTAAAAAAATTATTTCTAAAAAAATTAAATTAAAAATAAATTAAAATTAAATTAAAAATTAATTCAAATTAAATTTAAAAAAAAAATCTTCAATTTTGCTTAAAAAAATTATTTGCATGAGTTTTTATTTTTTGTAAAATATATTTTTAATTTTTTAATATAAATTTTTGATATAACTTTAATTAAATTTTTGACATTTTAGATATTAAATTAATATTATTTTTAATTAAATTTTAATAAATAAAAAAAAATTGAAAATTATTTTTTGCAGTTAATTATATATTTTTTAAATTATTTTATTTCAATGTTTTTATTTATTTTTATTTTACAAATTTTCAAAATAACTTAAACATATTTAAACGTTTTTAATTAATATAAATTAAAATTTTAATATAATTTTTTAAATTTTTTATTTTCTTTTTCTTTAATTTATGCTTTCAATAATTGTTTTTTATAATTTTAAAATTTTTTTGAATTTTATTTTCAAATTTGTACGTTATTTAAATTTTTCAAACTTTATTTATTTATTTTTTTATTATTTTTTTTATTTTATTTTTTTTTTTTTTTTTTATTTTATTTATTTTATTTTTTTATTTTTTTATTTTTATTTATTTTTTTTTTTTGGATAAATATTTATTTTTAATTTTTAAAAAATTATCATGAAAAAAATAAAATTATTAATTTTTTCATTATTTCTATTTTTTTAATTTAATTTTTTTAATTATTTAAAATTTATTTCTTTATTAATTTTTTATTTCTTATTTTTTTTTTTAATTTTTTAAAAATTATTTTTTTAATTTTTTTAAAAATTATTTTATTTAATTTTTTTTCTCTTTTTTTTATTTAAAAAAAGCGAAACAAGCTATCTTCACACTCGCATAGTAAAAAAGATAAATCGTCAACACAACAAGGCGACATGACCCATCCAGGAAGCAAACCAAATCAATTAAGTTGTGTGTCTTGTATCACTTTTTATTTCTATCTGTTGTGGCATCGCATCCTCTCCTAATGACGTTACGGTCACACACAAAAAAGATCTTACGGTAATTGCTTTGGAGCGAGATACTCTTTTTTCTGTATGCCGAGCTGTGGTCTGATGTGAGTGTGAGAGACAATTCCTTCTATTTTATATTTACTCAACATTATAATATTAATATTGATTTCAGTCCCTTTAGGATAGAATCTTGCACGTTCTGCCGAAAATTTTACGGAGAGAGAAGAAGAAGAGAGATATTGAAAAGATTAAATTAGGGATAACTAAGGGTTTTATTGTCACCAATATTATTATTATAATATTATATGAAAATTCTGCGCGGTTTGCCGAAAAAAAAATTCTAATCTTCAACGACGAAGCGGAACATTAAATGGATTATTAATAAACTCGGCGTTTCTCGGCGAACGACGCTCAATAAATTTAACTTTAAGGCTTTATTTTGTCGCGCTCTATTAATAATGGAGACGCCTGGTTTCGAAAACTTTTCAAATATTCATGTAAAAGTTTATCATGCAAACCGCTTAAACATCCATGAAATTTCCTCCGTTACAAGAAAACAATTTTCCATGATTTCACGGACGATATCTTCATTCATGTTGCGACGCCAAAATTTTCTTTGTATTTAGAACGAGCGATGTAGTGCGAAATATGTCTATTCAATATAAATCTAGATTTTTTTATGGAATTTTTATTATTCAACGACTTTAAACAAAATGAATTAGTCCGTTGTTGTTGCTGCTTTTTTGCACATGCACACTCGAAATGGGCTTAAATAAAATTGATGATAAAGAGATATTAAAAGCGACGACGACGAACGAAAAATGTAAGCCGATTTGCATAATACTTGTCCAAACAACTATTTTCATTTATCTCCACGGGAAAAAGATTTAGATAAAAACTTGCGAATTAATAATTTTCCTTGAATAATGAGGTCTTTTTATTTATCCGCAAGTCCGGTAAAAATATTTTTTTTAATGAAGATAATGATGTTGATTTAAATTCACGCACGACGAATGAAATTACATCCGATTTTTGTACAAATATGAAAATTTTGATGGAAATTCGTAAAACCATATTATTTTGTGGAAACATGAGAATTTTATTTAATTTGAGAGTGCATTTGGGATAATTCTTTTGAATCACTGACGTTTTATTTAATTACACAAAAGAAAAATGTATTCACAAAAATTTGTAAAGCTCTTTTATGCTATAAGTGGTTATTTAGGCATAAAAGTTGTAATAAGCATTCAAATAATTTTTAGAAATCTTTTCATGAATTATTTTTTTATTTATTTATTTTTTTTTAAATTTCATTTAAAATGCAAATTTGCTTATTTTTTTTAAAAGCTATAAAAATCAATATAAAAAAAATATTTTTATTTAAATAAATAAAAATTTCAATATTCAATTTATCTGAATTTATGGGCCAATACTCAATATATTTTTTTTTTATTTTTATAAAAACTTTTATTTTAAAATTATTTTTTATTAACTATTAATTTTTTACTTTTTATTTATTATAATTATTTAATTATTAATTTTATTATTAACTATTTATTAAATAGTTTTTAATTTATTTTGAATAATTATTTTAAAATTATTTCAGAAATAAATAAAAAAATTAAAAAAAAATGAATAAATTAAAATAATAAAAAACTACTTAAACTAATAATTATTTTAATATTTTTTTATTTATTTTTTTTATTATTTTAATTATAACTTTTTAATATTTATTAATTTTAATATTTTAATTAAATTAGATAATTAATTATTTTTTTAAATTTTAATAAATCTTTTTAAATTTTTAATAATATAAACAATTTTTTTTTGAACATTTGATAAATTCATTTTCTTTAATTTTTTTAAATTTCCTTTTATAAACTTCTTTTGAAAAAAAAACTTTAAAAAATACTTTTAAAAAAACACATCTTAAGAATCTTAAAATTGATGAAAAGCAACTAATGAAATGGAAATTCAATCAAAAACTAACTTTTTGCTATTTTTGGTCAACTTTGCTACTTCTTTATAAAATCTTATTGGTTAAAGAAACTTTTAACCATTTAAAGTTTTCTTTGAAAAAATATTTTTATTTAATTCGATAATTAATTAATTTAATTAAATAAAAAACATTTTCTCTTAAAAAAATTTTAATTTATTTAAAAAAATATTTTCTCAGAAAAAAGTCTCAAAACAATTTTTTTTTTGTTATCAAAAATCATAAAATATTTTTCTTGCGTAACATTTCGTCGTAAAATTCCCTTTCTCTCCAAAAAATAAATAAGTAACAGATTATCAACGTTCGTTGTATCAAATCCTTTCGTCAACGTCAAACGATAGATGCCAAAAGAATTCTCAAAGAAAACCCGAAACATTTTAATCAAACAAAGTATGTGAGAAGAAATTTTCTTTTGATATATTTGTTTTTATTTACTTAGGAATTACAGCAAAATACAAACAAACGGCATCATTTTTGTATTATTATTAAATTGTATTGTGGTTTCTTACCCTTATACAACATTTTCTCTCGATTCTTGACAACTTTTTCCCGAAGCAAAGCGAATTAAAGAGAACAAAATTTAAATTCTCCAAGTTAATACGATTATTATCAAAATTTGATAAAAATTAAGCTGATAAAGGAATTGAAGACGAACAATAAAGGATTTTCACTCCTTCTGATATTATTATTTGAATTGTGAACTCTTTGATCTTTTGTCATCGCTGAAATTAATCGGATTATTTGTGACTTTGTTCTGTGTGTGATTGTTGTTGTTTTTGTGCGAAATGAAATGATCTGTGACGCAATATATCAATTTTATTCGACAATCAAATATTTTTTGCGTGTCTGATTTTTTGATGAATTCGATGAAAACTTTATTTTTTCATGGAAAACACATCAAATTGAGTCGTTTAAAATATTTATGGTTTTTGTGCATGATAAAAAAAATTATTTGGAAAAGAATTATTTGCAAAATGAGAAAAACAAATTTTAAACCACGTGACCTATTGAATATACTATATACTCTAAATACCCTCTCAAATGAAAATTTTCGATATTTGTCCAATAAAAAAAGTTAAATTAATGACCCTTTACCGATTTTTATCCCAATGCACATTTTAAATAATTAGCCCAATGCGTATATTAAAAAATTTTAACCACGTGACCAATGAAAAATTTGAAAAAGCCTTTTTTTAGAATTTTTTCCCTCAGTGTGTGAAAAAAGCTTCTCAAGATGCTAAAAATGACATTTTTTCCCTTCACAGCGAGAAGCTAAAAGTAAATTTATGACATTAATATCACTTTGGCAACCTCTTATGTCGCTAATTTACCCGAAAATAACTTCCAATGGACTCTTTTTATCACTTCAGCTCATTATTCGTCCCCTTTTCACGCAACGAAAAAAAAAAACAAAGAAAAAAGTAGGACACTCCTTTATTACGCAATTTAGCACAAAAGATGTTCTCGTCGCAATAATAATAAAACAACTTGCCTCCAATATGTTTTCCTACATGTTATTTTTAACATCTGCAATAAAAGGCAACGACGTAAGCTCCTTACCGAGCGACACATCGAGACAGGCGAAAGAAGGACCTACAAGACATTATTATTATTACTGCGAGTGCAAAAGGTACATAAATTTACGATATATTTTCTTCTTTTCTTCCTTTTGCACAACGACGACGACACATCGACTTGGCCTGGACCTCGTTCTAATTTGCATTTTCTAATAATATTCCCCATGTCATTTCCAAACGTGTATGTGGTCTTCTTTAAAATAACTGCCGCACCTATCGCCGCAAAAACACATTTTACATGCAATTCTTGCTTTGCTCTCCCGTTTTTGGGCCCGTTCTCGATGCACTGTTATTATTATTATTTTCATCTAATCATAAAATAACATATATGGGACTTTTGTGTGAATTTCTAATATAAATTGGGAAAATGTCATGTGTACTAAAAACTTTCCACAATGACGACGACGACGACGCATGAATATTATTATTGGTGTCTGGCTTGCAAAATATTAGCTTCTCAATGTATTTTTCAATTATTGGTCTATGCTACTGAATTTGAACGAAAAATTAAAGTTTCTCAAAAAAATTATTAAATTTTTCAAAAAAATTATTTTAAATTAGTTTTTATAAAATAAAAAAAAATTAAATGTAACAAAAATTTAATAAAAAATTTAAAAAAAATAAGAAAAATTAAAAAAAAAATAAATCAAGAGCAAAAAAAATTATTAATATTTTTACATTATAAAATATTATTTTTGCCAATTTTTATAAAATAATTTTTTTTAAATTTCAAATTAAGTTTTAAAATTTCAGTAATTTTTTTATATAATTTATTTTCAATTAATTAATTTTTAAATTTATTAATTAATTTTTTCAATTTTTAAATTTGTTTTAATATTTTTTTTAAATATTTTTTTAATATTTTTTTAATATTTTTTTTATATTAGGTATTTTTAAATTTAATTATTTTAATTTATTTTTTTATTATTAATATTATTAATTTTTTTTTATTCTTTTTTATAAAATTAAAAAAAAAATATTAAAAAAATAATAAAAAAAAAAATAAAATTAACCGCAATTTTTTAAAAATTTTATGAAAATAAGTTTATGTCAAAATATTTTTTTTTCATGTAGTTAATAATTTTAATCGAGTTTAACCTTCTTGAGAAAAATTTAGAAAAAAAAATATTGAACTTGAAAAATAAAAAAAAACTGAAGAATTTTGACCTAATTTTTAATTTTTGAATAAATTTTTAATTTTTTTTTTATTTTTAATAGTAAATTTTTTAATTTTAAAATTTTGTAAAAAATATTTTTCGTTAAAAAAATAAAAAAAAAATAATTTTTTAATATTTCGAATTTTTTTCAAACGAGCGAAACATTTAATTTTCCCTGTGAATGGGTTGGACTTCATTTTATTAGCAACCCATTATTATTGCTGTTTTGCTGTTGTGAGGCACCTTTTAAACTTTGTGAGTGTATTTCCAAAGCAATAAATTTCCGAAACCGTTGTTTGCGTGGGTAATATTGCCTCTGTCTCTTCATAAATTTTCAGAGAAAGAAAAAAAAAGAAATTTTTCGAAAGCATCTCAATTTAACGACGTTACATGACCAAATTTTCGAGGAAATTTCCCGACAAAAGAGAAGTGTTGTGCAATTTGTGTATCAAGTGAAAAGTGCTTCGTTAGCTTCGTTACATCACAACGAAATGCCTATAGCCACTCAAAACATCGCATTGTTCATGCATTTATTATTCTTTCATTTACACTCAACTGCATTTCGAAAATGTTCTCTGAGGTTCACATGTGTGTGTGTGTGTGTCAGGTAAAAATTACTACAATTTTTGCATTCATCGCAGAAAAAAAACGAGAAATTCTCGTGCAAGAGAGACGAAAATTGCAGTAAATAAAAGGAGCATGGAATGTGTCGGCGATATGCCATGAAAAAGAGGGTTTTGTGTGTCATGCGATATTTTTCTGCATGTGAAAATAACAGAAAAGCAGTAATAATGGAGAAAAAGAGTAAACGTTTGTTTTTCTGCAAAGCTCCTGGATTCCCTTGTTCGTATTTGTAGCTCTTTTGTTGCGAGTCGAGAGTGTTTTCGCAAGAGATTCTCCGAAAAAAAAATGAACAGTGCTTAGTTGGGAAAATATTAGTGATAAATATTTAAAAAGGGATTACAATTAAACAGCGTAGTGCCAGTAACTTTTGCAACTAACGACGATGCCGAACGGAGAACAAAAGAAGATTAACTCGGATGACGACGACGACGAAGATGTTCCAAATGATGGAAAACTATTAAGAGGATTCCTTTGTTTGACGGTTATCGACATGCACACCTGGGAAACGATGTTCAGGCAACAACTTTTTAAAGCGATTTGAGAATTTAAACTTTTGCAGCTTTTATCTTTGTTCAGTATTTACATGGGATTTCAGAGTTCATATGTGTCTGATGAATATTTCAAGTTTTTTAAGCCTTTGAATTGTTTTAATGTGAGAAATGTAGTTGAAATTTGAACCTATTACACTTCCAAAGAAAAATCGATTAAAAGACCTTTACGGGTATTTTTAAATATTTAGAGGTTTAATTTTTTACTTTAAACAAAATTTAAATTATTTTAATTTACTCATCAACTCCCCAAAAAAATTTAAGTAAAAATTTGAAAAATTAATAATATTAAAAAAAATTTTTTTTTTCTTCTTAAATAATTTTTTCCTCTTTAATTTTATTTTTTAAAATAAAAATATTAAAAAATTAGCAAAAAAAAATTAAAATAATTACAAAACAATTTTTTTACTTAAAATTATTTATTTATTTCAGAAAAAAAAATTTTTTTTTTTTAAATAAAAATAAAAAATTCTTATGAATTTAAAAAAATAAATTAAAATAATTAATTAATTTTAAAAAACAAATCTAAAATAATTCTAATCTAAAATATTTAAAAAAAATTTTTAATTTAAATAAAATAAAAATTTTAATTATTATTTAAAAAAATAATTAAATATTTAAAAATAAAATAAAATTAATTGATTAAAAAAATAAATAATCCGTTTAAATTAATTTTAAAAAAATTTCATGATAAAAAAAATTAAAATTTCTAAAAAAAATTTTCGGAATTTTAAATTAAATTAATTTATTTATTAAATTAATATTAAAATTTATAAAACTATTAAAATATTTATTTAAATAAATAAATTAAAATCAATTTTTTTTTAAATTAAATTTAAATAAATTATTTTGGTAATTTTTATTTTTGTTAAAATAATATTATTTTTATTTTATTTATTATTATATTTAATATTTTTTTTTTTAATTTAAACATTTATTATTTATTTATTATAAAATATTAAATATAAAAAAAAAATTAATTAATAAAACTTAAATTGCTGTAAATTTAACAATAAATTAATTAAATATTATTTTAAACAAAAAATCTCATTGACCTGAAAAAAATTTAAATTATAAATTTCTTCAGAACGTCATTTCCATTCAAACAAAAAAAAAATAATTGAAAATAAATTTTAACAAAAGAACTTTTTTTTTTGTTAAAAAATAACTCCAAATAAAACAACAATAAATTCATTACAACTCTATTTACAACATTTTTTCCGCATGATTTGTTGTTCCATGTCAGAATCACTGACAACGCCAACGAATGGAGTTGCCTTGCTTTTTACTTGTTTCCGTTCGAGAAACTTTTTGAAATTTCTCTTCTTTATTTGACAAAATAATAGATTAGGCTTACATGTTATCCATTATTTAACGACGAAAAAAAAACGCCTAAACAGGAAAAACAGTGAGATGATGTGTAAAAATAAAATGTAATGAATGGAGTACAGGGAATGCAATGTAGTCAATAAAACACGATTCTTTATTGTTTTTAAAAGCGCACATACAACTTTGGTAATAAATATTAAAATACAGTACAAAACGCCGTCGTCAGTGACGCACATTTATTTTCATGCTTTCTTCTTTTTTCCGTTTTTTAACATTTTTTTTATAAATAAACAAGAGAAAAATTTTTGTTTTGTTCTCAATTCTTTGTTCACACTTTTTTTCTTGTGTCTCTGTGACATTTTTTTTTTATTTTGGATCTGACGTGCTTTTGTTGTTTTCAGTGTTAAGAAACTTTTATCTTGCTGCGAATTATGAGCGTTAAATTAATTGTTTTTTACACTTTGTTAGATGAATTCGAACGAAAAGAAATCGCACATTTGCATTGTCACGTTGCAAATGAACAATAATATCGAACGACGACTCGCCATATTGCACAAAAGACAATATTTTACCTATTTAGATTCGGTGCAATGAACAACATGTTTATGAGTTTGGTTTTAATTTTTTTTATTCGCTCGCTCCTTGTGATGTTGCTGCAATTTTGCTCGTCCAGTTGTATTTTTTTTTTTGCTGTTTATTCAAATATGCAGCCGCATTCTCGCACTCAACAACAACAAGGATATTAGATATTTATTTTTTTTTGTTCGTTGCAAGCGGAGTTTATTGAACCATTTATTTTATTTAGAGACAAGTGAAAACCCACTGTAATAATTTTTCGTATGTAACACATTTCCGAGCAGAATTCGAAACATTGGTGCTGGCGCTGCTGCGAGCAGATTATGTGTTAAATTGACATAAAACCCCTACAATTAATAAACTAATGCGACGTACAAATATTTTTCTAACTTTTTTTAGAGACACGAACGTTGCCTGCTGGCTAAGCACTGACAACAGTAATAAACTTTCGACGTTCCAAAAGTTTTATGTTGGGACAAATTTTAATTTTTTTACGCTTAAAAACATTTAATTTGAAAATAAAAAAAAGTGAAGCCCGCATTTGAAATAAAATTTTATTGAAAGTTTGTTTTTTCGGGAGTTTTTGGCAAATTTTAACGAATATTATTTTTTTTCGGTTGCTAAACAGAGAGATAGCCAAAAGGTTTCTTGATTATGATTAAAAATGTAATTGAAGTGCTTTAATTTATTTAAATAAATTTTTATTTCATGGAAAAAAAATGTTTTGATAATGGAAAAATAGTTTTTCATTTTTTTTATATGAAAAATATAATAAAATAAATTTTTAAAAAATTAAAAAAAAAAATAAAAAAAAACGAGTTTACATTAAAAAATTATAAATTTTTAATAATATTAAATTTTTACATTAAAATAATAAAATAAAATTATAATTTTATCATTTAAATAAAAATTAAATAAATAAACTGAAATTATTATCAATAAAAAAAATTATTTATTTTTAAAATTTATTTTTTTTTTTTTTAATTTTTTAATTTATTTTTTTTTAATTAAATTTCATTTTTTTAACAAAAAAAAAATACTTTAAAAAATAAAAAAAGCTTTTTCTATAAAAAAAAATCTATCAAAAGCTACAGAAGCTTATATTTATTATAAAAAAACAAAAAAAAATAAAATTATAAAATTATTTAAAAAAAAAATAAAATTATTTTTAATACAAAAAATAAATTTATTTATCCATTTATTAATTTAAAAAAATATTTATAAAAAATAATTGAAAAAATTATAATATAAAAAATTAAAAATATTAAAATTATTATTTTATTTTATTAAAATTATTATTTTAAAAATATTAAAATAATAAAAAAAAATAATTCAATGAAAAAATATTTTAAAAATTTATTTTTAATGGATTTTAAAATTAAAAAAAAATAAAATAAAAATAAAATAAATATTAAAAAAAATAAAAATGAATTATAAAATAAAAATAACAAAAAATATTTTTTGTAAAAAAAAAATCAGCAAATTTCACACTTGAATTCTTCATTCAACTATCAACTTAATTCAATTTTCAGGATTTTGATTAAAAAATTCGATAAAAAAAATACAAAAAAAATTGCATGTCATTCTAAGTTGATTTTCCGCTTGACTTGACATCTAAAAGTCCTTTTATGGTAATTTTTAAACCACCTTTAAAAGGTTTCATATCACACAAATTAAATTTTTTCATGTTTTAAATTAAAAAAATACGAAAAAGGAACACAAAACAGATCACAATCATTTTTCATTATATTTATTACTCACTCCAATTTTGTTTGCAATGTCCTCAACGACGACGCCAATGATTACAACAAAAGTCATAGGAAATCCATCACTTTGATACTTTTTCAATTTAATTAATTTACTGTTCAAATATCTCGATGAGGTTCATTCGAGTGAATTCGTCGCCGTAGAGAGAAAAACAAAAGGAAACCATAATTACAGAGAGAAAGTACGAGAAGTTAAACTCTTTATGGGATTATTGAGGCATTGAGGAATTAAAAACAAAAAGTATCGTATTTCACTTTCGTATTTAACTTTTCATTTTGTGACTTGCGATAACTGACAATGACTCGTTTGTGTCTCTCTGTGATGTGGTTTCGTTTGCGATACTTTTTCACATTTGATAAACCAGATTAAAGTTCTTTTTTTCTGTATTTGAAGAGGATTTGCGTTACACAGAGAATCTCTTAGACTGTGCCCTTAATTAAGTTAAGTTTGATTAAAAACTTTGGCAAATCTTCTTTGAGCAACGGATTACGTGCGTTTTTTGCCCGACTTTCGCTCGAAATATTGGAACAATTCAAACTTAGTCAATTAGATAGATGCACAAAAAAAAACTTTGTTTGCCGCTAAATGAAAAACCAATAAACCCATAAAGACTCGTCTCGTCTCGTTTGCACCGAAATCGTGGCAAAAACCGAAAAACCACAAACAACATGTCACAAATGTCACGTGTAAGTGTCCACTTTTGCCATGTTTCTCGAGCGTCGTCGTGTGTTTTTTCCTGCGAAAACTGCATTCATTTTGCAATTTCATGCATTTCACAGTGCACAGTCGCACATAATCACTCTTCGTCGTCTTTTTCCCGTCTCTTTTCGAAAAAGTCTGTGTGTGTGTCTAACATGATGTTTGTGTGAGTGCGACGAGTGTCAGACCCGGGTTTTAATTTAAATTAAATAGCAAAGTAAATTACTGTTACACAATCTTGATGATGGCAATGTTGGTTAGCCTCCAGCTGTGTTATATTTCCTTAAAATTGGTGTCTAATAAAATTAATTTCAAGTGTAATTAAAATTTCTTTAATCCAATATATCGCTTGTGCTTCGTGGTTGGGCAGAGATGGGATCGTTTTGGGGGCTGAAATGGATTTTTTGCTGAAAATTTAAAAGATGAAGGTCAAAGGAGTAGATTAAACAAACAAATAAGTTTGCTTTAACTGTAATTCTTCATTTTCTCTTAAAAAATAAAATAAAAAAAAATTAAGAAAAAATTAAAATCGTTCAAGCTGTTCAGAAATTAAAAATTGATCATCAGCGCCCTCTTTGAAGAATTTTTAAACAATAACGCCCTCTAACGAGTTTTTTATAAGTAATAATGCCATCTGGAGGACAATTTTTTATATTTAAGTCGGTCATAAAAGAAAAACTTATTAACAATAAAACGCCCTCTATTGAGTATTTTTTCATTCTGACCTTTTTTGATGTTCAATTTTCAATAGTAATGCCATCTAACGAGTATTTTTTCAATTAAAATCTCCTTTATTGTACAATTTTTGATCCTTCTAACGAAAATCTCATGAATTATATTGAATTTAAATCCATTTGTAGAAAAATTCTTGAAATCTTACGCCATCTTCAAAAGAACTATGGAATTTAATCGCCATCTACCGAGAGTTTCTTGAACTTTGAGGACATCAAGATTTTTGAATCTTGTGAATTTCTTGAAATATTTCGCCATCAAGAGGGAATTTTTTAATTTCAGCGCCATCTATTGAAAATTTCATAAACTATCAAAAGATTTTTTGAATTTTAATAAAGTTATTTTTAATAATTTACTGAAATATTTCGCTATCTGGAGGAAAATTTTCGGATTTTAGCGCCATCTATTAAAATTTTCTTTAAATATTTCGCTATCAAGCGAAAACTTTTTGAATTTCAACGCCATCTATTGAGTTTTTTTTAAATAACGCCATCTATTGAATTTTTCTTGAATTTTTTAAAAGAGAATTTTTAATCACAAACGCCCTCTATGATACAAAAATTCATCTTGAACGCCCTCTATTGAATTTTTTTTCTAATTTATTTTGAAACATGTGCCCGTTAAAAGCAATTTCAATATAAGTTACTGCTCCTGATGTTTCAAAAGTGACAAAAAAAAACAACAACAAGTTGTGCATGTGGCTTGAAATTATTATGAATAATTGTTCACACATTCGCCTGCTTCGACCAAGAGTGGCGAAGATAGATCTGAGTAAATAAATACTACCGAGAGAGAAAAAAAAAGTCCCACAAAAAAAGGGAGCTTTACACAAAAATACTTTTATTATTCATGTTTTCATTTCATTTCTCTTCTATTTTTTTCCATATTTTTTTCTCGCTGTACTTTATGCGCCTCACATTTTTTTTTGTTGCTCGCCACAACTCTTATTTATATTAATAAGAACCACAATAAAACACACAAAAAGAGGAAAAAACACTAACAATAACCACACACAGCAAAACCAACTAAACAATGGGAGAAAAAAATATAAATGCGAAAAAAAAGAGACCATCGTTATCATTATTATATTATTATTAAAACATTTTCACCACAAGTCCTTAGGCACTAAATTTAATACAACAATGAGCTTGTTATATTTATTTTTACTTCTTTTTTTCGCCCGTCGCACTGCACTGAACTGATGTTTTTGTTAATTTTTACATTATATACGATTTTAATTATTGTAATCAAAGGACAATAAATTAAATGGTTGCAGCAGCAGGAAATGACGAACATATTTTGCACGAAGAAATTGTCTCGGAATCCAACGTAATGTAAATAATTTGTTTACCTGGCATTCGCAAAAGGTACAATTTTTCGCAGCGAGCGTCTTTAATGATAATGACGAGGATAATTAGGTGGTTGCTATGCAACTTTATCTTTTTGTCGTAACCGTAGGCCGAGATTTCATGCGAAAAAGGCGGAAAATTACATGTTGTTGTTGTTGGGTTTTCGTCAAAAAAGGGAGTGTTGATAATCCACAAAGTTAAGGGAAGGAATCGCGAATTATGATGATTAAGAAGAGTTTTTGATGGATTCTTGCGAAATGTTTTGATTTTTGAGCATTTAATTTTGGATTTATCGGTTCATGAGGTACCTATGCCTAATTGGGGACTGTTTATTAAGGAAATTTGTTATTTTGGGTGATTTTTAATTTTTCACGTGTTTTGTCTTAATATAAATAAGCAATTTTTTAATTCGATTCTATATCGATAAAAATATTAAAATACCTTTATGGAAATTTTTGAAGAATTTTAATTTAAAAAAAAATATGCAAATACCTTAAAAGCTTAAAATTTGTTTTAAAATAATTTAAAAAATTATGAATCGACAATTTTTATTTTAAATCAAATAAATAAAATTTAAAAAAATAAAAATTATTTTAAAAAAATTATTTCATTTAATTTACTTTAATAAATAAAATTGACATGAAAAATTTTATTAATAATTAAATTGTTTTAAAAAAAATTAATAAATAATTTTAAGAAATTTTTTTCTTACAAAATAAAAAAAAAATAAAAATATAAAAAAAAATTAATTTAATTTAATAAATAAAATTAATTAAAAAGTTAAATTAATAAATAAAAAAATTAAAATAAAAAATAATTTTAATTTATAAAATTTATGAAAAATTATAAAACTTTATTTAGAAGCAAAATTTTTAATATTTTTCCTTTTTTTTAAATTTTAATTTATTTAAAAAAAAAATAAAAAAAATTTTATAAAAAATTAAATTTAAATTGAATTTCTTGAAATTCTTTTTTATTTAAAATAATCAAATAAATTAAAATTTACGTAAAATCTCATTAAAAAAGAAAAAAAACGAAAATACCTATTTATTTTTAATAAAATTGATTCACAAAATCGAAAATTCAAAGAAATTGAAGTTGAAATGACGTTAAATTGACACATTAAATCCTTTGCTTTTAGCCAAAACAGAAATTAAAATTTTAAAATCCATTTCTGGTTTAGACAAATTTTCATTCCTATCCAATTTTCACGTTTTTTGGAAATCGAATCATTCTTGACATGAAAATTTCTCCATGGAAAATTCATTTATCTATTTAAATGCATCTTCTGAGAATTTTTTGAATTTAAGCTTCAGGTCAAAATGTCGATAAACTCTTGTTTTGTAAAAATTTTTCATCTCTTGCGCAATGCACCAAAAGCCCTTCGGAAATCATCTAAAAGCAGTTTTCGAAAATATTTTAGCGAAAAAGTAATTAAACTAATTCCATGGCATCAGCCAAATATTTATTAAAAAGCTTTTCATTTAACTGTTTAAATATTTTCCTAAATATTATTTAATAAGCTGCCAACATTGTTATTTCGCAAAATTATTATGAAAACAATCCTTTTAGGCGCACAAAATAATATTTTCACGAGGAACTATTTTTCGGGCTTCGCTCGCTACATTATCTGATTTAAACATCATGAACTTTGTGTGCGAACGCAGGAGTAACCGTAAATTTTATGAGCACAACCGCTAAAGTCATAACACATTTACGGTTTAAACAGCCTATAAAATAATAAATTTATTGTTTCCAAACTATTACCGAAAAATGTTTGCAAAGTTTTATTTATTTTCGGTCCAAAAATGATTTGAAGCGGCAAAAAGGGAGATTTTTCGCCAAAGGTCATGAAAATCGACGACATCATCGACGAACAACGGGATGATATGCGAAAATGATGCAAAATATTACGTTCCCTTGAGTTATTTTGGGATGCCGTAAATTAATCTGTTAAGTACATTGTTGCACGCGAAATCGGCATGTTTTGTGTGGTGTGCAGCCGAGATTACGCGCTAAGCACATAGACGCTGAACTAATTACGTCGATGTGCGTTTGATGTCCCTCGGGAAGTTTGTTTGGACAATTGTGTGTGAAATATTGCACCGATTCCGAGTCGCATCGTCATTAAAGTTGTACAACAACTTTATAAAAATAACAATAAAAAAGTGGCTTTAAAACTTTTTTTATGATAATTTTTTTTTATTAAACGATATATCTTGTTTCGCTGTAGGAAAGGCAAGACAACAGAGACATTATGACAATAATTTACCGATATTTATACGAGAACAAGCCCCTTTAAGTCGTCGTCGTCGTGCGCTTGACGACAAAATCTTAACGAGACAAAAACTCGAATAATAAACACACAACACAAGATAATCATTTTAATTTATGGTGAAAAATTATCAAATATTTCACATTTCAACAATGTGTCTGTTTTGTGCGAGTGCCTTTACGGAGGCAGAATGCGCTACTTGCCTAGATAGATGAGAAATTGTAAAAAATTAAAGTATCGCGATTTTTTGTAATTTTGTTTAATGAACGAGACTTAAAAAATTTTAAAAATTTTTAAGATAATATTATTTAAAAAATTAATTTTTTTACCAAAAATATTTATAAAAGTAAAATTTTAAATTAAAAAATATTTTTATTTAAATAATTTTTAAATTAAAATAAAATTAAGTAATATTTAATTAAATATAATTCCCGGGCGAAAAGGATTTTTTTTTTTGACAAAATTTAAGAATGAGAAAATATTAAGTATTTTTAATTATTTTCATTTTTGAATTTAAAATTTTATTTCAATAGAAAGAAAAGACGAAAAATTTAAAATTTAATTAAATATAAAAATCCAAATTTTTTTCATGTTTTTGTGTTTTTAATTTTATTACATAAAAATTTACTTGAACCAAAAAATTTGGAAAAAATTGAAATTGGAAAGTTGAAAAAATTTTTATATAAAATTTTTTAAAATTTTTTTTATTTTGCCAATTATTAACTTTTTAATTAAAAATGAAGAAAAGTTTTTTTTTTTTCAAAAACCGTTTTTATTTTTTTTTTTTATTATTTTATCCTTTTCGCCCGGGAATTAATTAAACATTTAATTCATATTTGCCGAAATTAAAATTTTTATTTTTTTTTCTTTCAATTTTGATTGATTTGCGTTACAAATAATTTTATAAATAATAAAAATCGTAACGTTTATTTATTTTTTAATAAATTTTATTTTTTTATAAATTTTTGTTTTTTTTTTATTTTTATTTATTATTTTTTTATTTACTGAATTTTAATTTTCTTTTATTACTAATTTAATTTTATTATTCAATTTTTTTTAAATAATATTAATATTTTTATTTTTTTTTTAATTTTTATTTTTTAAAATTAAATTATCAATAAAATAATAAATTGACAATTGCAAAAATTAAAATTTTTAAATATTATTTTTTTTTTAATTTTTAAGACATAAATTATAATCTTCGAAAGTAAAAAATGATAGTAATTTTTCATTCAGAGTCAAATTCAAAATCGAAAAATTAATATAATTTAATTAATAAATTAAAAATTTAAATTAATAATTAATTAAATATTAAAAATAAATTTTTGAGTCAAAAAAAAACCAAAATAATTTATTAATTAAAAATAATTTTAAAATTTTATTTGAAATTATTTTATTTTTTATTTATTTTTGGAAAATGAAGAAAAAATTGCTCTTCGTGAATTTTCCACACTTGCATATAAATTCTACTTAGCACGCAAGCAAGAGATGAGTAAACCAGTTTTACTTCCTCCTTTCATTCTTTTGTTTTATATCATCAACAGCTTTCGTATACAAAATCGCGCGGCATCCCTACAAATAATAATAAAAGCCTGCTGATACTGTTCCCAAGTCACTCAAGTTATAAATTTTACTATAATTCTTGAAAATATATTTACTTCGCGTTATTTATGTATTTTTGTGTTATTAATATAGAAAAAAAAAACAAAGAAAGTATAAATTATACGTGGGTGCTCTTGCTCACTCTGACGTTTTTTCAGTTCACATGTGTCTTCTTCCCGCGTTGCTCTGTTTTGTTATTATATTATTCTTATTAGCGCACAACAGCTCCGAAAAAAAAAGATAAATTTACTTACTTCCTGGTTTCTTCTTCTCTCTCGTTGCAGGTTACGGCAATATAGCGCCGCGAACAACATTAGGACGCATCGTGACATTAGGATATGCTGTTTTAGGTATACCACTAACGTTAGTCTATCTATCGAGTACAGGCGGTGTCTTAGCCAGAGTTGCTCGTGGAGTGTTTTCAAGGTAAGATAAACTTGTTTTTCTGCTTTTTTCGCGAATAACAAGATCCGATCTGAGAAAAATAACAGATTTTTCTGATTGAAAGATGATATTTCATCTGAAAATGGTTTGGAAAATAAGAAATTTAATGAAAATATTTATTTTTTTTAACAAATTTGGTCTGAATTTTAACTCTTAGTGTAAAAAATTTACTAAAAAAATATTTTTTAAATTTTTTTAATATTTTTCAAAAATTTTTATAAAAATTTTAATAAATTAAAAAAATTTTAATTTAAAATAAAATTAGTTTTTGAGTCATTTTTTGAAATTTCATAAAAATTTTATGAATTTTTCGAATTTTAATTCAAAATCTGAAAAAATAAATTTATTTAAAAAAAATAATTTAATGAAAATCAGCTCAGTCAGTCTTTTAAATAAAAATTTTAATTAATTAAAAAAATAAATTTAAAAATATTAAAGTTTTTTTATTTTTATTTAAAAAAAATTAATTTAAATTAATAAATTATTTAAAAATATTAAAAAAAAATTTTTTAAAAATTTATCATTTTGATTCATTTTTTAAATTTTAAAACAAATATGAAAATTATTATATTTTTATCAAAATTACCCTGAACTTTAATTGAGTCTGAAAAATTAATTAAAATTAAATTGTTATTTTTTATTTTCAGTCAAATTTTAACAAATTTT
The DNA here is from genome assembly GCF_036172545.1 of Culicoides brevitarsis. Lineage (NCBI taxonomy): Eukaryota > Metazoa > Arthropoda > Insecta > Diptera > Ceratopogonidae > Culicoides > Culicoides brevitarsis. The sequence goes on along the minus strand of NC_087085.1, from coordinate 40,308,823 downwards.
AAATAATTTTCTTCTGAAATTAAATATTCGTAATTTTAATAACATTTTATAAAATAATATAAAATTTCTTAAAATATATTTAAGAAATTCTGTCTAATATTAAAGTTAAAATTTAATTTTAAATAATTTTTGAAGTTTTATAAAATTTTTTTCAAATTTTTATCTGAATTATAATAAAAAAAACTTATTTCAATAAAATTTCATTAAACTTTTTTCAATTTTTCATCTAAATTTAAAATAAAAACATCATAAAAATGATAAAATCTTACCTCTAAAGCCCCAATTCAGAATTTTTCATCAATTTTTTGTTAACTTACGACCTTGAACGACACAATCCTCAATAATTAAGTCCGTTAATTAACTGAAATATTTGCCAAAATGTCATAAAATAACAGAAAACGTTCCTCATTTGGCACAAACAAGCACAAAAAAGCAGTTATTTATCTTCACATTTCTCTTTTTTATCTCATTTCATGTCAACCCATTTTTTGCCGCACATTATGCTGGTTGGTTGCTGGCCCTTTTTTTGCCTCGCGTCACACATTCGGAACATGACAATGCCACAAATTACAAAAAAAAAAAAAAACAATTGGTGAAAAATTGACAGAGCTTTATGTTGTTGCTTGTGCTCTAATTGCGGGTATTGTTGCTACGACGAGAAACGGATGGCGGAGAAGGAGCGTCGCATGAAGCGCAAACGGCAACAGATGGAGATGAAGGCGCAACAAATAGCCCTTCAGGAGCCATATTACGTGCGAAGTGGGTCTCTGCACTCGCCCGACAACAACAAACAAATACCTGAAATCGACTCGTTGAGCAGTTGCGACGTCGAATCGGGTACCTCGATGCACGGCTTGAGCATTTTGGCGCCAATTTGCCTCTGCATCTGCATGATGGTTGTTTATATCGTCATCGGCGCCGTTTCGCTGTACAAATTGGAGGGATGGCCCCTGCTGGATGGCATTTATTTTTGCTTCATGAGCCTGTCGACAATCGGTTTTGGTGACTTGGTGCCTGGATTGCGGAAAGAATCGACCTCGACGACGTGGTTTTGCTCGATTTACATCATGTCGGGCATGGCGCTGACGGCAATGTGCTTCAATGTGTTGCACGAGGAGATAATTCATCGGCTCAAGCATGTCGTTGACGCGAAAAAAGACGGCAGGGGCATGATGATGATGAAAAATGGCACGAGCGGCAATACCGCAGTCGATGACGATTGCATAATGTCTTGACGCTTCGAGAAAAACACCAATTTGTATCAGCGAAATCCCACCGAGGAAAGTCTTATTACAGGTATTTATTGTTATTTCTTTGTTTTTCTCCCAATTTGTCCAATTTATTTTTACTGCATCTCTGTCCTCGTCATGCAATTCCAATCCGATTACAATTCAATAAAATACTTTTTTATTTTTCTCGACTAATTTTCATCCATTTTCCTTTCTTTTCTCGTTTCGCTTCATTTTTAACGAATTTTTATCTTTTCAGCAACGCCTACATCGATGATCTTCGGTCAGGAGCCCGATATCAGTCAAATGCACGTGCTCAAAGATTGCAACAATCATCACATGGTCGAGCACGAACTCGTTCCCATCATGACGATGAATAGCCAGGCGCTGCCCGAAGTGCTCGATAATATTCCGCAGAACATCCAAATGCAGGAACAGCTGATTTTGCCGCCGCCCAATATGATGCAACATCAAGTTGTGATGCCGAATGTCCTGACGGGCGTTTATACGTTGCAGGAAGAGCCCGAACTGGAAATGGAGGAGAATCTCACGACGATATAACATCTAAAAGAATGGATGCGGAAACATATGAACAAGTATAGGTAATAAATGAATTAGATTGATTTTTTATAAAAAAAATGCAATGAAATCAAAAAAATAATCTTCAAACTATAGGAAAAAGCAGTTTTTTGTAAATAAATTTATAGATGACCTTTGAAGTAACAAACAACTCTACAGATATTTTTTTTTAATTTAAAATTAAAAATATTATTAAATTTTATTTAATTAATTAATAAATTTTAATTTTTTCGTATTTAAAAATTTTTAGAAGTTGAAATTAATTTTTAAAAATTAATTAACAATTAATTTTTTTAATTTAAAAAAAATATAAAAATTAAATAAAATTATATTTTTTATTATTAAAAAATAATATAAAATTAATTAAATTAAATTTATTTTTTGCTATTTAAAAAATATTAAAAATTATTTTAAAATAATTAAAATTTTTTCAAAGTTTAAAATTATTAAATTAATTTAAAAAAATTATTTTATTATTTAAAAAATTATTTTTAAAAAAATTAAAAAAAATTAAAATTTAAAAAAATTATTATTAAAATTTAAAAATGAAAAAATATTGAATTATTTAGCTAATTAAATAAATTTAATTAATTAAAAAAAATAATTAATTAATTGAAAAAAAAAATAAATTTAATTTTAAAAAATTTTAAAAAATTAAATTAGGTAAAAAATTAAAAATATTTTTTTTAATTTAATTTTAAAATTTAAAAAAATTGAAAGTAAAATTTTTTTAAAAATTATTTATTATTTTTTTTTTTAAATTTTTAATTAAATTTATTTAATTAGCTAAATAATTCAATATTTTTTCATTTATTTATCTTTTAATAATATTTTTTTTATTTTAATTTTTTTTAGTTTTACATCAAAAATAATAAATTAAATAATAAAATATTTTTTAAATAATTTAATAATTTTAAACTTTGATCATGTGTAGTTAATAGTAACAACGAAACAAAGTTCATTACCGAATTTCATTTTTTAATTCTCTGACGCGACGTTTTTAGTACAAATGCTTCAGACAGTCGAAAAATGATAAAATGACGATAATAAAATATATTGCACATTTAATATTATTCAATTTACTTATTGACATAATGAGCGGCAGTAGAATTTATGCTGGTACGAAAATAATAATGACAACACCGAAATTAACAATGATGACAATTCCTACCCTCGCTGTTGTTTATTTTGGAGGCAATTCGAGATACACTACATTATTTATTCGTATTATTATCTGAAATGAATTATATAATGATAATATACATCAATGTTGAATAAAATATATAATATAATTTTGTATCAATAGAGGTAAATTGAGAGAGGAGTAGCCGTTTTCGGGTTATGGTTTTCCGAAATTCATACAGAAACCGCATTTAAATTTCATTCGATACATAAATTATGTCGAGTTGGTTGTTTTATTTGAGTTTTCATAATACACACAGAGATGCCAATGCGAAAAGATAGTAGTAAGGTTATAATTGCGAAAGATATTGATCTCTGCTGTGTCTACGGGGAATTTTCGTAAAATGGGCACTTGAGAGTTGGTGTGCGGAGAAAAATGAAAGAAAATTGTCAGATTATGGGTTTGAAAGTTTAATTAAATATTTCCTTAATTATGATGGGGAATAAGGGAGTTCATTAGGCATTCAGTTTCAGAGACATTTTTCATTATTAGAAGAATTTTTGCTAAAATGGGTATGGAAAGTTCATTATTTGTTCGGTTATTGATCGTCATTTTTCAATGGATTTGAATTAAATTTTACCCTTGAACTTAAATTTCAATTTTTTTTATTATAAAAAAAAATTAATTAAAATTGAATTGAATTTTTTAATTAAATTTTTTATCTCAATTTATTTTTAAATTATATTTTTATTTAAATTTAATTTTTTTATTTAATTTTTTTCAAATTAAATTTTTTTTAATAAATTTTTTTATTTAATTTTTAAAATTTTAAATTATTTTTTAATTTTATTTTAATTTATTTTAAAAAAATTTAAAAAAAATAATTTTTCTGAATTTTCAAATAATTTTTTTAATTTTAAAAAATTAATTTTCAAAAAAAAAATTTTATATAAATTAATAATTTTCAATAAAAAATAATGTTTTTGTATAAAATTTTTGAGTTTTTTTTAATTTTTTAATAATTATTTTAAGTTAAAAATTAATTATACCAACAAAATAAATTAAAATTGCCTGAAAAAATTTTTTTAAAAAATTAATTTTAAATTTATTAAATTATAATTAATTAAAAATTTTTAATTAATAAAATTTTTTTTTTAATTATTAAAAATTAATTAAAAAATAAAATTTAATTTAAAATAAGGTATTACAAAAAAAAACTTTAAAATTTTTATTTAAATAATTCAACTTTAAAGAATAAAAATCAAATTTAAACCAAAATTATCCACTCTGCATGAGATAAAATAAATACTACTAACCTAATAATCACTTGAGCAAAAAATAATTTTTATGCAAATTTTCTATAACATCGTTATCAGCTTAAAACTTTAACAACATTTTATAATCTAATCTATGAATTTTTAGTATAAATTTCCAAAATTAGTCAGGTAAACTCAATTAAAAGGCAAACACACACAAAAATTGGAATTAATTTCAATATTAATGAATCTCTAATTTTATTTATTTAATACGCACTGTTTCATTGCGAAAATAAAGTTTTTGTATCGAAAATCTCTTTTTATTCATTTATTTATTTAATTTAAATTTTTAATTATTTATTTTCTGCTTTTTCATATTTTTAAAGCGAAAAATGAGAAAAAAAAATAAATATTTGACAAACAAAAAAAAATTCCCCAAGGAAAACATTTGTCCTTGTCCCATGTCTAACGTTTTATTTTTTTTTTTTTTGTTCGCCTGTGGCTCTGTCATTCACTCCATCTCATTAATATGCTTTGAAAAGGAAAAATAATCAGCTTTTTTATTTGCAAATTAATGAGCTCATTTAAACCACATTCGACTTGTGTGGTTTTGTTTCATTTTATTCTCGGCGCTCTGCGTGTCAAGTGCGAAAAAAAAATCGGACTCGGTTTATTATGTGAGCATCACCGGAAAATTATCAGGGGGGAAAAATGTTGAAACATTTATACAGCCAACGAAAAAAAAAAGTTTATCTTCAGTAATTTTTTTCTTCTTCTCTCATCTCATCTCGTACATGACCGTAACTCACTTCATTCGGAGAGAAAACTCGGATGATTCGCATTTTTATCACGATTTTATTGTTATTATTACAGATAGTTATTTTTTTGTCCTGCGTTGAAAAAAAAAAGAAAAAAAAGTTTTTCCTTCTTAAATATTATTTAAAAAAAAAAGATTAATTTTAAATATTTCACAGCGGTTCATTTCGGTTGAACATAAAAAATTGAAAAAAAAACTCACCTTCTGGAAGAAAAGACGTGAAAAAAAATGGAAACTTCCTCAAACAAATGTTTCCGTAACTTAACCTTTTTAATTTCCACGTTTTCTTCCCACACACACTTTCTCTCTTTTTCATTCTCTCGTCTCCCGTACTCGAGTATTTACTGCACCGCAAACAACTAAAGTCATGTAATGAACGAGGCACGTTTAAATTATTGCAAATGCACGCCGGGTGTCGCTTCGCCACAAAATGTAGAGAGCGAAAAAAAAAATGTCAACTGCATTTTAAACATTACCAACGGAATTAATCGAGAAAAAAGAGGACATTTAAGTCAAACACTCCACAATTAAATGAAAAACTTTTTTTTTCTCTCTGTGCGCGCCTCATTTTGTTGTAAAATGATGTACTTGTGGCAAGAAAAAGCCGCTTTTAATTTTTTTTATAAAAAATTTAAATTTTTATAAAATTCTTGCTAACTTGACCTTTAAAAAAAATTTTTTTTTAAAGTCTGTAGAGTTGTTTGTTAATTTTAAGGTTGGTACAAAACATTTTTCTATAAAATTTATCAAAACTTGTTTAGAAAACTTTCTTCATCCATTTTGATACAAAATAATACGAAAAATATAAAAAAAAACAATAAAAATTTGTAAGTTAAACAATAAAATAAAAAAAATTGTTAAAAAATAAAAATAAATGAATATAAATAACTTGTACATAAAAATTGTAAAAAAAATTTCAACTAAGAACATAATATTAAGTGAATAAATCATTAAAATAATAGTTTTTATTATAAATATTATTAAATATCAGCATCAGAGAAAAATCTCTTTTTCTCTCTTTCTATTCAAAGAATAAGGTCAAAAAAATAAATTTCTTTTATAAAAAAAAATAATGAAAAAAAATATATCATGAGAAAATATAAAATAAAATAAAATGAAGAAAAACCGACGACGAAGTACATAAATAATAAAAAATAGTTCGTTAGGTACCTAAATACATATAAAATGAAATTTGTATAGAACTGTAAGAGAAGATAGGAGAAGACAAAAATTATATATATAAAAAAGTACTAAAATTATAACAATAATAAAAGTGTAGAGTAATTTTTATTATGTGAATCACATCTAGATTTAATTCAATTATTATTATTATTATTATAAAAATAATAAAATTTAATGAAAAGAGCAGAGCAAAAAAGCAAAAAAAAATCAAGAATGAATGACCGACATCAAAAATAATAAAAAAAAAAAATATTAAAGAAGAAATATTGTGATAAAATGTTCTAATGTACATTATTAGATTTTAAGAAATATTTATTATAAATTATTATTAAAAAAAAATTATAATTGGCTAAAAAAGTGTGGATGAGAAAAAATAAATAATTATCGAAGTAAAGCCAAAAAAAAATCGTTGAATGTGAATAAAATTTATCAAATAATAAAAACCTATATATAAAAAAATAATAAAAAAAATTTTTTACTCGTTACATAATTTTTTTGAAGCGTCATTTTTTACTTTAATATTTTCGTTAAATAAATCTTTTCGTCGGTTTTAAATTTGATTTATTCTTTGGATGACTTTGTGGATGAATTTTTATTTTATTTTGTTTTGTGGGTATTTCCGCTGGGACAATGTCAAGCCATGTCATAAAAGTGACTTTTGTCTATTGATGGGGCGAGCAGATTTGTATGAAGTTATTATTAGGTAGGTACTTTTAAAAATATTTTTTCTTAATTTTGAATAAAAATTTAAAAAAAATTAAATTTAATTTAAGATTCAATTTAAATTATAAAAAAAATATTTTAAAAAATTTAATTAAATTCATTATTTAAAAATTTTATTTTAAAACAATTTTTTTAAATTAAATTCAAGTTTTAAGTATAATTGCATTATTTGAATTAAATTAAAGAATTTTTTTTAATAATAAAAAAAATTAACAAAATATAATAAATAATAAATAATAAAAAAAATATTAAATTTTGTCTAAAAACTTAAAAAAATTTTAAAATAAAAATTATTTTATTTTAAATTGAAAATTGAATTTTTAAAGAATTTTTTTAATAATAAAAAAAATAATAAATAAATAATAATAAATTTTGTCTAAAAACTTAAAAAAATTATAAAATAAAAATTAAATAAAAGTTATTTAATTTCTATTTCTGCCAAAATAATTTTTTTAAACAATTCGCTTTTTTTCATTAATAATTTTTTTTTTTTAATTAAAAAATTAATTCAATTAAATTAAATATTAATAAAATTTTAATGTAAATTTAGAAAAATTATTTTAATTTTGCAAGCAATTTTTTTAATGAATTAATATTTGTTTAAAATATAAAAAATTAAAAAAAAAATAAAATATAAGAAAATCTTGCTTTAAATAATTAAAAAAATGTTTTTTTATGAAATAAATTTAAAATTATTTCTAAATTTTTTTTTCTTCTAATAAGTTTAAAATTTTTATCACAAATTTAGAATTTTTTTATTTATTTAATTTAATAATATTTTTTTTTCCTTCTAAAAAACCTCTCATTATAATTAATAAATTTCTCAGAAAAATCTCTCTACCTAACACTCATCCCAAAAACGACGACAAATCATCAAGGGGCATGTACAACAAAGCAGATTGTGTCAAGAAATAAAAGGTTCTGCAGAAAAAAAGTACCTTTTGTATTATATCAGCAACTACAACAAGCACACAAAAATCGTATATAATGACATCCTGTCGTCGTCGTCGTCGTCATCGTTATTCCCGTTGCCTTACGTTACGAACTTTTGCCGTGTCACACTTTTTGATTGTTACACGACGACAACGAACCACAACTAACGACAAAGAAAAAAAAGTTAAATATCACATTGTTTGTCACTTTTTTTGGTTCATCATTCCCTTTTTTCGCCAGGTTTGTGTCAAGATTAAAAAAAAAGCACAACGAAAGGTGAGAGAAGGAGTGAAAGATACACGATCCCAATTAGTGGATAATTTCGAACAAAACGAAAGAAAACTGGCAAATTGTCTGTGTCAAAGAATCGCTTCGAGTTATGGATTTTTTTCTTTTTATTGTGTGAAAAACGACCGAAAATAATAATAATAAAAATGGAAAAGTGGTGATTGTTGAAAGATGACACAAAGAACATCCGTCTTCTCATCAAAATGTACAAAAATAAAAGTCGTCATAAAAGAAGCAAAAAAAAAAAAGTTTAACTAAGTGACAAAAGTAAGAGATGATAATAATAAAAAAAGGGCAAAAAATCTACTAAAAGTGTCAATATTCCCCTTTTTTGTGGATTATTACTCCCATTATTGTTGCTGTAAATCATTCTTATTGCTTTGTTATGGCACGTCACTTACAACGTCTGAGCGGATGTTGCATTTTTTCTCTGCTGCACTCACAACTTCACTGAACTGGAAGAAATTTCCTTCCAATTTTCTCAAACGACTTGGAAAAAAACTACTCGGTTTTGATTTTTTGCTGTGATAACCCGCTTAGAACTAATTTAATTACAAAAAGTGGCTTTGGATCCTTCAAATCTGCGAAAAAAAAAATTTTAATTGCTCAACAAGGTTTGCCACGTATTTTACACTCACTTGATTTCTTTTGTACAAAGAAAAATTTTCCTTTTATAGTGAATTTTGCTGTAATGGTTAAGCGATGTTTTACTAAAAATAAAAAAAAATTGCAAAAAACTCATAAAAAAAGGTTACATACGAAATAAGTAAATTAAATGTCACAAAAAGCTCATTTATAATTTTTTTGATGTTTTGTTTTAAATTTTTGTACGTGAAAAAGGACACTCCAGAGATTAATTTATCAAACTGTCTTACCTTCAATGAGAGTCGTACTGAAAAAAAAACGTGAGTGAGAATCGTTGTTGGCTTTTTGCTGCAAGTTAAATGTGATATGGGATGTTCTGAATTTTGCAGAGAAAATAGTTGGTTTTCCTATGAAATGAACTTTGAACTTACAAATTTTCAGGTTAATGTACGGATAATTACATTTTGTTATGTTTTGATAAGGAATTAAATGGAATTTTGTTTTTTGTTCATTTTTTCTGAAATATTTTGTATGTTTAATTAAAAAAAAATTTTTTAAATTATAAAGTTTTATCACATATTTTAATTGTTTTATTTTTTATTTAAAAATTTAAATAATTTTATTTTATTTATTTATTATTATTTAATTAATTATTATTTAAAATAAATTTTTTTTTTTGTAAATTTTTTGTAAAATTAAAATTTAAGGGAAGTTTCAATAATTTTTAACTTAAAAATTATTTATTCAAAAAAGCAATTTTTATTTTATTCTAATTATAATTTTTAAATCAACATTTATTTATTTTATTGCCACAAAAAATTAAAAATTTAAAGAATTTTCAAAAACTTTAGTAGAATAAAAAAAAAATAAAAAAGTAAAATTTAGTAGATATAAATTTATTGGATGTTAGACAATTTTTTTAATTCTTTTATTTGAAATTTAAATATTAAATTTTTTTTAAAAATAATTAATTTATAAAATATAAATTACACAAATGATTTTAAAAAAATTAAAAGCAAAATAAACCTTTTTTAAAATTTTCAAAAATTCATAAAAAAATAATTTGACCTGCTACAGCCAAACGAAAAAATACGTATCGAATATTTTTTAGTCCTCTATCAACTCCAATAGGTTTCAGAATTGTTAAAAATTTTTAAAAAATAATTTGTTGGACCGTGTTATTTATAAAAAATTAATAAAAAAAATATAAATTTATTTCGTTTAATTATTTTTTTAATTATTTTAATTATATAATAATTAATTAATTATTTAAAATTATTATTTTCTTTTAAAAAGTATTTCTAATTATTTTTATTTATTTTTTGAAATTAATTAAAAATAAAAATTAAGATGAAAATAAAATTAATTAATTAATATAGACATTGATTTCTTAATTTTAAACTGATTTTTCTGAAAAATTCTACAAAACCAACTAAAGGAAATAAAAAAATATTAAATTATAAAGAAAAATAAGAAAAAAATATTTTTTTGCATAAAAATTTCAAATCGCAATAAAAAAATATATTAAGAAAATTTGGAAAATTTATTTAATTGTAATAAAAAAAAATTAGATAAAATCTTTTAGAAAATAAAAGAAAAAATAGTTTCAAAAAACAAATTCATAGAAATCTTTAAATATCCCTATCCCTCTAGACTCTTATAACTATAAGAAAGAAAACGACACACAAAAAAAACTTCTATAAATGTCCATGTTGATAAGAAAACTCCCTGATTGCACAATAACTCATGTAAATAAATGTCTAGTTAAGAGTCTCTGACTGAGGAGCAAAAACCAATGTAATCACAAATGTGTTAAGGTGTTAAACTTTAAATTACAAAAAAGTTTTTCTTGTATGACAATAACATAATAACATTCCGGATGTTTTGATTGTGTCTCTTCTTCTCTTCGTGCCTTGTAACAAAATGCAAGCAAGACAAAAACTTTTTTCTATTTAAATATCTACCAAAACACTAAAAGTGTGTCACATATAAAGTGTCCTCCTTCTTTCGCCTCCTCCTGCTCGCAAAGTTGATTAAAAAGTTTTTTGTGTCATATTTCATGCTCGATCGGATTTTTGCTCCGAAGATTTAGAAGTGATTTGATTTTTTCCTAATTAATTTTTGATTTTTCGTTCGGAGAGACACGCAGCTTCCTTTCAGCTTTCATCGCTTCACATAATTTTTAATTATTCGTGCAACACAATTACTTTTTTCTGTTGTTCTTGGGACGGAGAATTGCGCTCCAATTCAATAAATTAAATTAATTACGCATAAAAGGCGGCATAAAAGCACTAAATAGGTAATTAAAAATATTTCATTCAGTCGGTCGACGCGTACACACAATGGAAATTTCAGTGTAAATACAAAGAAAATGAGCGAGTTAAGACGATGTTGCCCGTTATGTGTGTTATTATTATAAGAGTGCGGCGCATAAAGCAAATAATATAAAGTTATATGTACAGATAATTGAAGCTAACGGGGGCAATGAAATAAAATTTATTGTAATTTCAGTGAAAAAGTTTAACACTCTCCTTTCTTTATTTCCTCTTTTTTCTTGGATTTTCAACGCTTTTCTTTTAGTTTTTTTTTCTTTTTTGGCCGACAAAAGACGAAAAATGTTTATTTGTTTAGTATTCTGCGCGAGAAAAAGCATTTATTTTAGTGAGAAGTTATTTGGCAAAAATATGTTTTTTTTTTAAGTTTGAGATTTTATCTAAAGCGCTTTTATTAATTTAAAAAAAACTGAATTAAAATTTTTAATAATTTTTAATTTTATTTTATTTTTATTTTTTATTTTTAATTATTTTTAATTATTTTTTTATTTTTTTTTTTTTTTTTGAATAATTTTTTATTTTTCATTAATCCGCACTTAATATTTTATCTTCATAATAATTTCTAAAATTTTTTTCAATTTTTTTATTTAATTTATTTTTGTATTTATTTTTATTTTATTTTATTTATTTTTAGCTTTTTTTTAAATAATTCTTTAATTTACATTAATTCTGAATTTAATGCATAATTTTTCTTTTTCATAATAAATTTCTAAAATTATTTTAAAATAATTAAATTTTTTTATTTGTTTATTTTTTTTAAATACTTGAATTTTTTATTGAATTTATTTTTTTTATTTTTTATTTTATTTTTTTTTTTTTTTTTTTTGATCAAATTGAAGACAAAAATTTATTCGAAAAATCAAAAATTATTTTTTTTCTCTGCAACGAATAAAAGACAAGACAAAAAGTCACAAACTGCATTTAAAAAACTTTTCCCACTAACAAATCAAAACTCGTTGAACACAAAAAAAGGAACATAAAAAGCGCAAATTCACGTACAACTCGACCATTTTCTCTTCAAATACGGAACATTTCTTAATGATCGAGATGACTTCAGTGCCAATTTAAATAATAATAATAATCGTTGCTTTGCATATTCAGCCGTCGTCGCCACAAAATGAGCAAATTTGAAATGCAAATCCCGTAGAAACACGCAGTACGGGGCAAATATGAAATTCATGTGTAGTAAATTAAGAGAATTGCATCTTAATCTGAGATGTTTTAAGAGGAAAATGTGTTCCAAGAAGATCCTTAAGCTCACGTCTCAGACATGATAATAATAATTGAATTCTAGATAAAAGTATCTCTTTATCTTTTGTTTCTTGCTTTTGTTTTGGATGGATTTATTTTTGGAAACTTTGTTGCATACGCTTAATGGAAATTATTTACTATGGTTTCCAACGAACTTATCCATAAAGATATGTTTAATTTTTAATTTTTTGTAAGTTAATTAATTAATTGAAGTTGAAATTATGAATTTCCTTGAAATATTAAAATTTTAATAATATATTGATTGTCAATATATATTATTTAAAAAATAATATATTAAAATTAATTTTTTTTATTTAATTACTTTTTTTTTATTATTCATTAAAATAATTTTTACTTATTCATGTATTTTTTCAATTTTATTTTTTTTTTTTGTTTTATTTTTATTTGAAGCCATTTTCTATTTTTTTTTTAAATAATTAATTTTAATTCAAAAATAAAAATAAGTCAAAAGCTTCTAACAAAAATAAATAAAATCAAACAAAATTTAACAAAATTCGTCAAAATAAAGCAAATGAAGGATTAAATTAATGAATTAATATTTAAAGAATTTTTTAATCATTTTATAACTCAAAACTCAAAAAAATTGAAACTGAAAAAAAATTTTTTCTTTGACATAGTTTTGTTTTAAAAACTAAATCAAGAGCAAAAAAACTGTGTCAAAAACTGTGTCAAAGCCATTTTTGTTCTTGCTCCAAATGGATTGAAATTTGTCAGAGGGCTCTAATTTATCATTTTTAATCATTTTATAACTCAAAACTGCCAAAAAATTGAAACTGAAAAAAAATTTTTTCCTTTGACATAGTTTTGTTTTGAAAACTAAATCAAGAGCAAAAAAACTGTGTCAAAAACTGTGTCAAAGCTATTTTGTCAAATCTTGCTCCAAATGGATTGAAATTTGTCAGAGGGCTCTAATTTATCATTTTTAATCATTTTATAACTCAAAACTGCCAAAAAATTGAAACTGAAAAAAAAATTTTTTTTTGACATAGTTTTGTTTTGAAAACTTTGACATAGTTTTGTCAAATCTTTTCAGAGGGCTCTAATTTAAAACATTTTATAACTCAAAACTAAATCAAGAGCAAAAAAACTGTGTCAAAAACTGTGTCAAAGCTATTTTTGTCAAATCTTGCTCCAAATGGATAGAAATTTGTCAGAGGGCTCTAATTTATCATTTTTAATCATTTTATAACTCAAAACTGCCAAAAAATTGAAACTGAAAAAAAATTTTTCCTTTGACATAGTTTTGTTTTAAAAACTAAATCAAGAGCAAAAAAACTGTGTCAAAAACTGTGTCAAAGCTATTTTTGTCAAATCTTGCTCCAAATGGATAGAAATTTGTCAGAGGGCTCTAATTTATCATTTTTAATCATTTTATAACTCAAAACTGCCAAAAAATTGAAACTGAAAAAAAAAGTTTTTTTCCTTTGACATAGTTTTGTTTTAGAAAAAACTAAATCAAGAGCAAAAAAACTGTGTCAAAAACTGTGTCAAAGCAATTTTTGTCAAATCTTGCTCCAAATGGATAAAAATTTGTCAGAGGGCTCTAATTTATCATTTTTAATCATTTTATAACTCAAAACTGCCAAAAAATTGAAACTGAAAAAAAATTTTTCCTTTGACATAGTTTTGTTTTGAAAACTAAATCAAGAGCAAAAAAACTGTGTCAAAAACTGTGTCAAAGCTTTTTGTCAAATCTTGCTCCAAATGGCAGAAAAGGGCTCTAATTTATCAAATCATTTTATAACTCAAAACTGCCAAAAAATTGAAACTGAAAAAAAACTTTTTCTTTGACATAGTTTTGTTTTAAAAACTAAATCAAGAGCAAAAAAACTGTGTCAAAGCTATTTTTGTCAAATCTTGCTCCAAATGGATAGAAATTTGTCAGAGGGCTCTAATTTATCATTTTTAATCATTTTATAACTCAAAACTGCCAAAAAAATGACACTGAAAAAAATTTTTCTTTGACATAGTTGAAAACTAAATCAAGAGCAAAAAAATAGTTTTTAATTCGTGTAAAATATTTTTTCATTTTATAACTCAAAACTGCCAAAAAATTGAAACTGAAAAAAAAACATAGTTTTGTTTTAAAAACTAAATCAAGAGCAAAAAAACTGTGTCAAAAACTGTGTCAAAGCTATTTTTGTCAAATCTTGCTCCAAATGGATTGAAATTTGTCAGAGGGCTCTAATTTATCATTTTTAATCATTTTATAACTCAAAACTGCTAAAAAATTGAGACAAAAAAAATTTTTCCTTTGACATAGTTTTTAATTCGTGTAAAATATTTTTTTATTTAAAAAAAAAAAATTTTTTAACTTTTTTAAAAAATATATTATTTTAAATTATTTCAGAAATTAAAAAAAAAACTTTTATATATGTATTTTCATAAAAACTCCTGAAATTAAAAAGCTACCCTAAGTTCGTTAATAACTTAACTCCAAAAAACTTTCTTCTAATTGTCTCCCTGCAGTATCGAAAAACAAGACAATAGAAAAGACCTGCAAAAAAGACAAATAAACAAATAGATATGATTCAAGTTTGTGGTTGCTCTTTATTCAAATTTAAACAATACTTTTTATTCTGAAAAACTCTTCGTCTTCATCTTTTTGGTCATTCTTCACTATGCCGAATCCGAATGCACAAAAATTTTAAATTAAATTATAATGAATGTGCGTTCACTTCGTCGACTCATGAAAAACTGACTTAATTTTTCAAATAAAAACATTTCTCTCGAAACAACAAGAAAGAAAAAAAAACGTAGAAGACGAAGAAGAACAACAACATAAATAAACATTTTAAATCAAACAAGAAAAAAAGGAAGAGAACCCCTTATTTTACATTTTATTTGAACCACTGATTAAATTTTGATGCAAATCTACGTGCGTGTACCGAATTTGTGCCGAAAAGCTGGCAAGAAGGAGGAAAAAACCACAAAACTGTTGATAGAACAAATGGAAATAATTGAAACTTGATCCTTGTGAGTGAATATTTAAATTAATTATTATTTTCGAATTCGGGACTCGTCCTTCGTTCGAACAAAAGGTGAAATTAAAAGACTTTCTCTCGTGTAAATATATTTTGGCAAAACCGAGAAACCGCAAGAAGATTATTTTCTGAGATACGCCGCACCTGGCTGCACAACGAAAACTTCGTTCTTGTGTTTGCCGATATAAATTAATCCGCCGAGCTGGAAGACGAAATTCTTCGAATTCTGCTTGATTGTCGACGGATGCACGTTAAATGAAGACAACTGAGGAAAATCCGCATTTTGTGTCAGTCGCACAATTGCACTACTCGTCGAATTTGTTGCATTCGTTACTCCGGCATCGATTACGTCGTTCACGGCATTATTTTGCGTATCCGCGAACTGCAATAATCCCGAATTATAATTGTTGTGCTGTTGCTGCGGCAACGGCGGCGGCGGCTTGAACCAGAACGGTGCTTTGAATTTATTTATGGAAATGACCGTGTTGTGTAAGCCGCTAAAAAGTTTCGGATTCAATTTATAACCCCATTTTAAGTCCTTTCCAGCGGCACTCTCGAGATGCGGTGACGCATGGAATATTTTATTATGAATTTTATCAGGTAGAATTTTATGCGTTACTGCACCGATGTCAACGTGCAACTTGCCGATGCGACCTGTGTTGAGCATGCTGTTTATGTGCTGATTGCCAGTGTAAATTGTCGCCGCAGGCTGAAAATGAAAATATAAATAATTAGATGGCGTCGATGAGGTTAATTGGACAGAAATGCAGAACGAGGATGGATATTTTACTCGTTGGACGGTAATTTTTTATGCGCAATTTTTTTTTAAATAATTTTTTAAGCTACTTATATTAAATGAAATATTTCTCATTATTTTAAGTTTTTTTTTTATTTATTTACTTAAAAAAGACTCGCCTACAAAAAAAAAGTATTTACGATCAAAAATATTTTAAAAGTTTTTTTTTCTAAGCTCTTAAGAAGATTTTTTTATTGATTCTTTTAAGACGAGCAAAATATTTTTTTAAAAATTGAATGTGCGAGAAATTTTTAATTTTATTAATCAAATTTTGATTTCAATCATTTTTCTGAATAAAAAATATTTTTTGTCAATTTATTTTAAAATTTTAATTTAATATTAAAAAAAAATATTAAAAGATTTTGAATTAATTAAATATTTTAAAAAAAAATAATATTTAGTAATTTAATTTATTTTAATATTTAATTAAATAATTTAAATTGTCATTTAATTTAATTTATTTTTTTTTTTTTAATTTGATAAATGTTTATAATTTTTATTTTAAAATATAATTTTCAATAAATTTAATTTTTTTCAATTTTATTTTTTAATTAATTTTTAATTTTAATTAATTTAATTTTTTATTTACTTATTTTATTAATTATATTTATTTCAAATAATTAAAAATTTAATTTAAATAATTATTCAATAAAATATTAAATTTATTAATAAGATTAAATTATTATAAATTTTTAAAAAATTTTTATTTTATTTTATTTTTTTTTTTATTTAAATTAATTATTTATTTTTACTATTTATTTTAATTTCAATAATTAAATAAAATAAAAAAAAATAATTTAATTTGAAAAAAATCACAATTTATAAAATTGACAAAAATATATTAAAAATTTCTTAATTTAGGGCAATTTGAAGTAACCCGCAAATTTCCTACAAAATTTACAATGGAAATTAACCACTTAACCTGAATTGCATTCCATTGAAATCAAAACGACTTCCAGGAAATTGTACAGAAATAAACTCACACCAACATATGTGAAAAGGAAATAGACAAAATTAATTTTCAATTAAACTTTAGTTTAATTTAAACCACACTTCATTAGTTCACCTTCTTCTCTTTCTCTCTTTCTCTCTGTGATGTTCGCTTTGTGTCTTTCAAATCGTTCGAGAGTCTCTTCACTTATTATTTTGCACAAAAACAATTTCCTTAAATATCTTTTTTCTTAATCTCGAGAACTTTAAAAGGTCCTTCAAGAGGTGTTTTTGTGTTCAATTGAACATAAAAGGGAAATATTTGAACAACTCCCTGAATGAGGCAAGGTTCTCTGAGACAAGAGGAGATAAGTGTGACAGAAATAATCTTTGTCATCGTCTAATATTTGTTGAGGACTGTTATTTAAAAGGAGTTCGAGAAGACACTGTGTATGTGTGTTAATTTACGTGTCTACAAGCCATTTAAAGGGTTTAGAACTGAATAAACAACACACACGGTTGGTATTAAATAGTACTAAGTTGTTCTTTGATGTTTAAGGGATTAACTAAAGTGCATTTACATTTCAAAAACTAATTTTAGAATTTTTTAAATAATTTAAAAATTTTCAATTTTTAAAAATTCTTTAATTTTGAAAAAAATTTTTTAAATTAAAAAAAAAATTTTTTTTTAAAAAATTTAAATATTTTAATTTAATTTTATTATTAATTTTTAAATAAAAAAACAATTTAAAAAAATGAATTTTTAAAAAAATTATTAAATTATTTTAAAATAATTTAAATCAATTTTAAATTTAATTTTTTTAATTTTTAAATTTTTAAAATTAAAATTTTAAAAATTTTTAATAAATAATTTAATTTTTTTAATAATAAATTAATTTTATTTTTCAACATTTTTTTTTTCATTAAATTTTCACTCGCTTTTTTTAAGATTTAAAATTTAATTTTTAATTAGTTTATAAAAAATTTTTTAAAAATGAATTTATTAAAGTAACTTAAATTGAAAAAAAATAATTATTTATGCTAAAAATTTTATTTTTAAAGTATTAATTTGCCAATTATAAAAATTACACAATGAATGTTTTTTTTTCAAAAAATTAATTTAAGCTAGAAAATTTTAGTTTTTTTAATTTTAAATTAAAATTTTTTGAAATAATAAAATTTTTTTTATTTGTATAAAATATTTCGAACATACCTAATAATTTTAATTTAATAATTAATTAATTTTTAATAATTAAGTTTTAATTTTTAATTTTTTTTATAAAAAATTTTTAGTATTTTCCAAATTTTTTTCTTTTCAAAATTATTTTTTAATTTATTTTTTACTTTCATTTCATTTATTTATTTCATTCTTCATTTATTTATTTCGATTTATTTTATTAATTCATTTATTTATTATTATTATTATTTTTTTTTTTTTGAAAGGAAAAATTAAATAATAAAAATTTTTATGTTAAAATTTAATTTTTTAATAAAAATCACTTTTTCACATAAATTTCTCAAAATATAGTTCAATGTGCTTTTTTCATTTTTTTTTAAATTTCATGAACCACGTGACTTTTTTAAAGCACAAAATAGAAAATTTTCCCTTTAAAAAATGGAAATGCACTAAAAAACATCAGACAACAAGAAAGGGAGAGAGTAGGTCAAGATTTCGTGTTTAAATTTTTCAATCCTACACTCGAGAGTCTCTTCACTGCGCGTGAAGTACGTCGACTCCTTTTCACACTCCCTTTCAATAAAGTGTCAATAACGAGCGACGAGTGACGACTAATCCATCCTAATGCATCCGTGTTCGGTGTTCGCCTAATTTATAATCGTTATACAATAAAATCATTCATTTTAATGCTAACGAGTGTCTGTGTACGGCACAAATGTGACTGAAATGTGTAAACATACCTGACAACATGATATCAACAACACGAAAATAACAATATTTATCATTGTGTACATTTGCAGCAACAACACAAGAATCATCATCATTAATTAATCTTTCAATTAGTTACGAAAACAAACAGCTATTGTGTGTCTTTTCCATGCACGAGTACACTCTCCATGCACTTTTGTTGTGTCAGCTTTCCTCGTTTCTCGTGCGCTTTTCTGAATAAACAGACAAAAATGATTAATTGATTAAAACTCTCTGGATGGATTTCGTCAACGCGCGTTCAGCTAAAATTGCTGCAAATAATGCAAATGCAAACAAAATCGATTCCTTTGTGCGCACCAAATAATGTGGGATGTATGCCAAATAAATCCCCTTTTTATTTGTAATTTTATTCGCGCGCGCAAAAAAAAAATCGCAAAATAAAATGAAATAAAACTTTGTTAACAACTACGAATGGAAATTTACATCAAAATTGAGTTTGTTGATTGAAATGCGACTCGACTCTGAGCAAACAGACACCACTATGGCTTGGTTTTTTGCGACAAACTGAATCGGTTGAATTATCAAATGAGTGCTTTTATGTAAATTTTTTTTGTTGTAATTTTATTTTTTTTTTTTTTATGAAAATATTGCAAAAGACACACAAAAATCCAATAAAATGATTTTATCGTCAAAAATAATTATTTTAACGGGGCGCCCGGGTATCAACAATATTTTTTTTTTTGAGTACAGAAAACATCAAAGCGAGACGATTCTGTGAATGTGTGTTGCTGAAATTTCTCTGAATTTCAATAATATTCGATGTTAGAGTTTTATTTTGAGTGAAAAAAGGCCAAGGTAGGTTTTTATATCGAATATTAACTTTAAAATCTGTGAAAATCAGTAAAATTTTCAAATAGCATTTTTTTTTTAATTAAATTAAAATTTATTTTTATTTTTTTATTATTTATTAATTTATTTATTTAAAATAAAATTATTCAAAAGATAAAAAATAAATTAATTAAAAAAAAGTAAGATAAATAACTAATTAAAAAGCAAAATTTTCATAGAATTTGGTCGAAAATTGTACGCTTTTAGTTATAATGGCATGAAAATGAAAATTATGTTTATTAATATTCTCAAAAAAAAAAAATAATAAATTTAATTAAAAATAAATATCTATTAAAAATCATTTATTAAAAATTAAAAAAAAAAAAATAATTAATATTTTTTTTATTAATATTATAATATTTTAGTTTTGTAATATTATTAAAAAAACTTTATAACTTAATTTAAAAAAAAATTATTAATATTATAATTTTTTTTAGTTTTATTATATTAAAAAAAATTATAACTTAATAAAAAAAAAAAAATTAAATTAATTTATTTATTAACACATAAATATTATTAATTAACTTTAATAATTAAAATAACAATAATTAATTATTTTTTGAATAATTAATTTTTTTTTTTAATATTATTTAAATATTTTTAATAAAAAAAATATAACTTATTGAAAAATTTATAAAATTAACTCTTTTTTAAGTTTAAATTATTTTTTTTTTAAATCTACATCATTTCATGAATCATGAAATAAAAATTGCCATTAAATCCTTTAATTGAACTTGATTGTAAAAATTTCATACAACATAATAAACCAAAACCCCAAATTTACTAAATTCCATTCAATTGATGCTTTGATAGCATCCCCTTTACAAAAAGTACAAAATTCAATTATTTTGCATCAACTGACCATCCAAATTTTTTTTTATTCTTTTGACCAAAAATTCATTTATTAAACAGCAGGTACGTAAAAAACCTTTGATATTTTTTTTATAGCGACTCAAAAAAAAAATTTTGATGAATCTGTCTGGAATTTTTTGCATGAAAATTTGATTTATTTTTTAATTTCTTTATTTATTGTTTGCGCCAAAATCAATTTATCTACCTCTCATCCGCGGCAATAAATAATCATATTAACGCAAGAACTTGTCTGATAAACTTCAGTGCATTTATTTGCTCATTGTTGGCATGTCTTTGAAAGAAGCAGCGGCAAACAAGATTATCTGACATACATATCCGCTTAAAAGATTATAATTATTTCACTTTACTTTTCATCAATCATTTTTTTTCCTCATTTATATCTTGAAATCACATGTCACTGCATAAAATAAATTTAGCGGTCAAGAAAAAAAAATTCACAAAAAAAAAAATAAAAGTGAATGCAGATTCCCAATAATTTTTAAGGTACCTATAATTTTTTTGAATTATGAGTCCAAATTAGTATCCGTCAAAAAAAAAATTTTTTTACACACCTCTCTCTAACAGCGATTTATCTCATGAACTAAACAAGCGCGCGCTCGTTAAAAAAATGAAAGAATTACATGTGTCATGTTAAATACAAACAGCTAAGTAAATGCCGATAATACGTTACAAATATACTCGCGCGCGCTCACACACAAGACTCTGACTCGCCATATAAAGAAGACGACAGTAATAATGCTAATAAGTGGTTTGGATATGTTAACTTAAGTTTAAGTATATTATGGCAAAGTAACAGTGTGTGTGAATATATTTGATTTCTTTATCAACAACTCTTTACTTTACTTTTTTTTTTCGTTGGTTCAGTTCTGCTTTTGATGTCAATATATTAAGACGGTGCGCGAGCGTCGCGATAAAAATTTTTATTATTAATTTTTTTTTATTTAATAAATTTCGGTAATTTCGGTTTGTGTGAATTTTTATTTATTTAAAAAATTAAAATTAAATTAAAAAAAAAAGTGTTAATTAATAAAACAAAAATCGTTAAAAAAAAATTTAAAAAAAAATAAAAGAATTTTTAATGATTTTTTTTATTATTTAATTTTTATTAATTATTAAAAATTAAATTAATAAATAAAATTTTATTAATTATTTAAAAAAAATAATATCATAATTCAAATTTTTATTTTATTTAAACAAAAAAAAAAAAGAAAAGAAAAAAAAGTAGATCAAAAAAAAATTTATAGTTCACAAATGTAGCAAAAATCCCGTTCAACAGTAAAAAAAAAATATTCAAAGAATTTAGAAAAAAATAAAAAAATATAATACAAAAATGGGGATAATCTCCAAAAAAATGAGTGATAAAAAATTTCTCTGGACAATATTGGTATTTGGGCTACTATTAAACACGAAAAAGGTAAAAAAAATTTTTTGTTTGTTTATTTTTTTTAAGAACAGATGAGTTATTATCCTCCGAAGATTACCAACGACAACAAAAAAATATTTAAGCTAAAATTCGAGTCACGTCTTATTTTCGTTCCTTTTATTATTTTGTTTTGTTCTGTAATGCAATCCCATGTTTGTTTAAAAAATTTGCTGTTAGACACTCTGTTTGGGTGGCTTTAAACAAGTCTGCAACAATTTCGCATTGTTCCTCATTTTTTTTTTTTTTTTTTTTTTTTTTGTTAGTTTAGTAAGAAGATGTGCAAATAATAAGCAAAGAGAAAAAAATTAATGAGAAAAAAATATTCAATATTCTGGTGTGTGGAGAGACGAAATGTTTGTATCTATAGCAGATTAACCGTTTATTAATAAATAAATAAAAAAAAAAATAAAATAAAAGAAGAAACAGTTCGACGACCTCGAATCAATGTAAATTTTAGTGTGTCACCAAAAATGAACTTTAAAACTTAAGAATCAATTTATTGATAGTTGAAGGTGTAACCTTTCATTTTCAGCATCAAATTTAATTCCAATTTTTTATTAAAAAAAAAAACAATAAATATTTACAAAAAAAAATGGGGTCACTAAAACCATATAAATTCTTTTCGTTTGTATTTTGTTGTTTTTTGCATTCACCTTTGAAATGATCTTCTAAAAAAAAAAGAATAATTTTGAATACATTAAAATTGTCAATAAAAAACGTGGAATCAAGTATGCGAATAAAAATAAAAACAATTTCTTGTACAACTTCTCATCTCGTACAGGAACATTTTTTCCAAAGAGAAACAGAAGATAAAGAGAGATTTTATCACCGTATTTTATTTAATCAGAATTGATCATTAAATTTTTTTATGTGTTTTTGGGCGATTTCTTCATGAAATTTGCGAAAAATTGCATTTTAACATTTATTTTTAAAAGAAAAAGTTGGTCACCGGAAATTTAATTTTTTTATCAATTAAATATTTTTTTTGGTTTAGCTTTAAAAAATTTTTAATTTAATTTTTTTTTTTAAATTAAAAATATTTAAATTCTGTTATGAAAAAAAATATAAAAAAATTTTCAAAATATTTTATTGAATAAAGTTGTAAAAAATTCATTAATTTTATTTAATTTATTTTATTTTCTTTTATTTTTAATTTAGACAGATTTTAAATATTTTTCATTTAATAAAAAAAATAATAAAAAATTAAAAATAATTATTTTATTACAATTTTTTTTTATTTTAAATAATAATTTTATTATTTTTAATTTCTTATTAATTTTTTTTTATTAAATTAAAAATATTTAAAATCTGTCTTGGAAAAAATTTAATACCTATTTTATTTGTAAAAATATTGAGTTTTTATTTAAAAAATTATTTTCTTTTATTTTTAATTTAAATTTTTCAAATATTATTTATTAAATTATTTTTTTTTTTGAAATTTAATTATTTTATTTTATTTAATTATTTTTTTATTAATATTAAAAAAAAATAAAAAAAAAATCTTAAAAGTTTAGGATACTTGAAAAAAATTACTTTAATCTTGTGATCATGAATTACAAAAAAAAAGTTCTTACAAAAGTTCATTGACCGTTTTTTATTGCACATTTCAGCAAACCTCCCATAAAAAGATGCAAAAAAAATTACAAATTTATGAAGTTTGGGTCATTTTTTGTTTTTGTTGCATTTCAAAAGGAATTTTTGCAAACAGAAATTGATTAAAATCTAAATATTTACGAGTAGAAATGCTTTTCAAATATTTATTCTAGCAAGTTGCATTCAAATAAAGTGCAAATATTTCATGGCACATTATCAGATTTAATTCTTCTTTTCTCGGAAATAATTATCAAAGTCATCAAGCAACTGCAGCATCACATGTTTGTCTGCGCAGAATAAACAACTTCATATCACATTATCACCTTTTGCTTTGCTTTTGCTACACTTTTGTGTGCGTGTCGTCGTCGTCGTGCAGCAGCGAAAGTAAATAAATACGTCGCTATACAAAAGAAAGTAGCACACAAGAAAAATAAATATTTATTAAAATATACTTTTAAAATGGAATCAAATACAAATTCTCTTGCCTGTGCTTGTTTTGTGACTACGACACGTCGTCGTCGTGCACATTCACCTGTCACATCATTACAACAAGAAAATAACCTGCCTGCTGAGTGTCTGCGTTGTTGTTCCTTTGCGTTCATTCATTTCTGGCTCGACACACGAATAAAAGCAAAAGTTGTTACATTTCAATTTTACTTTTCATGTTCGGTGCAGCCCGAGTTATTGCATTTGATAAAATTTGATGAGAAGTAAAATTCTGAGAATCTGATTGAAAAATCCTTTGCATGGTAATTTCTCGGAAAATGGGCATTAGACATCACATCATGTGTAGTTTTTTTTATCATTTAGTCACGTCAAGAGGAGAGGTCAAGCACCTTTTCGTGTTGAGTCTAGAATATTTTTTTTTAAATTATTCGCTCCAATTAGGTACGAGCATAAAAAAATATCTTGAAGGCAAGAAATATAGATAAATGATATTTAATTATTGACTCATGTTAAAAAAATTGAATATTTTATGAAAATTTATAAAAAAAATTGAACGCTAATATAATAATGATAATTATTTTTTAAATTTTAGAGATTTTTTTAAAATTTAAAAAAAATTACAAAAATTTAAATAAATTACAAAAAAAATAATGTACAATTTTTCTTTTTAATTAATTTAAAAATTATTTTTTTTAAAGCTGAAATTTTTTTATTTTATTTTATTTATTTTTTTTTTTTCAAAAAACAACAAATTTATCTTAATGGAATAACTGTTTATATTTTTAAAAATTCATTTAATTATCAAATTCTTGACATTTTTGTTCCAAAGTATTCAATTTTTGGTTTTTTTTTCAATTTTTTAAGAACATATTTTTTTTTGCATTTTCAATCATCTTAAAGATTAAAAAATTTTAATATAATTAATTATAATTTACTTTAATCGACAAACTTTTGAACGAACTTTAATTTATTTTTATTTAGGTATTTATTTATTTTTTTTGTTGAGCATTTTTTTGATCATTCAATTATTATTAATTTTTAAAAATTTAATTTTTTTTTTCAAAATTTTCATTTAATACATTTTTTTTAATTTGAGCCTTATTATTTTTTTATAAATTAATAATTTTTTTTAATTTATTAATTGAATTTTTATTTATAAAAAAATTTATTTAACTTGATTTTTTATAATATTTTTTTAAGAAAAAATAATTTAAATTAATTTTCAATTAATTTAAAATAAATTTATTTATTAAATTTAATAAATTTTTAAAATAAAATTTCAATGACACTAAACTTAAAAAGAAAATATTAATAAAATGTAAATTCCTTCAATTTTAATATTATTTTTAAAAAAATATTTTTTTTTTAATTTTTATAAAAATTTAAAAAAAGTATAATAAAAACTTAAATTAAAATTATAATTAAATAATAAATTTTTGTTCAATTTTTATTTAAACATTATTTAAATAATTTTTCTTGAAAAAAAAAATACTCACAAAAATTCATAAAAATTTAAGAAATTTAATTTTTTATATTAAGAAATAAATACTTTAAATAATAAGTCTTTTATGTTAAACAATTGTAATAACAATCTTAAAAAAATTCTTACCTCTTTTAATAAGAAATTCTTTAAAATTTGCATTTTTAACTTAATTTTAAACAATTAACAACAACGACGGAGGTCCATTTTTTCGCCCTTCATTCCATCTAAATAAATCCTAATTGACGCCATTTATTAAAACATTGCGTTAAATGATTTTAAGCCTTCCTCATTTCGCACGCAAAACGACCTGACAACTTTACACGAAGAAACAAGACACGACGTGGGATTAACTTTACACTTTGCTTTCGAGCAACAAAGCGAACACCCACGGCGTGATAAAATCTACAAGAACGCCGTTCATAACTTAATGACTGTCATTTCTTTACCAACAACAACAAAACACTTCCGCCAATAATTTTTCATCAAATTTGAATCAATTAAATTTTGGGAGTTAATTTCTCATCGACTTTGTCATCGAGTATTTAGCAGTTTTAATTGAAGATCGTTTGATTAATTGTGTCAACGCGACGACGACGACGACGACAAAGGAGCGTCTCTTGCACACCAAAATCGATTCGACCTTGTCTTCCTTTCGAAATTGCAGAACAATAATTTATCGCAAGAACATTATAATCAGATGTCACAACACAACTTCTTAATAAGGCGAGCACTTTCAGACGCCGAGAACAGCGATGACATCAAAAATATTTCAGTTTCGCTGTGTGTGTGTGTCACCACATAAAATAAGCTATTTGATAAACATGACACATTCGCAGTGTGCTTAATCTATCGCCCAAGTATCTGAGGCACGAACACGGGCGGCGTGTGTTGCGTTCTGATGTGGTTAAGACACTGATTTTACCTTGCTGGCGGTAATTATGCCGTGTGTGTGGCATCGTCGTCGTCGTCGTGGAAATTCGGATCAATGAAATAATTTTCTATTTATTTAGACGATAAATTTTAGCTGATGAATAAATTTACATTTTAATTATGTTGACTAATTAATCGACGAGTGTAGTTTGTTTATCTATAAAATAAACATTTGTTTGCTGCGAGGTGCACCGGAGATTTTCTCTGTGTTTGTGCTGCGGCGATAAATACTGAGTAGGGCCATTTACTTTACACACGCAAACAAATAAATAAAATAGACACCTCTTCTCTCTCTCGGCTATCATGTTACAAAAGATTTATTTAATAGAAGAGTTCTATATACCAAAAAAAAACTACGCCGCATTGTACAAAAAAGTGGTTTTTGGTTGATTTGACAATTTTAAAGAAACTTGCGAGATGAGAAAATTTCAAATTTTTTGTAGTTTTATTGAATTTAGAAATAATTTGAATTTTTTAAATTATTTTTTTGAAAATTTTATTTTTAATTGCTTGAAAATATTTTTTTAAAGCAAAAAATAATGAATATTATTTGAACAATTAAATAAAATAATTAAAAAATATTTAAAATAATTAAAATAAAATAATAATCTTCAATTAATTTAAAATAAAATATTCAAAAAATGCTCATTAATTGATATAATAATGTAATAAAAAATAAAACAAAAAAAAGAATTTTAATAAATTTTCAAATTATTAAATTATTTTATTATTTAAATTATTTTTTATTAAATTTATTTTATATTTAAGTTATTTATTTTATTAAATTAAATTTTATGTTTTAAAAATTATTAGAATATAATTTTTTTAATATTTATATTTTTCAAAAATTTTATGAAATTATTTTATTAGGTATTTTATAAAAAAAAAGTTAAATAATTCAAAAATATAAAAAATATTTAAATAAAATTTAAGAAATTTCTTAAAAATTTTATAAAATAAAAAATATATAATTTTTAAATTTAAAATTAAATTTTAATTTAAAAATTTAAAAATGATTTTAATTAAAAACTGCATAAATAAAATTATTTAAATTTATGTGAAATAAATTTAATTATTAAAAATTAATATTAATTTAAAATAATAAAAAAAATAAAAAAAATAAATTTAGTTAAGTAAAGTAAAAAAAAAAAATAAATAAGTTCATTATATGAAATATTTTACAAAAAATAATTTTTTTTGAATCAAATTTAAAAAAAATTAAAAAAAAAATAAATAAAATTTAAAATTTAATAAAAAATAAATTATTAAATTAAATTAAATTAATTATTAATTAAACTAAATTAATAATTTAATTTTTTTAATTTCATATAAATTTTTAATTTTCATTAATTTTTTATTTTTTTAAGTTCAATTTTTATCCCGAATTTTTTTTAATAAACCGCGAAACACAAATTCCCTCCATCGCAACCCAAAAAAATAACAACAATGACCGATATTTTTGCTGTTGATGCATATGCAACATGCCAATGGCTGCGACGGGGTGTGCAATGAAGTGAATTCGCGATGAATGAGGCAAGATGATCTGTTTGTGCAATGCATGTGCAAACAATTTGCCACATATGTTTTCCAGGCGATTAAATATAACGCTTTTTAGTTCGATTGATTTTTTCTGTATTTTTCTCTGCATTTCGTTTGTCAATGTTTTGGTTCTGTTTGCTTACGCTGTCACTCGTTTTTTTTTTTATTTATTTTCCTCTCTCGCACCCCCGCAACGATGGAGAATGATTTTTTTTATTGCGCTTATTTTTTTAATCATTCCATATGTTTATGCCAACGACGACGAAGACTCTCGCAAAAAAAAAATCGGCTGCACTTTATTTTTAACGCGCGCGAACGTGCATTCATGTGGATATTATTTTAAACACGGCGGCGAGGGAAAAAAAGATAAATGCGTCGCAAACATTATGATGGTATGACATGGAAAAGCAATAAAAATCGCAAAAAGTGTGTGTGTGTGTGAGTCAAAAACATCGCGTGGATGATGATGAAATTTTTCATAAATAAATAAACTGACAGAACATTTTTTGCTGCCGTTCGCCATCCGAATGCGAAAAATTAAATACACTTCTTACGTATTGGGCGGAAAATTGCCTCCTCCTCACGAAACACGAGTAGTTCAGTAAATTAATGAAATAATGGTGCAACGATTAAAATTGTTTGACCGCTCGACAGTATTTGGTTTATGAGTCACTGGAGACTGCATCTCGTATACGGCAAAGAGAGAATTTAAAGTTAATTGGAGCCATTTTGTGACGGAAAATTTGAATCTTTGATGGATGGGAGAAATCATCTGCGAAATTAATAGTGCAGCGATGATTGCATTGTTGTAAAATTTTAATTGATATTTTGAAATATTACCCCGAATGATATTAATTTTCATTAAATTTTACTGCAATCCGTTATTAAATTCATTTGAAGGATAACGATACATGCCATCGATGATAATAATTAAATATTATCATTTTAATGGGTTAATATTGACCATTAAGCAATTAAGGCAGCACAATTTCAGACATTTTTCGGAAAATATCTTGGTTTTCTTTTTTCAAATATCTTTT
Source organism: Culicoides brevitarsis (assembly GCF_036172545.1). Classification (NCBI taxonomy): domain Eukaryota; kingdom Metazoa; phylum Arthropoda; class Insecta; order Diptera; family Ceratopogonidae; genus Culicoides; species Culicoides brevitarsis. The sequence continues at coordinate 40,279,692 of NC_087085.1, read as the reverse complement.
TTGCAAAATTTATTCACATATTAATTTTTTTATTTTTTATATATTTTAGTATCTTTGATGTATTTTCAATATTAGATAGAAAAAAATTTAAAAAAAATATATGAAACCACTAAAAAGTTCACAAATTTAATTAAAAATTATTAAATTACCTACTGCTCAGACATTATTGAATATAGCAAAAAATTAAACAATTACATTATATTTTTTTTTATCTGAGTAGTTAAATATCTATAATAAGCAACTCATTTAAATTAATTTTGTTGGTATAAATTTTATACGAAATTTATTTTATTATTTTATAAATAAGTGTTTAAAAAAAATTCAATAAATTAAAAGAAATAAATATAATTAATATTTTTATTTAATAAAAAAAACATTTTACTGAAAAAAATATAAAAAAATTTGCAATTAAAATTTATTTCATAAATTTTTTAAAATAAAATATGAATAAATTATTTTTTATTATATTTAAATTTTTAAATATAAAAATAATTAATTTTTATTAATTTTTTTTTAATAACATATAAAAACAAAATTCTGAAATAAATTTTATTTATAAATTTTTAATTTTATAATTTAATATAAATTTTAATTAATTTAATAATGAGTTTAATTTATTTTTTAATTTTTATTTTATTTTTTTATAATTTAATAATTTTTTTATTTAAAATAAAATTATTAAATATTTATTTTATTAAATTTAATTTTTACAATTAATTTTAATTTAATTTTAAAAAAATTAAATTTTTAAATTTAAAAAAATAAATTTTTTACATATATTTTTAGAGTTAAAATAAAAAAATATTAATTATCAAATTAAATTATTAAATTATAGGTAATATTAAATTAATAAATTTATGAAATTATTAATATTAAAATATTAAATTAATTTTTTGAGTCCTTTACAAAACTTTTAAATTTTATATTTTGTTTACTCTTTCTTTATTTTTTTTCTTATAGAACAAGTTAAATTTTTTATTAAAAATAAAAATTTTTTATACAATTCCACAAAAATAATAAAACTTACCAAAAATTTTCACAGAACACAACAAAAAACCATAAATATCTCGTAACCCATATAATAAATTATTAATATTTAATGTTTATCCTCCTGTTTTATTTTATTTTTTTTTCTCATTTCTCAAAATCAATAGTAAACAATTGTGTGAAAAAATGCGTGAAATTAAGCATGTGACCTCTGGCACAAATAAATTTAACACTGTATTATACATTTTTTTTTTTTTTTTTTTGAACAAATAATTTTTTTACACTCGACCAATCACCAATCGTCCTCGAATTCTATTGAATTAAACAAAAAAAAAAGAGAAATATCATTTCACCCAATGAATGACCAAATAATAAAAAAAAACTTTTTTTTTACACTTAATAAATTTTTTCAGTAGTGACACATTCTGCGATCATCTCGAGTGAATGTTGTCCAATCACCTAAAATGTAAATCACAAGTTAAGTGTGCAATCAATCAAACAGAAAATTAAAATAAAGTCATGACTTCCTACTTAACATATTTTAATAATAATTTTGGATTTTTTTTTTTTGATTTGCGGAATTTTTCTGTGATAAAAAGCAATCTTAACTGTTATGAGTGGTCACAAATGAGAAAATGCCCATTTTTATCGGCTTTTAACAGGTGACTTTTTAATTTAATAAAAAAAAATCTGACATTTATCAAAATGTGATTCATATTTTATTTGTATTTTGTGTTAAAAGCATCATCTCATCATCTTCATCGTTCATGGGCACGTCTTTAATGCCTAAATTCAATTTAAAAAAAATCAGGAATTGTAACACGAAAAAAAGGTGAATACCTTCTTTAGTATCATATCGCATTAATAATATTCTGTTTACGTTTTTGCGACTTCTTTTTTGTGTCAAGTTGTGTCTGGTCGACAAAAAAAAAACAAGATGTGAATCGATTGTTTACCTTTCTACTTAAACAGAAATGAGCAGATTTCGCTAAATCACAGCGAAAATAATTGAATATTAAATTAAATTTAGTTTAGTCACCTGTGCTTTTGTCATGCTGCTGACGGAATGAAGTGACGCGGCGTACGTGAATATGAATAATTTTGCATTTCATGTTGGAGATGTAGGAGTAAAGCGCATTTGTTAATTAAATTTTTTATGAAAAATTCAAAAAAAAAATTTAAATCTCATTATCGAGAATTTTTTTAAAGATTACCTATTATTATTTTTTAATTTTGTATAATTATTTAATTTAAAAATTATTTTTTATTTAATTTAAAAAATATATTGAAGAATAATTTTATTTATTTTTTATTTTATTTATATTTGAAAAAAAATAAAATTTTAATTTTAAAAATAAAAATAAAATTTCATTTATTTTTATTAAAAATAAATTTTTTTAAATTTAAAATTTATTTAAATTTATTTATTTAAAATTAAATTAAAACTACTATTTAAAAATTTTACTAAAACATTCAATTTTTTCAAAATTTATTATTTTTAAAAATTAATATATTAATTAATTAAAAATTATAATTTAAAATTTCTAAAAAAAAATTCTTTCATTTTTTTTTATTTTTTTTTTTTATTTTAAATTAATTAAAAAATTAAAATTTCTAAAAATTAAAAAAAATTAAATATTTAAAAAAATAATAAATTTTAATTTAATTAATTAAATTAAATTTTTTATCTTGTAAGATTTGAGTTAAAAAAATAAAAACTGTTGATTGTGACAAAAATAAAATGTCGAATAAAATGCGCTTCAAGAAAAAAAAACTTACCTACAAAAACTTTTCTTGATGAGTTCTTGTTCTGCAAATTATATTTTCCCCATCTCGTCGATTTGTCGTCTACTTCTCACATTTTTCGTCTCATCACAAGCAAGTGTGAATTATTGTTCGCCTGATTCTCGCACAAAAGAAAATAAAAGAATGTTGACGTCTCTTGAATAAAAACCACAGAAAAATTTGGGCCATGCCATAAAAAAAAACGCAGACAAATAAAAATGAATTTCAAATTAATGACGAGACGAGCCGCCATGTGCGATTGAAGCGAATTAGAGGTAAAGGTGAACGAACGAATCCATGGGAAAAAAATTTCAATCTAAACTGAAGCTCTTATTTCCGCTACCAAAATACTTGACGCGTCATCACAGCACGTGCCATCGTTTGCTTTCCTCACGTTTCTTGTACGCACCTTTTACTTTCTTTCTTTAGTTTTAACGCTTGTGTGTCTGTGTATTTGCATGAATTAATATTTAATGATAAATAATAACAAATTTCAATTTAAATTCCTGACACAATGCGTCAAATATGTGACAATGACATGGAATGGCAGTCATGTGTTTGTTTGAAGCATTCATAAAATTCATTTGAAATCTTTTTTTTTTGAGTAGCTTTTTAATGGAGAGGCGTTGAGAGTCCCTTTGACAAAACGACAACTTCAAACAAAATTGCCATTGAAAATTGTCTTTCTGACACAATTTCCATGCTAACTAAAGAAAAAATTGCAAAATTTTCATTAAAATAATGATTGAATCGCATTTTGAAAAAAAAAATAAAAATTTCCCTTGATTTTTGAATTTAAGGCATTGCCTTAAATATTTTTAAATAAAATATCAAATTTAAATTATAGTTTTGTTATTTATTTTTTAAGTTTTTGTTAATCATTTAAAATTAATTTAAAACTAAAAAATTAAAAAAAATAAGAAGAAAATTAATTTGCAAAAAAAAATAAAAAAAGGCGTTGCCTTAAATATTCAAAAATAAATTAATTTAAAAAAAAATATTTTTATTAGTTTTTTAATTTTTATTTTTATTTGAAGTTAATTTTAAACACAAATTTAAAAAATTCAAGTTAAAATTAAATTAATTTGAAAAAAAAAATAAAAATAAGGCATTGACTTAAAAATTTAAAATCTTAGTTCCTTCTCAACTTTTTCATATTTTTTTTATTTATACGAAGATAATTTTCAACTAATAATTAGTAAAATTTAATTTAAGAAAAAAAAATTATTTGACAAAAAAAATTAAAATAAAAAAGTCGTCGCCTTAATTCATTTTTATCATGAAATATTGTCAAATTTTGATTAAAAAAAGTTGAAATTGTAAATTATGAACCCAATGCACATTTAATTTTTAATCCCAATGCACAATGTGAAATTTTTACATAAATTTTTCCCAATATGCATTTCAAAAATTCATCCCAATGCATATTTTAAAATTTTTTAGCACAGATTTCGATCAAAAAAGCAAATTTTTTTGATAAAAAAAATTAAAAAATAAAATATCAAAGCAAGCAAAGTTCAAGTACAACAAAGCAACTTAACAGTAAGCCTCTTATTTCTTTTGGCAGCGGCAGTTTATTTTAAACGAAACATTTCCTCTCGTGTTTTTTGATCCATTACGGTTACACTTCGGTGTAAGTAAGTGTAATTCATTGCAGTTTTCACACACAAAGACTCGTGAAAAAAAAAACGAAAAATGTTCCAAAGTGTGAAATACAACATTAACAATTAACCTTGTTTTGTGTACCAGCATCATTATGGTCCCTTTAGTGCTCACTAAAGTTCCCAACTGTAAAGATGAAACGAAATAAACTTCTTATCACGCGCATTACATTAAATGAGTTTACATTAAAAAGTACTTTTGAAGAAGACGAAGAATAATAAGAGCAACAACAAACTTTTCTTCCTTTTGTCTCATTCTCTCGCTCTCGTTTTGCGCGGGAGTAATGAATGATTTTGTACTATTTGTGATTGCACGAGCCAGAAAAAAAGTAAGTTATTAACGTGTCGAGGGAATGAATTACACGACACAAAAAAGTAAATTTTGTTGTCTTTTTACTTTGTTTCGCGCTTGGAAACTGTCAGGAAGCTGTCCGGAACAAGGAAAAAACTCCTCCTCGACGCAAAAATATGTTTTTTTTACTTCCGTGCGCTCTGGACGGAGATTGCTGCTGGTAGAGTGTTTGTAGATAGTCTTCAATTAATTAAATTAAACAACTTAGCAAACAAAATGCTTTTGTTTGAATTTTGCAAGAAAAAAGTAGCAACATCCTTTACTTTATTTAAAAAGGAGAAAAGTTACAATGTACCAAGTAGCGACCTACCAACTGCGGAACAAAACAATGAATCCAAAAAAAAATTCCTTGTTGCGAAATTTATTTTTTTTTATTTTATTTATGCATCGCTTTTCACATGAAACATAGCTTCCTTTTATTTTTCTTCCATCAACGTTCTTTTTTCTCTCTCACAAGTTATAAGAAACGAAGAACAAAGTAAGAGAAATTTCCTTTTCTAAGGGAAGATTCATCTTTAAAGTTTCTTCGTTTTCTTTGTATTGCATTTGTTTAAGTAATGCATTTTTCCGTACCTACGGAGAAAAAGAGATATTGCATAAAGGAAGATGAACAAATTGTTGTTATTATTGCATCACGTCACAAGAAAAAAAAAGTTTTCTTTCGTACAAAAAAAAAGGTAACCAACTCCTGTCGTAAACATCGTATTTGTGCATTTTGTAAAGGTGAAACGTTTACAAAAAGAAAATTTTCTGAGATGAAAGTAATTTTGTGTCTGTCCTTGAGAGAAGTTTCGCTCTTCTCTTCTCGCTCGTAGTCTAAAAGAGAAATAAGTTTAAAAATTCAATTTTGTCTTCGAAAAAGTTGAGATTTTTATAGTTTGAAAATTTTAAGGCGACGCTTTAAATTTTAAAATGGGACAAATTTTGTTATTTTATGAATTAATTTTAAAAAATTAAGAAATTTTATTTTAAACTGATCATTTGATTTCAAATTTTATTTTAAAAAAATAACATTTAAAAAGCTATGATTTTTTTAATTTAAAATTTTTAAAGCAATGCTCTAAATTTTGAAATGAAGCAATCTTGCTATCTAACTTTATTTTTAAAGACATAATTTGAAAATTTTAAGGCGACGCTTTAAATTTTTAAATAAAACAGATTTCGTCATTTAATGAATTAATTTTTAAAAATTAAAAATTTATAATTTAATTCCAATTTTTATTTAAAAAAAAAAAAATAAGCATTGAGAAAGTTTTTATTTAACTTGAAAATTCAAATGCAACACTTTAAATTTTAAAATAGAGCAACTTGCCATTCAATGAATAAATTTTGTAAAATTAAACATAGTAACATAAAATTTGTTAATCTGATCACAAATTTTATTTAAAAAAAAATTAATTACTTCTTTTTAAAAAAAAAAATTAAGGCATTGCCTTAAAATTAAATTTAACAAATATTTAAATCAAAAAAAATAATTTTCTAATTTTTATAGATTTAATAATTCTTGAAAGTTAATTTTAAATAAAATAATGAAGAAAGTTTTGTTAAGGAAAAAATTAAAATTTATTTGAAAAATATAAAAAGGCGTCGCCTTAATTTTTTGTATATCCAAAAATTGAAAAAAAAACTTTTTTAATGACTTCTTAATTTTTTGAAAAACTAAAAATGCGCTTTTTACAATTTTTACATTTACAAATGTTGCCACTTTTGCACTTTTCTGGGCATAATAAGACAAGATACAAGATGATTAAAGAACAATTCATTTTTTACTGATTGTTGCAAGCAAAATGCAATGAAAAAGAGCAGTAACCACTTTTTTCTCTTCATAAATAAATATCTGATGTTCCTCTCCTCTATTATCATGATAAATAAGTACAAGCAAAAAAAAAAGATGCACGAAGAAAAAAGTTGTTGCGGAAAATATGTTGAACAAATGAATAAGGGACTCACTCCTTGTCAGACTCTTTTTTTTCTCCCTGACTACACTATTTATGATTATTATTCGTGCAACGAAAAAAACGAACGAAGAAGAAGGAAGACAATTGCATTTTGCAAGCTATCTGAATAAAATAAAAAGTACTTCCCTCAGGAGAGGCTTGTGTCATGTTCAATTTGCTTTTGCATTCAATTCATTAGAAAATGAAGAAAATTTCTCAACTAAATATGATTTTCTTATCTTGCATGACGGAACACTTAATGTTGCATTTTTTTTGTTCGTTGGAGAAACATCTCACGAAGGAACGCAGAGAACAATAATTTAATAACATTTCCTTCGAGAACTATTCATTAAAGTTAAATCTCGCATTTTTTTTCTTTCTTCGTAGACAATTGCTCGACAAACCCTCGACAACGACGACAACGATGTACGTGAGCGAACTTTCAATTTTCCCTCGTTCGACGTTTTTCCCGCCTTCAAAGGCACAAATCAAGCGCCATTGCCGCCCCCGCCGCAATATTTGAGTAGTTACATGCCGGCATTGCTGCAAGCGTTGCATTACTTTACGGAAATGCTCACGTACGAAGTTACGGATCAGACAACGATTGAGCCGCCTTTCAGTGCGATCACAGATGCGAATGACGTGCCGGTAACGAGTCCCAAACCAACAACGAAGCCTACAGCTCAAACGAATCCCGTGACTTGGTGGACTTCGAAATCAACGACGAAGAGGACAACAACAGCGCAAGATGCCGAAGTAACGCAGAAACCGACACAAACTTGGTGGAAACCTCCGTCGACGAAATCGACAATTTGGTGGCAACCAACGACGACTGTTAGGTAAGTTAATTTTTAAAAAATTATTATTTTATTGTAAAAATTTGATTCTTTTGAAAATTTAATGATTTTAATTTTTTTTTTAATTATAACTTTTAACTTTAAAGTCCATACAAATTTTGTAACGCAATAACTCAAATTCTGCCTTAAGATGATCTTTGCGATTTTCTGTAATGTGTCAGAATCAGCTTTGAAAAGGTCTCTGTTCAAAGAAAATGCAAAAGAGTATGTTAAAACTCGTTAAAAATGAAAATGTCATATGCAAGTTTTATTGCATACCTCAGGGGCAAAAATACAATTTTTCTTAATTTTGTATTAATTGCATACTTTCAGATGTTGATTAGATTTATATTTTTGAAAATTACTAAAATTAAATTAATTAATAATTTTAATAAAATTAATTTTTTTCATTTAATTTTATTAAATTAAATAATAAAATTTAAATTAAAATTAAATTTAATTTTTTTTATTTAAATAAATAAATTATTTAAATAAAAAATATTTAATTTAATAAATAAATAATTTTTAAATTTAAATTAAAATATAAATAAATAAAATAAATTTTAAAATTTATAATTAATTTTTTAAATTTAATAAAATTAAATATTTTAATTAAATTAAATTCAAAATTAAATTTAATAAATTAAAATTTAAAAAAAAAATTAATTTAAATATTTTTTTTTAAATTAAATTTAATTTAAATTTATTTTATTGATTTAATTAATATTTAATTAAATATTAATATTTAATTAAATATTTAAATTAATTTTTTTTAAATTTTAATTTATTTATTTTTTAAATTATTTTTATTTAAAAAAATATTTAATTTTATGAATTAAATTGATAAAATTTTAATTTATTTTAATCAATTTGATTTTTTTATTCTTTAATTTATTTAAACCAAAAATATTATTTAAAAAAATTAAAAATTCTAATTTTTTTTTATAATTAGATTTTAATTTAATGTTTTAAAAAAATTTTCTTAAAATTGAAATTTTCTTAAATTTAAAATAAAAAATTTTTTTTATCCCTGAAACTTAATTTCTTCTTGAAAATCAAAGAAAAAAAATTTTCTCGTAAAAAAAAATTATGAAAAATATTTTTTTTCAGCAAATCAACAACAAAAAGAACTACATGGCCTGCTCCAACAACGACAAAAAGACCAACAACGACAAGAAAAACAACAACAACAACGACTCGAAGAACTACAAGGAAAACGACGACTCCTTCATGGGTTCAAATGGATCACACAACTTCATGGTGTAGGTATATATTTAACTTTTGCGTGTCATAAATCTCCCGTTTCGCTCATAAAATTAATCCGCATTCTCAATCATCCCTTTTCGCAGTATCTACTACACAATCGCACTTGCCTGGCATTTATATGCCCGAAAGACCGTGGTATTTGGGACCCGCTCCCGCTGCTAAACCCTCTTCAATGGCATCATCATCATCCATCAACAACAATAATTACATCTTGAGTGATAGCATCGTCATTCGCCCGGGCAACAAACCAACTGCAACGAAAAAGCCACGCGACGAATTCTTCATGTGGTTCCTGCAATCGAAGCCGAAAAAACCCACAAAAACGGAAATCCGTAAGTAATTTCGACAAAAAAAATAAATATTTTTTTTTGTTAATCGCGCGTGAAATTCGCAGCATTCAACATGAATTTATTGGCGCCATATCCGAAAAAATTGCTCGAGGACATTGCGAAGGAGCGCGATCATCCGCCCGCGATAATGGACGAGGATAATGTCGATGAATTCCGCAAAATTTACGACGATTCGTGGGCATTCAGATACAAACCGCTAACTGGCAAAAAGAAGACGCCGCCCACAAAGCCGTACGTTGAGATGCTCTTGCTGTACGATTTACTCAAAAAAGATGCCAAACGACTCGAGTTCAACAAATATAACGTAAGTTTGAAAAGTTTTGCGGTTAAAATTCCAAAAATTAATTAATTTCGTAATTGAATATCGAAACTTTCATAAATATCGAATTTTCAAAGGGATACTCGGATAAATTGCTCAAAGAATTGAATGAACTGTCCAAGAGATCATCGGAGAGACAATTGCACACGCTGTTGGTCAAAGTACTCGAACAGAACGAATACGAAGGCAATCGGACAAAGGAAAGAATAGAAGGTTTAATCAAAGGTAAGAAATGAAAAATTTCTCCTTTAACTCACAAAAGGAAAATATTTATCAAATTATTACGAAATTTCCATTAAATGTCAATTGTTTCTCTTTTGTGGTCAACTTTTAATGGAATTTGATTGAATTTTACAACAAAAATTGATAAAATTGTTTAAATTGTAAATGTTTATTACTTTAAAATATTATTGAAAAGATATTTTTATTGGTTTTTAACTTGAAGTTGGTTGACAATTTTTGGTTAAATCAAGAAAATAACAAAATTTTGTTCCATCATGAATAAAGAGACGAAAATATTGGTTTAAATATAAAATTTTATTGCAAATCTCGACTTGTTTAGTAAAATTTTATCTCAAACCAACAATGCAAACAATGATGAGGTCTCAAATATACAAAATAAAGCATTAAGAGTGATCAATGGCAGACCATATTTACATCAGAATATTTGAAATATTGATCCAGACCAATTTACTGAATAAAAATGAGACAGAGAAAATAGCTCACAATGTTTTATTGATGATATGATATTAAATGCATCAAAAATCTCTGCATAAAATATTAAACTATGAACTTCAAACTATGAAAATAATTTGATTTTTAAATTATATTATTGAGAAATAGAGCAAAAAAAAATAGAATTTTAAAAGAATTATTTAATTTAAAAAAAAAAATAAATTATTTCCAATTTTTGGCATAAATTTTTATTTTTTTAATTCTTTTTTTAATTTAATTTTATTTATTTTTACTTTATTTTTCTTTTTTTGTTCAAAATTGATGAAGAAAATTACTAAACATTTTTTTACATTTTAAATATATTAATATTGAAATTTTTTCAAAATATTTTATTTTCAAAAAAAAATCGAAAAATAATTTTATTTTTATTACTCTTTATTAATGTGCTTGAATATAAGTTGAAAAATATTTTTAGAATTTTCTTGTATTTTATTTTTATAAATTTTCAAGAATAATTTTGGAGTTATTAAATAACAAAAAAAATAAATATTAGGTAATCCAAGCTGTAAAAAAATTTTTCAAACACAAATATTTTCTTACTTTTTAATTTTTTTATAAATAAAAAAAAATGTTTAATTTTTCAAATAAAAATGTTATTCAAAAATTTTATTAATATTTAGAATATTTTTAATTTGTTAAAATTTTAATTTTTTTTTTCGATTTTTTTTTTTAAATTTTAATTTCTTAAACTTTATTTTTATCATGAATTATTTCAAAAAAAAAAAAATTTTTTTTTTGATTCTGCTCCTCTGATTCTGATAAAATTTCTTCCTAATTTTTTAAGATCTAAAATACCATTTTTAATTATTAAATTAAATTAATTTATTAATTAAAACATTTTTAATTTTTTTATTAGCCTAATATTTATCTTCAGTACTGAAGAAAAATAAAACAAAATTTCTATTATTTTTGTGAAACCCTAACATCTTTAAATGGCGCCTGTACATCGAAAACGCAGAATTAAGAAAAATTCCAAAACAAAAGTTGTTTCTAATGTTAAAACCTTTATTTTGAGACGGAGAACCGTGATCTAGCTTGAAAAAATTTTGAAAAATCGGTATGTGAGCCCGCATAATAAGAGGATTTTGACTTAAATTTTTTTTAATCAATTTTTTTCGCTAACATCTTTAAATGGCTCCTGTACATCGAAAACGCAAAATTTAGAAAAATTCCAAAACAAAAGTTGTTTCTAACATCAAAACCTTCAATTTGAGACGGAGAACCGTAATATAGCTCAATTTTCAAAAATCAGTACATGAGCCCTCATAATAAGAGGATTTTGGCGGAAATTTTTTTTTGATATATTTTTTTTCGCTAACATCGTGAAACCTAAAGATTTAAAAAAATTCTCCCATTTTCTGTTTTGACCACTTTTCGACCATAAAATATATAATCCAATAATTGCTGACGATCTCTATTTATATTCACATGCAATCAAAATTCCTGTCCAAAAACATTTTAATAAATGGCTCAATTGTTACTTTTAAAATATCTTCCGTCATGCCGAGAATTTTCACCCATTCATTTGTTCGAAAATTTCGACTAAACGGATAACGAAATTTAATAAAAAGCTTTTTCGGCAGTTTATATTTCGGTCTACTAACCTACATCGCACTCGAATTACTTTCCCATTTCTCTCTCTCGATACAGAGCCAACAACAAGTGCATGTCATAAATTTTGATCATGTTTTGGAGATAAGCAATACATTGTGTGTTCCGATATGATATTTAGCATATTGCAAAAATCTTCCTGTGGCTCGCCAGAAAAGTCTGTGCAGCATTATTTGTAACACTCAGCACAAAATGCAGCAGCAAGCAGTGTTCTTGATAACGAACAAGAAAGATTTTGTATCAGAGATTTGCAAGACAATTAATTAAATTACATACAGTGTGTGGCTGTTTGTGAGTGCTCTTGTTAGTTATTATATTTTGGCATGATATGATCTTGTTTAAATTAATATTATTATCGTCCTTTGATGTTCCGAAAAGGGGAGCGAGCACGACGGAGATGTAATTGAATTGATAGCGAACGGAATTATAATGCGAATTGAATGCGCACGACTGACATAACATGACGCAGAAACACGATAAATAGCCCATTATTACTACTTCGGAAAGTACTCGTGCATGAAGGATCGCATCTCGAGATAATTTTCGCACACAAAAGGAAATCCACAATCACGTTCGGAAAAATATTTCTCTAATTAATTCGATAAAAATTTCAATCAAAATTAAATTTTTCAACCAAAATTTCAACACTTTACCCATTTTTTCCAAAAAATTCACGAAAGTTGTTGTCATCGGCATCATCCTTGTTTTAGTTTGGTTGCAACTGTAACGATGCAGATCCGCAGAAAATAATTGGGAATGTTTGTTTATATGAGAGAAGCGCAGTTTTTGTTTGTGGTTCTAAACTAATATTGTTATGATGTTATTGAATGTCTTTGTTTTTGGCATCGATATCATCATCAGCGACGACGGCAACAATTAGGAATGGAGCGCACTGAAGTTGTTGTAATACGATGGAGTTTTCATGTTTGTTGATTGTTGTGTTTTCCGTTAGTTGTTGAATTTTCGGATTGTTTTAACGAGAGGCAAGGTAGACCGATTTGGATGAATTTTTATAGAAGAAAAAAAATTTGAATGATTTTTTTTTGCTTCTGAAAATAAAAGAAAAAAAAATAGATTTATATATAAAAATTTTTTAAAATCATAATTAATATTTTTTAAAATTAATTTTGATTTTTTAAATTAAAAATAATTTAAAATTATTTTTTAATTTTTTCATGAATTTGACATAAAATAACCTTTAAAAAAATTTTTTTTAATTATTTCATTTTTTTAAATTTATTTAATTAAATTAAATATTTAAAATTAAATTAAACTATAGGATTTTTTAACAGAAAATTAGATAATTAATGTTTAATAATAATTTTTACCATTCAAAATTTATTGAAATATTTTAAAAAAATCTAAATTAAATTTTTCAGTTTGAATTGAGTTTGTTAAAAGTCTAACTAAAAGATCTGAAAATCTTAAAAATTCATAAAATTAAAAAAATCGATATAAAATTTTATTGTAAGGTACCTAATTTTAAAACTTATCTGAAACTCAAAAATAAAAAAATATATATTTTTTTTATTAATTTTTTTATTTTATAATAATAACTTTTATTATTGTATTATTATTTTTTTAATTTAATAAATAAACTTTTTATTTTATTTTTTTTTATTTTTAAATGTTTAAAAAATTAAAAAATAAAATTTTCAATTCATTTAGACAATTTTATTATTTTTTATGATTAAACTATTTTTAACATTTTTTTCATTATTTATAAAAAATTAATTTTTTATTTATTTAGATTTTTTTTATTCATTATTTAAAATTTTTAATTTAAAAAAATTATTAAATAAAATTATTTTTAATTAAATATTTATTTCGAATTTATTTATGTTTTTTCAATTTTAATGAAAAAAAAAATAATACAAAATCACATAAAAAAATCATACCTGTGAAAGTATATTAACAATAAAAAGTTAAACGATAGAGCAAAATGAACATTTAAACCCAACAAACACAAAACTACTTACTTGACATCATCAGTTATAATCTCTTGACATTACCTCTTTTTTTTGTTTGTTTGCAAAAAAAGAGTCTTAACTATTCTTACTCTTTTCACTCGTTTTTCTGATCTTTATCAAGCCCCTTTACACATACTTAATGTTGCAAGATTATTTTTCTGCTTTTAAACCGCTTACATACCAAACAATTCTCTCAATTTAAGCTTTTTTCTAACTTTAATATTTTTTTTTAGATCTTGGAAATCCACACACTGTCATCTCGAAGACATTAAGATTCATTCCTTCGCTGAAATTTTTACTGTAAAAAAAAGAAAAAGAAGACGAACGATGCAAGTGATAATCCGACCACCAACCAACCAATACTCCCAACTCCCTCTCTCTAAATTTTGATTAATTTTAGCTCTCTCTTTCGACGACGATCAAAAAAAAACTTTAATCCAATAATTTCTTTCGAAATTAAAAAAAAAAATGATAATTAAATTAATGAAAACTATGATGATGAATTCTCAACTAAATTAAACTTAAGCACTACTTTGCAAAAAAAAAATAATTTTTTCCACAAAGATGAAGAAGCCATAGTGTAATAACCAGTTAAGCAAAGAAGAATGAAGAAAAGTCCATTACATAGAAGAGAAAAAAAAAGTTTAATTATGTTTTTCAAGTTAGTAAAACGGCATGATTATATGTCTAATGTCTAGATACTTACCATATATAAATATAAAATAATGCGAGGTAAACGTCGCATAATGCGCGTAGCACGGAATGCTCTTGAAGAATTCTCGCGCCCGCATTCTGGTTGATGTTTAAATTATCATAATATACTCAAATTTATACTTTTTTTTACTATATACATGATAATGATAAGATTTTTTTTACTTACTTTTACAATTTATATAATGATAATAATTACTTTAAATAACTAAGGAATATAGTAAGGAGAGATAAACCAGCAATAAAAAATGTGAAACAAGAATTTTACCCGGCTCTTTTTTTATTTTTGGGAGGGAAACATTAAATTTTGTCGGATTTTGCCGTTTTATTCTGAAATATACATTTTATATTGCGAAAGTTGTGGTTAAATTGTTATGTTTAAGGTGAAAGTTTTGTTTTCTTCGTTAGTGAACGAGTGAGAGGAATAAAGGTAAGCAACGAGGAAGTTGTGCTTGATTTTAGGGTAGCATATCAATTAAAGATTAAAAAAAAATTTTTTCGAATTTTTTCTTCTTTAAGTAAAAAATTTCATTAAAATTTTTATTTTTAATTGAATTTTAATTTTTTAAAATAAAAAATAATTTTTTAATTTGATTTTTTAAACACGTGAAAAATTTTAGGGTAACTTATCAATTATTGAATTAAAAATTATTTTTTTTACTCTAACTTCTATGCCTTAAATTCTTTATTTTTTATGATTGTTTTATTTTTTTTAAAGAAAAAAAAATATTAAATTTGATTTTTTAACCACAGAACATTTTTAGGGTAAGTTATCAAATAACTTAAAAAAATTTCTAACTTTTAAATAATTAATTAAATGAAAACCGCAAGAATGAAAAATGTTTCTTTACTCTAACAAACCAACCTTTAAACAGAATTTGTCGGTAAATATTACAATCTTAAATGTTTGTGGTTTGTTTCCGAGAACGTTTTTCTCATGAACGCCATAAAAAATGTTAGAGGAAAGAAATTTTTAACCGATCGAAAGTAAAATATTTTTCTTTAAAACACCACACACAAAAATTTTATAATGGATTGAAGGCAGTTTCAAGTCAGGATTATCTAAATTAATTATTTTTTTTTAATTTACCTTTTTGAATTTAAACAAATAATTTAAAAAAATAATTATTTTTTATCTGTAGGTAAAATTAAATAAAAAAATAATAAAAAAAAATAAATAATAATTTTCTTTTCTTATAAAAATTGTGAAGAAATAAAATTAATTAAAAAAAGAGAAAAAATACGAAAATAATTTAAAATTTAATGTTTAATAATTAAAAAATATATAAAAAAAATAAAAAAAATTAAATTATTTTTTTATTAAGCATTTTTAATTAAAATAATAAAAACATTGAAATTTATTTTTTATTTATTTATTTTTTTTTATTTTTTTATAAATGCAAAAAAAATAATGAATAATAAATTATAATAATAATTTAAATTATATTTTTTTGTGCAATTTAATAAAATTAAAAATTTGAAAAGAAAAATTAAAAAATATATAATTAAAATTAATTTTTTATTATTAAAAAAAATAGTAATAAAAATAAAAATTTTTAATTAAATAAAATTTAAAAAAAATCTACTTTAAACATCTTCTAATTGAACATCTCCGCTCCCCATATTTTTCTTCACACATTTTTTCCTACCGTATACTTATCATTATTTCACTTTTTTTCAAGAAGAGGAGAAAGGATTAAACATTTTAAAACATTTTAATGCATTTAAAGTCAAATTAAAGTCACAGCGTGTGTGCCCATTTTTTTTCTCGGAAAAATTCTTCCTCGGTTAAATATAAAACTTTTTCGTTAACGGTAAGTGTTATGGCTTGCAATGAAGAAATTTCTTCAGTAATTTGATATTTTTATTGGTTACTCAAGTTCTACTGTTTTTTTTTTTTTTTTCATTAAATCTCAACCGAAAATATTCCTCTTCAAAAATTCTGGTAAACAAATTTTTTGAAAAACAATTGTTTCGTGATTTAACGGCACGTGTACAAATAATTGCCCCGAAGGACAAAAAGGTGGTTTTCGCGAATTTTTCCGCGAGAATTTACGAGAACGAGAGCGAAAAGAAGAGAGAGAGACGTGCGAACAAAGGATTGCTAATTAATTTCTTATATACCCAGATTTGATTATCTTTTTTAGCGTCGTCTACGAAAAAAAAAGGTTTTCAGTCTCTTTGAGGTAATTTTCTTTTAATTAAACAAAAAAAAAATTTGCAATAAGAGAAATGCAAAAAAAATTGTCATCGGTATTAAAATAAATTAAATTTTTAATTTTCTTTGCCGCACATTTATTTTTCTTTTTTTTTTAATTTAAAGCTATTCATTCGCTCGCTGCACACAAAAAGACGCCTGACACATGCAATTTTAATTTCCTCCCATGCTGCCCTGAACGTACTGCGATAGTTGACTAAAGGCGCCCCACGTCAAGCCAGCAACTGTACCAATTAGTTCGAGTATTAAAATGCCAAAAGTTTCGCCAAATGCTAAATTTGATTTGCCTTCATCCGATTCATCATTGCTGCTATTGTTCTCGTCCTCGTCCTCGTCGCTTTGCTCATCATCATCATCATTTTCGTCATTTTCTTGATCAACTAAGCTATTGTCCTGCTCGTCATCCTCATCTGGCTCAATTATCGTATTATTATTTTCGTCAAATTTGCCGTTCTGCCGTTGCAGCAAGTACCGGAGACTCTGAATGTGCGTCGTTTTTGTCGTCAATTGGCGCGTTTTGGCCTGTCGTCGCATGAAATGTTTGTCAAAGCCCGTGGAAAATGCAAGTTTAGCTCGTTGTCGCATGAGTTCCTGTTGTTGCGTTAATTGCTGCTGCGCCATAACGAACTGCGTTCCATTGTTTTCGCGTCTTGCGATCATCATACTTTGTTCCAGTTGCATCATTTGTGCCACGATGCGCTCCATTTCCCGCAAATTTTGTCGCACCCGAGAATTTTCCGCCTTTCGACGCAACACCCCGATAAGCGGGCGTAACATGTACAACGCGCGAATTCGATTTCGCTCCTTTCGCGTCGTATTTTGCAAGAATCCCATATCAGATTGATTGCGATACTTGACCAGTGAACTGAGAATGAGGGGAAAGAGACGCGGACGTTGAACAATTTTCTGATTACTGCTTTCCAGTTCGACATCGTAAAATATATCGTCGCTATCAAGATCGAAAAATGCATCAATTATCTCTTTTGTGCCGTTATTGTGAAGAAATCCTCGGATTCTTACGGGCAACGTCGCATTTTCCATTAATTTTTCGTCATTTTTTAATGGAATTTCGCTGTGATTCGTTTTCGTTGCCGCATTATCTACCTCGCCATCTTTAATTTGTTCTTTTATAGCTTCACCGACTTTGTCTTGCGTGCCATTTGATGCCAATTTCGCCAAATTTAATTTATTCTGACGCTCGTAATTCATCCCCGCATCCATGCCACTTAATGGCGATACTTTTTTATTTGATTGCTTTATTTCTTGCGACGTCGGCTGATCCATTCTGCTTGCCATGACACTCCTTGATGACAATAAATTACCAACCACATTTGTTACACGCGCACGTACCGAATTGAAAATATTACCAATTATTTCGGGATAAATTGTATTACCGCCACGTTGTTGTTGTTCATTTTCCGAATTTTTATTATTATTGTCAGTGGCAGTAATTTGTGGTTCTTGTTGCTGCTGCTGCTCTTGATGTCGTAAAGATGCCTTTGGCTGATTGTGGTAATCGCTGATATGTGATTCAGGTGTTGTTGGTCCCGTTTCGAACAGGCCACTCAAAAATGGTTTGCAATGAGCATTTTGAGCGAATATCTGTGAAAATAGAGAGACAAATTTAAAATTATTATGGAAAATTTGATGTCCTCAAGCAGAGTCCAATTATTTGTTGGAGGAATAAAAAGTATTGGATGTCAAGAAAAAAATAAAAATAATTGGCTTTTATGCAACTTTGTTGAGACTTGAATTTTATTTTATTTTTGAATTTTTCTTGTCATTGTAGCAAACTTTATATTTCTATTTTAATATTTTGTTCAAGTGTTCGAAAAAAAAAATTATATTGAGATTATTTTTTTTTTCAAATTAATTTTTTTAAATAAAAAAAATATTTTAAATTTTTTTTGTAAACTTTTGTTTTTTTTTAAGTTCTGTTTTTGATTGGATTTATTTTATTAAAAAAAAATTAAAAAATAATACTTTTAAGAATTAAAAAAAAATAAAATAAAATATTTTAAAATTTTTTTAAAATTATTTTATAAATTTTATTTTAAAAATTATTTCCTTTTATTTTTTTTTATTTTTTTAATTATTTTTTTTAAATTTTTTTAATTAAAAAAAAATCTAATATTTTAATAATTTAATTTAAATTAATAAAAATGAATTAAAATTTAAATAATTTTAAATAAATAAAAAAATTTAAATCTAATATATTTTAATATTTTTTCAATTTTAAAAAAAATAAATAAATTAAAAATTTTAAAATTAAAATTAAAAAAAAAATAAATTTTATTTTTTTTTTTTTACTTAATAAATTTATATTTAAATTTTCTTATGAGCTTCATAATTTATTTTTTTTTTTGACGTTGAATAAAAAAAAAATTTGTTAAAAATTAAAAAATTAAATTAATTTCAAACAAAAATAATTCGATTTATTTATTTTTTTTTTTTCAATAAATTTTTTTAAATTTTTTTTAGTTTTATTTTTTGACGTTGAATAGTAGGTATTTGATAAAAAATTAATTTAAGAAATTTCAAACAAGAAAATTCGATTTATTTTTTTTAAATAAATATTTTTTGAATATTTTAGTAATTTATCTATTTTAATTATTAAAATTAAATTCATAATTTATTTTTTTTTTTTAGTTTTCTATTTAATTTATTTATATAATTATTATTTTAATAAAATTTTATTTTTTTAAATATTTATTTTTTTAAATATTTTTTTTTTAAATTAATTTATTTATTTTTTTAATTATTTTTATTTTTTATATTACTTTATTTTAATCACAATTTTTTTTATAAAAAAAATTCTCATCAAATAAATTTTCACTTATTTTTTTTTTACTATTTTAATCACATGTATCCTATTTGTTATACTTACAGCAAAAATTAATGCCGCTAAAACCAAAAAACTCCTCTTAGAAACCATCATCATCAAAATTTTTATCACGAACTGTTTTCACGTTATTATCATTCACTTTTTATTCAATCGAATATTTTTTTATGTTATTTCACGAAAAATAAATAAAAATATTCGTTCAGGTAAAAATGAATATTTATGTTTACTTTCGACTTTTTTTTAGCGAAAAAACTAATTTTTTCTATGAAAAGTCAGTTATTTAGTTTATCAACCATCAAAAAATTGATTGAATTTCGCTTTATCGCATTTTTTTTATATTTACATCTGTTCCGAACCAAAAAAAAAGTTACGAATTCGCAAGCGAAAAAAAAATGATGATCAACCAATTGAATATAAAATAATACTGAGCTACCTATTGTCAATTAAAATATTCAATTAATTGATATCCAGCTATTTTATGTCGCGCGAATGTATGTTTTTGCATAGCGACACACAAAAAAAAGAGAATTAAACAAATTTTTCAAATCCCCTCCATTTAACCCGCAATACAAGCACAAAAAACCCAAATACCTACACAAACGGCGATAAATGCAAATATTCAACGGGGATAACGATAAAATAATAATCGATGTTGTAAATAATAAAGTACATGTATTTAATTTAAATTTTTTATTGTGTGAGTGTTTTTTTTTCGCAGTGCACGAATTGGACAAACCAATTACAAGTTACGGCGGGAAAATCGATGGAAATTGAGCAGTAATCGAATTAATTTTTTTTAATGGACAAAGAGTGTTTTTTTTTCGGGTAATGGATTGAACTTGAGCTCGATTAAAATTCATCGACGCAAAAATTTCAAGGGTTATGTGGAGTCATCAGGTACGTGACGACCTTAATACAATCATAATTGCATTTCTCGAACGGTATTGACATTGCCGCGGTTCGTTTTTGATTAAAATTAATACAATGAAGAGATTTGAGAATTTTGTTCGTTAAAAAAAAAAATTTTAAAAAAAATCAACTAACCTGTATTTTCATATTAATAATGTGTGTTTTTTTTAAATTTTGACATTTTTATACTCCTCTTAATTTACAAATTTTCTTCACAATTCAGTACTCCTCAAAATTTGTATTTCTTTTTGCTTTTAGAATTCTCATGATTTGCTACTTTTTTGAACTATTGTTCTTAATTAAGTCAAATTTTATTTTTTTTTTAAATTTAGGAGCTGATTTACAAATTTTCACTATTTCATACTCCTCATAAATTACGAACATTTTTTTTAAGTTTAGTGATTCTCATAACTTGAAAACTTTTTTTAAATTTTTTGTCATCTTTAAAAAAAATCAAATTTTATCGCTTTAGTAGCTTATTTCGTTTAATTCACAAATTTTCAAAATTTTATACTCCTCATCAATATTTTTTCAAAATTTTTACATAAATTAAAAATATTTTCACATAAAATCTTTTTTTATTTCTCATAATTTTTTTAATTTTTTTTCATAATTTTTATCACTTTACATTTTCTTTTTTACATTTTCGTACTCCTCATAATTTACGAATTTTTATTCAATTTAATACTCCTAATAACTTGCAGCATTTTTTTTTAATTTTTTGTTCATTAAATAAATTTTATTTTTTTTTTTATATATATATTGAATTTTGAACTTTTTAAGTAAAATTTCAAATTTTCACAATTTTGTACTCCTCATAATTTTTTTATCTATTTTTTTTTTTACAAAAATTAAAGAATATTTTCACATTTTAAAATAAATTTTATATTTTTTAGAGATTTGTTCGTTAATTTCTATAAATTTTACATTACCTTACTCCTCATTTCAAATTTTCATACTCCTCATGACTCAAAAGAGACAATTTCCTTCAAAATGAAACCAAAAAAAAAAATTAAAAACAATAAAAATAAACGAACGAACATGTCTCGTACAAATTGTTCAATAATGTTCATGTGACGGCTTGTCAATAGACATGATTTGAATAGTAAACAACTAAATGGCCCGATATTTACAATTTCCAATACTGCACATTACAAAGTTACAAGAAGCATCGAGAAAGAGAGAGAGAGAGAGCAATCACAGCAAAATCTGCCGATTAAATGAAAATATTATGACATCAAAAGACATTGCGGTGCAGACAGAGAAACAAACAAATTGAAGGAAAAATAAATTTTCTCATTTTTCGAGTTAAAATCGAAACCTTTCCATATATAAAATATTTAATAATATCGGAATATTTGCGGGTTGTTATCAATGGCACAACATTGAAATAAAAGGAGGAATAATACTCGGTCGGGTGACATTATTAACATTCTGAGTGTTGTGTCACCATTGCCAGCGAGTAAAGTGTATTTAATAATAATAATAATAATAACGATGATTGTCATCTGTGTGTTGAAGTAATTGAATGAAATGCGTGTTGCATGAACCTCCCTTTTGTGTTTAAGGTTGCCGATATTGTTGCATGTCAGTCAATAAAATAAGTTATGGTTAATTAACTCCATACGTTAAATTTTGTGCGAGTTTGCTATTTATAGTCCATCAAAACAATCATATCATCGTGGTTATAAATGTTGTTTGATACACCATCAGGCACATTTTTGATGGACTGTCGTTATGTGCGTGATTTAACGAGGCATGTGATGTGAGGTTGTTTTTCGCGCAAGGAAGAGGGATTTTGATCGCTGATAAGCTGAATGTTTAGCGGAAAAGAGGCTTTGAGTGTGTGTAAATTGAGTTTTTATCTTTTTTTACAGTTTTTAATTTTTTTTTTAAATTTTTTGCAATATTTTGTCTTTTTTTTTAATATTTAAATTATTTGAATAATTTGTTTGGTTTGAAATAATTGGAAAAAAAATTTTTGCTTACCTTTTATTTATAAAATTGAATTTATTGATTTTTTTGCTCTCAGTTACAAATTCTTCAGCATATCCAGTTGATGTTTTAATTATATATTTTTATTAATTAATTCCAACAAATATTTAAACGACGTATGAAATCTGTTTCATCCAATTCTGCAAATAAAAAAAATTAATTTAATTTATTATTTTATTGTTTTATATTTTTTTTTTGTTTATTTTTATTTTATTTTTTTTTTATTTAATTTTTAAATTTAATTTTATTTTTTTAAATTAAATAATTTATTTTAATTAAAAAAATAATTACATATTAATTAAAATTTTAATTTTTTTACTTTTTATTTTATTTTTAATTAAATAATTAAAATATTTATTTTTAAAATTAATTATTAATTTAATTTATTCGCCAAAGGAAAAATTTCTTCTTTTTTGATGGACATCACAATAAATTATTCAGTTTTTCATTTCTATTACTGTTTTATGGAAAAATCGGTAAATTTAAAATCCGGGATTTTTCTATTAATTTTTATTAATTTTAATATTTTTAATACTCTTCAATTATTTTATTATTATTTAAACTGATTTTTTTTAATTTTTCGATTATTAATTTTTTTTTAATAATGGATTTTATAATTTTATTTTATTTTTATAATATTCTATAAAATAAAATAAAATTTTTAATTTTAATAAATAAAATAAATTTAAATTTAAAAAAAAATAATAAAATAATTTTTTTTTTTTTTTTTTTTGATTAATTTTTTGATTAAATTAATAAATTAAAATTGAAAATACTTTTTTATTCTTTATTTCAAAATTTTTTATTTAAATTAAAATATTTTTTTTAATATTTTGAATTTTTACACATATTTTTTTTAAATTTTGATAATAATTAATAAAAACCTTAAATTTTCCTTCGAATATTCCTGCAACAATTTTTGTAATATTTCAATTTTTACTTTTACACAATTTTCATATAATTTTTAACCTACTTACCACACAAATAAATTCCCAAATAAATTCACATTAAAAAAACTCATCTCAGCAAATTTTCAGACAAATTTATAACATTTGGCGAAACATAACATAATATTTTACTGAAACACACATGTAATCGCTACGCGATAAAATACTGATGCTGACGATAGTTTGCCGAACGACAACAACGGTAAATATCATTATCAAATACATAATAATTTTTAATAATAATAATAATATTCCTCGTAAAACGCGAAAACCATCGTTTGTAGGGCTATGATAATAATTAAATGAGGATTATTTGTTAATTATGAATTGTTAAACTAAAATTAATGAGTCAGTTTTTTTTTTTCGCAGGCAGTGTTCGTGTGTGCTTGCTACTTTTAAAAACACACATTCGCTCACGATGTAATTAATTATATATAAATTTTAGTCATTGTTGCATTAATATTATTATACTTGTCGTTGCTCGAGCGTATCCCTGCACGTACAATGACTATTTATTTTATAAATTTTTCGTCGTTTTCATTTACCACCGAAATTTAGCATGTTTAATTTGCGGTAATTCAACCTGTCTGTAATACGCAATGCTATTTATTATTCAAGTTTTTTCCTCCTGTCGCGTACGATTGTGCGTACCTGCGGAATGGATATTTAATATTTTATGGGCAGGATTCCCAGCATTGTTTTTATTTGCTGCGTGTTCGGCTACAAATGTTAATGATTCGAACGAAAAAAAAAACGAAAACAAATAAAATTAAATTTATAAATTCGGAAATCATGATGATGAATGCAATTTCAAGCCCTAATTAATATTTTGCGAATATGTTATCAAGTTCTCGACATTGTTTTGTTGTAATTTAATATGTGGCAAGTTGATTTTAATTTAATGATAAAATTAATTCCAAATATATTGGCGATAATGATGTAATGAGTTGCAAATAAAATTCTGAGAAGGTAAAAATTTATTGAAAAATTTATTTAATTTTAATGAAAATTAATTTAAAAATTTTCAATATTAACAATTCATTAAAATAAATGAATATTATTAAAAAAAAATTATTTATTTATTTTTTTTTTTATTTTTTTAATTAAATTTAAATCAATCAAAAAAAACTGAAAATTTTTGAATTATTTATAAAATAAAAACTTTGCTTAATTATTTAAATAAAATTAACAATTAATAAATAAAAATTTAATTTAATAAAATTAATTTTAAAAATCAACAAAATTAAAAAAAAATCTTGAACTTTTTTAAAAATTATATCTTAAAAAATTTAAAAATGTATAAAAAAAAATTAAAAAAAAAATAATTTTAAACTTAATTTAATAAAATTTTTAAATTAAAAAATTTGATAAAATAAATTAATTCAATAAAAAAAAATTAAAAAAATAACTAAATTTTTTTTTTTTTTGAATAATTAGTTGAACAAATAAATGAAAATAAAATATTTTATTTTAATTTTTATTACATTAATTTATTTAAAATTTTCAATTTATTTAAATAATTTTTAGCTTAAAATCAATTTAAAAAAAATAAATAAATTAAATTTAAAAATTTTTAACTCCAAAACATTTTTAAATTAATTTTATTAATATTAAATTTTTAAAAAATTGTTAAAATAAATGAAATTAATAATTTTTTTTTAATTAATAATTTTTTTTAATTTTTCATTAAATTAATATTATTTATTTATCTAAATTAATTAATTAAAATTAATTAAAAATAATTAATTTAAATTAAATAAAATTAATTAAAATTTAAAAAAATAATTTTTTCTTCACTATATCTTATAAAAATACAAATTAAGCTGAAAAAAAAATAATAAAAAGCATTTAAAAAAATAAATAGATTAAAATTTTCAAAAAAAATATTAAAATTAAATAAAAATTTTTATTCATAAAATATTAATTTCACATTAAACTACTTCTCAGAAAATCACTATTGAAATAATTATTCATAAACTTATCGATTTTCCATGCAATACTTACCCATTTTAACTCAAAATGCACAATAATAATTATTCATAATAATAATAAGCTTTTGCAAGCAGTTAATAATTTATGCGACATTGTCTGGGTAATGTTAGACCAACATTTTTGTGGAAGCTGGAATGATCAAAAAACACACAAGCAACGAGCGAAACGATTTTCACGGAAATTAAAATGTATATTTTATTGAGCGTGTTGAATATTATTTTTGTCACTTTTACGCGACTGCTTAATCCCGCCGCCGTGCGCGCCGTAGAAATTTTTAATCGAGCATGAAATATAAACGCAACGAAAATTTGAACCATAACAATAATATTTGCATATGATATTACCTCGCAAATTCATAAACTGAGTGAGAGTTGCCAATAATAATGATAGAAAAACAAAAACACGGACAACAAACACATTTATTATTAATAAAACAAAAAAGGAATTTTATACGGGAAAAAAACAGTGGGAATTACATTAATATTCAAAATGACGTGAAATATGGACATACAAGCTCTAAAATAGCATTTAAATGCAAATATTATGCATTTCTATTGTTTTCTAAAGGATTAGAGGGTGACACGACGCTCGAACATTTAAATGCGAAATTTATTGTTTTGTGGCGATTTTCGTGCAAAGGCGATAATGTTCCGTTAAATAGTCACCTATTTTTTGCATCATTAATTATTTCATTTTGAAAATTATTATAAATTGAATTGTTAGTTAAACAGCACAAGTTAAACAAACTTTTTTCCGTCGCAAATCAACAATAAATTTCGGAAAATGTAATTATTCGACACGAATCTCGCATCGCCGCTCAAAATATCATTAATTATTATTCAACGACGACGAATTTGTCGGTTATTGGCAATCTAATGGAAATGTGCAGCAAGTTAACGAGGAACAAAATGAGAGGAAATGTTTACTGACTCACACGAGAAAATTCTAGCGAGACATATGTTGTCGGTAGGTAGTAATAATAATGAGGATTTTGGTGAATAATTTGAATTTATGAATATTAAAAATGTTTTTCGGTGGATTTTCACCTCCATGCAGAGACCTTGGAAAGGACAAATTGGTCAATATTTGACACGTGTGAGAGATTTTTCATGATTGACGGTCAAAGTTATTTCGCAATGCGCAAAATTTTGTATCGTTAGAGCTTAGCAACGATAAAAATTTTGCAAAATTTGGTCAAAAAGGTAATATTGACAAGCAAAATTTATGTAATTATTTGATTGATGAAATCAGTAATTTGTGAAATGGAAGAATTTTAAACAAAATTTGATTTGAAGTTAAAATATTATAATTTTTACATTGAAATGTTTAATAATAATTTATTATATTTATTAAATTTTATTAATAAATTTTTATTTTATTAATTTTTATTTAAATTTTTATTATTTAATTTTTTTTTTAATTATTATTTATTTAAATAATATTTTTTTTATTTAATTAATTTACCAACTTGCAATTAAAATTATAATTTTAATGTATTCTTGAACTTAATTAATTAATGAATTTTATTAATAATAAAAATTAAATTAAATTATTAAATTAAATTAAATTAAATTAATTTAATTAAATTAAATTAAATTAAAATATTAAATTAAATTAATTAATTAAAAAAAATAATGAAAAATATTTAAAAAAAACTAAAATTTAAAAATAATAAAATTAATTCATTTGTTTAATTAAAATACCTACAATAGAAATTTTAATATTTTAATTTAAAAATCTTTAATAATAATACGTAAAGATAATTAAATAATAAAATAAATAATAAATTTATTAATTAAAAATTATTTAATAATAATTAAAATTTTAAAATTATTTTTTTAAATAAACTTTTAATATATTAAATTAAATTAAATATGTAAAATATTTTAAAAAAAATTTTAATTTTTTTTTCTTTAAAATATAAAAAAAAATATTATTTTTTATTACCTATGTGTTTGAAGAAATATTTATAAAATTTTTTAAAAAATCGTTTTAAAAGATTTTAAAAATTTGTTTTTAAATTCTTAAGATTTTCACATCAAATCTTTATTTTTATTTTATTTATTTTATTTTTTATTATTTTTATTTTAAGAAACAACTTTGCATCCCAAAATAAGCTATTTTGTAAAAAAAATCAATTTTTAATAAAAAATCGTTACCTGCCTCTCAATTCCCAATCAAACCCTTTCAAATTCTAATAAAAATAAAAAAAAAATCCACAGGAAATTGCAAAATTTATGTAGATTTTCTAGTTTCTTCGGCAAAATAAATAAAATAAAATCATAAATCAAGAAACCACGTCATAACTCACGCAACACTCACAGAAAAAAAAGATGAAAAGCCAAATTTGATTTGCATTTCTTACATTTTTTTATTTATATTTTTATTATTATTATTATTTATTATAATTCAGTAGATCAAAAGAATTTTTGCATCAGTGATCCGAGGTCCCTTGTGTTCCAATTACCTTAACACACTTTTTTTCTTGAGATATTCCGAATTTTATAGAAAAAAGAACAAAGAAAGGTCATCAAAGCAAAAAAAAATGAATTTTACCATAAAAAGTCGTTAATGGAGACGCCTTGCACTGTATTTTGTAATAAATTTAACGATAATGAGAGTCATTTAATAACGATGATAATAATAATAACTGCAGTGGATTAAAAAGTTTTTCCGAGCAAATAAATTCCATAATTAAAATATTACTGTTTGTCAGTTAGTTGCTGCGTTAATTTTTGCAGGTCAGGGATAACTGTGAAATTTATGTCTTTAAAAACTTTTTTTTTTCATATGCACGGGATTTTGTAGGGGCGATTTTTGTATAGAACTTAAAATAAAATAAAAAATATTACAAGAAAAAAAATGTCGACAGTTGAAGAAGGAGGAGGCAGCGATTGTACTTTGTGCCCGTCGGATCGTTCGGAAAATGTATTTCGCTTGATTCGACCTGTGAAGAGTTTTTCTTCGGAAAGGAGTTCGACCACGAAATTTGTAAAGTAAGTTATTTTTTAATTTTTTTTAAGTTTTTTCAAATTTTTTTTAAATATTTTTTTTTTTGATATTTTTTATTATTTTTTTATTTTTTTTATAAAAGTTTTAATTAAAAATTTTTTTTAATTTTTTTTTTAAATTTTTTTTTATAAAAATTTTTATTTAAAAAAATTTTTTTTTAAATTTTTTTAAAATTTTTTTTATTTTTTTTTTTTAAAGTTTTTTAAATTTTTTTTTAATTTTTTTTTTTAATTTTTTTTTTAATGTTTTTTATTATTTTTTTTTTAATGTTTTTTATTATTTTTTTTTTTAATTTTTTTTTATTTAAAATTTTTATTTCAAAAATTATTTTTTAAAAAGATACATCAATCCAGCTGCCTACATCGAACGAAATATCGAAGCGGCAATGCAAGACTTTTCCGACAGCGATGAGATGAGCACTTTAGACGACATTGAGAACATCGAATATGAAGACGAGCATCCGCAAGACGCGAGAATTACCATTTGTCGCATTCAGGAGAACAATGAGAGGCAGCAAGAGCGACAAAGAAAGTACGAGGAATGGTTAAGAAACAAAAGGTAAGAAATTTAAAAAATTTTTGGATATTTTAAAATTTTTTTTTCCTTTATTTTTTAGGAGAATCGCGTTTGAACGTCATTTGAGGATGAAAGCAATGGAAGAACGAGAACAACGTAATCTTCAGTTGAAAAATCAAATTTCACGGGAAAAAGTGATGGAATGGATGTCAAAAAAGAGTAATTCGTCAGTGAAATCGAATCAAAGTGAGACGGAAGGAAGTTCGAATAAAGTTAAAACGTTGCTGGTCAAGAAAAAAAGTGATAAGGAATTGAATTTTGAGGCGTGGCTTAAAAAGAAGGAAAAACAGGAAATTCGTAAGAATTAAAAAAAATTATAAATTAACTAAGAATTAATTTTTTTTTAATTTATATTATTATTTTATTTATTTTTTTATTAATAAATATTTTTTTGGAATAAATTAATCGAAATTGATTAAAAAAAATTATATTTAAAAAATTTATCAAAATTAATTTAATAAAATAAAAAAAATCAAGAGCAAAAAAAATTATTTATCAGTTTGAAATAATTTTTTAAGAGCAAAGTATTCTTAATAATTTTTTTTTTTGTTATTTAAATATTTTTTTAATTTTTTATTTCAATTTTATTTTAAATTATGTATTTTTAATCAATTATTTTATTTACATTTTTTTTTTTTAATTTTGTTTTATTTTTTTTTTAAAGAAATTTCCTTTCTTTGTATTAATTAAAATTAATTTAGTTATTTAAAATATTTTTGCTAAAATTAATCCTGAAATTTTAAAAATTAAATTTTAAAAAAATTAAGTTTAATTATTTAAAATAAATTTCAATTAAAAAAAATACAAAAATTAATTAAAAAATCGCTTAAAACTGTTATTTGATCATAAATTTAAACACCTGCGAAAAATATTTTCCCGTAAAAACTAAAATTAACCTAATTTCAGTCGCACTTGAACGCCAAAAACACGAAGAGCACATCCAAGCACAAAACGAGGACTACCGCAAATTATTAGCAAACGCTTTCTACAACAAATGGATGCACCTTTCGCACGGAAAACCTCGACCCGTTCCCCTAAATCAGGGTTTCGCAAGTATTTATGTCCCCCAAAAACTCCTCAAACGCAAATTTTATTTAAAAAAAATAATTTTACAGGTTTGGCAGGCTCAACATCGAACCTTTATGTGAATCCGCAACCATGGAATCATATTTAAAGCAAAATGAGCTGAACATAATTCGACTTTATTCTAAATTTTTCGACAGAGTATTGAACAGAAAATTGTTTTAAACCACTGAAAATTGATAAAAAAAAATAACGGGTAATTGAATTGATTGTTATTATTTTGGTGAAAAAGCAATTTCGGGAAACAACAACGCGATGACAAAAAAAAATATATT
Source organism: Culicoides brevitarsis (assembly GCF_036172545.1). NCBI lineage: Eukaryota > Metazoa > Arthropoda > Insecta > Diptera > Ceratopogonidae > Culicoides > Culicoides brevitarsis. The sequence continues at coordinate 40,249,320 of NC_087085.1, read as the reverse complement.
AAATAAAGCGTGTTAATTTCCATTTGGTGTCACCTGATGAACAAACCAAATTATTTTTTTTCGCGAAATTCAATGAAATGCAATCAGATTTCTTTTTTTTTTATTTTTTGTTTACTCTCCGATTCAGTGAAATAAAAAAAAATATGAGGATCAATTTCGACATCGATAGGCATTTAAATTAAATTAATAAATATATACTTATGATAATGCGAGACACGAACCGAAATATAATGAAAGAATTTAACCAATGAAATGTTTGCATTTAATTTAAAAATTATTAAAAAATTTTTGTAAAACATTTTTCAAATATTTTGAGCCTTTTTCTGATTTTTTTCATTAAAAAATAAATAAAAAATATTTTTTTTTAAATTTCTTATTGTCAAATTTGTATCGAAAAATACAAAAATTCATGAAAATCTTAATTTAATTAACAAAAAATAATTTTTCAAAAGGAACCTGAGATCGTTTCATCACAAAAATCATCATTTTTCGTCAATATTTCGTCAAAATTGTGATCCTCTGTTGCTCAAACGTGACGCCTGACTTCGTCTTTCTTGCCATTCCTTCGTGGCTTCATCGAAAATCTTGCGATCTTGTTCCATTGTGGCTCGCCGATAATCTTCGCATTGCTCGAGATGTTCCTTCATCTTGTCAGGAGCAACCCAATGAAGAGCGTTGAAGTGACAAATGACGAGTTCGGGTCCTGTGTAGTTTTTCTTGCATTTGACGATGTGATAAGGCATTCGATGGCGCAAAATTATGTGATGCGGGTTAAAGGGGCAGATCATTACTTCGTCATCGGGAATTACGGACATTGTGAGCTAAAAAAAAATAGATTTTAAAATTAAAGGAAATTTTGGGGGATTTAATTTTTACCTGATTTTGTGAGAAATTTGCAGTAATTTAATGAATTTTTAGCGAAAAAAGGTGAATTAAGGATAAATTTGGTTAAAAATGTCCTAAAATCCGTGAATTTTGATGAAAATCAATGAAAAAATGAAGAAAACTGCTCCGAATTTATTTTGTTTTGAACGTCGGGAAATGATTGAATTAGCAAAAAGCGAAAACTTGTGAGACTTGTGCAAGTTACTTGAATAAAAAGCTTTAATGCTTTAAAAAATCCGTTTAAAAAATGATTTTTCAAAGATTTTCTTCAAATTTCTCTCAATTTTTATAAAATTTTCACATTTGAACGAAATTTCTTTCAAAATTCTATAAAAATTTTTCATTTTAAATTAAAAATTAATTAAATTTCCCCAAAAATTCCGACAAAAAATAAAATTTCCCTTGTCACATGGTCAAATTGTCAACAAGAGGTTATCAAAATCGACGCCGGCAAGTCTCTCGAGTCTTAAATTTTGCAAAATTTAAGCGTTAAAACCACTTTAAAACACAAAAAATCCATTGAAAAACGCAAAAACATGGAAACAACTCCCAAAAGTGCTAAAAATCCGTACAAACCCGCACTGTGCAAGATCGAAAATGACTACGAAAAGAAGGTTCGCGAAGAAATTTTCGACACGGGCGAATTTGCGGATGTTGTCTTCCTCGTTGGTGCCGAAAAGCGTCCCTTCAAGGCACATCGCTTCGTACTGATCACATCTTCGTTGAAATTCAAGCAAATGATGGATTTGCACAAAGACCTCGAGAAGCCGATCATCATCGAGGAAGTCGAACCGCAGATTTTTGAGCAATTATTGCAGTAAGTTTTGAATTTTTTTTCCATTTTTCATGAAATTTTTAAAAAATTTCTTTCGTAGAGTAATTTATTTGCATCGTTTGGAGCTCTATTCGTTCGAAAATGCGATGATTTGCTCGAAAGTGTTTGAGGATTTTGGTTTGGCAGCCGCTGTTAAAGAGTGTCAAGCATATTTGAAGCAACCGATCGAAATTACGACGGAAAATGCCATCACTCTGTTCGAGATGAATCGTGAAGTGCCCGAACGCGCCGAAACTGTCGAAGAATGCATCAAATTATTTTGCTTCCAAACGCATGAAATTCTCAAATCGGTTGGATTTTCCCGAGCTCATGCCTCGACACTTGCTTTCATCTTCGATTTGCCTCATTTGACGATCGATTCGGAATTGGATCTCGTGAACGCCCTGTGTCAATTCGCCGAGATGCATGGCGCGCTTCCCGCTCATAACGAGGATGGGCGCGAAGATCATTTCAAGGAATTAGTTCGTCCTGCGCTCGAAAAAGTTCATTTTCTGGCCTTAACTCCCAAAGAAGTCGTCAAAAGTGCGGCAATTCGTGCTTTGTTGTCCGATGCAGAAGTCGCCGGTTTACTCGCAACCTTGATTTGCCCCGAAAATGAACTCTACAAACTGCCAGAAGGATTTTCCACAGCTACAAATGATCGGGGCTTCGCAAAATGCCCTCGTTTCGCAGATGCAAGTCACGAAACAACATTGCCCGGGTTCGCAAATACCGCAGAAATCGATAGTCAATTGACGGAAAAGACAGCGCAAGGGTCTGTTGATTGGACTCCGTCGAAAATTATGGCGCAAGGCGACGACGAGACATCCGGAGCTGGCACATTGGAAACTGGAAATCCAATTGGATTGAATTCGACGCAAGATTCGTCGGTTTTTGCTGCGGAAAATGAGACTTTGGCATCAGGTGAGACTTTTAAAAAAATAATTTCAATGAAATTTATCGCGAATCGATTTAAAAAAAAGTGAAAAATTAACGAAAAAATTGGTAAATTAATTTAAAATTGATTCTCATTCAAAATTTTAACTTTAATCTTTGTAGATAACTCGGTAGTTGCTGATAAAAATCCCGAAAAATCCGCCGAGTCAATTGTTTGCGCTCCAGATCTTGGTCATTTTTCAGGAGTTACTGATGAAACTTCGTTCCGTTCGACAAATGGAAATGTTTCGCCTTCCATTCAGAGTGTTTGGGTCAAGAAAATTGATGAGAACAAAAATTATACCTTTAATCCGGCAGCTAAACGATCGCCAGCAGTGAAAATTGTAACGCCTCCGGTTAAATCTGCTTCAGTTACGCCTCCGTTTAAGACAAATCCGCCATTTAAGCCACAAGCTCCGTTCAAAACGCAAGGCCAACGTGCTCCGACTACGCCAAATGTTCAAATTATTCCGAAGGTTGTTACCGAAAATGATGATGAATGGGCCTAAAATACAATTTTTTGATGATTTTCCATGAAAAAGAGGCAGAAAGCCGTAAATTTATTAAATAATTATTATTGTAAAGAACAATATTTCAAAGAGAAAAATTTATATTGAGTGTTCAATAAAGTTACTTGAAAATTAAAAGGATTCATTTTTTGTTGAAAATTAAAAATAATACCTATTTAAAATTTTTTTATTTTTTATAAAAATAAATTTTAAATTAAAATTTAATTAAACTCATTCATTTCAATATTTAAATAAATTTTTAACTCATTTGATTTATTTTTTAATTATATTTTTTTTTTATTAAATTTTTAATTTAATTTTTTTAAATAAATTTTTTATTTAATTTTTTTTAAATAAATTTTTTATTTATTTTTTTAATTAAATTTTTTTTAATTAATTTTTTTATTTAATTTTTTTTAAAATCAATTTTCTTTTAAATTTAAATTTTTTTTTTTTATATTTTTTTAATTTTTTTTTTATTTTTCAGATAATTTTGAATGTTGGAAAATCCCATCACTCATAAAAGTCAGAAGTCGTGATTATTTGCAAAGAAAATCAAAGTCTGTAGCAGAATTTAACATCGTTGGTACTAAATTTTGTAAATTACGTCACAAGAAACGCAAACAGGAGGAGAAAAATTTGCCTTTAAAGAAGCGAAGTCGTCTTCCAAGTGAAAAATCAACCTCAAACCCGCTTGATTTCAACGAAGAATCCCTTTTAGTCGTTGACGAACCTCCAGAATTAGAAGAAATGCAAGAAATTTCTCCCTCAACTCCTTCCATGAACATGACTGACGACGATTTGCTCAAATATTTGGTGACTTTTCGCCTGCAAAATGCCATCGCGTGGGCCGAAAAGAAGCCTTTCACGTTGTAATCTCTCGAAAAAACGTGATTTTTTTTCTTAATTTAACATTTATTATTATCTCTTATCACTGGAATACCTGATAAAACGTCCCAACAAACAAAAATCGATCTTTTTGTATGCATTTAACTTACAATATATTTATAAAACAATCGTAACATGAGTTTTCAATAAAATTTCTTTAAGCTTAAAAGGGAGGCGATGCGGATCAGCTTCTGGCGTCATTTATCGTCGCTGGGACTCGTACTTCCAAGCCATCCAAGTCCTTTGAGAGGATAATTTGGCAGCCGAGACGCGAGGTTTCCGTTAAATCGTACGCCAAATCGAGCATGTCGAGTTCTTCGTCGCCCGCTTTTTCGGGTAAACGATCGAAATCCGCCTTGGAGAAGATTAGATGGCATGTTGAACAGGTAAGTGTTCCTTCGCAGGCTCCGAATCCATCGAGGTCGATGTTGTTGTTGACGACGACGTCGAGCAGAGAGTCACCGAGCTTGCCTTTTGTCTTGATGCGTTCGCCGTTGTGTTTTACGAAAGTGACTTGAACTCTGAAAAGAGAAAAAAAATAATATTTTATACTAAAATGAGCATGAAATTAAAAATTTAGAAGGATTTTAAATATTTTTCTTAAAATTTTTAATGTTTTTTTTTTTAATTTAAAAAAAAAATAAAAAGTGAAGAAATTTTAATTAAAATTTAAAAAATATTTAAAAATTAAAAAAAAAAAAAAAAAAAAAAAAAAAAAAAAAAAAAAAAAAATAAAAATAAAAAAAAAATAAAAAATATATAAATTTAATTTAATTAAATTTTAAATAAAACTTTAATTATATTTTTAATTAAAATTAATTTTCAATTTTAATTTTTTTCTATTTTAAATTTTTATTTTTTTTATGAATTTTCGAGTAAAATATATCGACAAACGCAAAAAAAAAAATTAAAATTAAAATTTTTTTTTCTAAAATAAGAACTTTATAATTTTTAACAATTTTTGATATCTTAAGGAAAGTGAAAAGTGGATATATAAAACGCTAAATATCAAAATTTTGGTCAATATTCTCAAAAAATTTAAAGAAATTTTAAATTTTAGCCTGATCCTGATCAACTTTTCTAATGAAAATATAACGTTGAAGAATAGTTTTATAAAAATTCAGCTTATTTTAATGAATTTTCTATATTTTCGAAGAAAAAAATTAATAAAAATTAAAATTTTGACCTAAAAAAATTTTTTTCACATAACGAAAAATTAAAAATATGAATCTATTTAGTCAAAAATTTACTTTTTAATAATAAAAATGCTCAAAATTAATTTAACACTAAAAATCTAATTTAAACTAGAATAAAATTTCGTCACTTTTATGTAAAATCTTGTTCTCCATGCTGAATAAATTATCATTTGAACCAGTTTAGACTCGATTTTTTTCATTGCATTAGAGATAAAAAATGAAATTTTCGACAAAAACTCCTAAACAACTTTCAAAAATTCAATCCTTTCTCTCAAATCACTTTTTGAAAGGGAACCCTTTTCATCTAAACCATTACCGAAACCCATAAAATCATTGCGCACACATTGCACATCTAACGTATACATCGCGTTACATACAAAAAAATTTGTTATGTAAACAACTTATGATGAATGAACGAACGTTTTGTGCATTTCTTCCGTGTAACATTTTCGCGTAATCGAATGTTAATGACACAAATTGCATCAAAATAGCCAGCCGACTCCATCTTCGTTGCAACTTTGGATATTTCGGCAGAAGACACCCGAATATGCATCACACATCATCACACTGAACTGCTAAATGACGAAAAAAAAACTTTCACCTTTGACGAGAAACTTTTTTCGGGTGTTTGTTCAATCACTTTGTGACTTCCGTTCGAGATTAGAGTCCGGATTTTGTCACGTAACAATTTGAATTTCAAAGATTCTCGAGAACGATAAACTTTTTCAACTGATTATTATGATAATTTAATCGCACACGAGAAAGAATGACGACAAAAACCTGAAAAAGACGAAATTTAAAAGGTCAAGGACGGGAACTTACTCTTCTGCTTGCGGATTTGGGGCAGTTGTCGACAATGTGCGTCCTATGGTGAGATGTCTCGCGGTTGTCAGTTGATTTGAGGTCCTGCTCAAGACATTTTTCCCGGATTTCAGCGAGCTGATTGTGAGACGTGACGTGATGGCTTTCAACATTTTACGATTTTTGCGGGGTTTTTTGTGCGGATTTTAATTTTTTTTCCTCGACTTGTGGCTTGAGTTGTTGAAAAATTCAATTATTGCACTTAATTAACGAGAAAAAACTGATTTTTAAAGCGATTTTATGGAGCAACAAAAGATCTGTGCTCTTCTCGAATGTGAGACGAATGAAAATGATATTCACAATTCACCGCATGCTAATTCAACAATTTTTGTAGTTCAAAATTTTGCCGCATTTCCTCAATAAAGGCGCTTTTTAAGACGGAAATGGCTCCATCTGGCGGGATTTTAGAGAAATTGCCTTCTGCTAATTCAGGATTCGACTGGAATCATAACAATCATCGTGTTTGTGTTGCATTTTTCCTTAATTTAGAGGAATTTCCTATGGAATTTTAGTTCAAATTTGTTTGAAATTCATTTTAATTTGCCTCCTTCCCATTATTTCAACTGGATTTCAGTGAAAATCTCGCCAGCGACGCCCGAAACGCGATAAATGCCTTTACACTAACCTTCGAGCCGGCTATTTTTTGTGGATTCTCCTTTCAGGATGGAAGAAATGGTCATTAAATCGCCATTGCCTGTGCCTCAGCTGCCCGAGTTGAATCTTTCTCATTCGCTGAAACAGGTAAAAATTTAAATTTTATAATTTTGAATTAAATATTAATTTTTTTTTATTTCAGGGTCATCGTAAACATCGCACAAATCCGCCAAAATTATTTTTTAAGCACGAACTGTCGTTAAATAAGAGCGTTTGCATGCGAAATAACGACACGACAAACGGCGGTGCCCATGCCATTTCATTCCGTGAGAACGGAAACGAGACTTCCGGTTCACTCCTCAGTTCTGCATACAAAAAGGACACAAACCTGTCCTACTACGAGCAACGATTCGAGCAAATTTCACGCATAGGGGAAGGATCGTTCGGCGAAGTCTTCAAGGTGCGCAGCAAAGACGACGGAAAATATTACGCCGTAAAGCGAAGCAAGCAATTTTTGCGTTCGGAAAATTATCGCGCCGAACGTCTCGAGGAAGTGCGTCGTTACGAGCAATTTTCCAATCATGAGCATTGCATCGTGCTGCACAAGGCATGGGAAGAGGACGACAGACTTTACATGCAAATGGAGCTGTGTCACGGAAGTTTGGAGGATTATGCGCGAGATTATGCGAAAGAAAATGCGAGAATTCCCGAAGACGAAGTTTGGTCATTTTTACTGGATTTGCTGCTCGCCATCAAGGGTTTGCACGACCAAAATCTCATTCATCTCGACATCAAACTGGACAATATTCTCATTACGGATGACAAATTTTGCAAATTGGCGGATTTTGGATTGGTTTACGATTTGACGAGGAAGGGACATGCGACGGAAGGCGATTCGCGGTATATTGCGCCCGAAGTGTTGCAAGGAAACTTCTCGAAAGCGGCGGATATTTTCAGTTTGGGATGTTGTGTGTTGGAACTCGCCTGTAACATTGAATTGGAAGCGAATGGACCTCTATGGCAGCAGCTGAGAGACGGAAAATTGCCTCAAGAGTTCATTTCTGGTAAGAAAATTTTTAAATAATTTTAATTTTAATTTTAATTTTAATTTTTATTTTTATTTTTATTTTTATTTTTATTTTTATTTTTATTTTTATTTTTATTTTTATTTTTATTTTTATTTTTATTTTTATTTTTATTTTTATTTTTATTTTTATTTTTATTTTTATTTTTATTTTTATTTTTATTTTTATTTTTATTTTTATTTTTATTTTTATTTTTATTTTTATTTTTATTTTTATTTTTATTTTTATTTTTATTTTTATTTTTATTTTTATTTTTATTTTTATTTTTATTTTTATTTTTATTTTTATTTTTATTTTTATTTTTATTTTTATTTTTATTTTTATTTTTATTTTTATTTTTATTTTTATTTTTATTTTTATTTTTATTTTTATTTTTATTTTTATTTTTATTTTTATTTTTATTTTATTTTTTTTATTTTAATTTTAATTTTAATTTTAATTTTTATTTTAATTTTAATTTTAATTTTAATTTTAATTTTAATTTTAATTTTAATTTTAATTTTAATTTTAATTTTAATTTTAATTTTAATTTTAATTTTAATTTTAATTTTAATTTTAATTTTAATTTTAATTTTAATTTTTATTTTTATTTTAATTTTTATTTTAATTTTTATTTTAATTTTGTGTTTTAGAACTCTCACCTGATCTTCAAGCGCTGATAAAATGTATGTTAGAACCGAATCCTAGTCAACGACCCGATGTAAATACCTTGTTGAGACACCCACGAGTTGCTGCGATCCAAAGATGGAGAACAAAATTTTGGGGATTTGTAAGTTTTTCAAATTTTTTAAAGAAAAATTTAATTTTAACAGACAATTTTTCATTTTTAGAACCTTTATCGCAAACGTATTTGGCGAAAATTGTGCAATTTGACGACATTCTTCGTGAGTCTCCTTCTGACACTCATCACATGGTTCGATTTGAAACCTCGTCGCCGCAGGAAACGGTCCGGCGAAACGTCAACATTTTCCGTTGGTACGTCGGCAGCTGATGGCGCCGGCGACGACGACTCCAGCATGCAAATTACGCCGAGTCATCTCAATCAAAGCATCCCGAAGAACACGCCAATGGTAAAAATTGTCAATTCCACGCCTCTCAACACGAGCGGACTGCATTTTCGGAATCGCACACGACGAGATGGCGCGAATTTTTCAAAGACAATTCTTGGGTAAGAAATTTTTCTCCTAAACAATCTAAAATTTTTACTTAAAAAAATATTTTTTTTAGCTTTGAATCAAGTGATGAAGAAAACGACGACACATCGTTCGCATCGTCAGACATGCGAAGACTCAACGAATCGATAAATGACGCGTCAAATCATGAACACTCCTCGTCGCTCATTTGTAAGAAGCTGTTTGCACAAAATGTCGACTATTCTGACTAAAGAAAAAAATTTAAAAAAAAAATTAATTGAGTTAAATCCCGTACTGCACTTTATTGCGAAATTTGGTTGTTCAGCACTTCTCTCCTTCTTTTATTATTTTTAGAAAAAGTTTAATATTAACTTTTAATTATATGCCAGAAAAAATCTTTATATATAAAAAAAAATATTATGTTAGTCATAAGGATCAAATTATGCTCAAAATCCGAAGATTCTTTTAATAAAAGAATACAATAACATAGAATTAAAAAATATATTTAAAAAAATAAAACAAAAAAAAAATAAAGAGTCTATTAAAATATAATAAGAAAAGTAACTTTTTGTGATAGAAAGATGAAAAAGAAAATTACAAAAAAAAATGTAACAATAATATTTAAGAATTTTATACTATTAATAAATAAAAAAAAAATATTTTTTTAACCAAAAAATGCCTTTAAAAATTTTTTGAAATGTTTTTCCATACATGAATGCGTATTTTTTATCAAAATAAAAATTTTTATAAAATTAAAAATTTATTTTATGAATTTTTTCATTAAAAATTTTATTTTGATGAATTAATTTATTTTAATTTTTATTTATTTTTAAATGATTTTTTATAAAAATATAATCAAAATGAACCAAAATTTACGTAAAAAAAATTTCAAATTTTTTTCATAATTATTTCATTTTAATTTTAATCAAAAACTAATTTATTTAATTTAATTCATTTATTTCAAAATTCTCAATTAAATTTTTAATTTCAATTTTAAACAAAAAATAATATTTAAATGAAATAATTTTTTTTTATTTTTTTTTTTTTTTTATTTTATTTAAATTTGTGGAAAACAAAAATTTTCAATTTTTTTTTTATTTTAAAAATATTTATTTAAAAAATTTAAAATTTTTCGATTTTCATTTTTTGTCAATTCATTCTATTATTAAAATTAAGAAAAAATTTAAAAGATAATTTTTGATAAAATATTCTAAGATTTTTGAGTCAATGAAAACATTTTTTAATTTTTAAAATTTAATTTTCATTTAAAATTTTAAGCATAAGATCGATAAAATTCAATTTTCTACTAAAAATTAAAAAACTCATATTTCAAACGACAAAAAATTAACATATATTTTCTTTACAAATAAAATAGTAAAATTGCACTAAAAACGCAACCAGGATGCATCTCGCATGCAGAGACAGTGTGGCGTCGCATGAATCTCACGCGATCGTGCAATTTTTCAATTAAAACCCAATTATAAAGCACTTGTCTTAGATAAAATTCGTTGAACTCACACGAATATGTTAGAAGGGGCAACAAGAATCGTGATTTCTTCACACTTTTACTTTTCTCTCTCTCTACTGATCCTATTTTTATTTCTGTTTTTAACGATTATAATTAAAAGTGTATTAATTTATTATCTTTTTACAGATAAAATAATGAACATCTATCGCAAAACACCATTTTGCATCAAAATTTATGTAGTTTTTTTCTCAAAAGCCTCCGAGGCACGTTGTTTGTTGCGTACATTATAATTGCACGTTTCAAATTTATTCATTAGAAAGAGAGTGAAATTCCGAAAGAGTCGTTAAGGCGAGTAATAATCCAATTTTAATAATAATAATAATAAAAAAAAAACAAAAAATCGAAATATTTCTCTCGCGTTAAAATTTATTGTTGATAATAATTGTTCAATATTTAAAAAAAAATCGAACGTGCTTTGAATAATTTTTTTTTTTAATTTTTTTTCACAGGATTTCTCTCGCATTTTTGGCAATTTTTACGTGCAAATGTTTATTTTTTGGTCTAAATGTGTCATGAAATCTGTCTGAGATTTGATCTAGTAAGCAATTCGTGTCTTGTACGATAGAAAAAAAAACAAACAGGTTGATTGTACCTACTCTCCATTTGAGTGCAACGACGACGACGACGGTGTGTGCGGTGCTACAGATTATATTAATAATAGGTGAGTAAATTGAAGCCAATAACTTGTAACTCATGTGTTGTACTTCTTGTACATTATTGCTCTGTTTTGCACAAGAGCTCTAATATACATGTCTGGTTTAACTTTCTTTTCTTTTCTACAAATAGTAACACAAATCTTACTTATTTATTTTTTTTTCTCTCGAGCTTTTAAATGCAATGCTAGTTTTTTTACACTTTTCTTCATCTTCTCTTGCGTTCGTTTCGATCCAAGTCTCGTTGTCGCTTTGATTTTTTTCTTTTATGAATAATGTTTTTAAATGAAAATGTAAAAAAAAAAATAAAATGAAACTCTTCGCACACAATCCACGCGTTTGCGATGTTCTTTTGTTCGGCGATGTGAATGTTGAACGGTGAAGGCGAGAAAAAATTGGTAATTAAAATCAATTTAATTCAAATCCCCGAGACAATACGCGAGTGATGTGATAAAGATAATAATAGATGATGGAAAACGCGAACAAATCGCCAATGAACATGCGAAAGGTTGTCGATCGTTGGAGGCGAATAACTTACTTTACGTCTTATCTCTCATCCGAAGATTCTAAAATTTTTTCGTTATTTTAAGTAAACTTTTTTTAAGTAACAAATTTTTAAAACTTAAAAAAAAATTAAAATTTTTTTAATCAAAAATAGCTTGGTTTGTATTAATTGAAATTTGAATTACCGTAAGGTAGATAATTCTAAGAGAATTTTTAAGATCTGTTCTCCTCTTAACGAAAATAGAAGTTAAAATTCGTTTTATTAACATTTTTTGTTTTAAATTAGAATTTTTGAAAATTTTAATATTTTAACTTATTTTGTATTTTCATAAAATTTTATCAAATTTTAATTTAAAATTAATAATTTAGTATGAAAAACATTAAAAAAAATCAACTAAAAGTTGTTTAAAAAAAATATTCCAAGATTTCAAAAATTAAAGAGAAGTTGTATCTCTTTTACCTCAATATAAGTCTTCTATTAATTTATCTACGATTTTCTGTTAAACTCGAACTTCAATGATTTTTCTCTTACAATTATCGACTTTACGGTATTCTTTTCTGAGACTCGTTTTGACTAATTTCATCCGTAACATTTTAAAAAATTTATATAGCTTGGTTTGGTTTAATTGAAATTTTTGTTGATATCTATAAATAAGGATTTCTCAAATTAAAGTATTCGATTCGACTTCCATAGGTTGAATCTCGATTTCTGTACCTTTGTTAATAAATAGGCATCAAAAATTGAATTTTGATGTCTCGAAAGTCAATTCAATTGAATTGTATATTTTTTTCTTTTTATAGCAGACAATTGAAAATTCTTCCTTCAAGTATATTTAAAACCTAAAAAGAAAAAAATTGTAAAAATTTTTTGTTAAAGAAAAATTATGAACTTGGGGCTTTACTTACTCCATGTTGATTCATACCCCAAATTAAATGCAAGCCCACGTCCCATCAACCGCCGTAACCACACACATGCATGACTTAATCCATCACAACAATTGTGCAAAACAAACAACTAAACAATTGTAAAACAAATTTTCGAGTACACACAAAAAAAAAGTAAAAGCGACATTGAATCACTTATTTTCATTAATCCGATCTTTTGAATTAAAAAAAACAGTAACTGAGTCATTGAACTTGTATCTTTCACTCTGCATCTCTTTTAGTTCTATGCGCAAATCGGCAAAAATTAATCTCCTTCTCCGAAATGTCACAGCAACGAAATGCCTTCAAGTCAACTAAACTTTAAAAGTCATTTTTCCGGATCACATTAATTGACAGTACATTCCAAAACAGCTTGTAATGCTAATTATTTGTCAGGTTATTTATTGTCCGGAGATAAATAAGAGACATCTAATCACCTAATTCCTTGACTTGACATTCAATTCAATTTCTACAAAGAAAGAAAAAAATCTCGACATTCACATTTCTTTTCTTTTGCCACACATATCATTTGAATTATATTTTATTTACCATTTTGGTGAATGTAGCGCCGTTCGCAATTACAATGAGTAAGTACTATTTTGGAGGAGAAATTAAAAATGCTAATTATGAATAAATTTTAAATATTTGACCAAGTTCCGATGGCTTGAGACGAGTGTGATGAAAGATGCAGAGCAAATTGGGAACAGCGAAACGAGATTTTTTTTTTCGTCGTCGTCGTCGTTGCTGATGATGAGATCTAGTTCAAATTTTTCCTCTAATCAATTTTGCAACATTAAAATGCCATTATTTCGTATCGCATCACCGCGAGGCTACATGTTGCATTTTTTGTCGTGTTCCTTCTCGTGAAATGGAATAGTTGTTGGCAGTTTTGTCACCCACAACTCTTAACAACGCGCGTAATTAAAAAACCGTGTTACTTTATCGAGATTTTTTTTTGCAGCGAGAAGAAAAACCGAAGACGAGTTTTTGTTTCATTTATAGACGAATGCCAATTATATTATTAATATGCAAAAACAACTGGAATTTGTCAGTATTTAAAGTGAATTTATTGCTAATCTTACAGGTATTAATATATGGAGGAAAAAAGACTTGCAAGACAATGTTTGAGGTAAGATTTGAGCGCATTTTAATTTTTTCAATAGAAAATTGCTTTTTAATCATTTTTAGGTTAGTTTTCTATCAGCTGATCAGATTTATGCAAAATATATGGAATTCCAAAAATTTCTAAAAAAAAGGTAAGTATTTATGTCAATTTCTAATGATAAGTACAAGTCAACTTCTTATTCATTTTTCAGCGGCAAACTGTTGTATGAAAAAAATGTTTAGTTTAGTTTTAGTTCAGTTTAGTTTTTAAAGTATTTGCGAAGACGAGATGCACAGTATTAATATCCAAAATTATCACTTTGTGACGATCTCTTCTATTGAGCTGAAAAGCTATATGTACAAACCAAATTTCATTATGAGCACCAGCTAACTATAAAGTACTTTAAATGTGAGTACAAGAATGTGAGACGTTCCTGTTCCTGTTACTTATGGAGCCATGTACTAAAAGCATTCAGAAACAAAACATTAACATGGAAGGACTGTTCTGATGAAAATCCTTACAATTTATTTCAAAGTAAACTATCTTCTATTTGACAGCTGAATATCTTAAGACTGAACATACTTTCATAATTCGAAAGGTTGAGACATAATAATACGAGCCATTTCTATAAATAATTATATGAATTGCAGAAATAATCTTATTAATAATTTTCCTTTATAATATTCAATTTCAAGTCAATTATAATTTGTAAACATCTCAAAAATTAAATTTTAACAAAATAGAAACCAAACTTCGTTACACAGACAGACATTCCATTCAAACCACAGAACACAAAATTCCCCAACGAACCTCTTTATAAAAAAATGTATGATTGCATGAAATTTCTTCTTCTTTTTTCTTCTGCTCATACTTTTTCATCTTCACAGCGCAGTGTATTAATTACGATGCACTTGAAACATCCTGATTCGCGTGCACAAGCTGTGTCGTTGTCACTAAAGCCCGTTTGCAACTGCACGACATGGCATATAATCATCACAACAACGTAATTTATGATTATTAATGTGATATTTATACAGAAATATGTGTTTTTTTATGATGTAGGTCAATCAATCAAATAATCACTCAATTGAAGTTTGTCGACGTCGTCATTTCTCGGTAATGGAAAATGGAAAATATTTTTACTTTCCCTTGCTTTTGGTCTGCTTTAACTCATGAACACATGTCACATTGCACCGCATTGTTTGTCATAAAATTAGTTTTGTATTAATTTCAGAAATTTTTTTTGAACAAATTTTCCTTTGTTCAAGTTGGAACACTCGTAATTATTATTATCAATCTCTTGTCCGATTTTCAGCATACAAGCAACGTATGTAGAGTAGACTAGATTTCACTACAAGCTAAACTGCATTTAATTTTGTTTTATGACTCGTTATGGCTCATTTGATTTATTACAATGCCCATATAGAAAGAAAACTGTTTTACGACGCATAACAAATTAAAAGAACAAACAATTAATTATATGCGAAGTTGGAAGTATGGTAGTAGTTACGTTAGTAGGTAACTGGATGTTAATCAATGTTTTTACCGTTGTTGCTTAGTCGATCGTTAACAAGGATGAGATTCGGAGAAAGGAACCCTCCCATTCTGCGTTAGATCGACGATAAACTGAGGTCATTAGCATCGATGTGCGGCGCAAATGCATGACAAATGTGTATCAGTAAAGTGAAAACTTTGTGCATTTATTAATTTTACTTTTATTTCAATGTGCCATGCATGCAGAAAGTAATGCACACACATTCGTTGCAGACAAAGTGAAACAATAATCTTATCTCTTTCGATATTATGCAGTTTATGAAGCAAAAGCAAACCAAACAATAAAACAATATGTTATTATTATAACTTTTTTTTTATGCAAACACACAAAAAGAGAGATAAAACGGCTCGGCTTTCAACTCGGTTTTTACTTTTTTGCATTAAATGATGGCGGTTTCGAGAGATAAGCGGTAATTAATTGGGTTAAAACGCTTTGCTACAACGGGAGCGATGAAATCGAAATTTCGCCACAATTTATGATAAGAGAGTGACATTCGAATCGAAAGTAGAGCAATTATCGAGTAGTTGTGTATCGTCACGCGTCGCCGTCTCAGTAGTCAATTACTAATAGAAAGGACACGATCATCGTGCTTCTTCTACTTGAACACTTGTTGATTGAAAAAACTTATTTATTACCAAGTACATAAATTTTTGCATAATAATTGAATTTATCATTTTTCTCGAATTTCAAATGAGAGAGACACATGTTTACGAGTATGTTGACTACATGTTAAAAGCCACAAGCGACATCTTTTTCAAATGTGTATCAATGACTCTCGAACATAAATAAATAAATAAATAATAATTGTAAAAGTGGTTCTCGCCAAACAAAATTGTAACAACATTTACTTTGACTCTCACTTATGACAACATCATGGTCAATGCCGATGGCAAAAGATGAAAAATTATTTTTTTGATACTTTTTTTTTTGTTATTATGCGACTTTGTACTCTTGGGGATTGACGAAAAATCGAAAAGTTTCACTTTCGATCTAATGTTTCTTCTCATCGACTTCCAATATATTTTTTTTCAGTTGCAAAAAAATTAAATAAATAAAAAATATGCGAATTTAGGCCACACAGAACAAACTTGATAAATTAAAATTTTTTTAAAGAGCAAAAAAAAATTAACAAGTGTAATTTGTATCGTATCTTGCTTTCGTATCACCCGGTAGACAAGAAAGACGGTTTTGCATGAAAGAGTTTAATTTTAATGAGATAACTTGATACATTTCATTAAACGTTAATCGACAACTTGGAATTTGGTGAAGTTTTTTTTCTTATTTTAAGAGAGAGAAAATAATGGTTGTATTTAATTTTAAATAGCTTGGAAATAGTAATTTTTATTAAAAATTTAAATTAAATTTTAAAATTTTTGAAGAAATTTTTTAAAAAATAATTTTGATTTGATTTGTAAAAAAATTAAATGAAAATTAATTAAAAAAAATTTAAATAATAAATTTAGAAAAAAATTAATTAATAATTTTAAATAATAATATTAATTAAAATAAATAAATTTAATAATATTAAACAAAAAAATTAATTCAATTTAAAAAAATTTAACTAAAATTTTTTAATTTAATTAAAAAAAATTAAACAAAAAAAAAAAATTAATTAAATTTAAAAAAAAAATTAAAATAAAAAAATCTAAAAAAATTTTTAAAAAAATTATTTTTTAAACATTTTTTATATATTTATTTATTTAAAAAATTTAAATTAAAAGTCATATAATTAAAATAAAAATTAATTAAATATTTCAGTAAAAATATTTTTTTTATTTTATTTATTTATTTTTTTTAAAGTATATTATTGTTGAAAATAATTTAAATTAAAAAAAAATTAAATTAAAAATTATATTTAATTAAAATAAAAATTAATTAAATATAAAAAATTTTAAAATAAATTAATTTTCTTAACTAAAATTAAAAATATTTAATTAATTAATTTTTCATTCAATTAGTTTATTAAAATTGATAAATTTTAAAGCAAAATATTTTTTTTTATTAAAAAAATTTTTCTGTGATTTTTTTTGAGTTAAATAAAAAAATTTTCTGTGAATAATTTTTTTTTATAAAATTATAAAAAAAATTAAATAAATTTCCAATCAAACAAAAACCTTGGAAAATCTAAAATTTCTTCGACAATTTTCTTCGTTACAAAAAATGACACTTGCAACATTTCTTTCGATAAAATGTTGCAGCTTCACGTATAAAAACGAGATAAATTTATTAAAAGACATTGATTATGGTCAGTAAACTTAAACATGCTACGACGACGACGCACTGTGTTAATAGTATCAATGTCAACAAAGTGAACCGACAACTTTCTTTACATAAAAAAATGTCTTTGATTTGATTTCAATCCCAAAATTGGACTGGAGGGGCATTTACTTCATTTTTTTTATTTTTCAAATATTTCAATTTCTTCAACCAAACAAATATTTGTTTAGCAAATCTCGCTACAATAATAAAACGATTAATTCAGTAAAATAATTTCTCCGAAAAAATGTTTCCCTAAAAACTGTCAAAAAATTCACACCTCTGCTTGATATGAGTGAATGTGGTCATTATTTTTGTTTTTTTTTTCGTATCTATGTCATTATTCTCAATTGAATGCACGCATGAGAGTGCTTGGGATGTTAATTAATATTATTTATTAATATGTACTGCCGGCCACAAATATTTGATGAATTGATTCAACATTCTTTCTTTTACGGTCTACTACTTTTCACTTCTTCTACGTGTAATGGCTTTTAGACACATTCGAGGCGATTATTTAGGAAATTATAAAAAAAATATTGATTTCAATTAAGTAGGACTGAAAGACAGACCGAAAACGAGTTTGGATTGACGCACTGCTCTAATCTAAACGCCAAGCTCATGTCAATGCGATAAAGCAAAAGAAATGTAAAGCTTACGGAGCGTTGTCGCTGTCGCAGCTTGTTGATGCGGTTCGTCCGGAGAGAAAGTGTCGTATGCTTTAATTACGATTCTCTTTTATTATCAATATTACTTTATTTTTATTACCTTCAATTACACTGGTTTATCTCCTCATAAAAATGTTATATTTCTTTATCTTTATTGCTCGAACATTTTTTTAGCGAAACAAAAGACTTGGCGATCGAAGAAAGTGACGACGAACCTGAATTTACATTTTTTGAACATATTTTTTTTTTTTTGGCAAACACTCCCACGATAAAATTTGTATTTTTTCGTTGTCAATGTCATAGAAAATGAATAAAATTATAATAATCATAAAAAATAAAAAGAAAGAAAGAAATGACTCAAAAATTTAACAATATTGCGACATCACTTTCGTTTTCGACGATTATAGTTGAAATTTCTGCATGAATCACAACGTTGAATCCGAATGATTTTTTGTCATTTTCTACGCCAAATTAACGTTGAATCCCGTGGCGATGATGATAACAGTGGAGTAATATCTATAACAAAAGTTGTGGAAGTAGAAAAAAAAAATTAAAAAAAAAATACGAAGAGAAATGTCGAAGAAACGCGATGCGTGAAAGAAGTAACGGAGTGATTTGAGCGCTTTTTCAGATTTTATTTGATTTTAAGATTTTTAATTTAATTTTATTTTAATTTTTTTAACTTAATTTTTTTAGTAATTTTTATTTAATTATTTTTTTTAAATTAATTAATTTTAGAACTGAATTAAAGATTTAATTATTTTTTTAAATTATTTAATTAGATATTGTTTTTGGAGAATTTTTTAAATATTTATAAAGTTTAAACTTAAACTTGAACTTTAAATTAAGCTTAAATTATGAAAAAGAGTAATTAAAAAAAAAATAATTTTATTTCTTTTGGAATAATTTTAATTTCTTTAAATTTTTATAGAAAAAATAATAAATTATTTTAATTTAATTTAATTTAATTTAATTAATTATTTAATTTTCATTAAAATTTAATTATTTTTAAATATTTTTAATTAATTATATTTTCTTTTCTTGAAATTTGATAAAAAATCAAAAAAAAAAATTTAGTAAAACATTTAGGTATTGCCAAATTATTTTTTTAAAATATAAATATTTCGAATATTAATTTTTAATTATTTTTTAATTTTTAATTATTTTTTAAATTTTATTTTAATAAATAAATTAATAAATTTTAATAAAAAAAATTAATTAATTTTAATTAATAAAAAGATTTAAAATAAAATAAGTTTGTAAGATTTAAAAAAAAATCAAAAATTAAATTTTTGAAATTTTATGAAATATATTTTAATGCTGAAAATTTAACTTCATTTTAGAAATATTTTTAAAAAATTACAGACAGACTCTCAAAAAACTAAATTTCCATAAAAAATCAAATTTTAATCTAAATAAAAAAAATAATATCAAAAAGACAAAAAAAAAACATGAACGCAAGCAAGCATCAAATATTATGTCGACGTTTTTTTTATTAGGAAGATTATATTGTATTATTATAATATCACACACTCACAACAAATATGAAGATGTTTGATAACAGTTCAGCGAACAAAACGAACAAAACTGAATGAATGGAAGAATTAATGAATTTATAATGTCTCCAAAGTCTAAACACGGCAGTTAATTATGCAATTTGAATAAATAAATTTATTAAAAATTTAATCAGCGACTAAAATCGAGTAAGTCACATGTGCGTTGTGTGAAGTGAATTTTTTTATTAAAATCGCAACAAAAATGAAAGTTTTTGTTTAATTTAATTTTTTTTTGTTTTGATGGCGTAATCACATTGTTCGAGTAGCTGTAATTAAACAAGCAAAAGTTATTAGTTCTGTTAAACATTTTTTTTTATCTTTCTCTCGCGCGCGCTTTGAGTGACAAGATAGGTGTAAAAAGTGTAAATATAGTAATCAAGTCTATTGTTTTGAGTGAAAATGAAATTTCTTCCATATTTTCACGCACACACGAAAAAAAAAGTTCATGAACCTCGCTTGCTTGCAGACATGTTGACGTCTTGCTAGTTATTTATTTCAACAATTCATTAACCTTTAACATTTTGCAAATTTTATTCTTATGGCGAAATGCCCAGAGAGAACCTGTTTTGCACACAACTTGTATGTCACTGGAGTAATTTCACTTCTTCTTCTTCGTTGCCTTCTGTCAAGTTCATGGACGGACAGTGTGCTGCAAAAATATTTTTGTCTTGCATGGAAAAGAGAGAAAGAGATAATTTTCTCATAATTATGTAAAATGCTGCTCGAAATCTGGTTAGCTCATTAATCTTGCACCAAAGTAACGCGAAAATAAATAGCCAGCAACATAATTTATCATTCTTTATTTATTTATTATTGTTTTTATTTTTAGCTCTTTTCTCTCGTTGTCGCCTGTCTTCGTGTCTCTGACGGGGAGGATTTGAAAAATTATGTTGACTGAAACAGATAAAAGTTATCACCGCAAGGCGTGCCGCTCATCTCATCATCAGCAGCTTTCTTATGTGTAGAAAATGAACGAGATTTTAATCTATTTTGTGTTTGGGAATGAACGACGGAATCGCATTTTGAAGAAATTTTTATTAAAAATTTTAATCTTCTTTAAGATTAAATTTAAGATGATTTTCTATTTTTTTTTTCAAGATATAATTTCGGTAAAAAAAATTATTAAAATTTTATTTTTTTAACATTCCTCACAAATTATTTTTTCAATTATTTTTTATTTAGTAATTTTTTTAAATAAAAAAATATATATAATTTTAATTAAAACATTAATTTATTTTTAAAAAATTGCAAAATTTCTTAAAATTCTTATTATATGAATTAAATTTTGATTTTTTTATCTCTTAAAATATTTTATAATTTTTTTTACAAAATTCTATAAAATTCAAAAAATTATTTTAATAATTTTAAATATAATAATTCGATAATTATAGAATTAAATTTCCATAAATAAATTAAATTTTAACATTTATTATTTTTATTTTTAATTATTTTTAACTTATTTTTCATTGTAATTAAATTTAATTTAATTTTTATCTGATTTTAAAAATATAATGTAATATTTTCATTTTAAAAATTAAAATTAATTTTATTAAATTATATTTTTAATTAATAATTTTTTTTATTAATTTTTATTTTAAATAATAAATAAAATTAATTAATTTTATTTTTTTTTAAATTTATTATTTATTTATTTTAATATTTTTAATAATTATTTTTATTGATTTATCTTTAATTAATTATTTTTTTTTATTTTATTTTAAATTTCATTTAAAAAATAATTAATTAGAATTTAATTTTAAAATTAATTACAAAATTAAATTTTTAAATAAAAATTTTATTTTATATTAAAAATAATTTTATTGATTAAATAAATTAATTTTTTTATTAGGTAACTTAATTTTTTACTTTTATGATTTTTTTTTTTCTTTTTTTATTTATTATTTTTTAACGCTTTAAAATCTTCGAAAAATTGCGAATAGACAAAAAATCCGCCCAAACGTTAATTCCAACACTTTCTTTAAAAAATTCTTTAAAAATGCGTAAAAATAAAAAGTAAATAAATCTCGCACTTTCAAACAACAACACGCCTGATGTCTTCGTGTTAATTATTCATCGAAAGTGAGACAATTTCTTCTCTTCTAACCTTATATGACTCAAAATGATGTAAAATAGATCAAATCTGAGTAATCCGTCGCAGATCCTATTTTCACTTTTTTTCCATTGTTAAATTATTAAAATTCCACGCCAACGTCAAAATTACACAATAAATAAACCGCGCGATTAATAACCGAATCACACACCCTTTTACAAAATTAAAAAAAAAATATTTTGACGTCAATACCGTTTTGTTGATGATTCATTTAACAGCAAAAATAAAATAAAATAAATATTACGAGACAAAACAACGCACGACTTGAGCAACGAAGGAATATCCAACGAAAAATCATGTAATGAGCAATTTTCTGACGTTTTTTTGCTCCGCAAGTAGACAATGCGTAATGCAACTTTGTCATAACAATCGTGCGTCGACTATTGACTTTTTTCGAAAAATTATGTAAAAAATTGATGACTCGAAAGAAAAAAAGTGCACAAAGGATGTAACAATGCGCAACTGACGACGTCAATCATGAACAAAGCAACTTTTACCACAAAAAGAGATTTGAATTAGTTTTCGTCTCATTTTGTCAACCAACGAAACATGCATCTCGCTCTCCTCCGCGTGCCACACAATACCAACCGGATATAAAAGCGAAATTACTATATTTCTTACCACATTATTCATGTACACAGTCGTTGGTTTGCCTGTTATTATTAATATTATTATTATTGTAGCAATTCGAGCTAGGCTCCGTTCAACAGCTTTGCATTGACGTAAATACGTGCAACGTGCCACGATAGAAAAGTTGAGTCGATAAATTTATAGAGAAAAAAAACAAGTGTAAATAATAATTTTCACTCAAGTTATGAAATTTTTTCGGTTTTTTTATGATGATGATGATTAATAAAAATAAGTCTAATTTTCTGTATAGGATAACAATGCAACTTTAATGGTTGTTGGTGGTCGAGTTTGTTCTATTTTTAGCGAGATTATTAAATTTCATATTTTTTTTAGTGAGTGTTGGTAATTGTTTCTTATCATGCGAACGTTTAGCGAAGAGATTAGAGTTAGAGACGGTAATTAAAATAATGATGTTGGTTTGCATTTTTGTTTCAAGTTTTCATGATAATTGTTTGATTTTACTTGATTTTTTTTTGTGGAAAAAAAATTTTTTTTAAGGAAAGTTTAAAATATTTAAGAGATTTCTTCCGGTATAAAGACCTTTTGAGTATTTTATTTATTTTATCATTATTTTTTTAATTATTAAATTATTTATTAAATAATTATTTATTTATTTTATTTTATTATTATTTATTTTTTTTTTTTTTGAGAATAAAAATTTTTTGTTAGTAAAACATATTTTAATTTATTTAATTTAATTTATTTTATTAAAATTATTATTTTTTATTTAATTTAATTTAAAACATATTATAATAAAACATATTTTTTTAAATATGTAGGTAATTTTTTATTTTTAAAAAATTAACAAAAAAAATTTAATTTAAAAAAAAATATATGATTAATACAGTTTCGTAAAGCTTACTGTACTAACTCTTCAAAATAATTTTTTTAAACAGAATTTTTTCTTGTTTTATCAAAAAAATAAAATAAATTTGAAATAATTATGAATTATGGTTTGAATATGAATTTTAAAATAACTATAAAATTATAAAGAACAAAAATTTAATTTGAGGAAAAAATTACAAAAATTAATAATTAATTAAATTATTTTTTACATTAAAAAATTAAATTAAATTAAAAATTTAAATAAAAAGCAACTTTAATTGATTAAAAACTTTTGTTTTTTAGAAAAAAAAATAATTTTTCACATTCAAATTTTTAAAAAATTGAAATCTGAAGTCAAATTTTTAAAATTAAAAAAATAAAACTTTTTCTCAAATTTTTGAATTAAAAAAAATTAAATAGGTATAAATTAAAAACTATTTTTTATAATTGATTTTTCTTAAATTATTAATAAAATTTTTGAAAATCTTTTGTACTAAAAATTGTAAGAAAAAAAATTTTTTCTAACAATTATAAGAAAAATATAAAAGAAAAATTTTTTTGAGAATCATCTCTATTAAATATTTTTAAAAAATTTTATGCTTTATAATTTTTTTTCCTTAATTAATTTCTTAATATTTAATTAAAATTAATTTAAAAATATTTTATTAAATTATTTTTATTAAAAAAATTATTAAAATTTAATCTAAATAATTTTTTAAAAAATTAAAAAAATATCATTGTCATTCAATCAACCTAAAAAAGCGAAAGTTACATATTTGACTGATAGAATCATCACATTTTAACTACTTACAAAAACCCAAACCTTCACAAATATTTCATCACATCACTTAATAAAATATGAACAATTTTCGTATTACATCCATTCTTCAATATTAATATCCATTTCGCGTGTTTTGTGTCTTCTTCTTCAACAACACACTTAGATTAGATCAAAACGTTCCATTACATTGCCTTACGTTATTTAGAGCAACGCATTCCAACACATTTTAACCGGAAGGAAAAAAATTCTTACATAACACATTTTTTTCGTAGAATGATGATGACACAAGAAATAACAAAGATTATGTTAACTAAACACTTGACGTTTCGAACAATTGTTTCATTGTTATCATTTTTCAACACTTTTACTTGTGCACGATTTTTAATTTTTTAAATTTTTGCGAATAAAATTCCAGACAAATCCAGAAAAAAAAATTATATCCGCAATTGACGAATTTGTCTCGAGGGTTGGTGATATTTTTCACACGAAAAATGTGGGTCAGTTGTTTCACAAGTTTTTTTGTCAAAAATCTTTTGCTGCGTCAATGAAGTCTGTTAAAGTGTGTTATGTTTATTTATTGATTGAATGAAGATGTTATTTACTCACCAGACAAAAAATATTTAAAAAAAATGAACTCATCATCTCATATTGATCGTAAGATGAAAAAAAAATTGAATTGGTAGGCAGCGACAAATATTTGCTTTCATGCGTGTAGTTGTTGTTGTCAAAAATAAGAAGCATCATAAAAGAAAGTAATTTTTCGTTTGTTTGCTTAAAAAATTTTTTTTTATCTTCTTAAAATAAAAATATTTTTATTAACCTTGTCTCTTTTTTATTTTTTTTTTTTTTACATGGAACGCGGATAAAATATGATGTAATCTTTTTTTTTAAAGCAAAAATCCTTCTTTTTATTTTAAAAAATAAAAAAAAATCGGAAAAATTCCTGTTTATTTGTCAAAAATTAAAAAAATTTCATGGGCGTCATTTTTTTATGATTATTACCACAAAATAACATGAACTCCTTTTTTCCGAAAAAAAATAAAAACAAAAAAAAAATGAATAACCGGGCGGATCTGCGATAATTACAAACCTCGACTTCCTCGTCATATTATGTGTAAATTTTGTGCCAAACATTAAAAAAAAATATTAAAAGTAAAATTTCAAGTACGAAACAAGTGAATTGAGACAACTGCTGCTCCGTGTGCCGCTATAGTCATTTCGCTTCGACGCATGCAGCGTCATCGAGTGCGGCGCTACTCGAACGTGTGTGCACGGAGAAAGGGGTCACAACTTTCTCGTCATATAAAATGTTTGAGCGCGCTAGGAACCGGCGTATTGCCATACAAACCATCATCGAGTCAAAATCTATAACGAATTTTTCGCTATTTTTTATTATTTTTTTTTCTTATTAATTTCTTGAACTGAAGCTGAATTAAATCAAAAAAAAAACACACGAAAAAAATAATTAAAAAGTGTTGTTAAAAAAGTGAATGATTTGCAAAAAAAAATAAAATAATAAGCAAAAAATAAAAAAAATTAAAAGAATTGAAAAAAAAGTGCTCTAAATACTATTTTCTATGATTTATTATTAACTATCGCAAAAGAATAATAAGCTTGACAAAATTTTGGGAACAAAATTAAACACAAAGCAAAAAAAATCGAAATAATAGCAAGAAAGAAAGTGAGTGGATACAATACGAGAGATTGGATATCACATATCATCGTATCGTAAAGAACAAGTGGAATAATTATATTAAACATATCAAAAATTAAGACAGGTGAGAAAAATAATAATATAGTTGTTGCAAAAAAAAATTACCTTTAATCATGAAAAAATAATGTATATGATAGAATACGCAAAAAAAAGTACAAAAGAAAAATAACAGCATGACCATTCAAAGAACGAAGTTATGAAAAAAAATGAAGAAAGAAAGAAAGGTACTTCATATGAGATCTGTTATTATTATTATTTTATATGATTACCTTCATTTTTTTTATTAAAAATGATAAAAAATGTGTTTTACTTTTACATTTTTGTAATTTTTTTCTTTTTTGATCTTGAAAAAAAAAAAGAAAATTTAAATTAAACTCATTATTTTTTATTAATTTTATTTTCATAAAAAAAATATTATTTAAAAATTATCAAAAAATAATTTTTAATTTATTAATTATTTATTAATTTTAATTTTTTATTAAAAAAAAATAAAAATTAGCACAGGCCTTAAAATAAATATTTTTAATTAAAAAAATTAATTGAATTAAATTATTTAAAATTTTTATAAGAAAATAATTAAATTATTTTTTAAAAAATTATTTAATGAATTAAATAAATCTAATAAAACTTATTTTTAATTGATAATTTTTTAACCATATAAAAATATATTTAAATAAAAAATCATTAGGTACTTAAAAAATGATAAAATGATTTAAAATTTAAAAAATATTAATATATTTTATTTTTCAAATTTTAAAATAAAACAATTTTATTTTTTAATTTTATTAATTAATTTTTTATTAATAAAATTATTTTTTTTTTAAAAACATTTATTTTTTTTATTATTTTAATTATTTAATTTTTAATAATTTTTTGATAATTGATAATAATTTTTATTATAATGATAATAATTATATAAAAAAATTAAAATACCAAAAAGAAAGTATTTTACAATTTTTTTAAATAATAAATAATTATATATTTTTATTAAAAATCATCAATAACAATAAATTTCAAACATTTAATTAATTAATAATTATTTATAATAATTATTGAAAAAAATTCAATAAAATAAATAAAAAATTTCTAACTCAATAAACATAAAAATAATAAATACTCAACATTAATATTACCATTGCACCATTGCCAAGAGAAACTTTTCATCTGAATTATTTTCTGGAGAAAAAATGCGTCTGTCTGCATTTAGACGACGAACCGTTTCGTTTCGTGCACGTTACGGAGTGAAATGCAGTTGACAATTTTTTTCATCTGTACTCGTCTATATGATGATGATAAAGTAGAAGAAGAAAAAAACCAAGTCAGTATGTTGTTGAACATTTTCTCTTACGACTTAACATATCAGAAAATAACTTTTGAAAAAAAAAGTGACGAAGAAGAAGAAGAGAAATCAGACGCGATGCAATTTTGTTCATTCATTCAATTTTTTTTAATGTTTTATTAATATTTTTAATATTTAAAATGCATTTTATGATAATTTTGTGTTATTATATAAAATTTCGTGTTTGAGCGATTTTTTTCTCTAATTGATTGTGCAACAATCAGAACGCATCTAATTTATTTAGCAGCAACTAATGATCGGGTTTCGCTTATAAAAGTGGTCTAAATCTTAATACTGGCTAATTATTTTTTTTTGCAAAAACAACAACAACAACAAAATAAGTGGTGAAAGAATAACAACATAAACATTTATCATCATGCAAGTTGCTGGTGTTCTACTTTGATTACACACCTTTTTGTTCACTTGTTCGTTTCTTTCTCTTCTGCGGCTCTAACATATATCACACAAGCTAAAACTAACAATTTCTCGTATCTTTTATAATACAAAATAATAATAATCGAGAGAAAGAGATGATAAAAAATGTTAACTAGTTTCATGTTGGTTAGTTTTATTTTTTTTTTATAAATAATTATTTTCACATCGATCCATATAAGGTGCTTTTTTAACATCTCGCGAGTAAAAGTTGCAAGTCCTTGAACTCGACGCAATAAATAACAAAAAATTAACTTCTTCAGTAGATGCTAACATTGGACTTCACACCTAAAAAGTACTAAAAATGCAGCAACATTCAATTATTAACATACAACAAAACTGATAACTAAAGAAAGAAAGAGTGAAAAGATAAGCAGAAAAAACACACAACATATTTAGTATTTTATAAAAATAAATGTGTAATGAAAACTAGGTCAATATTACGTTTCTTTATAAAGAAATGAAGTAAAAAAAAACAGTAAGAAGTTGAATGGTGGTCTTGTTGCACGCTTCATATATTTACATTTTTTCCTCTTATAACACACAAACAACATAATGCGTGATCCAAATACACTGCACAACACGTTAAAAATGTATATTTTACGAAAAAAATGCACCAAAATGCCGCTGGCTTAATTGTGTCGTCGTTGGTACGCCTCTTTTATCTCCTTCGTCGTTTTATCGAATGTCACGTCAGTTTATTATTAAAAATTTCTAAACATGATGAATGGTTAATTTTTAAGTAGTTCCGGAATTTTGTGACATTTTACGAGCCTAAAATAATATAAATAAAAATTAATAAAATAAATAAAAAAATAATTAAACTAAAAAAAATAATGAATTAAATATTAAAGATAGAATTTTTGGTAAATTTTGCAAAATTAAAGAAATATTTAATTTAAAAAAATTTTATTATGAAAAATTTAGATTTTTAAGATATTCTACCGATTGCAAATATTTTTGCTATAAAATTTTTATAATATTTAATTTTCTTGCATTTTTTTTTTTTGAAAATTTTAATTTTTTGTACTTTTACTTTTATTGCAATATTTAATTTATTTTTTTTTTTTTAAATTGAAAAAAAAAATTTTTTTTTAGAAAAAAATAATTTTCATAAAAATTAACTTATTAATTAATTTAATGTAATTTTAATTTAATTAAAATTTTAATAAAAATTTTTTTATTAAATTAATTATAAATTTTAGAAAAAAAATTAAAATAATTAAATTTAAAACTTTAAATAATTTCTTCTTAAAAAAAAAAAATATTTTTTTTATAATAAAAATTTAAATAAAATATATTTTAAATTAAAAAACTTTTTTTTTAAAGAAAAATAATGCCAAAAAAATGTTAAAACATTTTGCCTGTTCAAGAAATTTTTTTAGTTCAAGCAGAAATTTAATCTAATTTTTTTGAATAAAAATATATTTTAATTTTCTCAAAAAAAAATATATTTAAAAAAATTATAATAAAAATTTAAAAAAAATTGAAATAAATAAATTAAAAAATTAAAACATTAAAAAATAAAACATTTTGCCTTTCCAAGAAAATATTTTTGTTCAAGCAGAAATTAAATTTATTTTTTTTTTTTTTTTTTAATAAAAATTTAATTATATTTTTTTATAAAAAAAATAAAAAAATAATATTAAAAAATAATAAAAATTTTAAAAAAAATTGAAATAAAAAATTAAAAAAATTAAAACATTAAAAAATAAAATATTTTGCCTTTCCAAGAAAATTTTTTATTCATGCAGAAAACATTAAATAAATTTCTGACACCTGTAAAAAATTTCCAAACCCGCACTTTTACCCGTACAAAAAAAATTTAAGTAAGATCCAAATAATTGATTAAATTGCTCTAACTATGTAAAAACCATTCAACGCGTTAAAAAAACAACAAAAATAAAATTGAAAGTTTACTTACGATAATGCTGTTAGTTACACACGAAATACACCCGAAAAAAAATTACAAAGTAAGATTTTAATCTAATTTACATTATATTACGTTACATTCCGTTTTATTTTCTTCTCGCAAGGAAAGAATTGAAGCGAAAATATGTGAATGTCGAATTTTATAATTTTTTTTTTCTTTCATTTCTTCTCTTCTCTTTATGAAAGTTGAAAACTCTATTATTGCACCGCGGCGCACATGAAAATTGTTAAGCGCGTTAATCACTCTTCTTCTCGTGAATGTTACAAGCTGTTGCTGTAATAAAATAATAAAAAAAATAAAATAAAAACATAAATTTTATGGATATGGAGTGAAATGTCTGTCAAGAAAAGATCACGACGTCGTTATTTTAAATTTTTTATCTAACACGGAAAATCGACTTCTTTTTTAAAAAAAAAATGCGAAACGACCTTCAACCCATCAAATAAAGTGCACTGATCGATATTATGTCAGTTCAATGCGCTTTTTATTTATTTCAAGCCACTTAATTTTTTACCGAGTAAAATTTTTTTTTATAAAAATTCTGTTTTCTCTCGATGTTCACTTACCTTTTTATATGACGTACCTTCGTTGTATTTTTTTTTTTTGCTGCTGGTTGACTGAAAACTTTCATTTTATATTTTTTCTGTACTTTATGTTTTATTTTTATTCATTTTTCGTTGCTGGAAATGAAATAAAACAATGGAAATAAATTTATAAAAAATAAAATTATTCATAAAAAAAATATTTTTATAAATAAACAACACGTTTTTGTTCCGATTTTAATTTTTTTTTTATTTTTTCATGAAAACGTCACGTCACTCAAGTCAACTTTGTATTTAAAAAAAATATTTTAATCGAAATCGAAAGGGATTTTAATTTAAATATCATCTAATATAATTAAAATATCTTCTTTTATTCGATTTTTTTCGAAATTTCTGCATCACTGCATGTTTCTTATGGTTCAGTACCGCCAATGAATGGAAATTTCGAAGAATTTTTTTGAAAGGGTAATAAAAGAAATGGAATGAAAAGAAAGTGCATCTGTTACAAATACAAAAAAAAATAATAATAAATAATAAGAATTCGTCAATATTATGACAGACAAGTGCATACAGACCGGAAATGTGTAATTTGACGTACAAACTTTCTCATCTCTCGTCATAGAAGTTTCCTTTTACGGCGATGTGTGACAAATAAAGTGCCATAAAAAAAAAGAATTTGCCATATTTCTTGTCACGACACAAAATTGATCGATCGACGATTGACTGCCCGCAGAATTTCCTTTCTTTCAATTTTTTTTTGCGGGACTTTCGATCGAATTATCCGCCGGCGCATTTTTTTGCATTTGTTGCGTGGCATGTTTGTCTCGCGCGCGCGAAAATAATGAGCGTCATCATCATCATACAATAGACTTTTTTCATTTATTTCACTGAATGGGCAAATTAAAGATAACATTTGAATAAGTAAGTGAACAATTTTTAACGAATAACAATAGCGAAGCATGTGAAGAATGTGAAAGTTTTTTTTCTTGTATTTGACACTTGTTCATGATAATTCTTGTTAATGATGCTCCAGAATGTACGGAGATAATTGAAATATCGCCATTTGTTACCCAAATTAGTTGTCTGAGTGACGTGATGATGATGCTTGAATTGCTAATGAAGATATTTTTTCGTAATTTGATTATTTATGGAAGAAAAGGAAAAGTTTTTTGGTACTTGAGACTTTTTTATTTGGCGATTAAGTGGGTAGAAAGTCAATTTTAAGAGCATGAAGGTTGAAATGTGATCGGCTTGTGTTTAGATAATTTTGTATGAAATTGACGTTTTAATTATGAGAATTTTTAATTTAAGAAAAAAATTAGCTAAAAATTATTTTAAGCTAAAATTTTCCCTCAAAAATTATTTATTTTTGAAAAAATGATTTTTTTTATTTTATTTATTTTATTTTATTTATTTATTTTTTTATAATATTTCTTGATGAAATCAATTTTTAAAAAATTTAATAATTTTTTAAATTATACCTATATTTTTAAAAGAAAAAAATATTAATAAATTAGTAAATATGAAGATTTTAATTTTTTTTTTAAATTTTTTAAAAAAATTAAATTTTAGTAAAAAATTTACATAAATTTAAAAAAAAATGATTAAAAATTTATTTAATTTATATTACAAATTTAGAATTTGTAACGTAATAATAAATAAATTTAATTTTTATAAAAAATTAAAAAAAAAATTATTGAAAAGTTTATTTTTCATAAGTAATATTTTTCCTTTAAAAATTAAAATTCAATTAAAAAAAGTATTATTTAAATAATTTTTTTTTTCGAAAGAAAAAAAAATTGTCATAAAATTAAAAAAAAATAATATTTTTAATATATTAGCTTGAAATCACAAAATATAGATTTTAGTATTTTTTTTAATTTAGAAATTTTAATTATTTTAATTTTAAAATTTTTAAAAAATTTAATTTTTTAATAATTTTATTTATTTAATTTATTTAGTTGAACAAAAATTCAAAATAATTTGAAAAAAAAATAATTAATTAAAATTTGATTAAAAATTATTTTATTTAAAATTTGAGCTCATAAAACAAGTGTAAAAAAAATAATATATCTGACCTATTTATCAACTTCTACACTTCACGCATAAAAGTGAAATTCAAGTTCAACATTTGACAGATGTCAAGTCCATTTATGTCAAAAGCTTTTATGTTGCCTGCGATCTCTCGAACCGAAATAAAAAGAAAAAGATCTCGGCAGTAAATCAATCCAACATCAAGCGTGACTTTTCTATCGCAAACATTCCACGGCCTGCTGCTAAACACGAAATTTACATTCATTTCTTTTTAATTACTAATAAATTTAGTGGACATTCCAAACATGGAATAAATTAATTTATTTACAAAATCTAGTCTTCACTCCATTCAGTCTCTCTTCTTGCGCGATGTGAATGTGTGACCTCCTTCCATCGTTCAAACTTGTTCCTTCTTCTTCGTCGATGCTTCAATGTGCTTCAAAGTGATGCTTTAACAGCTTTTACATACCTTTTTAGCGAAATATTTATTATTTTACAATGTTGGTATCATTAAAGGAATAACAATAAAATTCATATCATTATGTTACTTTTTCTTTTATTTTTTTATTTTTTTTACATAACAAACACTGATATGACATGCAATTTTGTTTTATTTCGTTTTATTATTGCCTTTGTGTGTTTGCCTAATGATATATTTTGCAAGTCGTTTCGCTCATCGTTGTTGTCGCTTGTCATGTCATTGTGCAAAAAATTACTTTTTTGATTGTTCTGCAAAAAAAAAATCGCAATTTAAGTATTTTTCTGTAATGTAATGAATGTCTCAAGGTAACACTATGAATATCGGATGAAAGAAAATCATTTATAGAAAGTTTTCGTTAGAAGAACAAAATATCGCATTTTAACCACGTGACCTCTTTTAATAATTTTTTTAAAAATTTCCCAATACAAATTTTGAAATTTTGACCCAATGTGATTTTTAAAATTTTCCCAAATGAATAAATCTTTTATCCCAATGCGAATTTGAAATATTTTTCAAAAAGATTTAAATTATAAAAATTTTAACCACGTGACCTTTTTATAAAAATTTTATTTTCTAAATAAAAAAAAATAAAAATTTTAACCCAAGACACATTTTGTAATTTCCCATATGCACATTTTAAATTTTTATCCCAATGCAAATTTAAGAAAAAAATATTAAAAGCTTAAGTTTGTAAAAAAAAAACCACGTGACCTGTTTATTTAAAATTTTTAATTTTTCCAATTAAAAAATATTAAATTGCAATTTAATTTAGAATTTAATTTTTTTCAAGTCTAAAATAAAATTTTAACCCATTAAAAATTTAAAAAATAATCGCAAAAGTCTTATATTAAATAAATTTTAACCACGTGACCATCAGACATAAATTTCTGCATAAAACACCATTTTTTTTTTCTTCGAAATGCAAAAAAATAGCGGCAACTGGTGTTTAAACGACCAACATTCGCATACTTTATGGGAGAAATTTTACGTTAAATATATTTTATTGCAATATAATTTTTTTTTGTATTTATTTATTAGAAAACGATTATTAAATTATGTTGTTTTTCTCGTTGTCTTCTTTGCGCGATCGGATAAATAAATATGTGCATTAAACATAAATAAGGTACATAAGCATTTATAATTCAAACATTTTAATTTTTTTCCGTTTCTCTCGTTTTTTTCTCATATCTTTTGTCGATCAATTGATCCGATCTGCTATACTTTCGATAAATATTTGTAACATGCTTTCAATTGCTCTCGATCGAGAGTAAAAGTTAAGAAGAAAATAAACAAACTAATAAAAATAATCATAAAGTTTGTAATAAAACATTTTAATCTTCTTAACTTCTACCTACGTTACTTTTACTCTTGTTCGTGTCTCTTGTCTTGTTTTGTCTCTTGTTTCGCAATCGACAAGTGTTGCGACGTGAAATAATTTTTTATTGATTTTTCCGATAAAAATTGAAATTTTTTTAAGCAAATAAATTAATTTAAATTAAAAAATAATTAAATTTTTAATTTTTTTAAATAGATTTTGACTCAAAAATCAAGATTTTACAAGAAAACGGAGAAAGTTAACAAGAATCTTGACATAATTATCAAGTTCAAATCGTTTGTCACTGCAAGTCGATGCAACGAAATCGATCGAAAGTGGATTAAGAAAATTATTCATTCATGACGATGCGATTTTTATCGCTTCACTTCTGGCGCACAGCATTTTTTCCTTCGTCAGAACACGTTAAACGATGATTTTGTAACTTTTTTATAAGAAAAAAAGAAGTAAACAATAATAATAAGGTACGGCACCTGCAATAAAAAAAACTTCAATGTTATGATGTTACAAAAAAAAAATAATAAAAATTTGTAAAAGAGTTGTAATGATCACGATAATTATTTATTAATGTTTACTTGCTTACCTACATGGCGATCATCATAGAAGTTACTCGACTAACAATGACGTACATTGTTAGAGAAATGTTTCTTTTAATTTTTTAAAAAAATTATGAAGGTTGGTTTCAATTATCAACAAAGCTGTAAGTGACCTTTACATAACTTTTACAGATTCACTTTTTTTTTCTTTGTTCATTATTTCACTTTTCTTTATGTTTTTGTTGAGTTATTAGTGAAAAATGTGAAGAAAGGTTAGTGACAAAAGAGACACACAAAAGTGATTGTTAAAAGTAGTAGCAATGTCATGAGGTAAAAATAAAATAATAAATTGAATGTCGCGTTTTGTAATTTTAATAATTAAAAGCTTTATAATGAAATTGTGAAAAGTTGCGAATTTTTGACCTTAAAATTTTTCTATTGTGTTTGAAGAAAATTTCTTAAAAATTTTTTATTTTATTTTTTTAAATTTTAATTAAAAATTAATTAATATTTATTATAATATAAAAATTAAAATTAATTATTATAATAAAAAAAATAATTATTTTTGACATTAATAAAATAATTTATTAGTTAAATTAAAATTTTGATAATTATTTTGGACTGTTTTCTCTAATTTTTATTTTATTTTATTTATTAATTATTTATTTATTTTTTTTTTTTGAAAATAATTATTTAATTAAAAATAATAAATAATTATCAAAATAAAATAATTTTGAAAAATTTTTTTCAAGACAAAAAAAATATTGAATTAATTTTTTCTTTCAAAAAATTTAATATTTTCTTAATTCAATTATTTATTTTTATTAAAAAATTAAAAATTTCGCAATTTTAAAAGTATTATCTTTTTTGAAATTTTTAATTAATTTAAAACATAATTAAAAAAAAAACAAAATATTAAATTATTATTTTTTATTTAAAAAAAATTAATTTATTATGAAAAAATATTTAAAAAATAAAACTAATTAATTTTAAAAATTTAATAAATTAATTAATTTAAATTAAAAAAATTATTTAAAT